>NC_133617.1:71749191-72349191 GCF_048593235.1 Sminthopsis crassicaudata | reverse complement strand
TAGCCTAGTTATGATGCTCATCAACATCATCAGAATTGTAAATAGCTGTGATATTTTATCAATACCAAAGTATTTGTTGAAACAGAGTAGTAAATAGCAGAAATGATCACATTAATGTATTTACCTCAAGTATGTCTTTAATTCATTGTTGAGGGGTAAATAGTATATTTTAAATGCTTTGTTCCTGTTGCATGCATTTTCATCAAGATTATCCTGAATTTATCAAATATGTCTTTATAATTATTAAAGAGATGGTGAGCCAATAATTTGAATTGCTTCGGCCTAAAAGAAAGCATATCCCAAGTAACACTTGGACTGGAGCCCTGTTCATGGACCCATTCAGTACTGATCCTCTACATCTCTCCCTTTTTTATTCAGAAGATGAAGCCTATGAATTTTAGTTCCCATAATTGACAATGATTGAAAGACACACCAGAAAGCACAAGGGGCTAAATGAATGAGTATAAGAATAACACATGTAAGAGTAACAAAAAAAGTAAGAAAAAGTCAGAGGGGCAGTTAGGTGGTGCAGTGGATGGAGCACCAGCCTTGAATTCAGGAGGACCCAAGTTCAAATCTGATCCCAGACACTTAACACTTCCTAGCTGTGTGACCCTGGGCAAGTCACTTATCCCCAGCCTCAGAAAAGAAAGAAAAAGAAAAAGTCAGATTATTTGCAGCATTTCTCTTTTTTAACCACAGAAATATCAGCATCAATTCTAGGGACACTACTTTTTGCTATGTTTTCTGCCAAAGGCAGTTAATTCAGATATATTGTATATATCATTGGTGGTATCATTATCCCATCTATAGAATTATGTTGAGGTGTGAGAAAATGAGGGGTAAGGGATACTCAGGCCAGTGTTTCAGTTTTTTTGTGAAAGAATTCGCAGTCCCAATCTGCAGACAAGGTTTTTGGCAAAGACAGGTTTATTACACTGAAAAACAACTTCCCAATGGGCCAAATCCAGAAAGGAATTTTAGCAAAGGTTTGGGGCACAGCATTTGATTATATTAGGTTTTTATGGCCCAAGGTTAGGGAGCAATCTCCAGATGAATTTGGGAGACTAATTTTCTTTTCTTTTTTTTTAATTTTTAAATTTTTTATTAATTTTTATAATTTTAACATTTTCTTTGACAGTACATATGCATAGGTAATTTTTTTTTTTTACAACATTATCCCTTGTACTCCCTTCTGTTCCGAGTTTTTCCCCTCCTTCCCTCCACCCCCTCCCCTAGATGGCAGGCATTCCCATACGTATTAAATATCTTATAGTACATCCTAGGTACAATATATATGTGCAGAACCGAATTTTGTTGTTGTTGTTGTTGCAAAGGAAGGATTGTATTCGGAAGGTAAAAATAATCTGGGAAGAGAAACAAAACAAAACAAAACAAAACAAAAGCACACTTTAAAATAAGATATTGAAAGATGTAAAAAATATTTACACCCAAATATTTCATTCATTTTCATGTATCATACAACTCTTATTAAAAGTGATTTTTTCCCCCTAAGGCAGTGAAAATCTCTACCCTTTAAATATGAAAGTGTGCATTTCCCCCTAATATATATTTATAAGAGAACAATATGGTACAGAAAAATCATATAAAACCCGTATCAGGGTTATGTCACATAGAATTTGCTTGGAATCACAACAATATATATCATTTAACACTGTACTGAAAAACCATGTACTGAAAAACAAAACTCACAGTTTACACTCATTTCCCAGTGTTCCTTCTCTGGGTGTAGCTGATTCTGTCCATCATTGATCAATTGGAATTGGATTAGCTCTTCTCTATGTTGAAGAAATCCACTTCCATCAGAATACGTCCTCATACAGTATCATTGTTGAAGTGTATAATGATCCCCTAGTTCTGCTCCTTTCACTCAGCATCAGTTGATGTAAGTCTGGGAGACTAATTTTCAATTCAATAAAGGGTGGTAATTGTTTTCCAAACAAAATGATTATCAAATCAATTGGGAGTGAGAGATTCCTGGAACCAGATAGCTTTCCCAAGGCAGATTCAGGTGGGTGGGGATCATTTGCAGGAATTTCTCCATGCCAGGTGGCCCACCCTCCACAAAAATCCGGGAGACACAGAGCCTTTATTACATCAGCTACTTATACATAAATGAATTTATAATCACTAGTTAATTCTGATCAAGTTTCCAAATTGTTTACATGATCCCCTAATCATTTTAATGATTATTCCATTAACTTTGGTCTTTGTTTTTCCTCTTTATATTAATTTGTTCTTTAAGAACTTGTGATACATTTTTTGCTAATTGATTTGTGAATTGGGCAGTCTGAACAGATTCTGTTAGGAGCTAAACCTGAAATAGCAAGTGTTATAATAATGGCTATAGTTACTAGAACTACAGCAATGAGTAATACAACAAGTCTCCTTTTCCTACTTTTGTTTTCTAACTGTCCCTTGATGTTCTCTCAAATCTTTTCACCTGCTGACTTGTACCAAAGGTGATTAAGTTTAGTAGGCACCATCACATAGGATGGGTGTTCAATAATAAGAACCATAGGTAGCAAACTAGAAGACATTTGGATAGAAGTAAGACATTAGGATAAACACAATTGTAACATTTTACAATATATCCTCCTAGTACATTCATAATTTGGGTCCCAGTGTCATTCCTTAAAATAATATCTAGTTAGAAACATGTGTGGATATGTTTTAACATGCTGTACAGTATATTACTGGGGGGGTTGAAAAATCATGAAATCTCATATGTAAGATGTGAAAAATTGTGCCATCCAAAATCCCAAATACATTGTAACAGGAGACCTATCCAGACACTGGATAATTTGGGGTCCATTCACCAATCAGTTCCAGTTCCCCAAATCAATAGGGCCCAAAGTCCTTTGAGAGCAGGGGTGATTATCTCATCTTCTGAAACTACTTCCTGCTGAGAATGGGCATAAATGGGCTAAGTCATCTGCAGAGTTCCATCTTTTTATGGAGGGGGTGGTAAGCTAGAACTGATTGAAGCATCTAATGGTCTTTGAAGCTGGCCAAGGCAGCTATAACTGACCAAAATCTAGGGGAAAAAAAAAAATCTAACAAGTAGAAGTTAGGAATATTCTAAGCTAGAAAGACAAGTCCACAAGGACTGCTATGAGATATAAAGAGACCAATGTAGATATTTGTGTCACAAGACACATAGTACATACAAATGTTAAAGATGTTTTCAGCTTTAGTTTCAATAAACAATATAATAACAGGTCTTACAGACAATCTTGTTAATTATTCTTACATTATTTTGGAAACCTATAATGACTTTATTTCACATAAATAACTATATGTATCTATAACAAATAGATGGCTAGGCCAAATACTCATTCACCACATTATTTAGGATATAATGACTACATATTTTCATATTGAAAACAACAGGATACTATATAATTGAATTTTTGTTAACTATTTTTTTCTTATCATAGAAATTTATTATGGGAGGAAAATACAAAATACAAATACAAAATAATACCATCAGAACTGATTCTTCAGGTCTCAACCTGGGAGCATACACCTGACAAAATAAAGCTTCCTTAGTTTAGATTGATATCCAATTATAATAGTTCTACCTTATCAGACTCAGGAATGTTCAGGTGGGAAACAAAGAAACAGAACTGGGAAACTGAGTCAGAAGGATCTCACCTTGAGCAGAAGCTCCCAACACTTGTCCAGATACAGACCCCTACCAGTGCAGGGTCACATTTCTCTGAGTAACTTATGATAATTCTCTCAAGTGGCGGGTTATTGACTTAATGATCAAGCAATCAAATTCAAAACTCAAAATATATATATATATATATATCAGTTACAGTCCCAAGAAATTTTATTTCTAATAACAAATTCTACTAATGGCAGTTTAGGGCTAGATAAATTATTTTTTAAAATTTACCAAAACTTAGACACATAGGAGATTATTTAACTTATTTTGTGTGTTAAGACTCATCATGATGCACAGGATTAATCATTAAATAAGCTTATAGATTTTTAGTAGAGATTTTCCTTGTTATATATGTCATAAACATGATCATCTCTTAGAGCTGATCTCTCAAAGCTTGCTTAGAAGATTAAGAAAATTGGCAAGTTTACAAATTAAGGCAAGTTGATAGAGGCCCCAGGAAAGGGGCTGAGCTGTTTGTTGCCCAATCCCCACCATTCTTAGTGTTTTTATGGGCTGTGCTGTATACAGTAATTATCAGATTTAGGTTTAACAATGACAATAGCTCCAAATAACTTAGCAATTTTAGATTTTTCCTAAGTAATAACCAAATAGTTTTAGTTGTAATTTCTTCTTAGTTTCCTAGCGACAGTGAAAATACCTAATTCCCCAAATTACATTTACAAAATAATATAAAACAGGATTAGCAAGGTTAAATAAACTTTCCACCTTCTTTTATTTGACAAATCTATTCTGTCTCCAAGCTGTTGAGCTGAGAAGTTCTCAGGGAGGATTTCCATTCTCTAAAGTAATTTTCCTTTTTGTTTTTAGGGAGGAAATAAGATAAAAATACATTTTTAAAATTGAAATAGAATAGATTTTAAAATTTATTTAACTTTAGTTCATGAGATTTCCTAAATATCAATTAAATGTACTAGACAAACTGAATTGCCATTTGGATATTTTCCAATACACACAAATCATTTCTCTTTTGTTGTGCCACAGTTCCCTTTTATTGTTCTGCCTCAGTTTCCCTGAATTGTTCTGCCTCAGTTCCTTGAATTCTGCCTCAATCCCCTTGGTTGCAAACCTCCTTCTCTGCTCATTAGAACTGAGATAATTAGGCTGTGGAGATCTGACATTCCAGAAGATAAAATTCTAGATGTCCTTTCTCAGATTAATTGGCAGTGTCTATATCTCTAAGTTTTAGACTTTATGGCTCTAGTTGGACACCTCCTAAATCCTTCCAATTTGTAAGAATTTAGGGTCCTACTCCCAACCTGTCAGAACCGGATTGATGGTCCCTGCTTGGAGATTCCCATTCACCAGAGTTTGGACTCCACCCTGTTATGGGACAGAACTCTGAAACAAGGATTCTTACAAGGTGTTAAGTCAGTAGAATTGATGAGACAATGGTTATCTAATTTAGAAAGAGATTCTATGCATCACTTTCCTAGGCCTAGTGAAGCCTTAATTTATTTGAATTTGCTTGATTTAATTTATATACGCCAAAAAATTATTCATCTCAACACTGGCATTGTATATTGGTCACATTTAAAAACCCATAAAGTTATCAAATATGAATAAATTTTATCCAATAGAGCAGTTAACATTGATATAGCATTTGTTTTTTGCTAAGCAATCTAATCTTCACAACAATCATTATTAGTTATCTTCACAATTCAGAAAACTTGGAAAAGATAAAATGATTTGCCATAAATTACTTAACTAAACAGAGAATAGTGAGTTTACCACTTAGGGCCACTTAGCCCTTTTCACTTTATGCTTCTGTTGAGGGCGGTAGCCCCTTTGGTATTCTTTGTTTGATCTCCAACTTCCTTTGGGACTTGGATCTTTGATACAAGATCTGGTGAAACTAGTTTGGGCTATCTGAGGTGGCCAGGGTTTTACAGCCCCCATTCTAATCTGCTCAGATAGACCCAAATGGCATCAGGAAATTCCTTTTTGGGAAGAGACTTCTGTCTCTACTCAAAAGATAACAAGAGAATCCTTATCTTAATTTACATCACTCTCAGGAACCTCCCTATATCACTGCATAAAAGAGAGAACGGGAATCTTCTCTTTGCAAATGGCCTTGTACCATGCAGCCATTTTGCCCACCCGCTCTCCGGTGTTTCCATTCTAATCAATAAAGACTATGTTTCCATACAGCATTAAGTAGCAAATTCCTTTGCTGCCGAACCCGCCATTGGTTACTTTGGGGAAGGAAGGAAAGAGAGAAAAGGAACAGATCCATCTTTGTTTAGACCATAATTTACTACTCATCATTTACTACTCATCATTTATTACTCATTACTTCTGAATGAGATGAGGTGAGATCTTTCAAGACAGTTGTGAAAATCGAGTAAGGCTTCATCTACTTCAGAGTTCCAGTAGGCCTGAAGGACTCTGAAGGGCATTGCCTTCCCCTCCTATGACATCTCCCTATTTCATCCAAATATGGGCAACTATGTATTTATTGGTCAAGTTCAATTTCATGGGTAGATCTCGCGTTTAGAATGTAAGACTCTCAGCCAATGAGGGTGAGGGTCAGTGGTGGGAGGGGGCGTTTTGCGTTAGGGATTAAAGGTGCTGTCCTGCCCACAGGAGGCGCTTCCTCTCTTCGATAGTCTACTTGAAGAGTGGGACGCCCTTCTCGCGAGAATGTACAATAAACTTTGCTTTTCTCTAGAGCTCTCTCCAGCTTTTTTATTAAATGGTGACCCTTCACCATTTCCGTACCACACAGTTTGGGGGCTAGTCCGGATCCTTTACTCGATGAGTAAGTGAACTCCTGGGTGCTAGTGGGATGGCTCCCTGCCTTGATTTAGGCAGCCCGCCAGCATCCAGGGGCTTCTCCTTGCTCCCTGACGTAGAGTGGACCCGAAGTGGAGAAACTCAGAGAAAAGCAACGGAAACTCCGCGGTGAAAATCCCAACCGGTTGGTGGAGGACAAATCAGTCAAGTAATTTGCTGCGCAGCAACCCAGTGGAGGTAAGCATCCTGTGAAGCCCCTTGAGTCTAGTTATAGGTTCTGGAGGGGGCTGTAGACGGTAGACAGGAAGAGAGCTAGGCCTTCCTGGGTGACTGAGTTAACCGGCGACGGTTAGCGTGTTTGGGCGTTTAGGAGTCTGTTAAACTCCTTCCAAATTCAATGGGTGTGGCCCAGTCCCAGCCAGCCCTCGCGGAGAGAAATGAGAAAAATATCAGAAAATACCGGTAGATATTCCCTTGGGAGATAAATTAAGTAATTGGAACAAACTGCCAAAATATGAGGAAAAATAAAAAGCAAGAAAAAGTGGATAAGGTATTGTTGTTTTGTTGCAGACTGGTGGTGCCAAAAGGATTAAATGGTACCTGAAGGGAAGGACCTGAGAGGATTTAATTCCATTAGCCCTTCCAGGGGCCTTCGGGCGGGGAGGAGAACTAGGTCTTTTGAAGCAGGGGTCGTTCCAGCTGACCAGAAATACCTGTTAGTAAATCCCATTTGGGATCAGAAACCCTGTACACGGGGAAGTATGTGGGATTGAGCCAGTGAAGATGGTGGCTTCCTTCCTCTTCCTCCCACGTGTCCTGACTGCAGCAGGGCCACATGGGCCGGGGGAAAGAAACCGTTAAGTTTTATGAAATTTGGGTCAGTTACGTGCAAACATTGAAGTGTAAAGTTTAAAAATATATACATATATATTTACTTAAAGGCGGGACAGGAAAGATTGATTTGTAAAAGTAATTAATAGTTTAAATGGAGCTATGATATATTGGGTCGGGAAGCATGGTGGTGTGGGGGAAGGGTGACCACGTGGAGAGGTCCCTCCTCCCATTAAGTATAGTGGGTTTTTTTTTTTTTTTGTTTGTTAGTTTGTTTTTAATAACTGCACCTCCTTGCTGATTTAGATATTAATTATTTCTACTGTTTAAAGGAACAGCCTACATTTAGATAAAATCTTTTGGGACTGAAGCTAATATTGGAGTTTTGAATTCAGGTATAACTGTTTGCATAAACAGGGGGGGGAAGGAAACTGAGATTTCAACTGGTCAGAAAATTGGGAAAAACTGATGTCTTATTTCAGTTCAGGCATAATTGGAAACTACTTACTCTTTGCTTACCTCATCATTTTGGTTCCCTGATGAAGGACCTCGAAAACTAGACATAATTTGGGTACTGAATGGAACTCTGGAAAAGGTAAAAGATTTTTTTTTGCAGCGGACATCCAGGCTGCTTCTGGCCTGGATCGTTGTTAGAGCTCTATGCTCGGCACAATTCCTTTAAGAATTGCTGCGATTGACAAAAGGTCTCCTTTTGTCTCGCTCTTTTGTCTCGCTCTCTTGTCTCTACAGATAAGGGAGAGGCTGCAAAAAGTTGAAAAAGCTCTTTACCTGTCCACTAGCTAGACACACCTGATTTTAGCAGATGCTGGGTTTGGAGAAGGCTGCAGAGACAAAAGGCCTTTACAGGGGACTCTAGCTGAAAATTTGCTAGACTATGATTGTCTAGCTTTTGTTTTAACTTTGAATTCTTGTCCTGACTCAGTCCTGACTCAGTTTCCTTGCCTCTTAGTTCTGCAAAAAAAACCCCCCTGCCTCTATCAGAATACTTGATAAGACCTTATGTTTCAGAATAGCAGAATGTCTCTCCCATTACAAGTTAATAGGAATCTAATATCAAAACTTCTTGAATTCTCTTGTGTGTCATTAGACATTCTGTATATGATTGTATTTGCATTGGGTGTTTTTAAAAACAAACTGATTTGTATGAATAATGTTCACTTATGAAAGATCTACTTGGATATAAACTCATTGGGACAAATTCCTTATTGTTATCAACACAAGGTTATGATAAATATTTGTTTAGAATTTATGTATGGTTCTTCTAGGATGGTAAATGGGAAAAGAAATGGGTTTATTAGAACTTCCACTGTTACCAAAGGCAGTCTACCTGCCCATTAGTTGGCTCAAACTTGTGAATTGTTGTGAATTGTATGCTTTAAATCAAGCGTTAAAATTATTGCGTGACCAAGATGGGAATATATATACTGATTCTAAATATGCCTGGGGTGCGGTGCATGTATTTGGGAGGATTTGGGAGGAAAGAGGATATGTAAACAGTAAAGGTAAAGAACTGGTTCATCATACACTAGTCAGAGAGATACTAGAAAATATTCTGACTCCTAGGAATATAGCAGTAATACATGTAAAGGGACATCAGATGGGAAATTCTTTTGAGGTAAGGGGAAATAGATTAGCTGACCGGGAGGCCAAGGGAGCTGGAGATCAGGAAATCTCTCATATAATGGCTTTGATACCTGTACTTCCCCCTAGTCTACCCTCTCCTAGTTTTACTCAGGAGGAAAAAGAGAAGGCCTCAACTCTCGGAGCAGTTGAGAACTCGGAAGGACGATGGCTCTTACCTGACGGCAGAGAGGTACTGACCAAAGCAAGTATGAGGCAAGTCCTTCAGCAACTGCACCAGGGCAGTCATTGGGATGTCCAAAACCTGTGTGATGCTATACTGACAAGGTATGTTTCCCCCGGCCTATATACTATGGCTCGACAACTGGTGGACGGTTGTCTTGTTTGTCGAAGGACTAACAGGGCTGCCCAACGCCAGCTTCCAAAAGGGGGACGACCTCCTGGAATCAGACTATTCCAAAGCATCCAGGTGGACTTTACTGAGCTGCCACCAGTGGGTCGCCTTAAGTTCTTGCTGGTCATAGTGGACCATCTGACCTCATGGGTGGAGGCATTCCCGTCAGGCCGAGCAACTGCCTCGACAGTAAGTAAGGTCTTATTAGAACAAATTATTCCTAGATATGGAATGGTGGAGAGGATAGACTCGGATCAGGGAACACATTTTTCTGCCCAGGTATTGCAGAGTCTGATTAGGGCCTTAGAAATCACTTGGGATCTCCATATCCCTTGGCATCCTCCCTCTTCTGGGAAAGTAGAAAGGATGAACCAAGAAATAAAACGGCAGCTGACTAAGTTATCTTTAGAGACCCAACTACCTTGGACGAAATGCCTTCCTCTCGCTCTGGTTAGAATCAGGACCAAGCCACGTAGAGATATTGGGCTTTCACCTTATGAATTATTGTACGGTGATCCTTTCCAGGCTTATCTTAAGGGAGACTGGGACCCTATTTTAGAAACTAAGGATTTGTTTGTTAAGAGATATGTGAAATCATTGCTGGAACATTTGCAAGGACTTCAACAAAAAGGGCTAATAGCTCAGACTTCTAGGTTTCCCTGTTCATAGAATTCAGGTTGGTGATTGGGTGCTGATCCGTTCCTGGAAGGACGAGAAGCTGACTCCGTGTTGGGACGGACCCTACCAAGTGATACTGACTTCAGATACTGCGATTCGCACCCAGGAACGAGGCTGGACACACCACACCAGGACAAAAGGACCTGTGGCGCCACCTTTATCAGAGTGGACAGTTGAAGACAGGGGAGACCTCCAATTACATAAGAGGAGGGGACCTCCACTGAATGGGAACACTGATTCTGAATCCAGTGCATTGTAACCGTATGACTTCTCTTTTCTTACTTTGGGTCTCTTTGCCTGTTTGTGATTTAATATATTTTCCTTTGGGAAGTTCACCTTAACTTTACAGTGTTATAATAGTTGAACATTATGAGGCTCTCCCTAAGCTTTGGTTTTATCTATTTCCTTATGATGAGAACCAATTTCTCCTGCTCATGCAGAATATAAGGAGAACATTTAACTTATCGAATTGTTGGATCTGTGGTGGATCCCAACAATTGAACCAATGGCCATGGGTACCTGTCCCTTTAAGCCCAGCCTGGATCCTTAGCAACAGATCCCAAATTCATAATGGGACCGGTTTCCAGATTTGAGAAGAGAAACATCAGTGGTCATTGACAGAAGATAGGAAAGGGAAATACTGCTTAAATCAGACAGGACAAGGTTTAAAGCTGGGAATTAGTGTATGTGAGTGGACCTATTCAAGAACAGACCTGAGGCCAAAGACAATTGACTGTACAAAAATGTCTAAATATTGGCGGGATACGGGGAGGAATCCTCAATTGAAGTGTGGGAAGGACTAGAAAGACTGTACCTTGGATGTTCTCCCAGAAATAGGAGAGCAGGGATATTGCTATCAACAAGTCACTACTGCTGAGTGTGATGAAGTAGAATGGGATGTATTAAGATGTATAAAAGAGAATAAGAGGAAAGGGAACATATACATTGGGTACAGTTACCAATGGGGTTGGTATAATGTCACCCCAGGGACACCCGGGCAACATGGGACTCTGTTTTCCACATTTTGGAGTACCTCTAATCTAACAGGCCAGTGGCCAGTTGCCAATTGTAGTTGGAGAAAAGAGCAAGGTTTATGGAAATGCCAGTATGACCCCTTTGTGGGGAAAAGCCCCCTAGGGACGAGAGACCAACAATATTACCCTTTTACAAGGAATAGCTCAGACATATTTCCAAGGGAACAACCTGCTCTAAAGGGTCATTATTGGATCTGTGGTTCAACTGCCTATAATCACCTGCCTCTCAATTGGACAGGGAATTGTTATATTGGACTAATAAAGCCAAAATTTTTCTTTCTTCGCGAACAGGCAAACCAATATTTAGGGATTCAGTTGTATAATGATTTGGGAAGGGGGAAACGGAGTTTAGATAACTCCATCACTTGGACTGAAGATGCAAATGGTTGGGGTGAGGCCTGGCCTCCAGAAAGAATAGTCAAAGAGTATGGGCCAGCGACCTGGGCTCAAGATGGAAGTTGGGGATATAGAACCCCAATATACATGTTGAACAGGATAATTAGGCTTCAGGCAGTTGTAGAGATTATCACCAATCAGACAGCTGAGGCACTAGAGCTTTTGGCTGATGAAGCTACTCAAACCAGAGAGGCTGTTTTACAACATAGACTTGTGCTGGATTATTTGTCGGCTGAGGAAGGGAGAGTTTGTGCTAAACTAAATTTATCCACATGTTGTATAAAGATTGATAACAATGGTAATCTAGTGAAGGAAATCACTAAGAACATTAGGAAACTTGCTCATGTTCCTGTACAGACTTGGACCTCACTGTTCAATACTTCTTGATGGTCCTGGTTTGGGAAGCTGGTGGAAGCAGCTCCTTTGGTTTGGCCTTATAGCTTTTAGTGGTGTTATATTATTCCCTATCTACATCCCATGTTTGATCAGATTAATAACCAGAATTGTCCAAAACTCATCATCTGGAATGATCAGGTTGGAAGAGAAAGCTGAAGGGTCTGTTAAATAGATGCTGTTAAAAGGGTAAGGGTGTAGCCGGTGGCCCAAGGCCAACAGGAATCAGAAGGAAGTGAGGAATTCATAGGGAATGTGAAATTATGTTACAAAAATTTGAAGAGATCTCAGTGTACAAAATAAGAGGAGGGACTGAATGAGATGAGGTGAGATCTTTCAAGACAGTTGTGAAAATCGAGTAAGGCTTCATCTACTTCAGAGTTCCAGTAGGCCTGAAGGACTCTGAAGGGCATTGCCTTCCCCTCCTATGACATCTCCCTATTTCATCCAAATATGGGCAACTATGTACTTATTGGTCAAGTTCAATTTCATGGGTAGATCTCGCGTTTAGAATGTAAGACTCTCAGCCAATGAGGATGAGGGTCAGTGGTGGGAGGGGGCGTTTGCGTTAGGGATTAAAGGTGCTGTCCTGCCCACAGGAGGTGCTTCCTCTCTTCCATAGTCTACTCGAAGAGTGGGACGCCCTTCTCGCGAGAATGTACAATAAACTTTGCTTTTCTCTAGAGCTCTCTCCAGCTTTTTTATTAAATGGTGACCCTTCACCATTTCAGTACCACACACTTCCATGCTGGATGCTGCAAGGGGCACCTAGATTCTTCCCAAGCAGTTGCTAGACAGAACCTGATAAAAGCTATGGTGACTGGGGCCAGGATTTCCCTTTGATGGTAGTTTCAGGGGCCTGAACTCAGGGAATGCTGACCATGGAACCTTACCCATTCCATCTCCAATCCCCCAAGCTAGACTGGAGAGGTATTTGGGCAAGGTTGTTGTGGAGTCCCCAAGGGCTGCTTCCCCTATATCTACCGGTGAGGCAGAATTTGAGTTTTAATCTGATCTGAGATGAGAGGGGTTAGTAAACAATTGCTATTTACCTGGTTTATTTTTGCCTTTCCTTTTCTTTCAGAATGAAATAAATTACTGGAATTATCCCCAATGTTTCAGGAATTTTTCTTGCAATCTTAAAATGACTAATTGCCAAACTTCTTCTTTTTTTTTTGTTTTTTTTTTAATTTTTATTTTATTTTATAATTATAACATTTTTTTTGACAGTACATATGCATGGGTAATTTTTTACAACATTATCCCTTGCACTTACTTCTATTCAGATTTTTTCCCTTCCTCCCCCAACCCCCTCCCCCAGATGGCAAGCAGTCTTATATATGTTAAATATATTACAGTATATTCTAGATACAATATGTGTGTAGAACCGAATTTTTTGTTGCACAGGAAGAATTGGATTCAGAAGGTAAAAATAACAGTTTACATTCATTTCCCAGTGTTCCTTTTCTGGATGTAGCTGGTTCTGTCCATCATTAATCAATTGGAATTGGATTAGTTCTTCTCTATGTTGAAGAAATCCACTTCCATCAGCATACATCCTCGTACAGTATCATTGTTGAAGTGTATAATGATCTTCTGGTTCTGCTCGTTTCACTTAGCATCAGTTCATGTAAGTCTCTCCAAGCCTCTCTGTATTTCTCTTGTTGGTCATTTCTTATAGAACAATAATATTCCATAACATTCATATACCATAATTTACCCAACCATTCTCCAATTGATGGACATCCATTCATCTTCCAGCTTCTAGCCACTATGAAAAGGGCTGCCACAAACATTTTGGCACATACAGGTCCCTTTCCCTTCTTTAGTAGTTCCTTGGGGTATAAGCCCAGTAGTAGTATGGCTGGGTCAAAGGGTATGCACATTTTGATAACTTTTTGGGAATAATTCCAGATTGCTCTCCAGAATGGTTGGATTCTTTCACAACTCCACCAACAATGCATCAGTGTCCCAGTTTTCCCACAGCCCCTCCAACATTCATCATTATTTGTTCCTGTCATCTTAGCCAATCTGACAGGTGTGTAATGATACCTCAGAGTTGTCTTAATTTATTGCCAAACTTCTTAAACATTGCTTTCAAAATTTTGAGAATTTGCTAAGATGTTTTGCTCTTAAAACTTTTGAGAATCTGCAAGTATATTATTTTAATTTTAATTAGCTAACATTTTTGTGTAGTCCCCAGTTTGGCCAGAGCTGAAGTCCACAGAAAAAAGTTAGGCTTTTTAGGAAATTTCCCCAACATTCTAACTACAGCATAAAAGGCTTTTGTTTTTGTTTTTTTGTTTTGTTTTGTTTTTTGCTGGTTGCCTTTTTAAATCTTTCCAGGTAACAAAATCTAATTAACAGAACAAATATGACAGACATTCTGCATAGAAACACAGACACAGACATAAAAATGACATGGAAGAAGACTGTTCCAGCTTTGCTGAAAACCATAAACTTGAAATATAAAAACAATTACTCAGTTATTAACATTGTGCAAATATAAACCATTCTTTAAATCAATAGAAATAATTAATATTAAAGGAATCTCATTTTAACCAGCAGGATGTCCAGGGCTGGGTCTCTATCACAAACAACAAATTTGCTATCTGAAAAAAATATTGAACAGCACATAATGCAGTAATAATTGCATATAACTCATTCTGCCGTGTATATTCAAACAGAGTGTTAAAAACATATTTAGCAGTAGGTGGAATATTGTTAAAGAGGCTGATTGTTTACAGGAGCATCTGTGACTACCATCTACTGCTTGTAGCTGATCTTCAGACTTCTTTTTGAATTAGGGTTAGAATCTCTCACTGTTGAGGGGTAAATAGTATACATAAAATGCCTTATTCCTGTTGCGTTCATTCTCCATTAAAATTATCCTGAATTTACCAAATATGTCTTCACAATTATTAAAGAGATGGTGAGCCAATAATTTGAATTGCTTCATCCTAACAGAAAGCAGGTCCCAAGTAACATTTGGACCCAACCCCAGCTGTTCATGGACCCATTCAATACTGGCCCTCTACACTTTAGAGAAGACAAATTTTCTGACTGTGTCTGGATCTGTGAAGGTGGGTAGTACATTAACCTGTTCCTTTAGTATTTTAACCATCCCTTATCCTTCATGCCATAATAGTGGCAGTGGGACAAAATTCTGTTCCAATACAAAAGAGAAGCAGATTCCAACTAGCTTTCTCACCCCTCAGCCTTCCAGTGACATCTTGCCTTCTAGAAGAGGCCAAGGGGTTGATGATGTTTGGTGCAGGGCAGGGAGTTGTGGGAACCCCCTTCTGGTTGGTGTAGGTTCTTCATAAATGAATTTATGAACCCAAAAAGTTAAACTGGCAAAAGAAGTTTATTATTAGAACTGAGAAGTCACCTTTTTTAGGCTGACTTCCTTAGTGGCAGGGTCCCAACAGAGAAATAAAGATCTAGCAAAGAAATCCTGACTGAGAGGTGAATAAGGTCCTGGTAGGGAAATGGGTGAGAGAGATAAAGAGGGAGTAATGCTGAAAAGAGAATGTCTTTTCAGCAGGCAGAGGGTCGCAGCTATGCCAAGGAGAGAGAGTGGTTCCTTGGCATGATTCCTGTTTTTAGGTCCTCTCCAAGGGATTGAGTTTAAGGAAGTTTATATGGGTAGCTCTTGGTGGGGTCTGGGAGCAGTTTGAGTTGGAATCAGAATAGAGAATCTTTGAATTGAATGAGTGCCCCTGGGCTAATCTTCAACTCAATAGAATTGGATAGAAATCTCGATCTCCAGCTCTGGCTAAGTAGGAGTGGTCCTGGACTCAACCAGTCCCATCCAAATAACAGAATGGGGAGGGGGGGGGAGGATTCTATTAGGCAAACTTGGATCTGAGTGAGCCTTTGGATGCCCTTTCTGGTTTCTCTTTCCTTCCCTGAAAAGGCAATCAAGCATCCTCCTCTGGGGGATGTTTCCAGGTTTGCAGGTGACTAGATAGCCAGAGGATAAGGACTTTTATGGAGATGGAATTAAAGGCAAAATCCTTTAAACTAGTGAGTCCTTTTAGTAAAGGTGACTAATTTCAAGAGGGAATTTCTTTAATGGAGAAAATGTTGATAAGAGATGGCTTAGATAGCCAGAGGATAAGGATTTTCATGGAAATGAAATTGTTGAAGGATGAGATACCATAACTGCGGATTCCCTGGCCTATGTCACAGGTTTTGCAAAAGAATTCGAAGTCCCATTCTCCAAGTTAAGGTTGGCAAAAGAGGGTTTATTGACACTGAGAGGTTCTCAGTAGGCTAGATCCTGATTAGGAAAGTAGTGGGGAATTGAGAGGCAGAGTTTAATTTTATTTAGTCTTCTGCAGCCTGGGGCTAGGGATCAATCTCCAGATGAATTAAGGGTAGAAAGTGATAGTCTAGAGACTAATTTCCAGATGAATTAAGGGTCCAATCTGCCCACATGCTGAGTTGAGAGTGGAAGAGCTCCTTGAAGAGGGTGAAAAGGGGCAGTACAGTACTAGAATTACTTGGGCCCAGCAGTGGTTCCTTAAGGTTGGAGTAATAAAAATGGCCCTGGGATTAGTGGGAGAGGAGGAGGAGCAGTTTCACCTGGCCCTACTTTGGGGCATCAGGTGAGGAATCCAAAGCTGAGAGACACTACGACTTGTCCATGGCTACATAGTGAGTAAATGTCAGAAGAGGATTTGAAAGAAGGAATGGCCTGACACCAAAGGCAACATTATAACCACTTTGTCCCTCTTAAAGTCACCTATGGTAATGGCTGTTTTCTCAGCAGCACCTTTAATCTTCCCCACAAATAGAGCTGCAATCCCTTAAAGAAGTTACATTCTACTGGGTAAGGAGAGTATAATGTGTATACAAATAAATATTGCAAGGAAAATTGAGAGGATAGAAAGAACTAATAGTGAGAGAAGTTAGGGAAGGCTTCATAGAGAGGATAGCAACTGAGCTGAGTCTAGAAGGAAAGAATTCTGATAGTCACAGATAATAAGAGGCAGCTAGGTGGCACAGTGGATAGAGCACCAGCCCTGGTCAAGGGGACCTGAGGTCAAATCTGAGACCAGACTTAATACTTCCTGGCTATGTGAGCTTGGGCAAGTCACTTAAACCCAATTGCCTCAACAAAAAAAATTAGTAATAGTTAACTTTTATGTAGTACTTAATATATCCCACACACTGTGCTAAGAACTTTAACTTCATTATCTCATTTCATTCCCACAATACCTCTGGGAAGTAAATTATTCCCATTTTACAGATGAGGTAAACTGAGGTTAAGTAATATGTTCAGGGCCACACAGCTAATAAGTATCTAAAACCAGATTTTGAACTTTGGCTCATGTAAAGTCAATAAGTATTTATTAAGGCCTAACACATATTGAGTATTGTGCTAGGCATTGGAGATGCAAATAGAGCCAAAAATAGTGTTTTCAAGGAGTTTACAATCTAATTGGGTAGATGATATGCAAACTATGTACAAACCAGCTATATACAGAATAAATTGAAGATAATCAGCAGATAAGATGACAGGAACAAATAATGATGAATGTTGGAGGGGATATGGGAAAACTGGGACACTGATACATTGTTGGTGGAGTTGTGAAAGAATCCGGCCATTTTGGAGAGCAATCTAGAACTATGCCCAACAAGTTATCAAACTGTGCATACCCTTTGATCCAGCAGTGCTACTACTGGGCTTATATCCCAAAGAAATACTAAAGAGGGGAAAGGGACCTGTGTGTGCCAAAATGTTTGTAGCAGCTCTTTTCGTAGTGGCCAGAAACTGGAAAAATGTACGGATGCCCATCAGTTGGAGAATGGTTGGGTAAATTATGGTATATGAATGTTATGGAATATTATTGCTCTATAAGAAATGACCAGCAGGATGATTTCAGAGACTTGCATGAACTGATGCTGAGTGAAATGAGCAGAACCAGAAGATCACTATACACTTCAACAACAATACTGTATGAGGATGTATTCTGATGGAAGTGGAAATCTTCAACATAAAGAAGATCCAACTCACTTCCAGCTGATCAATGATGGACAGAAACAACTACACCCAGAGAAGGAACACTGGGAAGTGAATGTAAATTGTTAGCACTACTGTCTATCTACCCAGGTTACTTATACCTTCGGAATCTAATAACTAATCAACAAGAAAATGGGATTTACACACATATATTGTATCTAGGTTATACTGTAACACATGTAAAATGTATGGGATTGCCTGCCATCTAGGGGAGGGAGTAGAGGGGGGGATAATCTGGAAAAATGAATACAAGGGATAATGTTATAAAAAAAAATTACTCATGGATATATACTGTCAAAAAAATGTATAATTATAAAATTAATTTAAAAAAAAAAGAAGATAATCAGCAGAAGGAAGTAATTTGTATTAAGGAGGATTGAAAAAACTTCCTGTAGAAGGTGGGATTTTTGCTGAAATTTGAAAAAAAAAAAAAAAGCTAGGGAAGCCAGGAGCAGACATATAAGTGGATGGGGATTCCCCATTCCTAGCACGGGAGCAGCTGTGTAGTTAGGAGATAGATTGAGTCATTTGCGGAAGCAAGGAGGTCAGAGTCACTGGATCAGAGTTCATGAAGAGTGCTGGGAAGAGGAGGTATAAAAAGACGGGAAGGGGCCAGTTTATGAAGAACTTTATAAGCCAAAAAGGGGCAAAGAACAAAAGAAACCAGATAAGGAAGCAAAGAAGCTTTATGAATCATGTTGAGAGAGAAAAATTAGAGCAAGAGGGAAAAACCATGGGAGAGGAAAACAAATTTAAAAAAAAAAAAACAGAAAAAAAAGAAGTGAACATGACATGTGTTGATTTACATTCAGTCTCCATTGATCTTTTTTTGGATGCAGGTAGCATTTTCTTCCAAAGTCTATTGGGAATGCTTTGGATCACTGAATCGCTGAGAAGAACCAAGTCTTCTATTATTGATCATTGCACATTCTTGTTGTTATTGTATATCATGTATTCCTGGCTCTGCTTGTTTCCTCAGCATCAGTTCCTGTAAATCTTTCCAGGCCTTTCTAAAATCAGCTTGTTCGTTATTTTTTATAGAACAATAATTGTACAGGACTTGAACAGAGTCTGAGCCACCAGTCCAGGTCAGAGCTTGCAACTCTCCTGTTCCTGTGACAAAGTAGGTTCAGGGTTCAGCATATTTTCCAGGAGAAACATTCCCACAATGCTCAAGACCACTAGGAAGTGGGGCAGAGAGGTGCTGAATTGGCTCCCATGGGACAGTGTCTAAGTTTTTCTTATCTTATGCTCTATATAAAGCTGAATTAGCCTTAGAATAAATGGAGTTGTTTTCCATTTCCTGCCTGACCTGTATTTTAATCAGCTGGTCCTCCAGCCTGTTCTCCTTCAGGCTAAACTTTTTAGTATGGCATAGCTGGTCCATTTGCAACAAATAATATTACATTATCTTCATATACCACAACTTGTTCAGCCATTCCCTAATTGATGAGGGCATCTACTCATTTTCCAATTCTTTGCTACCACAAAAATAGCTGCTACAAATATTTCTATACATATGGGACCTTTCCCCTACTTTATGAAAGGTCCCATATGTATAGAAATATTTGTAGCAGCTATTTTTAGAAATCAAATGGATATAAAACTGTGCATACCCTTGGACCCAGCAGTGCCATTATTGGGTCTGTATCCCAAGGATTTCTATTATTGCTTCTTTTGTTTTGTTATTGCTATATAGAAATGCAAGTTATATTTGAAGGTTTATTTTGTAGCCTGAAACGTTGCTGATGTTATTTATTATCTTATTGATTATATTTGTTGGTTACCTATGATTTCCCAAGATAGCTATCATATTTCATAATGTTCTTTTTAATCTATCTTTATGCCATTAGCTTCTTTCTTTTGTATTATTTCTATTGCTAGCATCTTCAAACCTACATTAAATAATAATGGGAATAATGGGAATCCTTGTTTTACTCTTATGCTTATTGGAAAAGTTTCTAGTATATCCCTATTGCATATGACTCTTACTTTTGTTTTTATATGCATACTTTTCATGATTTTAAAGAAGTTCCTTCTATGTTTATATTTTGTAAAGTTGTGTTGTTCATCAAATTACTGAATCATATGGAGATTTTTGCTTATATTATAATTATGTTGATTTATTTTTAATATTGAACAATCCTTATATCTCCAATATAAATGCAACTTATTTATAATGAATGATTTCTTGGATTAATCATTAGAATGTATGTAATAGGATTTGATATCAAGGTTTTAGATTGATGTTTATTAATGGTATTTGTCCATATTTTTCCTTTATCTTTCTCTTGTTTAAATATAAGAACTATATTGGTCAAACTTTCAAGCATGAACTGATCTGGTGACTCCCTTTCCTTGCCACCACACCAAAGCTAATAGCCCTATTGCTATAGAATGGGCTCCAAAATAAATGCAAGAAAAACCAACAAAGCAATTGGAAAACATTTATTGGGAAAAAAAGACTAAGATATAATCAAGACTGACTGAATATTTATCTCATTTTATAAAGGTTACAGACTGCACAATTAAAGCAGATACAGACCCTGGAAGATAAAGGAGATTTGAATTTGTATTTTTCAAAGATGCTGCCAGAATTGATAAGGTCCTGGAATTTTTTTTTAGGTCCTGGAATTTTAAAAAAATGGATGAAAAGTTTGTGGACTCCAAAGAGGCTACAGATTTGAAAAGAAATCCACCATCCCAAAATATTATCTATGGAATGAGCCCAGGTGCATGTGAAAAATAAACCCATGAATATTATGAAACTTTTGGATAGTCGATGAATTATTGAACTTCCCATGAACACAAAAATGAAAAAAGAGGTAAATGCTTTATATCTGGGAATTGTGAGATCAAAATTTCATGTTCCAAAAAAGTATACAAGTAGCAATAGTAACAACTTAAAGAAAGGAGGGGGTACTGTAACTGGTAGATGAGGTGGTATTAGAAGTCAAGACCAAAAATAGAACAAAGGGTTTAATAACTAATGATAAGATACATAAATTATAAAAGTACCTATGGTGGTGATTAAGTACTTATATATAATATAATCATATGGTAAATTTAACTATTCAAACTTTGGATATAGTTATGTAGATTATGGTAGTAGTATCATGAAAACCTGAAAGAAGAGAACAAAAAAGAGAAGAGAGTGATTGATAGTGTCAAAAGCTTTCTCAAAAGGTCAAAAAGGCTGAGGATTGAGAAAGCTTCAATAGATTTGACCATTAAGAGATCAGTGGGAATTTTGAAAAGAAGTTTCAGTTGAATGATCAGTCAGAAGCCAAATTGCAAAGAATGAAGAAGAGAATTAAAACAATAAAAGAGGAGGCATCTATCATAGACAACCTACTCAAGAAGCTTAGGGATCAAAGAGAGGAAGATATGGAATAAAAGCCAATGGGTTTAGATGGGCAAAGTGAAGTGGGGTTTTTATTGTTTGAAAAAAGGGGAAATGTGGCAATGTTTGTAAACAATAAGCACAGCCAATAGACAAGGGAGATTGGAGTGAAAGAATGGAGATATTAGAAGGTGCAACCTCCTAGAGAAAATAAGGTAAATTGAGATCCCTTGTACATGTAGAGGGTTTTGCCTTGGCAAAAGTTCACTTCTTCATGTGAGATAGGCTTGAAAGAAGGAAGAGATTACAGTAAAAGGCATCTGAGTGATGTGAGATGAGAAGAGAAAAGAGAGCTCTTTCTAAATGGCCTCAGTTTTTTCAGTGAAATATGAGGCAAGATGAGGGAGAAGGAATAGCATGAAGTTTCAGAAGAGATAAATAGATTTGGAAAAGCTGCAGTGGTGAGTGGGATAGTGACTTGATTAGGAAGTCATAGATGGATTCCCTTGCTTTGGTGAGGCTCAATCAGGATTGTTTCATAAATTTGTGGTACACCCAATCAACCCAGTTTAATGATTTCCCCCAGCTTTATTCAGCAACAAATAAGTAGATGTGGGGGGGGGGTAAAGATAATCCACAGTTGAGGTTTGGCAAGCATAAAAGGGGGTTCCTCCCTTTAATAAGATTTAATAAGATTTCAAGAGAACAATGCAGAGTTGAACTGGTTCACCAAGGGATCAAGATGGGGAAGAGAAGAGAGGGTAGCCAATAGTTGAAATGACATCCTAAAGTAGAAGGATAGGAAGTCAGATTAAAGATGAAGAACAGATTTGGGGATTATAAGGCAGAGAAAAGGTAAAATGATAGCAGGTTATAATTAAAGGAATTTCAAAGTTTTATAAGCATCAAGATGATGCTTGAGACAGGCAAGTGGGGCAGTAGTTAAGAGGATCTGGAATCAGGAGGACCTAAGATCTCAGACATCTGACTGTATGACTCTGGGCAATTCACTTAATCCCAATTGCAAAGAAAAAGAAAGAAGGTAAGAAAGGAAAGAAAAGAGGAAGAAAGAGAGAAGAACTTACTGTTGCTGGAGTTGTGAACTGTTCTGGAGAACAATTTAAAACTATACCCAAAGGGAAATCAAGCTTACATACCCTTTGTCCCAAAAATATTACTATTAGATCTGGATCCCAAAGATAATTTTTAAAAGGGGGAAGCACCCATTTGTACAAAAATATTAATAACAGTTCTTTTGTAGTAGCAAAGAATTCAAAATTATGGGAATGTCCATCAATTGAGATGGCAAGATCAGGGGTATAACCATCTCGGAGGTATAGCTGAGGTAGGATGGAATAAGTCATGAAAAATTATGAAGTTGGGGAACTGGGATATTATTTTGAGAGACTATCCCTGGTGTTGAGGTAGGATTCTCCCTCAGAGAGAAAGGAGAAGTAAAGAGATTGCACATCAGGTACTGAACTCATTGAGAAACTCATTGGGTCCTGGAAATTGGTAGATAACAGCTATCGGAATCTTGATTGGGTGATAAATATGGATTGAATGATTCCAAAGGACAAAAGATTACTGGAAACGACAATAACATGCAAGGAATATGTCAATTCTCCCCACATGTGACCAGTGATTTGAGAGATATGAGAGAAATTCCAATCAGTGAAGGAAAGACAGGGAAATGTGTCATCAGGAGAGAGCCAAATCTCTGTGAGAGCAAGAAAGGAAACTGTTTAGAATGAAAGCTAGTTTACCTGTGGAGCAGGCATTTCTGAGCACTATGGAAAGGTCAGCAGCTTTAGAAGAGGGAGATGGGAATAAGAGAGAGGTCTATGGGGAAGGATGAATGGGGTTAGAACAATGGCAACCAAGAGATAGTTCTTGGAATATTGAATGTTGTGTTATTCCAGGGTAACAGGGACAGACTGGGGACCTGCAAATTTCCAGTAATCTAATCTAGTGCAAAATCTGATTGGCTACCCTGCTACTCTGAGCTCTGCAAGTTCCTGACTTGCATTTGAGTCTGTGCAAGAGTATGTTCCATCCCATTAGCCAACTAGAAAATTCTGTTGGCTTAAAGTGGAAGAATAGTAGGCTCCCCTTTGGTTTGGGATTTTTGCCTCTATATTATTCCTCTATGGACTGACTAGATGCTAAAAGTGAAACTTCAGTGCCATAGCTTTAGTCCCGGCTGATCTTGGTGCTTCTGTTAGCTTCTGTACTTCTGTATTTCCCCCTTTCTTGGTGTATTTCCCAATATTGAAAATATCACTGCTATACAAAGATTCCCTTTTTACGCTATTCAGAATCTACAATCAGGAACTAGGTAATGGGTAAAAAATGGCACTTGTTCCTGTCAAAGTGCCCCAGTGTGGGTTTCAAGGTGTTGCAATATGAGTCTGGGTCCCCTTTTGTGTTAATATACAGCTTTCTGCATGCTCCTGTCCCAACCCAGTGTCTGCATACCTCTCTCTCTTACTTTGCTGAACTAGGCCAGATAAAAGATTCACCATAACTTTCTCAACATCTCCATCAAGATTCAGTCTGCTGCATCTTATAGATCTATTTGAAAGAGGATGTAAATTGACACTCAGCTGCATTGCTTCCTTCTCCACCACTGTCTTGACTCTGTCCTTTCCTTCTTTCTCAGAAAAGGTACCAAAACCAAAAAATAAGTCTCATAAAAAATAGCTATATATTTCCTCTATTATGAAAGAAATAGTTGTCACAAAAGACTTATTAGTGCATACTAGCATTATCTTTTAATAAAACATATATTTATTTACATATTTAAAAGTAAGTAAATACAAAGTATATACAATGAAATTTTGAACGGGAGAAAGCTCAAATGACTGGTGAGATGGGAGAGGGAAGTAGTTAAGAAAGATCTCATCTCTCACTGTCATGTCTTTGAAGGCTGAGCTCAAAATATCACTTCATCCATGAAGCCTGCCTTCATACCTCTTGGTAAGAATGTTTCAATCTCTTTTCCCATAGACCCCACTGTGGTTTACATTTCTTAGAGTCCTTTATCTTTTTGGTCTTTTGGTTCTTGTCATTTTGTATCATACTTACTCATATAGCAGGCTAACAGTAATATTTAAAACATAAAACATCATTATAAATTCTCTATAAAGTAAAGTCATTCTGTGGGCCAACTGGATAGAGATCTCACTTTCAATTCAGTCTTGCCCATGGTCCAGACATAGTACCTCAATGGACATGGCTTTTTAGTCCCCCAGTGTAAGGATAATTCTGTATTCATCTCCTCCAAGAAGTGAGGTGGTTTTAAAAAGTTCTCCCTCCCTCCTTCACTCTGGGTAACCCAGGAACTCTAACTCACTTGGTAACCAGAGCTTGAGGCATCCACCTCTCAAATCTGTTGTTTGATCATCTGTGTTTAGTGAAAGAAACAAAGAGAAGAGGAGACCAGGGACTTAAAGTCCAGTCTTACAATCACTACAGAAAAGTATATAATTTCCTTGCCATGTGCCTTTAGCTGCCATTGGCACTATGGATAGTCTGGAAAGATAATTCCACTCTCTCATCATAACTCCAAAGGGAGAGCTTGACTGAATCCTAAAGTGAGGAACTCAAAAGAGAAAGGAAGGAAGGGGAGAAAGAGATAGAGACAGAGACTGATAGAGATGAGAGAAGAGCCAGAGATATGAGATAAAGAGAAAAAGAGAGACAGAGAGTGAGAAATGAGAGACAGAGATGGCAGGGGAAGGGAAGGGGGTGTGAATTCAGTTATTAATTATTTTAAATCCCAGCCAAGGTCAGGAGGACCAAGGACTTCTCAGCAGGCCAGTATAGTTATCCAATCCCATGGGAAGTACCCCGGTTTATAATCAATATAGATGATTTAAGTGAGAAGAAATAAATACTTAAGTTAGAGAGGTGATTGCGGGAGGGTGGAGAAAAGAGATTGTGGAGGTAAAATAGATAACATATAGAGACTTACTGATATGAGGAATGAGTCACAAGTTGTATGTAGGAAAGTAATAGAAGCATATATGGGAATTCTTGCACCTAGAACAAATTCAATTAGGGTGGAGAAAGTCTGATGGAAAGTTCAGTTCTTCCAGAAAACAGGGTGACACAACATCCTTCTCCCTCCATCCCTCACCCTGAGAACTTGTTTCTTATTTTCATAAGGATTAGGTTGAAAAATAAGACATGCTTTATTGGGCTTATATCCCAAAGAGATCATAAAAAAGGGAAAAAAACCTGCATGTACAAAAATCTTTCTTGCAACCCCTTTTGTAGTGCTAAGGAACTAGAAACTGAGTAGATGCCCATCAACTGGAAAATGGCTGAATAATTTGTAGTGTATGAATGTAATGGAATATTATTGCTCTGTAAGAAATAACCAGCAGGATGAATATAGAGAGACTTGGAGAGACTTACATGAACTGATGCTGAGTGAAGTGAGCAGAACAAGGAGATCATTATACATGGCAAAAAGATTATACAATGATCAATTTTGATAGACGCAGCTCTCTTCAACTGTGAAGTGATTCAGGCCATTTCCAACGGTCGTGTGATGGAGAGAGCCAAAGTGGACTGAATGTGGATCACAACACAGTATTTTCACTTTATTTTGCTATTTGTTGTTTGCTTGCATTTTTGTAGAGGGTCACAGTCAGTGGGGGAACTCTGGGTGAGGTATAAGACCCTTCAGCCCAGAGGGAGCCTGCTAGCAATGTCTGGTTCGGCTCCCTATCTCCCCTAAGGGCTCTTGGCCTTTTTGAGAAATCAGGTGACAATGATAGCCTGTCTTGAGATTGAAGCAGTGATACCAAATGGAAGGGTGATACCAGGTGGCAAACTATATACAATAGCAAGTTATTTATGTGGTCCCATGTGCACAGTGTTGTTTTTGTTACAATATATAAAGGGGAAAGTCCATGAAATAAATGGACTCCATTTTTCCACCATCCTCAGGAGTCCTGCCTCATCACTTCTCCACAATGAAAGTATATTTTAATCACTCCAGCATGGGGACTCTAGAAAGCATGAGACATTTTGTCACTCCAACTTGGGGGCTCTAGAAAGCAGGACACAACACATTTTTTCCCTTTCTCATTTTTTTCCTTTTTGATCTGATTTTTCTTGTGCAGTATGATAATTGTGGGAATATGTATAGAATAATTGTACATGTTTAAGATACATTGGATTATTTGCTTTATAGGGGAGAGGAGAGGAAAAAAGAGGGAAAAAAAATTAACACAAGGTTTTGCAAGAGTAAATATTGAAAACTATGCATATGTTTTGAAAATAAAAAATTTAATTAAAGAAAGAAAGATACGACATGACACGACACAACACAATACAACATGAAAATGGAGCCATCCTATGTACAGGAACTTGGGATGGCAGCCCCAGTAGGGGAAATTTTTCACAATGGCAGAGGACCACCAGGTGATGTATGTGAATACTGGTTGCCCCAAGAAGGAGAGGGATGCTCTCTGGAAGTTATCACCCCATTCAATCCAACCAAGTTTCATGAGCTCTAAGGGAGGGGAAACAAAGAGATGAGAACAAACCTGAAGTTATGAACCTGTGTGATTGAGTTGAAAGACTGCAGTATCTTCAATGGAAATAGGAAGATTTGTAAGAGAGATGGTTCTAGGGAAGAAGATGAACAGTCTTAATAACTGACTAGATCTACTTTCCGTGTACCAGGCCTGCTAAGGATGGAGAGTTTTATCATTATACATCAATAAACTCTTTATGGTAAACCATGAAACAAAGGAAAATATTTAGTGGTCCTCAGTCCTGGGCAGCCTCCACTGGCTAAAGGAATGAAAAGTATAAAAGTATAATGGCAATCACAGTAGGAGTACCACCTTTAACCATAGCTGTTAGCTCTTTGCATGTAAAACCCTTATCCTATAACAACTGTTGGTATACTACCACAGAAACTGAAACAGATTATTCCTTTTTTTTTTTTTTTTTTTTTTTTTTGAGAAATAATTTGTCCAAGATCACACAACTAATTAGTATCTAAGGCCAGATTTTAACTCCAGTCTTTCTCATTCCAGGGCCCGTCCACTCTATCCACTGTGCCACCAAGTTGCTCTAAATCAGAACATTCTTGATATTCTCAGGATAAATTAAACCTTAAGAAAAAAAAAGGAAGTTTGAGATAAATGAAAGAATGATTCCCAGATTCTCCCTGGGGAGGCAAATAAAGACACAGGGGAGTTAATATTATCCAAAGACAACAGGAAATATGCTCATCTTTTCTTTCCATTCTCATGTGGAATATTTTCAGAAAGACCATTATAAAGATAACTATAGCTTAGGTACAAAATTCTAATTCAGTTCCAGAAAAGGAAGGAAACAAGTACAGAGAGAGGCCATCATTTAATGAGATTCTACATATGGTAGGGTCACTATCATTGTGTATGGCTAAAGAAAGAGTCCCAGATCTCACGCAAAGGAAGTTCTTTTTTTTCTCTTTTTTTTTTTAAATTAAAATTTCTGTTTATTAAAAAAAAGTAGAAAAAAAGAAAGACAGAGAAGGAAAACAAAACAAAACAAAAGAGACCAGAACATTGTCATGTGCCCAGCAGAACTTCAGGAAGGATTCAAAATATAAAATAATAAATTTCCAATTCAAGAAAGGATATATAATTGAATGTCCATCTTTTCTTTGCTTCCTTGTAGGTTGTTCTTTTGTTTTTACTTTATTCTTTTTTTCCCCCTTTCATACCCCCATCTCTCCCAAGCAAGCTGTAATGGAGCACATATATATTTAATAGATACATAAATACACACATTCATACATATACATACACATACATTTGTACCCATCACTGACCCATATATTCATATATCTATATATACACATACATAGAACGGCATGCATACATATCTACATATACTCAATCACACATATATACACACTGCTAACTTTTCAGTTTTTATGCGCCTTAACTTACCTTACTATTACTTAATCTCCCTCCACCCAAGGATCTCTCCTTTGTCTTCTTCCTTTATCCTTTGCTTCCCTAACTACTCACTCCTTCCCCCTTATTTCTTTATAGATTTTGGAAGGTGCTATAACCTTCAAGGTTTATATATAGTGTTGCTTATTTAATCCATTCCTAATGTGAGTAGGTTTTCAGAATTACAAGCCCACTTCCTCCCCCTAATGCATCAGTATCTATTCTTTCTCTGCACTTCCTTTGTATGAATCTTTCTTTTGAGCTGTCCAAAGTATACCCAAGTATACTTAAACATATGCTATACATTTCTATGTGAAAAACATAAACAATTTATCTATGTTGTTTCTTTAAATTAATCTTGGATAATGGTTCTTATATGTTAAGTTTTCTAGTGAGTTTAGATTTGGTTAAAAGTCCTGAAAATCTGCAAGATTGTTGATAGCTTTCAGATAGTCCTATTATGCTTATATTTTCTCTTCTTGATTTGTTCTCCAGATCTTTTGTTTTCTTATAAGAAAGCTCCAAGAAAAATAGTTTGGACCTGAGTCCAACAAGAATCCATAGAAGAGAAGAAAAAGAAATTGAAAAATAAATGAGAACTACTGAAAAAAAGATACAAAAAGAGAATTAAAAGTTTGGGGAAATAGGATACAAAATCTTACTGAAGAAAATAACTTTTTAAAAATTAGATTTGGCTAATAATTGGGGGGGAAGATATTTTTAAAGAAAAAATTAGAAATTAGAAGCTAATGATTTAAAACATCAATAAATAACAAAACAAAGTCAAAAGCCTGGGGGGAGAATAGCTCAGAGTAAGAGAAACTGGCCAGAAAAAGAGATCAAGGAAAGATAATTTACAAATCACTAGACTATCAAAAATCTATGAGCAACAATGGGGGAAAAATAGAGACTAGACATTATATATCAAGAATATAATAGTTCAAGCCATTCTCCAATTGATAAATGGTCAAAGGATATGAACAGACAATTTTCAGATGAAGAAATTAAAATTATATGTAGTCACATGAAAAGGTGCTCCAAATCACTACTGATCAGAGAAATGCAAATTAAGACAACTCTGAGATACCACTACACACCTCTCAGATTGGCTAAGATGACAGGAAAAGATACTGATGAATGTGGGAGGGGATGTGGGAAAACTGGGACACTGGTGCATTGTTGATGGAACTGTGAATGGATCCAACCATTTTGGAGAGCAGTTTGAAACTATGCTCAAAAAGTTATCAAACTTCCAGTAAATGAAGTGACTTATTCAAAGATAGCAAGGAGACCAGTATCACTGCATTGTAGAATAAGCGCAGAAGGTGTAAGAGGCTGAAAGAGTGGAGAGAAAGAGGCAGATTATAAAGGAAATCAAATGGATGATTTGATATTTGTTATTGGAGGTGATAGGGAAACAATAGACTTATTAAGTAAAGAAGAGATGACATGGTCAGAATTACACTTTGAGACATTCTTCTATTAATGGATTGTGTCAGGTGTTTTTCTCCTTGGCACTGTCATAAGGAGATCCTGATTTGAGGAAGTAAAAACTATAGGAGATGCTGTTCATCTTTATTTTTTAAGAAGATTCATTATATTCCAGGATGATGTCTTGATTTGCTCAAGAATCAAATTGAACAAAGAGGCAGAATTGCACAAAGTTGTCAGTATCATAGTGTCTTCCAGAGTTATCAAAGTCTAGTGGCAAAAAAGTCAGGCTAAATGGTAACATTTGTTTCCATCACCTTCACGGACACTGGAACAAATTTTTCTCATCTGTTCTTTCCATCTGTGGAAAGTCTTCACATGCTTGAAATAAAACAGCCCCCTCACTCACAGATGGGTTTGAGGCCTATTATTTACCATCAATCTCAGACTGTTCAGTGCAATGTGGTCTCTGAGAATGCTATAGTTTCTTTTTTCTTTCCTTTAAAAAAACTTTTAATAATAGCCTTTTATTTCCAAAATATATACAAAGATAGTTTTCAGCATTCACCTTTGCAAAACCTTGTGTTCCAAAATTTTCTCTCTTCCTTCCCATCATCTCCCTCCCCTAGACATCAGGTAATCCAATATAGGTAAAACATGTGCAGTTTTTCTAAACATATTCCCACATCTATTGTGCTACATAAGAAAAATCAGATCAAAAAAGAAAAAAAAAAAAAAAAGCAAGCCAATAACAACCAAAAAGGTGAAAATACTATGTTGTGATCCACATTCAATCCTTATAGTCCTCTTTCTGGATGCAGATGGAATGCCATAGCTTCTTGAAGCGATAGGTAAGAGTTAGGTGACAGGTAGACACCAAAGATAGATGAGCAGATGAGCAGACCTGAAAAGTGTTCAGCAAGCCCTTACACCATAGGAGGAAGAAGAGAAAGACAAAGAAGCTGATTGAATATAGAAACTGAGGATTCCCAGCCCCACCTTATCCCTCATCTATTGGAAGATTACAGTAACTTCTTTTGAATTGGATAAGAGAGACTCAGCAGCTGTTGGGAGATATTGAAAGAGTTATGTAGCTTTTAGAAGCTAATTGGAAGAAAAGAGAACTCTCCTCCTATGTGAAGATGTCTTAGCTGGCTTCCCTTAAGCATTATCCTCAGCTTGAGAGAAAGGAATCTTAGAGGCTTGTCTGCATTGCCCTTCTGTGGGTCTAGAGGGAGAAGACAAACTTTCCACCCACTGTGCTGTGAGCTGAGCTGGTTGGAGAACTATTACTCTGTTGAAGGTTGTATGCAGAAAAATAAATGCTCTGCTATTTGAAGAATTGGTTGGGGAAAAGCAGTATTGCCCTCTTGGGTTTGACTGATTGTCCTTTATTACCCTTTATAGCTTGAGAAAGGAAAACCTTGGGAACAGACCTGATTAGTTGGATTTAGAAAAGGAATACAAGATTTGGGTTGCAGAACCTAACATTAAAGAGATTTACGATATCTAGGATTGTAGTTCAGAGTTATGAGTTGCCCAGGCACATTAATTTCTTTAGTTCTGTATCTTATCACTAAGTTTCTTTAAGTGTGTGCTGATTTTGTACGTGCCCTAGGTATAACTTGGGTGGACTTATTATGATTGTTATGATTCCTCCTGCATTTGCTTTCTATTGGAGGAAGCTAGGTTGTATTGTGGATAGAACCCTGAATCCTGAGTTAGGAAGATCTAAGTTCAAATATGGTCTTAGATACTTATTAGTTGTGTAATGCTGAGTAAGTCATTAAAAGCCTCAGTTCCTCAACTGTAAAATAGGAATAATAATAGCACTTACTTCTTAGGGTTGTCATGAGTATCAACTGAGATAATGCTTGCAAAGTGCTTTTTCCCTCCTTTTATTGAGTAAATGTTATATTATTATTATTATTTCTTTTCTTTCTTTAGAAACTATTTTATATTTGATTAATGCTATCATTATGACTGCTTTATGTAAAAGGAAATCAATCTTGGAAGGGCTCAGGAACTACAGTGATGAGTAATAAGGTTGTACATACAATCTAGTGGGTCTATACCCCCAAAAATCATAAAATAGAGAAAAGGATCAATGTGCAAAAATGTTTGTTTAACATCCCTTTATTGTTGTGGCAAGGAACTAGAAGCTGAGTAGATGCCCATCAGTTGGGGAATGACTGAATAAGTTATGGTATATGTATGTTATGGAATAATATTGTTCTGTAAGAAATGACCATCAGGATGATTTCAGAAAAACCTGGAGAGACTTACATGAAGTGATGCTGAGAGAAATGAGCAGAATCAGAAGATCATTGTACAAAGTGGCAACAAGATTATGTCATGATTATCTCTGATGGACTTGGCTCTTTTCAACAATGAGGTAATTCAGGACCATTCCAAAGGACTTGTTATGGAGAGAGCCTCCTGCATCCAGAAAAGACTATGGCAACTGAATGTGGATCACGATACAGTATTTTCATCTTTTTTGCTATTTTCTGCTTGCTTTTTAAATTTCTTTCCCATTTCTTTCCCTTTTTGATCTGATTTTTCTTGTCCAGCATGATAAATGTGGAAATATATATATAGAAGAATTGCTTATGTTTAACATATATTGGATTACTTGCCATCTAGAGGAGGAGTTGGGAGATAAGAGGGAGAAAAATTTGTAATACAGTGTTTTGAAAGAGTAAATTTTAAAACTACCTTTGCATGTATTTTAAAAATAAAAAGATTGTGCATGCACATGAGCACACACACCAGAATCACATCAGGATTACTCTCTAGGCTTCTAAGAGAGATACTTAGCTATGGTTGATGTTCTCCCTCTGAGAACTCCACCCCCAAAACCTGCCAGCTTGACAATAGATTGGGATAAGTAAGCCAATTTAGAAAAAGAAAAGGGCATATGGGTGTTATTTCATGTGGGATGCCATGCATCCAAGCTTCATTGCTTGGGTTGGCACCATGTGTTAGATACATATGTTGGATACAAGTCAATGATTTGTTTCTATCAATTAATGTTTTGTTATTATCTTCCGGCTGCTCTCAGGGAAAAAGAGCAGTGTTGAAAAACTTTTAACTCATAGGCAACATGCAGAGTATGACTGGAAGCAAATCAAAATGTAATGGGAAATATTTAACAAACTAAAAAAACAATAAAACAAATAATATCTAATTTTAAAATTAAGTCAATATGTACTGACAGATATCCTTATGTACATAGTTTGATATCCATAATATAGGATATGCCAATAGGTGAAATAATGAGAAGATTCTGAATGAGCATCAATCCATACTGAGTTTTATAAGTAAAGGATTTTGCTCAAAAAGGAAAAAAAGACAATCCCCCATGAAGAAATTTGAGACATTTTTGGTTGTCTCCTTGGTTTTGGTTAGATTGAGATGAAAGTTGTATAAGGGAGTTTCTCAGAAATCCAATCTAAGGCCACCCCGTCCTGAAATGGGCAGGCAATTTGGAAACAGAAGCCTATGCTGACCCCATAGCCAAGTCTGTGGCCTTTTCCTTTTCTACCCCACCCCTTTCTTCCCTGGGTGGGTAAATAATATAGAAGATAGGCATGTTCGATACAACTAGCTTGTGTCAAGCTTGGCATATATATATGGATAGCATATTTTAAAAATTTTAATCTATATAATTAGAAAGGCAGATTAAATTTTTTTAAAAATATATTATGCATACTTTTTAAACTTTTTTTTTACATTTACATTTCTATTACATTAGGGGGTGAGGCAATTGGGGTTAAGTGACTTGCCCAAAGTCAAACAGCTAGTAAGTATGCATACTTTAAAAAAATTTTTTTTTTAATCTGTATTATTAGGGCAGCTAGGTGACACAGTGTATAGAGTGCCAGCACTAAAGTCAGGAGAACATGACTTCAAATCCAACCTTAGATAGAAGACAAGTCTCTTAACTCTGCCTCAGTTTCCCTTTCTGTAAAAGTGAGTTGGGAAAATGGCAAACCACTCTAAGTATCTTTGGCAAGAAAATCCTAAATGGGTTCATAAAAAATCAGACATAATTAATCTACTAAATAACAACAACTGCATTATAAATATTTTCTCCATTGCTTTCTTAAGTGAAGATAATCAACAAAACAACAAATCAAGCCCTGTATTCTAGTATTGGCCAATTTCTAAAGTGCAAATGCTCACACTGAAATTTTTGAAGTGGTAAGCAAAACAGGAAACTGAGGACTTCTCAGAATAATAATTGTGGTAATTTCAAGACTACACCAAGGATCAGTTAATCATTTAAGGCTCTGGGAAGAAGAGCAAAAGATTTGCTTTTCTATCAGAAATACCTGAGATAATCTCCTTGACCTTTACTTAACTGCTGAGAGAAGAACCTGATTAATTTTTTAATGACCTGGAGATATTCAAGAACTCTCCAAATTGGCTAATCTCTATTTGTTGATTGAGGAAGCCTGAGGTAAACTAAGTCTATTTGGTTATTCTAGAAATCTTTTAACTCCTCTGGCTTAATCAATTACTTACTTGAAATAAATCTTCTTATTGTGAGGGATTATGTGGTTTCTCATAAAAATCATTAACTAAGGTAGATTGAACCTACAATCTAAATTTTAGTTTATAAAGTTCTGATGGGTTTAGGAAAAATGACATTATTTATACAAATATAGCAAACTGACCAAAAACTTAGGCAAACACACCTGCAATAAATCAACTATATAGGTTTGACTAGAATTTAGCAAACTTTTGCTACTTCCATCTAAGCAGGCAGATGAGGGGAGGGGGTCATAGGTTCCTGCGTTTTTTGATTATTTAAATCATCTCTTGGCCTTTGTAAAATTAGCTCTCCTCTTTCTGAGACTCCAGTGAGCAGACTGCCTGCTTCTTTCGAGATTCTAATAAAGCTTCTGTTCTTCACCTTGAGAAATCTCTGAGTAGTCATTTTGAGTTAGAGGTTGCCATCCCACACAGTAAGAACTGGCTCCAGCACATTCCAGAAGGTAACAGAATGTTGGGAAACCAATTGAGATAAAGAAAACAGCATGCACATGTTATAGGAGAAACATTTCCTCTCTGAGTTAATATGGTAGGTAACTGTGAGCAAAAATGTATTTCCTATAGGGCAGAAATTATAGAGGGAAGAACTTAGATTTTATTATTATTATGCTCAAGTATAGTTCAGGTCTCAGAGAAAACCTAAACAACCATGAAGATTCCTAATAATTGCACCAGAGTAACAGAAATAATTCTTTTACATATTTCAATCTTGTATATTCCTCTTGGTCAACTAGGCAGCACAGTTGATGAAATAGTAGGCTTAGATTAGGAAGACTCATCTTCATAAGTTCAAATGCAACCTCAGACACTTACTAGCTGTGTGACCCAGACAAATCACTTAACTCTATTTGCATCAGTTTCTCATCTGTAAAATGAACAAGAGAAAGAAATGGCAAATCCCTCTAGTATTTTTGCCAAGTAAATTCCAGGGTCAAAAAGAGTCAGACACAACTGAACTGACTCAAAATAATACATTCTTCTTAAACCATAAATATCAAAAAGATAGATCCATAACTCCATACTTCCTTTAATGTCATAAAATTAAGCAAATTTAAACAGGATTATAATCTCATACATTCCCTAAGGAAACAAATTCTATAGGGAAACTAAGTCAGGTTACAGATTAAACTACATTTAAAGGAGTCACAAATAGGCTGATTAAGAAGTAGGATTTACACATTACCAAGGAGTCAGGGACAGTTGAGATTCTTCATCTAATTACTTATCTAAGGATTGTTTAATATTCTAAGCAAAATTTTACATCCCAGGGAACAAGTTTTGATCAGATGAAGCTAATATTAAGATAAACTTTTAGTTAACCAACATTTATAGAAGGAAATTTCCAAAGTTACACATAATTTAAAATTTAAAATTCCCATAACATATAGGCTGAGGTTTTTTTCTTTCTTTTTTTCTTTTTTTTTTTTTTGGTGAAAATAACTTGTTTTCAAAATATATGTGAAGATAGTTTTTAACATTTACCCATGCAATAATGTTTTTTTCTTTATTAACATGTGTATTAATTTTATTCAAATGCTATAATTATGAAAATTTTCTTGTTAAAGTATATATCTTTTCAGGATGAATTGCTCTAAATAATATAGACTCCAAAGAAGTCACTCCCCAACCTTTCCCAACTCACCATCACCCCAGGGAAAAAAAAACAAAAAAACTATTAACAAATCTTGTTAATGTGTGGGAAAAGGGTGAAGAATTTACAGCACATATTGATCAGAGACTGTTTACTAAAGTAGACCAAGCCTATTAGGCCTCAGTTTCAGCTTCTCCAGAATCACGTGATTTTAGATAAGGCCTAAAAAACATTCCATTGTCCGGCATGGCCGAAGAAGCTGAATATCACTTTGTCTGCTACATTCTATTGACCAAGTAGGAGTACAGTAGACTTATGTGACCAATCACAACATATAGAGGGTGGGATTTTGGGGGTTCTTTGTTTGAAATGTATAAAAGCTGTAAGCATTTTCAAGGCTCTGGCCTTATACTGCTGTGAAATTTGGCTCACAGACCAGGGGTCTGCTTCTCGAGATTTTAATAAATAATTCTGCTTTATTTGAGCGATCTCTGAGTAGTCAATTTGGGTAGGTCTTCTTGCCCCAAACATTAATCACCATAATTATTGCCAAAAGCCTAAGTCTTCAATGTACATCCTACTGTAAAAGAATTTTTGCTCCTATGGAGTGTGTGTAGCAAAAGGACAGGGTGACCATCCATGATACTTCTCTAACCAAAAAGGAGAATTTGCCAGAGAAAAGATTCATGTGTGATAACCATCTCCAAGAAAGATCTTATATTAATTCCCTTATGGCTAATCCTGATAAATGCCTTTCTGGAGGGAATTTGAGAAGGCTTAGCTATCAATTGTTTAGTTAATTTTGAAATATCTAATTGATCTCATTGTTATGTACCTCTGCATACTACTTTCTACCTCAGTGGACAGATATGTGTTTTAAGAAAGGAAGTAAGTGTACATCCTAGGACATAAAATGTCTAGAATTACTGGAGTATAAATTACCATTGATATCCATACAGTTCTTTATAATATCACTGTACTGCTGTATTTCAATTCTTTATAATGTTATATAAAGATAGATAGATAGATAGATAGATATAGATATAGATATAGATATAGATATAGATATAGATATAGATATCCCAAATTGCTTACTCTCTTAAGGAGAGATAGGGAAGGAAAGGAGGAAACAAAATTTGGAACTCAAATTTTACAAAAGTGAATGGTGAAAAGAATCTTTACATGTAATTAGAAAAAATAAATACTGTTAAGTGAAAAAAAATAATGATGTGGTAAGTAATTTGTAATGGAATAGACTATAGTCTAGTTCCTGGTATAGTTGATCTAAATGGGATGAGATTCTAATGCAATCATATAACAGAAGCTAAAATTAGGAGGAAGATCATTGATAATGAATGCTATTCTAAGGATTAAAAAAAATTAATTGTCCTTTCTTTAACCACTTATCACTTTCTAATACTTTCATTGTTCCATGTGGTTGCCTATTTGATTGCTTCAATTTAACATTCTTAGATATAACAGCTTAAACCTCTGACTAGCACCTGAGTACCCTCAGTATCTAATAGGATTAAGTTGTTGCTCTTGTTAATTCTCCATTTTTAAAAAGAACCAATGACATAGGGATGATGTCTTTATTTATGTGTGAATTGGATATATAAGCAAGGCAGAAGTTCAGAGTTGCTAAGTGTTGAAGTGAATTGAACCTGAAGTCAGGAAGATTTGTCCTCAGATATTTCTTGACTATGTGACCCTGTGTAAGTCACTTAACCAATTGGTTTCAGTTACCTCATCTGTAAAATGATGAAAATAATAGCACTTATTTCTCAGGGTTGTTGTGAGAATTGAGATAATAATTGTAAAATACTTGGCACACTGCCTAACACATAGTAAATACTATATGTAAATGGAGAGGTTAGTGAGAGTTAATTGAATATTTCTGGGATAATAATTCTGCAATTTCTTTCTGAAATATACTTTAAGATCCTAAGAAAAAATAAACATTTACCATAATTAGAATAAGCTACTATCTAGAGACCAAGCAAAATGGTGAAATAAAAGGAAGCATTATGAGCCAGCTCATCCTCACAACTTATAGAAGGCCAGTAGATCCATGCCTGTATCTCTAACAGATGTAAAGGGCTAGTAAATCCATGCCTATACTGGCTTACCATCTCTTCTATTTTTAAAAGACATACTCTAGGTAAAATTTAGGAAAAGGCATGCCATATGATGGAAGCATTTCAACTATACGACTTACCCCTTAATGAATTAAGGACTTACTTGAGGTAAATACATTAACATGATAATTTCTGCTATTTACTAATCAACAAGTACTTTGGTATTGATAAAACATCACAACTATTTACAATTCTGGTGATGTTAATGAGCATCACAACTAGGCTATCTAGTAAGCAATCAATTACTTATTTCTAAATAAATCTCTTTATTGTGAAGAATTATGTGGTTTCTCATAAAATTATTAACTAAGGTAGATTATACCTATAACCCTATAACCTAAATTTTAGTTTATGAAGGTCTGATGGGTTTGGGAAAATGAAATTCTTTGTATAAACCTTACAATAAAGCTCATACCAGCTCAAGCAAGCATTTGCAATAAACTGACCACCATAAACTTAGGCAAACATACTGCAATGAGTCAACTATATTGGCTTGACTAGAATTTAGCAAACCTTTGCTACTTCCATCTAAGCAGGCAGTGAAAATTAACCAGATGAGAGGAGGGGGTCATGAGTTCCTGTGGGTTTTGACTATTTAAATCATCTCTTGGCCTTTGTAAAATTGGCTCTTCTCTCTCTGAGACTCCAGTGAGCAGACTAACTGCTTCTCACGAGATTCTAATAAAGCTTCTGTTCTTCACTTTGAGAAATCCCTGACTAGTCATTCTGAGTTGGTAAGGGAACGATCATTGCTTGGCTTTGGAGACCAAAAAGACGCTGAGGGACTTTTTAATCCCCAAGTCTCCAAGGTTTGGCAGCGTTCTCCTCCCTGCTAGACAGAGGCCTGAGGCAGAGAAACTCAGTAAAGAAAGAATCAGAGTGAAACCAGGTTTTGTATGTGTGTGTGCTCATGGTCTGGAAGACTTACAAGTGTAATCCAAGGTAGGGCTTCAGGAGTCTGGGGATCAATTGGCTGCATCGAGGGAGACCTGAGAGATTAGCTTTCACTAAATTGAGGTGTGTGTGTTGTCAGGCTGCAGAGATCCCAAGGGAAAGAACTCACTGAAGCAGCTTTTGGTTGACCTCTGGTAAAGAGTGATCTTTGCCAAAAGGATTAGAAGTAGGAGTACGCTCCTTTTCAATCATGGGGAAAGCACAGATGAAAACCCCAGGCCAGGAACCAGGTCAGAGAGTGCCAGCTGATAGTCCATTAGGGAACTGGCTGTAGAATTGGAATGAATTGCCAAAATAAAAAAGGAAAAAGAAAATTATAAAGTGTTGCTGTTTTGTTTGGAGTGGACAAGATTTGGGCAGAGGATTAATATGGCCAAAATGTGGTTCCTCTGATAATTGGATATGTCAGCAACTAAATTTATATGTTAATGGGAAAAGTCCCTTCGATCCAGAAGAATCAGTGTATGCAAGCCTCTGGCTTCTAGGATCAAAAGACCAGCTGTTTTTAAGCCAGGCAAAAGAGGTGGAGAAAAAGGTGGACAAAGAGCCAGAGACTGAGAAAATCCCATCTCACCCATTGGATCCTTTAATTGCACTTTAAATCCACTGTATGTGCCCCATCCTCAGCCAGTGGTCCCACAAGCACCTCCAGATGTGGAAGTGGAACCAAGAGGGCAGCCTCCCTTGATTAAACTGGAAAACCAAGGGGCAGTGGGAGCCTGCAAGGAACTAGTATATAGACATTTAGAAAGAGAATTAGAACAACTGAGGAGAAAATTAATATATATCTTAGCCACTCTCTTAACTCCAGAAAAAAAAAATCAGCTAATAAAAAGGCAGCTATGGAAAAGTAGGAGAGACATTATTCCCTTGCAGAAAGAGTGATGACTGCAAACAACAATATCTACTAATATGGGATAATAATAATCAAGCATATAGGTAGAATTTAAGGCAAGATTTAAGGGACCTAATTATTATTGAGATCAAAAATTCTTTTCCCAAAAGACAATATTAATAAGACCTTAGAGGTTAGACAAAAAAAGAATGAATCACCTTTCAGAGTCCTAGAATGTCTCAAAGAGGGGATTCAAAAATATTCAGGAATAAACTTAGAAGATCCAGCAACAGAAAGTGTGCTAAAGCTATTTTTTGTCTCCAATTCATGGCCAGACATAAATAAGAAATTGTAGAAATCGGAAGGATGGAGTAATAAGTCAACTGGGGAATTACTGAAAGAAGCAATGAAGATATATGTGAGGAGAGATGGAGAAAAAGAAAAGAAAGAGTATCAATGAATTAAAATGTTAGTGCAGACTTTACAAGCCACCCAAGGACAGGGAAAAGGGCAGAATAAAAAATCTCAGAAGCAAGGAGTGACAGGACCAGCAAGGGATAGAGTTAGGCCAGTGAGTGGCTAACACAGGGTCCTCTGACCTATTGGACCTGTGGGAAGATCAGGCATGTACCTAAGAATTGTACCTGGGGAAGGGAAGATTAACAAATTTGCTCTCTCTTGGAATTAGAGGATTAGGGAAGTTAGGGGTTCCTCAAAAAAAAAAAAAAGCCCACCCAGAACCCTTGATAAATTTGAGGGTAGGGTCACAATGGGAGAAAATGATATTTCTGGTAGATTTGGGAGCATTTCATACCTCTGTGACTCGCTTGCAGGAGGAACGGGTGTCTCCTCAAAGAATTTGATTATTGCTGGGGTAAAAGGAGTAGAATTGTAGAATTAGAATATCAATAAAAGACAGGGATCTTTGGTGGTATCCATTAGGATGCACATGCACTTATTCTGAGTACAAGAACTTAGGAATTTGTTTGGGTAATTGTATCTTTACTATTGGAAAAGGAAAAGAAAAGAAAAGAAAAGCTGTATTTGATTTGGTTCAGTTTAACATTAGCTTGTTAAAGCAAAGTTCTGATAACTTGCCTGAAGAGGTCACATGCCTCTAATTAGATAAAATATGTTACCTTCTGAAACATTTTTGGGTAATTTGTAAACATTATAAGTTGTGCTTTAAATCCTGTCAGCTCTGCTAAATATGTGGGTGAATTTTATGGAATTATTAGTTTTTCACTGTATTGTGAATCTTTTTGAAAAGAAAAGGAAAGGAGAAAAGAATGATTTAAAGAAATGGGATAAGAAGGATTGGTTTGTAGGACAGTTGACATTTTGGATGATTTCTGGAAGGAATCAGTTGGAAAGAGAAAGAAGGCAGTCACAGAGAGAGAGAAATGGGATGTGTTTTCAGGGAGATAATATTGGTAATTGAGAGAGAAAAAGAAGGAAAAGCATGTTGCATAAAAGAAAAAAGAAAGTTGAAAGAGCACCCTAAAAGGTTAACTGTGGAGTAGGGGGAAGGGAAACTGAGGAAAGGGTCTTGTCAGTTCCCCTCTCTCTATTAAGTATGTTGCAGCCACTTGGCCCTTTGCTGTAGACAGCAAACTGTGATGTAAAGGGACAACCTGCTCTTACAAGGTGTTAATTGACTGAATGTTTCTTTAGATGCATAATGATTTCCTTGTTTAAGAAATATAGTCATAATATTGATCTATAATTTGGTAGGGTTATTTCCAAAAGTTTAATTGATGTTTTTAAGAACTTCTCAGATTCTTTTATGTGGGAATAGGATATTATATGTGAATTTTGATTGATTATATTGAGTCATCTTAAAGTTATACTATTATTTAAACGGATATTGAGGATAATAGTTTTTGTCTTTGTCCCTTTGAGAATGTTTCTGTTATAGGCAATATGCAGTTTAGAATTTTTCTATGTATTGGGTAGTTTAAAAGCAAAATGATCTATGTAATATTGGACTTAGACCCATCTACTTAGATATGAAAGATAAAAAGCTGTGAACTTTCTAGGATGAATCTCTTACTGTGATCCTTGAGAGCTAGATTCATCTGAAGCTTTAATTAGTGATAATTGCTGTAGGAGATAAAATCTTTTGGGACTGCAGCTGATATTTATTTGGAGTTTTAAATTCAGGTATGATTGTCTGGATAGATTACTAAATCAGTGAGTGCTCCATCATCTGAAAGGAATATGCCATAAGCTACTCAAAAGAAGCTGTTACATGTGGAAGTTAGTATCTGGGAATGAATGAGAAGGACAATCTTGGCCTCTGCTGAAAGTAGGATCCTTCTGACTCAACGTTCCAATCTTTTGAATAAGAACCCACTGATTATCCTGAATCTAGCTTAAGGTGGAATTGATAAAATTAGGACAGGTACCTGAAGTAAAACAAATAACTCATGTCCCTGATTTTTCCTCTTATAGCAAATATCTGAAATCAGAGCAAGTGATCAGAGGAAGATATAAAATAGATACAGATATATAGATATTTTAATTTGTAGTCCAGCTCTGGAGCATTTTCTGGTTGCTGCTATAACATCTTTTAACAATTTTTTGCTTTCTGGGGCTAGAATTTCTTTATCTAAAGGCCTATTTCACCCAAATATTTGGGACCACTCCCATTTTCCCTTTGTTCATTGAAAGGAAACAAATGGAAAGCAGGTCTGGGTCCTTGAGATCTCTGGAACCCCAACTCTGGACCCCGTGGTTTACTTATCAAAGAGCTATACTGATTCCAAAATGTGGTTCTTATGTTTTGCATGATCATGGAGGGGGTTATATGGAAAAGAAGGGAATTTTTGATAGTCAAACAATTCTCCATTAAGTGTGCAAAGAAACATTCTTTGGTATCTATCCTAGGAAAGCTGTCTGGATGAGAGGCATTTATGATAGCTTCACTCCACCACCACCACCACCATCTTGCTTCTTCCTGATTACTGTCCCTAGTAACCTCTATATTAACTTTATCTTTGTTTATTCTTCCTCCCTTGCTCATATTTTTGCTTGTATTTTAATACACTTAATATATATGAGAGTTGCTTCTCCCAGACTCCAAGCCATGAAATTCTAACCACTTAGTTAACCTGAAATCACCTAAGACCTGATTCTGGCACTCAGCACCAGATGCCACTGCTTATGCCTACAAGTCTCTTGTCTCCTCTCTTCAGTCGGGACCCCATTGGGTAGGGTCAACTATACTCCCCTTGTCAGCCTGAAGCAGCTCCAGAAAATAAGACCTTCTTCCCTTTGCCCCAAATGTATCTGGGTCTGGACTGCTTAAGGTGGAAAGGATGTGACAATAGCCCTGAGGTCCCTGGGCCTCCACAGTGCTGAAGTTCTATAGCTGCCAGATGACAATTTGTTCTGTAATGATGGGGTTTCCAAGACAGATAGTGAGAGTTGGTGGAAGTGGAGTCTGATTCCTGCCTATTGTTTTAAACTTGTGAGATTATGTTACAGGAATTTGAACAAAGATGAGAAGTCTTCAGATGTAAATTAGAGGAGGGATTTGAGTGAAACAGGAAACTGAGGATTTCTCAGAATAATAGCTGTGGACAATTCAAGACTCAGCACCAAGGATCTGTTAATCTTTAAGATTCTGGGAAGAAAAGCACAGATTTGTTATTCTACAGAAATACCTGAGATAATCCTTGACCTTTATTTAACTACTTAGAGGAGAACCTGATTAATTATTTAATGGCCTGGAGATATTCAAGAAGTCTCCAAACTAGCTATCTCTGTTTGTTGAGTAAAGAAGCCTGAGGTAAAATAAATTTTCTTAGTTATTCTAGAAACCTTTTTAACCCCTCTGGCTTAATCCATTACTTACCTCTAAATAAATCTCCTTATTGTGAGGGATAATGTGTTTTTTCATAAAATCATTAACTAAGATAGATTGAACCTATAACCTAAATTTTAGTTTATGAAGGTCTGATGGCTTTGGGAAAATGAAATTCTTTATGCAAACCTTACAATAGAGTACTCATACCAGCTCAAGCAAGCATTTGTAATAAATTGACCATCATAAACTTAGGCAAACACACCTGTAATGAGTCAACTACATTGGCTTCACTAGAATTTAGCAAACCTTCCATCATAAGCAGGCAGTGAAAATTAACCAGATGAGGGGAGGAGATCATGGGTTCCTGTGGGTTTTGGATATTTAAATCATCTCTTGGCCTTTGTAAAATTGGCTCTTCTCTCTCTGAGACTCCAGTGAGTAGACTGCCCACTTGTCGAGATATTCTAATAAAGCTTCTGTTCTTCACTTTGAGAAATCTCTGAGTAGTCATTCTTTGAGTTAAGAGTTGCCATCCACCAAACTAGAAGTATTGGAAGAAATGAAGCAAAGATTTTTTTTAAAGAGTTATAAATATCTTATAAATGAAATGCAAATACTATAGGAAGTAATTGGAAAATAAATGAGAATTATGAAGAAAAGAATTGGAAAAAAGAATTAACTTGAGGGAACTAGAAGATCATTATACACTTTGACAACAATACTATATGATGACCAAATCTGGTGGAGTGGCCATCTTCTGACAATACTCCTTACACTAATCTATTTATTTAGTGCTATACCAATCAGACTCCCAAGAAACTATTTTAATGACCTAGAAAAAACAACAACAAAATTCATATGGAAGAACAAAAGGTCTAGAATTTCAAGGGAATTAATGAAAAAAAAAATCAAATGAAGGTGGCCTACCTGTATCTGATCTAAAACTATATTATAAAGCAGCAGTCACCAAAACCATTTGGTATTGGCTAAGAAATAGATTAGTTGATCAGTCGAATAGGTTAGGTTCACAGGACAAGATAGTGAATAAATACATCAATCTAGTGTTTGACAAACCCAAAGATCCCAACTTATTTGACAAAAACTGCTGGGAAAACTGGAAATTAGTATGGCAGAAACTAGGCATGGACCCACACTTAACACCACATACTAAGATAAGATCAAAATGGGTCCATGATTTAGGCATAAAGAAAGAGACCATAAATAAATTAGAGGAACATAAGATAGTTTACTTCTCAAACTTGTGGAGGAGGAAGGAATTTGTGACCAAAGGAGAACTAGAGATCATTATTGATCACAAAGTAGAAAATTTTGATTACATCAAATTAAAAAGCTTTTGTACAAACAAAACTAATGCAAACAAGATTAGATGGGAAGTAACCAACTGGGAAAAAATGTTTACAGTTAAAGATTCTGATAAAGAATCATCCAAATGATTCTCCAAAATATACAGAGAATTGACTTTAATTTATAAGAAATCAAGCCATTCTCCAATTGATTAATGGTCAAAGGATATGAACAGACAATTTTCAGATGATGAAATTGAAACTATTTCCATTCATATGAAAGAGTGTTCCAAATCACTATTGATCAGAGAAATGCAAATTAAGACAATTCTGAGATATCATTACACACTTAACTTGGACATGGACATGGACAAATTGTTTTATGTTTTTTTACATAGGAAATGTATACAACATGTTTAAGATTGACATTTGCAATATGGTAGCTCAAAAGAAAGATTGAAGCAGAATTAAGGTAAAAATAGGAATTATGTTATATAGTGAGGTTTAGAGGAAGAATAAACACAGAGGCTTAGAAGAGGAGGAAGACTCATAATTCTGAAAACCTATTCATATTGGGAATGGGTTAAATAGGCAACACTACATATATACCATCAAGGGTATGGCACCCTCCAAAATCTATAAAGAAATATGAGGGGAGGGATGGGCTGAGGGGGAAGTAAAGGGTGAGGGAAGAAGACAAGGGAGAGATCCATGGATGGAGGGAGATTGAGTAATAGCAAGGCAAGTTAAGGAGCAGAATTAGAGCAAAGAGTCAGCAGGGATAGGAAAGATGTGTGTGTGTGTGTGTGTGTGTGTGTGTGTGTGTGTGTGTGTGTGTGTGTGTGTGTATGGGAAAGAGGGGCATAGTGTGTTTGTGTATGTGTGTGTGTTTATGTATATATGTGCATATATATATTCCTTTTTAACTATAGCCTGTTGGGGGTGGGGGGATCAGGGTAAAAGGAGGAAAAAATAATAAAGCAAAAAAGCTGTGCAGTATAGAATAAAAGAACAGTTTACAAGGAAGTAAAGAAAAGATAGATACGCATGAATATAATTTCTTCTACTAATATATATATATATATATATATATGCTTTCTTGAACTGGCATTTCATTGTTTTATATTTTGAATCTTCCTTGATATTCTGGGGGACTCATGACTGTTCTCTTTTATATATTCCTTTTCTGTTTTTCTTTTTTCTTATTCTTTTTTAAATAATTTTTTTTTTTTAAAGACCAGTCATTTATCAATGATTCAATGGTAACTTGGAAGGAGGTCTTCATTAGACTTGGCCTGGCACTACATAATATTTTTACAACTGAGTTTGATAAAAGTTGTTTGCTTATTAAATACGCTAATAAGTCAGCAGTCAACAAACATTTGAGTACCTCCCCCTTACCCCACCAAAAAAAAAAAAAAAAAAAGAATCAATGAAAGTTGAGGCCAAAAAAGGGGACTAGATATCATATTTCAACTGCCTAGTTCTCTTAGAATTATAAGACAAAGTAAAAATAGAATGAATACACTGGTTGCCTCCTGAAAGATCCTGCAAAATATAAACTCCTTAGAACATTATGACCAAAATTCAGAGCTTGTAAGTAAGAGGAAAAAGATACAGAGAAAGAATTCAAGTACCAAGGATCACAGACAGAATCAGACAATGTCTAGCTGCTACCACCATTAAAAAACAGAGAGCTAAGATTATGATATTCTAAAAGGCAAAAGAAATAGGGCTTATAATCAAGAATAATTTTTTGAACAAAATGAAAAACAATCCTATTGGAGGAGGGAGGGAAAGGGAGGAGTATGGTCCTTCTATGAAAAAGCAAAGTTTCAAAAATTCTTGATGAAAACATCAGGGCTGAATAGATACTTTTAAATATAAGCACAGAAGTCAAGAGAAGTAGAAAAAGATAAATACATGTGATTAATCATAAGGGACTGGAAAAAAAGTGCAAACTGTTTTCATGCTAATACAAGGAAATGATTATATGTGTCTTCTCAGAACCTTATGATCAGGAATCACAGATGGAATCAAATGAGAGAAAGAATTGGAGTGATTTTATTATACATTGATGACGAAGAAAGGGAAAAGGAAAGAGAAAGAAACACATGGGGGGAAGGGGAGGAGGTGTATAGTGGAAATAATTTATATAATGGACTAAGAGCTCTCCAGGTCTGGAAAACAGTAGCCCAGAAGAGGAAATAAGGTTCCGTTGGGGTGAGAAAATCAATGGAAAAATACCAGTAGTCCAAGGCAGTGACAATGAGTGCTCTCCCTTTAAAAAGAGCTTCCTCTCCAGTTCTGCTTCTGCATTCCGGACTTTAAAACCATGACTGAGTTACTTACCCTAAACCCTCTTTCACTGATGTAATATGATTGTGTGGTTCCTGATTTTAGGGTTCCTAAAGCTTTGGAATCTGCCTCGGGGACTTCCCACACTCCAATCTAAGAACAACAATCTGTCTAATTCTGAATAGACCACTCCTCAATTCATTGTCAGATAGCTTCTGGCTTCAGAATAGTCCCACAAACAATAGTGATAAACTTGTCAGTGATAACCAAATGCTGGAGCCCACTCCTGAGCTATAGCATTAGCATGGCAACGATTGAAAGCTGGATAAATGTTGCTCCTTGCTTCTGTTTCTTTGCTGAATTCTAAGAGTCCGATTGTAATAGCATTACAATTACAATAAACTTTGTCCCTTGGGTAAGGAGATGGGTTAAAGCCTTCAAATTCTTCTGAGACATCTTGCAACACCAATCTATACCCCAAACTTTTGGGGTCTCCTTCCCAATCTCAACATTAGCACCAGCCCTGTGGCCTTCTCATCCCAGGGCATTCCTCCTTCTCCCAATGAATTCTTTCTGGGATTTTCATTTTGTGGAAAGGCCCAATCCTCTTTTGGGTTCTGATCTCTTGTCTTCCAGACTTCAAAACCAAGCTTCCTTGGAAATTGAGGGGGTGCTCATCAATTAGGGGATGGCTAAATAAATTGTGGTATGTGATTATAAAGGAATATTATTGTTCTATAAGAAATGATGAGCAAGATACTCTCAGAAAAATCCTGAAAGACTTTGATGAGCTCATGCAAAATGAAATATACTGTGTACAAAGTAATAGCAATATTGTGGGATGACTAGCTGTGAATGACTTTGCTATTCTCAGCAATGTAATGATCCAAGGCTACTCAAAATGCCATCCATACCTAGAGATAGAACTGATTGTGTCTGAATACAGATTGAAACATGCTATTTTTTAATTTTATTTTTTCTTGAGGGTTTTTTTTGGAGAGGGAGACAGGGAAATCTATGTTTTCTTTTGTAACACAACTTTTATGGAAATGTTTTGCATAACTTCACATGTGCCTTCTCAAAGGGGGAGGGGGAAGGAAGGGAAAGAATCTGGAACTTAAAGTTTTAAAAAACAAATGTAAAAAATTGTTTTACATGTAACTGGCGGGAAAATATTAAATCAAAACCATTGCTCCTTAACCACTACATTCATTTCTCCCCACTTTTTTTTTTTTTTTGGTGATTTCCTTTTGCGTATTTGTATTTACCCCCCATTTGACTATAAATTTTTCTTTTTCTTTTTGTACTTGTGTCCCCAGCTTAGCATGAATTCTAGCATATAGTAAGTATTTAATAAAAGCTACTTTTCCTTGCTTCCTTCCTTTTTCCCTTTTTCCTTCCTTTCCTCTTTTCATATGCTTTTACAATACAGCCATTCACAAACAAAGTTTCCTGGTTTATTATCCAAGAAGGGAGTCTAAGCTCTTATTTAGAGACCCTGGGAGAGGGTACATGTAGGATTGAGTAGTCTATCCTGGTTTGGGGAAGATTAAGCCCCTGAAAGTGATTTTTAAGTGATTACAAATTTACATTAAGTATTTGACAAGGAATAAATAATTAGTGAGTTTTATAGCTTCTGTCACCATATAATTTCAGTTTGCCAAAATAATAATAATTATAAGATTTGAGAATAGAGTTGCAGTATATCTTGAGATTTCTTTGATTCAACAGAGAATAAAGAATTTTTGGTTGAGTACCAGTTATTTTGAAACAATTGATTAAGAATATTCATTTTATATGTTCAGAAGAATTGTATGTGTTTAAACTATATTGGATTACTGTCTAGGGAGGGGCATGAGGGAAGGGAGGGAGAAAAATTTTAAACACAAAGTTTTGCAAGGATAAATGTTGAAAACTATCTTTGCATGTATTTTGAAAATAAAAGGCTAACAGCAAGATTATACAATAATCAACATCCAGGTGATTCAGGCCAGTTCCAGTGGTTTTCTGATGAAGAGAGTCATCTGGATCCAGAGAGAGGATTGTAGGGACTGAGTGTGAATCACAACATAGCATTTTCACTTTTTTGTTGTGGTTTGCTTTTCTTTGTCATTTTTTCCTTTTTGATCTGATTTTTCTTGTGCAGCATGATAATTGTAGAAACAGGTGTAGAAGAATTGCACATGTTCAACATATAGTGGATTATTTGCCATCTAGGGTTAGGATAGGAGTGAAGAGAAGGGAGAAAAAATTGAAACACAAGATTTTGCAAAGATAAATGTTAATTATCTATGCATATGTTTTGAAAACAAAAAGTTTTGATTTTAAAAATAAATAAATAAATAACAAAAGGATATTTTTAAAAAAGGTTTTAAATTAAAAAATAAATAAGGGGAAAAATAATATTCATTTTATATGACTAAGGGTAATCAAATTAATTTTTGGCCAGCTTACAAAGTAACATTATTCTTAAATTCTAATTGCCTTTAATTGATTCTTGATAGCTTCCCTGATCTTTATAGACTTCTTATTACTATTAAGAAGATAAGAACAGGGAATTAAAACATATTTGAATTCTGAGCCTTTGTCTCCACCCACTACATTATTATCTCCACAATAACAGATATAATTGGTTAGATATTATGTGCAATATTATCACCTATATTATGCTGTCTCATATATTGTTTTGGGGATCTGAAATAATTTTCTTCATCCATTTGTCATGCTGTACTAAAGTAAAATGCAGAAGGCTTCATATTTATAATGAATCAACTCGAATAATGTATCAGGGGAAGGTAAAAATAGTGACATCAGCAAATCTTCTGGTACAAAATGCTGGTAAGCCACCTCCTTAATAAGCTTATTCTCTGAAAATAGCTCCACGCTAGATTTCTGGAGGATCTTTGGATGGACCTTGGTCTTAGGAGGAAAGTCATCAGGATGATTAGGGATAGAGTCTGGAGTCTGAGATCAGGCTCAAGCACACAATCACTCTTCTCCAATCCTCTCAGCCCTTAAATACCTTAGTACAATTACATCATTACAGCACACTGAGCATGTGTCAACTGTAGAATCATTATATCATCATATCACACTAAATACTAAGTATATGTAAACTAGAAAACCATTATCTCATCAATCACACTGAGTAAACACCATGCAGTAAGCCTCCTTGTTTCAAGTATACTTTTCTCAGAATTCTTCAATATCTGTGGTATTCTATACCATACCACTTTCTCTTTCTCTTCTCTATTTTTTGGTTGCATTTGATCTGCCATTTTTTTCTACTTCAGCTCTAGATGTTCCCATTCTCTCTGGTTGTAAACCAAATCACTTTTGCAGAGTTCCCATTGAACTCTAAAACTATTTTGAAAAACAAGCAAGTTGGTGGCACATTGGATAGAGCACTGGCTCTAGAGTCAGGAGAACCTGAGTTCAAATTTGGCTCCAGACACTTACTAGCCATGTAGCTTGGTCAAGTCACTTTATCTCAGTTGTCTCCAAAAGAAAGAAAAGAAAAACAAATAAACTGCTTTCTTTCTTTACTGCTAAATATTGAATGTCTTTCCATCAATCTACTAACTACTGTGTTCTACTGTGTTCAGAAAAAACATGGCTACCTTTTTGGAAGCCTTTATATCAAACATGGACATCATTCAGTTGTTTGTTTCTTTTATGTTTCTCTTGGGCTGAAATTATAGTAAGTAGTAAGCTTCCTTTAAGTTCTTTCTCAGCTGAAAGAAATACTGGTTGTGGCTGTCTATAGTCTCTCAAGCATCAGATTCCCAAAACACAAATCAATAGTAAATCATTCCCAAGCATTACAAAATAAGGTACAGTCAAATAAGTATGTAAAGGAAGTATCATTATTTTGGGGGGAGTTGAACTAGGAAAACCTACATATTCGTTCCATTGAGATTTTTGTTCTGGTCTCATTGTTCTTTACATGTTTGTTCCTCCGTGTACTATTGAAATGTTTAGGTTATAAATCCCTTTGAGGGCCCTTGGCATTATTCTAAACTTTTTTAAGTCAGCCAAAACTAACATCTCTTTGAAACTAACATTTGCTTTCAAAGTCTCTGCCTTGGGCCAAATGGATCCATGTATTGAGAAGTGCTTCTCTCACTATATTTTAACAATCATAGAAGACTTATTGTCTCTGATTGAAAATATACACTTGTGCATACCTTGCAATGTGATTTTGCCATCACTATTTGACTGAAGTTCTTTCTACCACCTTCCTGAGATCAGTCCATACATGTGAACAAATTCCAAAGTTCTTTAGTGCTAATATTCTCCAAATGTACAGAATTTTTCTTTCCAGAAAACTCTTTCCCCATTGGCTAGTTTCTAGTAATCTCTCTCATCTTCTCAATCCCCCAGTTTTGCAGTGATTTACCATTTTATAGAAGCGCCATAAGGATGACTATACTCAATAATCTGAAAAGTCTTTGAGTCAGACTCACTTCAGTTCTTCCAAAGATTTTTCAAACTTACTCTAAAGAATTTCATTCTTTAGTTGCTTGTTCTCATCTTAATAAGATAGCTAGCTGGACATCTTCTGACAGAACAATTGTATTCCAAAACATTCATATGCCATAACTTATTCAGCCATTCTCTAATTGATGGGCATGTATTTCTTTTTTATTAGTGCCTTTTGGTTTTATATCACATTCCTTTCCAAATATATCCTTCCCCATCACATGGCCATTGGAAATAGAACTAAGTATCATTATAGGAAACAGGGAGGAAGTCAGTAATAGCTAATAAAAATAGCTAATGTCTGATTTTTGCTAAATGCTTTACAATTATTATCTCCTTTGGTTTTCACAACAACCCTGGAAGATTCACCTTGTACAGAGAGAGAAACTGAGGCAACCAAAGTTAAGACTGGCCTAGGATCACACAACTAGTAAGAATCTGATTCTGGGTTTGAACTTAGTTCTTTCTAACTCCAAGATTAGCATTCTATCTACTGTATCACCTAGCTGCTGGAAAAAAGAAACAAACCTCACTTGATCTTGTCATCCCCTCAAATTATCAGCTTTTATCCCTCTTCCTTTCTACTACTAAACTTGGAAAATCAGCTATACTTTATACCTCTACTTCTTTACTACCCATTGACTTCCCATTCTACCTTCATTCTTTACCATTTGACTCTCTTCAACATTATCAGGCTCTAGGACTCACTCTTCCAATCCCACTTGAAGTGGCAGGTCAAGTCCCTGGAATGTGGCTACTACTTTCCCCCTACTATTTCAAGAGTGATCCTTATGGGTTGGGGGTTGCCATTACAAGAGCTTATGAGCCTTCATTTGGTTATTCCTCTCAATATTAATTGACTGGTTACTATCTCCATACATTAATTAATGGATTTGCGGCAATTAGCTTTTATTAGAAGATATTGATAATGTTGATTAGAAGATATGATAATGTTGAAGAGAGTCAAATGGTAAAGAATGAAGGTAGAATGGGAAGTCAATTGGTAGTAAAGAAGTAGAGGTATAAAGTATAGCTGATTTTCCAAGTTTAGCAGTAGAAAGGAAGAGGAATAAAAGCTGATAATTTGAGGGGATGACAAGATCAAGTGAGGTTTGTTTCTTTTTTATTAGTGCCTTTTGTTTTTATATCACATTCCTTTCCAAATATATCCTTCCCCATCACATGGCCATTGGAAATAGAACTAAGTATCATTATAGGAAACAGGGAGGAAGTCAGTAATAGCTAATAAAAATAGCTAATGTCTGATTTTTGCTAAATGCTTTACAATTATTATCTCCTTTGGTCTTCACAACAACCCTGGAAGATTCACCTTGTACAGAGAGAGAAACTGAGGCAACCAAAGTTAAGACTGGCCTAGGATCACACAACTAGTAAGAATCTGATTCTGGGTTTGAACTTAGTTCTTTCTAACTCCAAGCTTAGCATTCTATCTACTGTATCACCTAGCTGCTGAAAAAAAAATACAAAGTCCAAAAAAAGAGAGATAAGACAATGAAAATGACAGAGAAAATAATTGCAGCAATAAGCTTTAGGTGAAGGAGAGAGATTAAGAGTTACCTCTTGCTCAGAGAAAGAAGCAGAAGAAGAGTGAAAATGTGAGAAATGTGGAGGTGTTTAGAGGGAGAAAATAGACCTTATAAATAGATGACTTCTATTTTCATACAAAAATAGTAGGCAAATTCCTCTACTGAGAGGGAAGAAGTCTAGGGAAGATACTGGGGACTAGAAGCTCAGGATTAAGAAGGGAAGAGATGAATGATGAGGGTGAATTAGGGTTGAGTATTTAGCAGGGTACAAATAGTTGCAAGGCAATGTAGCCAAGAGCAGAAGAGGGTGTATAATTGAATTGGTCAACTATATAATTAAGACTGTGAAGAGAGAAGAGTAAAGCTGGAGCAGGGCTCTTAGATTTGGTGAACAGGGAGGGATGGGGAAAGACTTATAGATGACTAATAGGATGAGTATGAATGAGGTATAGAGAGAGATGGAAGGGCCTAAGATTATCTGCACCACCCTAGATATAATCTTGGGTTTCTTACACACCCAAAGGACAGTTTTAAGACTTTTAAACTCTCTCGAGATCACCTGGGCCCCTCACTCTTGGTCATTGATAACACCAAGAGGTGCTATAACTTCTTATATATTCCCTAGAAGGCTTTCTGTGTCCTGCTTAAGGATAGTTCTGGACTGCACATTCCCCAGGGATATGTTAGGTTTCTCATTGCTACTAAAGATATTCCTAAGACTTAGATAGCTTGTAGAAATGCCTTGGGACTCTCATACCTTCTGAGGAATTTGTGGTGGATGAAAGATTAAATGGCTAAGGAAACAAAGGTTTGAGCTTCTGATAATATTAATTGTATTTTAAATTTTTTAATAAAAGGGTTTTTTTTTTTCAAATATATGCTAAGATAGTTTTCAACATTCTCCTATGCAAAAGCTTGTGTTCCAAATTTTTTCTTCTTCCCTCTCCTTCCCCTCCCCTAGACAGCAAACAACCCAATATAAATTAAACATAAGCAAGATTATTAATTTCTTAAGCAATACATGTTAATTGCATAACAAAGTAGTACCAGGATTTCTCAGGTTTGGTACTGTACCTTGAAATAGGAGGAGGCAGGTTTTATGCATTAGAAACAACTAATCAAATAAGACCAATTAGTTAAAAGAAAACAATTAACCAAGACAATAAGAAGGATATAAAATCAGGTAATCTAATTTCTAATTAGAGGAAAAATTAAGGGTTTTCCAAATTGGGAGTGGGGAGTGAATTTCAGTCAAGTTGGGAGGAGGAGTATGAACAAGTGCATTCCCCTGAATCAGAAAGTGTTCCACTCCCTACCAAGAATCTGTATTCAGTCAGCCACACAGGGCTAGGTTCCAACAATGCAATAAAGTTTTCTGACAATTTTCATAGTTGAATGAAGTTTTCTTACAAGACAAAAATTGGACTAGATTCGTAATTGAGTAGGAAGGGAACTGATCTAGCTCCAGAACCGAGTCACAGGATGGGGTCAATGTGGTTTACCCAATTCCCACAACCACTTCCTGTTTTAATTCCCTCAAACCCTGGTCCCACATATCCTCTGAGTATTCTATATTTCTTGACTTTGACATATTCTTCACACATCCTAGGGATACCGGGAGCTCAGATGGCTTTTCACATCCTCTAAAAATGCTCTATTCTCCTCACAGCAAGTTAGGGATGAATAGCTCAAAGCCCTTAAGAACATCTTTAATCACCCACCCACTTTCACCCCTTTTTGTCTATAGACCAGACTTCTCAAGCCCTCAAAAGGCTTAACATCTCAGGGAAAGAGAGAACCTTCAGATTCTGGAACAAAGGAAGGAGATAAACCAACTCAGGCATACCTGAAACCCTGATTCATCCTGGTGCTTGTCCAAGGCAGAGGTTAAGACTACTCTTGACTATCTCTTTTAGGGCTTCAGCACCAAGGACAAGAAGCCACCAAAAGACCTTCTCACACTAATGGTTCTGCCTCCAGTGGAGAATAAAAGAGAGAAAGGCAAATGTGGGGTTTTCCTTCTTCAGCGTCACCTCCCAGCCCCACATACATATCATTATTTTCCCCTCTGCACCCTTACATTCTCCTCCAAATCCTACTTGTCTTTCATGTCTCCTCCCAAACTTCACATTCCCGTTGTCTTTCAGTCAGAACTTGACTGCTCTAGTCCCCAAAAAGTTCTCCCTCCACTCAGCCCATAATTATCAGAATCACTCATTTGGTGCTTAATCACAGAATAGGATGAAGGTGGAGTATAAATTATTATCCTGATTTCACAAAAAAAAGAAATCCTCAGAAAGGTAAGGGTAAAGTCCAGACTAGAATCCTAGTGCCCTAGTTCCCAGCCAAGGGCTCTTTGGGCTAATTATTAACTAGCTATTGACTTGGATAATTTACTTTAGATTTATCATCCTCATTTCCTCAAATGGGAGAAAAAGGAACAAATCACTTTTTTTTTGGCAATGGCACTGTAGAACAAAAGAAGTTAATGGCCTCCATGTACATACCCTATTCTGGTCAGAATATACCAGGTGTGCTATATTCACTTTAGGAAGAATAATTAACTATAGAGAATCTAGAGAAGTGAAACTAATATGGCAAAGGGCCTTGGGGTTACATAGGTGTATGGAGTTAGGTAGAAAGAACTAGGGGACATTTAACTTAGGGGAGTATATGATGGCTTTCTTCTAGTATTTAAAGGGTCTGCATTTGAGAAAGAAAGAGACAGAAACTGAGACAAAGACAAAAGGTGGGGGAAGAGGGAAGGAGAGGGGGAGAGAGAAAAAAAAAGTAAAGAGGGGGAAAAGGGGAAAGAGAAGGAGGAAAGAAAGGAGAGACAGAGCAAAAAGGCAGAGATAGACTTGATGCAATGAAATTGCCTACCAGAGATAACCAAAAATCAAAGGGGCTGCTTGGTAGAGTGTGGGTAGAGACCATCTACGTTTTATCTCTCTAGAAAACTTCAAGCAAAGTCTGGGTAACCACTTTCTGGGTTATGTTTTTAAAGGGGATTCTTCTTATTCACGTGCAAATTAGACAATATGACCTCTATATTTCTTTGTAATTCTGAGAATCCTTGATTTTGTGACAAAGGGGACTATAATAAATAGTTCATAGTATTAACACTTGCCTCCTCTTTGAGCAAAATATGTCTTTGAAATATTCTAGAATTCTAGGTCAATTAGCTTTTATTAAGTTCTTACTATGGCCAAACATGTGGTTATCATTTTTATGCTGAGGAAGTGGAAAGTGAAGTGACTTTTCCAAGGCCACAGAAGTAGTAAATAATAAAATCTAGGATTTGAACCCAAGACTCGATTCCTGAGGTTCCCTGGTATTGAACAAAAGGAATCATTCCCCAGTTCATGAATTATCCCTTTTCTCTTCTTTTTCCCTCCCAAAGAAACTCTACAACCTTTCTGCTGCCCCACATTTTGCCAATAAGGTTTATCGAATGTCTGGAGGAATATTGTTTTGTACTAAAGCATCCCAGATTTAGAAAGAAAACATACATGTCTGGGATGAAGGAGAAAAAAGGCAGGGTTTCTGAAATCCTCTATAACTGGGGGGAAAGGATTAACAGAACCTTCTGGGGTCCATAGTCATTGGTGATCTGTGTCATCTTGGAGGTAGAAGTAGCTGTGGAACTCAGCATCCAGTGGTCCACAAACCTGGAGACAGACAGATGGATTGAACATGCCCAATAAATAAGCATTTTTAAATTTTTTAAAAATGTATTTTAATAAAGTATTATTACTTTTCCAATTATATGTAAAATGGTTCTCAACTTTCATTTTGTAAGATTTGGAGTTCCAAATTTTTTTCCTCCTTCTCTGTCTTAACTCCCCTCTCCCCAAGACAACTAGAAATCTGATATAGGTTATGCATGTACATTCATTTTAAACATATTTCCATAAGTTTTGTTGGGAAAGAAAAGCCAGAGCTAGAGGGGAAAACCATGAGAAAGAAAAAAGAAAAAAAAAAGGCAAAAATGTATGCTTTGATTCATATTCAGGGTCCATAGTTATTTCTCTGAATGTGGATGGCATTTTCCATCCGAAGTTTATTAAAATTGCCTTGGATCACTGAATTGCTGAGAAGTGCTATGTCTATCATAGTAGATCACATAATCTTGCTGCTGCTATGTACATTTTCCTGGTTCTGCTCACTCCACTCAGCATCAGTTCATGTAAGTCTTTCCAGGCTTTTCTGAAATTAGCCTGCTCATCATTTCTTATAGAACGATAGTAATCTATTACATTGATATACCATAACTTATTCATCTGTTCCCAATTGATGGGCATCCACTTATTATCCAATTCTTTGCCACCACAAAAAGAACTGTTACAAACTAAATAGGCATTTATTAAGCATCTACTATATTTAGACATTGTGCTAAGTGCTGAAAGGCAAAAAAAAAAAAAAAAAAAAAGTAAACCTTGATCTCAAAAAATTCACAATATAATGGGAGAGGTAACATGTAAATTATTATAATCAAACATGATACATACAAAATAAGCAGGGGATAATCTCAGAGGGAAGGTCTCCTCATAAAAGGGAATCAGGAAAGGATTCTTGGAGAAGGTAGGATTTTCTCTGGGACTTGAGAAAAGCTAGGAAAGCCAGGAGGCAGAAATGAGGAAAGAGAGCATACTACACATGGAGGATAACCAATTTAGAAATTGAGTGTCCTGTGCACAGAGGAACAAAATAGGGCAGTGTCACTGGGTAACTGAGTTTGTGGAGGGAACTAAGGTGTAAGAAAAAAAGGGGAAGAAAAAGGCTAGGTTTATTAACAGCTTGAAAAGTCAAACAGGATTTTCTGTGTTTACCTGGGCAGGTTGACTCTGAAAATAAAAAGGAAGAGAGAATAAGTGATAGAATTTAAAAAAAAAAAAAAAAACTAAGACAAATAAGACAGAGCTCTACTCCATTCATTTTCCACAGAATGCCCACAAAACAATTGCTGGACTGATTTTTTCCCCCCAGCAGTTTGTAACTCCAAAACCTTCTTGATTATTTTTCCTACAAGTCATCTTACTGTAATAGTATTGAAATGAGGAAAAGAAAAGGAATTAAAATCTGTGATTGCTTAAAGACAAAAAAGAAAGGGACATGATTAGCAGAGGAATTGGTGATGGCCCCAGAGTTAAGAGACTAATCTAAGAAAGGGAGGGAGCTGGCACTGGGAAGTTTCTTTCTTCCTGCTTTTCTAACTTCAAAGTTTTACAAAGCAAAAATAATAAATGGATGAATGGATGAATACATGAATACAGAAATTCATGCCTAACTCACCACCCCCTCACACTTTTCCACTGCTGTTGGCTCAAGCCTCACCATTAATGGTCAGTGAGTGGGATTCCAGTTTCACTTAACCAATTAACATTAATTAGCTTTTACAAAGTAATATTTACCTCAAAGATATAGCAAAAACAGCATTAACTTATCTTCCCAACACTTTGGCTAACAGGCTCAGACCTAACCCAGTTTCTATATTGCATTGGTCCCATTAAGTCAAAACCAGAATCAAATTGCTGCAGAATGTTACCTACTCTTGGGCTAGGTTGTAGAGTTGGACTCAGTGGCTGGAAAATCTGGCATGGTTCCACTTCCTGATCTTTCAAAATTCACAAAGCTGTGGCCTCTAATTCCTTTCACCTGAAAATAAAGAAACAAATGCTCAGGTGAAGAATTGAAGCTCCTTATTCATAGGCTACAAATCAGGCTCCAACTGGGAGGCTCCCAGGCCTCTCTTCATATATCACTATTTCTCAACAGAAGACTTTTTCCAGCAGCAGTTAGTCAAGAGTAAAGGCAAGCACTTTCTGAAGGCATCCCTAGTTTGGACTATGCAGCTATATTCAATCAAAAAAGCTCTGATTCTAGGTAGTGGATTGGGTCTAATTTCAAAATATCAATGAAGGTCCCAGAGTCCATGTGAAAATTGCATTAGCCAAGCCATCTGGACATGCTTATAAAGACTGCACTCATTATCCTTTTGAAGACTGGACTCATTATCCTTTGTTCTATTGCACTCACTTTATGATAGTTCAGGGTGAGAGAAAAATGTCAATCTCTTATGAGTGAATGAATGAATAAATTCATGTATGTATGATTGAATGAAAAAGTATTAAGTTTTTACTATGTAGAAAACTCTAGGATTACAAATAGAAAAGTAAGACAATTCTTGCTTCCTAGGTGCTCACATTCTAATGGGGGGGGGGGGAGGGCAGATAATACATATGGATTGTTTCATTTGCAAGTCACATAGAAAAGTGCCATGGTCCTTAGAGTGCATCAGCAAAGTAGATGGCCATGACTTTCTAATATAAATTCTACATGATACAATCTGATTCACTGAATTATTTGATAGTACCAAGGGCTTTGGTAGTGAGAACTTTCTTTTAAGGATATTCAGTAGCTTTAGTTGAATCACCCACAGAAGCAGTTACCAAGCTGCAATTCCACAGGAAGTTGATTTCTCAGATGATGGCTCTGGAGATGGAGTTGGAAACACCTCTATTCCCAAAGCTTTGGACTCACCTGGCATATGCTCCCTTGTCTTTGTCAGATCATATCACCATTTCAGCTAAGCCATCTTGCTAGAATTCCTTGCAAATTCTTACAAGGTGACATCAAGGTCAGTAGAGTCAAGATGAACAGAGATCAAAGTGGAGAATCACTCAGGTTTCCCATCAATGCCTGGGAATAGCAGAGTCTGGAAATGAGGGATGGAAAGGGGAAGGGAGGATTTCACAGAACTCATTGGAATCGAAGTGCCAAGAGACTTCAGGAGATATTTAAGTCTAGAGAACAGCAGGGTCTAGAAGTCACTGGGAGCATCCACAGTGATGAGGTTTCCAATATTGGCTGTGATTAGCAGAAGAATTGATAAAAATTAATCCTTGAGACAGGCAGGGAGAAAGCACTGGTAGAGGTTAATTTAATATCATGGTCCCAACCTTTCGGGAGGTTGTCCAATCAGGAATCCAAGTTAAGTCAAAACTCTGAGACCTACCCTCTGTAGGGATCTTAAGCAGTCTTACTTTGCTGCCCCTGTCAGAAATCCCAGTCATGTCCCTGAGGTTAAATTTTCCCTTTAAAATCTATTTGCGGGCTATCCTATAGCTGTTGTCCTCCTTTGGGTCAGTCCATCACAGCACTTTGCCTTGTGGTATCTTTCTCCTTATCTCTCACCTATGCTTCTCAACCCACTTCTCCTTACAGCTAACTAACTCTTTTGGAGCACTATATACCTGATGCCAGCCAAGGACATACCCCAACCTCATGGGGTGTTTCCTTTTTCCTAGTAAATGGCAAATTCCACTAAGGAACTTGCCCTTACCATCATTAATTATTAAAAAACCCTTTTCTATGCTCTCTAACCTCTATTTCATATTTACCATTCCTGGTGTCTAGTATATCCCTTCATTTTGTCTGTAACTTCTTCCCTAAATAAACCTACCTTTGCCAAAGAGAATGGCCACTGTGAATACTTCATGTGACCAAACCCCGAATTTTGGTGTCTACCATAATCTGGTATCTAAATCATCCACATCAACAGGAACTCTAAGTTCTGGAAGTTGGTACATTCTAAGGAAAATTGAGGTCCTGTTAAATCTGGAAATCAACAGGTTCTTGGACTCAGCAGAATATGTTGGACAATGAGAAGAGTGGACAGTGATTGACAAGGGGATTTAGAGATTAGTATAGTCTACTCTTGGCTGGGAAGCCCAGAAAATCAAAAGGCAAAGTAGCTCTCTTTCCTTCTCCTCTCTAGTTGGGATGGGGACAAACTGAGAAGGATCTAGTGTCTACAATATCAAGTGTTGTGGCCAGTGGAATAATTAATCACAAGGCAAAATCGGGAAATGAGATCTAGGCAGGGCTGGGTGGAATAGAGATATGGCATAAGCTATCTTTGTCTCTTCATGGAAGGAGAAATAATAAAAAGGGAAAGTTTAGGGCAATTGGAGAGAGAGAGAGAGAATGAAAGAGAGAGAAAGATATCTCTTATTTTTGACTCACTTCAGAAAATAGACTGGAACAGTTTTTTTTGATCTTGTGTTTTATTATTATTATTATTTCTTTTAAAATTTTATTAAAGCTTTTTTATTTACAAAGCATATGCATGGGCAATTTTTCCAACATTGACTCTTGCATAACCTTTTGTTGCAAAATTTCCCCTCCTTTCCCCCATTCCCTGCCCTAGCTGGCAGGTAGTCCAATACATGTTAAACATGTTGAAATACATGTTAGATCCATTATATGTATATATATTTATACAATTACCTTGCTGCACAAGAAAAATCAGATCAAGAAGGAAGAAAAAGTAAAACAGAAAGAAAACAAAATGCAAGCAAATAACAGAGTGAGTGAGATTGCTGTGTTGTGTTCCATATTCTGTTCTCATGGTTCTCTCTCTGGGTATAGATGGCTCTCTTCGTCACTGCACAAGTAGAACTGGTTTGAATCATCTCAGTGTTGAAGAGAGCCGCATCCATCAGAATTGATGGTTGTATAGTCTAGTTGCTACCGTGTATAATGATCTCCTGATTTTGCTCATATTACTTAGCATCAGTTCATGTAGGTCTCTCCAGGCCTCTCTGAAATCATCCTGCTGATCGTTTCTTACAGAACAATAATATTCCATAACATTCATATACCACAATTTATTCAGCCATTCTCCAATTGATGGGCATCCACTCAGTTTCCAATTCCTTGCCACTACAAAGAGGGCTGCCACAAACAGTTTTGCACATGTGGGGCCCTTTCTCTCTTTTAAGATCTCTTTGGGATATAAGCCCAGTAGAAACACTTACTGGATCAAAGCATATGCACACAGTTTGATAACTTTTTGAGCATAGTTCCAAATTGCTCTTCAGAATAGTTGGATCCATTTACAGTTACACCAACAATGCATCAGTATACCAATTTTCCCACATCCCCTCCAACATTCATCATTATCTTTTCCTATCATTTTAGCCAATCTGACAGGTGTGGTATCTCAGAGTTGCTTTAATTTGCATTTCTCTGATTAATAGTGATTTAAAGCACCTTCTCATATGATTAGAAATAGTTTTAATTTCTTCACCTGAAAATTGTCTATTCATATCCCTTGACAATTATTAATTGGAGAATGGCTTGAACTATTATACATTTAAGTCAATTCTCTATATATTCTAGAAATGAGGCCTTTATCAGAACTTTTGAATATAAAAATGTTTTCCCAGTTTATTGCTTCCTTTCTAATTTTGTCTGCATTCGGTTTGTTCAAAAACTTTTTAACTTAATATAATCAAAATTTTCCATTTTGTGATCAATAATGATCTCTAGTTCTTCTTTGGTCACAAATTCCTTCCTCCTCCATAGGTCTGAACTTCCCTATTTCTTAGCCAGTACCAAATGGTTTTGACCGCTGCTTTATAATATAGTTTTAGATCTGGTACAGCTAGGCCACCTTCATTTGCTTTTCTCTTCACTAATTCCTTTGAAATTCTTGACCTTTTGTTCTTCCAGATGAATTTTGTTGTTATTTTTTTCTAGTTCAGTAAAATAGTTTCCTGGGAGTTTGATTCGTCTAGCACTAAATAAATAGGTTGGTTAGTTTAGGGAGTATTGTCATCTTTATTATATTTGCTCGACCTATCCACAAGCACTTGATATTTTTCCAATTACTTAGATCTGACTTTGTGTAGAAAGTATTTTGTAGTTTTGCTTATATAGTTCTTGACTTTCTCTTGACAGATACATTCTTAAATATTTTATATTATCAACAGTTATTTTAAATGTAATTTCTCCCTGTATCTCTTGCTATTGGATTTTGTTAGTGATGTGTAAGAATGCTTTTGATTTATGTGGATTTATTTTTTATCCTGCAACTTTGCTGAAGTTGTGAATTATTTCTAATAGCTTTTTAGTTGATTCTCTGGAGTACTCTAAGTATATCATCATGTCATCTGCAAAGAATGATAATTTGGTTTCCTCAATATCTACTCAATCTTGTTTATTATTAATGTGAGGGAAGAATGAAAGGAGAAAGATGGATTCTGTGCAAAAGTGTTCTTAGATTGACATGGAACTGCAGAGAAGAAAAATTTTCCACCGCTGCCACCATCCATGGAAAAATGCTGTCTAAGAATTTCATTTGTAAAGGTGAGGAGAAATCACATCAGAACCAAGAGCAGTAAGGGTCTCCATAACTAGGAGACAGGATTTGAGTTCTAGTTACTAGACTGAAAGGAAAGGTAAGGAGTAAACACAGCAGAGAAAAGAAGAGAGAAATATAGGTTACTTTTTCTAGTTTCCTGTCCTCCTATATGCAGGTATCATCCTTAGTAAAGTCAATATACATATGATTATCATCATAAGTTTCTTAATTTCAACTCCCATGATCTTCATCTCTGTGATCATCCACAGAGATGATCACAAAGAGCAGATTTTATTGCTCTGCCTCCAAGATCCTGAACTCTGAAATTCCCACGTCTGACCTGAATTACCTTGTTTTTCAACTTCACTCGTAATGTCCTATTGATTAGAGAAATGCAAATTAAAACAATTCTAAAATACTACCACTTATCTATTAGATTGGCTAATAAGACAGAAAAGGAAAATAACAAATGTTGGAGGTGATGTGGGGGAAATGAGATATTAATGTACTATTGGTAGAGTTGTAAACTAATTCTGTAAAATTATGCCCAAAGGGCTATAAGCCATCTGTACTCTTTGATCTAGCAATACTACTGTTGGGTCTATATCCCAAAAGAGATTAAGGGGAAAAAAAGATAAAGACTCTATATGTACAAGGAATATTTATGGTGGCTCTTTTCTGGGGCCAAAGAATTGGAAATTGAGGGGATAGCCATCAGTTGGGGAATAGATGAATAGATTGTGGTATGTAATTGTGATGGAATAGTATTGTGCAGTAAGAAATGATGAGTAGGATGCTCTCAGAAAAACTTTCATGAGTTCATACAAAGAGAAATATATTGTGTACAAAGTAACAGCAATATTTTTTCATTTTATTTAAAAATTTTTTTTATTAAAGCTTTTTTCTTTACAAAGCATATGCATGGGTAATTTCTTCCAACATTGATCTTTGCATAACCTTTTATGCAAATTTTCCCTCCTTCCCCCCACCCCCTCCTGGAGCTGGCAGGTAGTTCAATACATGTTAAATATGAGTAACAGCAATATTGCAATTATTCTCAGCAATACAATGATCCAATACAATTCTGGTGAACAATGCAATCCATACCCAGAGAAAGAATTTATGGTGTCTGAATGTAGATTTGAAACCTACTTTTCTTTAACTTTATTTTTCTTGAGGGTTTTTAAAATCTATGTTATTTTTCACAATATGACTATTATGGAGATATTTTACATGGCTACACCTGAGAAAGAACAAGGATCAAAAGGTAGGGATATGCCATAAAGAGATCCATACATAGAATAGTATATATGTGTTGGCCACACCATGGGATTAAGAATTAGGAGGGGGCCCAGGTAGGAAAAAAGATCATGTGACAGGAGCATCTTGGAGAACAAGGACCTTGGCAAATGCAGAGGTTTTGCAGAAAGCGGTCATGGGATTCTGGGATAACTGATCACCTGCTACAAGACACAGTAGATTTAGTACCAGGTCTAGAGTCAGAAAGACCTGAATTCAAATGTGCGTTTGGGTACTTGATTGCTGTATGACTCTGGGCAAGTCACTTAACCCTCTTTGGCTCAGTTTTCTCATCTGTCAAATGAGCTGAAATAGGAAATGGTTGTAAGAATGACTCTGTTCATTCCAGTTTACACGCTTGGGGTAGACATCCAATATCTTTGCCAAGCAACCCCAAGGAGGGGTCACTGGAAGATCCCAGTGAATGGCTCAGTAACATCAAGCCCCTCTTCCCCCATTCCTCTTTAGGTTTTTTTTTTTTCCCCCTCTGAGGCTGGGGTTAAGTGACTTGCCCAGGGTGACATAGCTAGGAAGTGTTAAAGTGTCTGAGACCAGATTTGAACTCGGGTCCTCCTGAATTCAAGGCTGGTGCTCTATCCACTGTGCCACCTAGCTGCCCCCTCCTCTTTAGGTTTAACTTCCAGAGGATTTTGACAAACAAGCTAACTTGACCTAACACCCCTTGCTACCAACAAGGAGTAAGGGGATACAGGGTAGAAAAGGGGGAAGAAAGAATGAACAAGATCACTCCTGTTTCTCAACCTTCAAGGCCAACACATCTTCTTAACTGGACATCCTTCCTCCCCCCAGTCCCAGAATGACAGAGAGGGCTAAACACTTGGCACTGAGGTCCCCTCCATCCTATGTATCAAGAATCATCAAGCTCATTTTTTTGAAGTTTAAAGCTTTCCTACTCCAAATATGTACTCATTCTCACTTAGATCTTGGTCCCTATACACATCTTCCTCCCTCTTGAGCAGAATGAATTTCTCTGCATTTATGGAATTGCACTTCTGTTTAAATTACTATATAGTATGTGTATGCTTTTGCTGTACCGCATAACAATAAATTATCTTATACCAACTTCCTTAGTACCAATTTTCTGTAAATTCCTGACTTAGTCTTTGCTCTAATCTGAGTCATGAGTCCAAATAAAGTATCAGGAAGTATTAGGAATCATGGAGTTAGAAAGATTTCCTGCAGAATTTTAACTAAGTCTTGAAACTAGAAAAACTAAATGGTGGAGGGAGCAGAATAGAACAGGAAAGGGCATAAAGTTCAAAGATGAGATGTTGAGAAATTACAAATAGCCCAATGTACCTGGATTACAGATATAGAGAGGAAAATATAACATAGGAAGGCTGAAAAGGTAGGAAAGGTCCAGGTTATGAAGAACTTTAAAAACCAAGTAAGTACCGAACTAGATTTTGGCTGTAATAAGTGAGCATTGGAGTTCACTGAGCAGGGATGGGGTAATATGGTCAGATCTACCCTTTAGAAAAATCAACTTGGCGACTGAGAAGAGAATAAATTGGAATATGGGGAGACTTGAATCAGAGACAGAGGCTATTGCAGTAGTGCAGGAAAGAGTTGATATGATATGAACTAGAATTTGACTATAGTTACCAACAGAGATACCAACAAGAGTGGTGTAAAGGTAGAAGTGACAAGATTTGACAAAGGACTGGATATGCTGAGTGAGAATAAGGAGATGAGAGTAACCTGAAATGTAAGCCTGGGTGACCTGGAAAATGGCGGTACCCTGGATAGGAAAGTTGAGAAGAAGGGAGGGTAGAAGCGGGAATTATGAGTTTGAGACCATATAATTTATTGAATACAACAAAAAAAGAAAAGAAAAATATTTGGTATTCCATATATGAATCTTTAATTGCCTCTAATTGTCTCCTCTAATTCTTCCTACTTACTCTTCCACTCCTTCCCATGCAGGCAGGCAATTCCCAAACCACACTGAATATTTTTCTGGGATTCTAGATAAAGATCACAGAGTATAAATAAGGAAAGACAGGGGGAAAAGGGGAAGAAGATAAACTTCATAGTCCATGTTTCACCAATACATCAGGATTAGCAGAAGCTAACAGTCTCTCTGATACTTTGAATCTTCTCTTCTTTTCATGCTCCAGTCTTTTTACCCCTGAAAGATAGCACAATAGTAGCCTGGAACCAAGAAGATCTTGATATCAAATGTAACTTGAGACTTCCGGCCAAGATGGCGGCAGAAGGCTGACAGCTGCTCCAGCTCCGGGTTTTCTCTCAGGACTTACTTCATGACAAGCCTTGGAGTTAATGTTTGACCGGAAAAGAAACCCACAAATAATCACCAACAGAAGACATCCTTGAAATTCGCCAGAGAAGGTCTGTGTTTGCTCAGGGGAGGGTCGAACAGACTGGGCACAGACTGAGGGCAAGCAGCCAGAGGGAGACAGACAGCTCACACTGCAGACCAGAGCGGGGAGGGGTACGATCTCTTCTGTTTCTGTGAAAAGAATTTTACCCCAGAGTGGATACTCCATCTTGGCAGCAAGCCAGGAGCAGTGGAGAAGGTGTAATTACCGGAGGTGAAAAATAAAACCCCGGAAAGTTAGCATCTCTCGACCTGGCCACCCCCCACCCCCCCGGGAGTGACTTAGCACATTCTTAGAACCTCAGAGCGCAGATGCAGCACAGCCATCTCTGTGCTGTAAGTGCCTCGCTGCTGTCTCCTGAAGTCTGTAGAGGAAACTCCGTAACACCATCCAGCCCTATCCTCCCCAGAAACAGACCAATTGTTTCTCTTGTCAATTTGTTTTCTTTGATTCTGCTCTGACAAAATGAACAAAAAATTCAAAAGGGCTCTAACCATTGACAGCTTCTGTATGGAAAGAGAGCAGACTTCAAATACAGAAGAGACTAAAAACAGACTGTCTCCAGAGGAATCCCCTAAGGGGGATATGAGCTGCTCCTCAATACAAAAGAATCTCATGGAGGAAATCAAAAAGACTCTCACAAGAGAGCTAGAAGAGAAATGGGAAAAGGAAAGGGAAGCTTGGCAAGAGAGTCTGGAGAAGTTATCCAGAGTGGATAAAGAGATCAAATCATTGGGAAATAAAATTAGTGAATTAGAAAAGGTAAACAACTTCAAGGAAAACAGGATTAGTGAGCTGGAAAAAAAAAACAGCTCTCTAAAAAATAAAATGGATGAAATGGAAAAAAATTCCATAGAAGAAAAAAACTCATTAAAAACTCAATTGGACAATTACAAAAAGATATTTAAAAAGTGAGTGAAGAAAATACATCATTGAAAATTAGATTCGAACAAAGAGAAACCAAGAAGTAGTCAAGCAAAACCAGAAAAACAAAACAATTGAAAAGAATGTCAAGTACCTTATTGAAAAGACAACAGACCTGGAAAACAGATCCAGAAGAGACAATTTGAGAATAATTGGACTCCCTGAAAAATGTGAGGAAAAAAAGAACCTGGACACTATTTTCCAGGAAATTATCAAAGAGAACTACCCAGACGTTTTGGAAATAGAGGGTAAAATAGACATTGAAAAAAATTCATCGATCACCTACTAAAAGGGATCCTAAAATCAAAACACCAAGAAATATAGTGGCCAAGTTCAAGAACCATCAGACAAAGGAAAAAATACTGGAAGCTGCTAGAAAAAAGCAATTCAGATATGGAGGAGCCATAATAAGGATAACCCAGGATCCAGCAGCGTCCACATTAAAAGAATGAAGGGCCTGGAACATGATATTATGAAAGGCTAAGGAACTTGGTATGCAGCCAAGAATAATTTGCCCAGCAAAAATGAGCATCATTTTCCAGGGAAGAAAATGGACATTTAACAAAATAAATGAATTCCATCTATTCTTGATGAAAAAACCAGACCTACACAAAATGTTTGATCTTCAAATACAGAACTCAAGAGATTTCTAAAAAGGTAGAAAGAAATTTTGAGAACTATATTTCTGCCATAAAGATATGTAAAGAACACATGTATAATTTGTCCTAGAAACTAGAGGTGGAAAGGAAATTATATCATAAAAAAGGGTAAAGTGGTGGTACTACATCTCATGAAGAGGCAAAGGTAACCTATTATATCTGAGAGAAAGAATAGAGGGAGATGAACATAGTGTGTATCAATAGACATATTCGATTTATGGTGAAACTCCTTCCACTTCATTGAAAAGTGGGAAGGAAGGAGTAAGCTAAAGGAAAGGGAATACAGAAATTGTGAGGAAAAGGGGTAAAATAGGGGGAGGAACTTTAATGTGGGGGAGGGATACTAAAAAGGGAGGGCTGTAAAAAGCAAGTGGTGTTCACAAGTTTAATACTGGGTAGGGGGGTAAGAGGGAAGTAAAGGAGAAAAGCATAAGCAGGGGTTAACAGGATGGCAAACAATATAGAATTAGTCATTCTAACCATAAATGTGAATGGGGTAAACTCCCTCATAAAGAGGAAGCAGTTAGCAGACTGGATTAAAAGTCAGAATCCTACTATATGTAGTTTACAGGAAACACACCTGAAACAGGGTGATACCTTCAAACTAAAAGTAAAAGGGTGGAGCAGAATCTACTATGCTTCACATGAAGCCAAAAAAGCAGGGGTAGCCAGGGGTAGCCATTCTCATCTCAAATCAAGTAAGCAAAAATTGATCTAATTAAAAGAGATAAGGAAGGGCACTATATCTTGCTAAAGGGTAGCATAGATAATGAAGCAATATCAATATTAAACATATATGCACTTAGTGGTGCAGCATCTAAATTCTTAAAAGAGAAATTAAGAGAGCTGCAAGAAGAAAAAGACAGCAAAATTATAATAGTGGGAGATCTCAACCTTGCACTCTCAGAATTAGATAAATCAAACCACAAAATAAATAAGAAAGAAGTCAAAGAGGTAAATAGAATACTAGAAAAGTTAAAATGATAGATCTTTAGCGAAAGCTAAATGGAGACAGAAAGGAGTATACTTTCTTCTCAGCAGTTCATGGAACCTATACAAAAACTGATCATATACTAGGACATAAAAACTTCAAAATCAAATGCAGTAAGGCAGAAATAGTAAATGCATCCTTTTCAGACCACAATGCAATTAAAATTACATTTAATAAAAAGCCAGGGGAAAATAGACCAAAAAATAATTGGAAACAAAATAATCTTATACTAAAGAATGATTGGGTAAAACAGCAAATCATAAACATAATTAATAACTTCACCCAAGAAAATTACAATAATGAGACATTATACCAAAATGTGCAGGATACAGCCAAAGCAGTAATAAGTGGAAGTTTTATATCTCTAGAGGCCTACTTGCATAAAATAGAGAAAGAGAGGGTCAACGAATTGGGCTTACAACTAAAATTGCTAAAAAAGGAACAAATTAAAAACCCCCAGACAAACACGAAACTTGAAATTCTAAAAATAAAAGGTGAGATTAATAAAATTGAAAGTAAAAAAAAAAAAAAAAAAAAACTATTGAATTAATTGAATAAAACTAAGAGTTGGTTCTATGAAAAAAACAACAAAAGAGGCAAACCCTTAGTAAATCTGATTTTAAAAAAGGAAAGAGAAAAAGCAAATTGTTAGTTTTGAAAATGAAAAGGGAGAACTCACCACTAATAAAGAGGAAATTAGAACAATATTTAGGAGCTACTTTGCTCAACTTTATGCCAATAAATTCTATAACTTAAATGAAATGGAAGAATACCTTCAAAAATATAGCTTACCCAGATTAACAGAGGAAGAAGTAAGTAGTCTAAATAGTCCCATTTCAGAAAAAGAAATAGAACAAGCTATTTATTAACCAACTCCCTAAGAAAAAGTCCCCAGGACCAGATGGATTTACATGTGAATTCTACCAAACATTTAAAAAACAACTAACTCCAATGCTATATAAACTATTTGAAAAATAGGGGTTGAAGGAGTCCTACCAAATTCCTTTTATGACACAGACATGGTACTGATACCTAAACCAGGTAGATCGAAAACTGAGAAAGAAAACTATAGACCAATCTCCTTAATGAATATTGATGCTAAAATCTTAAATAAGATATTAGCAAAAAGACTTCAGAAAGTCATCCCCAGGATAATACACTATGATCAAGTAGGATTTATACCAGGAATGCAGGGCTGGTTTAATATTAGGAAAACTATTAGTATAATTGACCATATTAATAATAAAATTAATAAAAACCATATGATCATCTCAATAGATGCAGAAAAATCACTTGATAAAATCCAACATCCATTCCTACTAAAACCGCTTGAGAGTATAGGAATAAATGGACTATTCCTTAAAATAATAAGGAGCATATATTTAAAAACCGTCAGTAAACATCATATGTAATGGCGATAAACTGGAACCTTTCCCTATAAGATCAGGAGTAAAACAAGGTTGCCCACTATCACCATTACTATTCAATATAGTACTAGAAACGCTAGCCTCAGCAATAAGAGCCAAGAAAGAGATTCAAGGAATTAGAGTAGGAAATGAGGAAATCAGTCTTTGCAGATGACATGATGGTATACTTAGAGAACCCCAAAGACTCTGCTAAAAAGCTATTAGAAATAATTCAGAACTTTAGCAAAGTTTCAGGATACAAAATAAATCCACATAAATCCTCAGCATTTTTATACATCACTAACAAAATCCAATAGCAAGTGATACAAAGAGAAATTCCATTCGAAATAACTGTTGATAGTATAAAATATTTGGGAATATATCTACCAAAAGAAACTTAGGAATTATATGAGCAAAATTACGAAACACTTGCCACAAAAATAAAGTCAGATTTAAATAATTGGAAAGACATTGAGTGCTCTTGGATAGGCCGAGCGAATATAATTAAGATGACAATACTCCCTAAACGAATCTATTTATTTAGTGCTATACCAATCAGACTCCCAAGAAACTATTTCAATGACCTAGAAAAAATAACAACAGAATTCATATGGAAGAACAAAAGGTCGAGAATTTCAAGAGAAGTAATGAAAAAAAATTAAATGAAGGTGGTCTAGCTGTACCTGATCTAGAACTGTATTATAAAGCAACAGTCACCAAAACCATTTGGTATTGGCTAAGAAATAGACTAGTTGATCAGTGGCATAGGTTAGGTTCACAGGGCAAGATAGTGAATAAAAATAGCAATCTAGTGTTTGATAAACCCAAAGATCCCAACTTTTGGGATAAGAATTCATTATTTGACAAAAACTGCTGGGAAAACTAGAAATTAGTATGGCAGAAACTAGGCATGGACCCACATTTAACACCACATACTAAGATAAGACCAAAATGGGTCCAAGATATAGGCATAAAGAAAGAGATCATAAATAAACTAGAGGAACATAGGATAGTTTACCTCTCAGACTTGTGGAGGAGGAAGGAATTTGTGACCAAAGGAGAACTAGAGATCATTATTGATCACAAAATAGAAAATTTTGATTACATCAAATTAAAAAGTTTTTGCACAAACAAAACTAATGCAAACAAGATTAGAAGGGAAGTAACAAATTGGGAAAATATTTTTACAGTTAAAGGTTCTGATAAAGGCCTCATCTCCAAAATATACAGAGAATTGACTTTAATTTATAAGAAATCAAGCCATTCTCCAATTGATTAATGGTCAAAGGATATGAACAGACAATTTTCAGATGATGAAATTGAAACTATTTCCACTCATATGAAAGAGTGTTCCAAATTACTATTGATCAAAGAAATGCAAATTAAGACAACTCTGTCACACACCTGTCAGATTGGCTAAGATGACAGGAACAAAGAATGATGAATGTTGGAGGGGCTGTGGGAAAACTGGGACACTGATTCATTGTTGGTGGAGTTGTGAAAGAATCCAACCATTCTGGAGAGCAATCTGGAATTATGCCCAAAAAGTTATCAAAATGTGCATACCCTTTGACCCAGCAATGCTACTACTGGGCTTATTTCCCAAGGAAATACTAAAGAAGGGAGAGAGACCTGTATGTGCCAAAATGTTTGTGGCAGCCCTTTTTGTAGTGGCTAGAAGCTGGAAAATGAATGGATGTCCATAAATTGGAGAATGGTTGGGTAAATTATGGTATATGAATGTTATGGAATATTATTGTTCTGTAAGAAATGACCAACAGGAGGAATACAGAGAGGCTTGGAGAGATTTACATCAACTGGTGCTAAGTGAAACGAGCAGAACCAGAAGATCATTATACATTTCAACAATGATACTGTATGAGGATGTATGAGGATGGAAGTGGCTATCTTCAACATAGAGAAGAGCTAATCCAATTCCAATTGACCAATGATGGACAGAATTAGCTACACCCAGAAAAGAAACACTGGGAAATGAGTGTAAACTGTGAGCATTTTTTGTTTGTTTGTTTTTCTCCCCAGGTTATTTTCACATTCCGAATCCAATTCTTCCTTTGCAACAACAACAACAAAATTTGGTTCTGCACATATATATTGTACCTAGGATATACTATAAGATATTTAATATGTATGGGAATGCCTGCCATCTAGGGGAGGGGATGGAGGGAAGGAGGGGAAACTCGGAACAGAAGGGAGTACAAGGGATAATGATGTAAAAAAAAATTACCTATGCATATGTACTGTCAAAAAAAATGTTATAATTATTAAAAAAAAATGTAATTTGAGATACTTACTAGACCCTGGGCAAGTCACTTAACTTATGTTTGCTTCAGTTTCTCATCTGTAAAAATGTTAGTAATAATAATATCTATCTCCCAAAATTGTTGATAACAACTGTAAAACATTTAACACAGTGCTGGCATGTAATATGTGCTATATAATTGTTAGCCATGATAATTATTATTATTATTCTATCCTAGCATCCAGAGCAATCAGTCAATATATCAATCCATAAATAGTTATTAAGGACCTACTAGCACTGTGCTAAGTGTTGGGAATATAAATACTAATAAAAACAAAGCGTTTCTGCCCTCAAGAAGCTTACAATTTAATGGGAGGAGATAATTCATAAAAGAAAACTGAAAAGACTTAGAAGGGGAAGAGAGATACCAGGTGCATGCTATAAAGTATCAGAGAAATCCAAAAGTAGTGTAGCTGATAGAAAATAATTCCAGTCTTGGTCAGATAAAAGATCAGGCTATTGTAGCCAAGCCACTCCTTGGCAGTTCCCAATATTAAAGTCAGCTGCTATTCATCTACCCAGGTGATCGGGAAGCTTCCTTCTGATACCAGAAGCTCATTCCCAGCTCCCAGCATGGAAACAGAAAGTCTCTCCCTAATGGACAATAGAAGGGGAGAAAAAACAAATTTCACTTACTCAGGGGCACTTCCCAGTCCTCTAATCTTTTTACATGGTTCCTTAATCTTTGAAAGCATAAATTCTCCCAGAAAGAAAAATGGCAATCATTAAAAAAGACATTAACTTCGGCTTTCTTTGAATCACCATTATCCTGGAAGGAAAAAAATCATAATAATCCAACTAGATAAGAAAGAGAGCATGGTATAGGTTAAGATTAGGGCACAATGTGGGTTCAGGTTGTGACTAAATTAGTAGGTGCTTCCAGTTTTACACTAATCTGGTAATTAGTCCATTAAATTTCTACTTTCCATGATATGATATGGTATGGTTTAGTATGGTATGGTGTAATTTGGTATGGTATGGCATGGTTTAGAAGGGATGGTATGGCATTAGTACAGTATGGTACAATAAGGTATGGTATAGAGTTGGTATGGTATTGATACAATATGGTATGGTATAGTATGGCATTGGAATGGGATAGTATGGGATGGTTTGAGATGGGATGGGATGGTATAGTTTGGTATGGTATGATATGGTATGGTATAGAAAAGACTATCAGTGGAGCACAAATTCTAGCAGCTATTTCCAGGCTTCCATAGAACTCTAATCTCAACATAGGCACTCCCTCCAACAGGGAAGATTGCAACCCATCTAGCCTTTTTTATACTGTGTGATTTTTATTCACATCTTCCTACATGTATTCCCTAGGGAATCCATACAAAAGCCTTCCCCTACTTCTCATGATGTTATATGGATAGCATGGAGTATGGGCAGCTAGTTGGAATGGTGAATAAAGTACCATGAGTCACGATGACTCATCTTTGTGGTGAAGCCCCTTGGATGCTCCTGTTTGCAGATGGTATTAAGATTACATCAAGCCATAACATTATAGGGTTCCTCAATGAAGACCATGATTATTCTAAAGAGATTAGCCTGATAAATCTAAATAGAAAAAACCAAATTTGTAAAAACTACCTAGTCTATGATATATAGTTCGATGGTTAGTCAATTGGATTAATATAACATATGTATGTGTGTGTGTATATGTGAATGTGTTACTATATTTGTATGTTCTGCTATGTACACAGAGATGTTCTTTTTTTTCTTTTTTGTTTTGTATTTAAATTTAAAATAAATAAAAATGTATTGAGAAAAATGTATAACTATTAAAAAGCGTAAAAGAGGGAAAAAAAAACTTGACACGATCTTAATATACATGTGATTCCTTTTTGGAAGTAATGATTTGTTCTACTGAACAAAATACAAACAGTAAAGAGGAAAAACAAAAAATCTTGTATTGTTTGTATCCTTCTCAACTATGTGATTATAAAGTTATGATCTGTTGCAAAGAATTGTTGTAAAAGACTCTTTGGGATTTCAACAAGATGACTCAGTCTACCCTTCTCCTTCCCTCCACCACATCAAAACAAAGATAAATGCACCAAATAAAATAAAAGAACAACAACAAAGATGGGAAAAGAAAACATTCTCAGGGGGGAAAAACTCATAGAAAAAAAATAAGACTAAAATTTAAGCAACAAACAAACCAAATAAAAGGGGAGAGGAGGAGTGTCCCTCGAGTATAAGGAATAAATGCTACAATGCAATATAATGTGAAAAGAAATTTTCAGGGTAGAATAAGACTGTATCAATAATCATACTTATGAAAGTAATTATATCTAAGAGAAATGGGCATACAACATGAATCTCCAGAGTAGATTAGAGTCTCAATATAATATAAAGGAATATATAAGAATATATAAAGAAAAATCTCACAGCTTTATGATGGGAAATCAGACTAATAAAAATGAATAGGAGAGTTTAAGAAAATTTTTAAAAGGTGGAAAATCTTCATGAAGTTACAAGTTCTCTGAAAAAAATACCTCAGGGAGAATGAACAAAGGTGGGGACAAAAAAATTTTTTAATGGCAAAACTAAAAGATTTCCAATCTCTGCAGACCCAAACCCTCAAAGCCAGCAAATCAATCTGAAAATTGCTATGTTCTAAAAATGTACAGACAAACAAAGCATCTAAATGTCATATTCCAGGACTATTTTGGGGTTGCTATTGCAGTTCACTGCCTAAGAGCTACCCATGATGACAAAGGCTCTGAAACAGATTGTGGTGACATAAAATGGCAGAGATGGAGACTCTGGAGCAGAAATGGGAATCAAGCATTATGGTGGCAATTACAATGCAGAACCAGAGTCAGAAAAGAGATAAAATTCCTTACTCCTTTTTCCTTACTCCTATCCTTCCTCAACCACAAAGCATTCAGGCAGTGCCAGAAACAATGCATTTGGGACTGATTAGACTACTTTCTATCTCCTCATCTCATATGTGTGGTTAAGATGACAATGATAAGGTTTTATGGGAGCTCAGTTCTTCTCCCCACATCTCAGCAAAAGAAAACTTAAAAATAACAGAAACAGGTCCTTTATTTAGCTAAGAATTAAATAATAATAAACCACATTCAGAGTCCAGCTAAGAGACTTTGCATTAGGAGAACTGATGTGAGGCATGGCAGATGGACCTAAAGCATTGAACAAGAACTTTGCCAGGGAAAAGGTGAGTTCTAAAAGAGTGAATAATGAAGAAATACTATGCATTAAGAGGAAACCCAAGAGGTAATTCCTGATAAAAAGAATAATTCCATAATAAGGCTAAAAAGAACTTACAAAGCTATAGAGGAGAGAAATGGCTTGATCACAAGGACAACAAAAATGTTTGGAAGAAATGAAACAAACCAATTTTTTTTTAATGAAAGTAGAATTAGATGGCATAGTAGATAGAGTACTAGTCCTGGAATCAGGAGAATCTGAGTTCAAATCTGGCCTCAAATTCATACTAACTGTGTGACCCTGGCCAAGATACTTACCTCAGTTGCCTGGGGGGAAAAAGTAGACCTGAAAATAAGAACTGAGGAAAGGGGGAAGGAAATGGAAGGGGAATAAATAACAGAACAGAAGGTAGAAAAGCTTACCCAAGAAGAGTGTGGATAGAACATGGACCCTGGAAATCAGGAGGACCTGAGTTCAACTTCGACTTCAGACAAATGTTTTGAAAATAAAAAGTTTTTGGACTCAGACACTTAACACTTCCTAGCTGTGTGACCCTGGGCAAGTCACTTAACTCCAATTGCCTCAGCAAGGAAGAGAGAGAGAAAGAAAGAAAGAAAGAAAGAAAGAAAGAAAGAAAGAAAGAAAGAAAGAAAGAAAGAAAGAAAGAAAGAAAGAAAGAAAGAAAGAAAGAAAGAAAGAAAGAAAGAAAGAAAGAAAGAAAGAAAGAAAGAAAGAAAGAAAGAAAGAAAGAAAGAAAGAAAGAAAGAAAGAAAGAAAGAAAGAAAGAAAGAAAGAAAGAAAGAAAGGAAGGAAGAAAGAAAGGAAGAAAGAAAGAAAGAAAGAAAGAAAGAAAGAAAGAAAGAAAGAAAGAAAGAAAGAAAGAAAGAAAGAAAGAAAGAAAGAAAGAAAGAAAGAAAGAAAGAAAGAAAGAAAGAAAGAAAGAAAGAAAGAAAGAAAGAAAGATAGAGCTTACCTTAGTAATAGACTCTCTAAAAAAAGCAATGGAATAATCAGGACAATGATTCCAGGAAATATGAAATATATAGTAAAATAACTAAAAAGAAATATAACATCTCAAAACAAAACAGTAAAGGGCTTTCAAATAGCACCTTTACATCAATGAATCATGAGTTAGGTCAGAAAAAGTTCACATATAAATGCTGAAAAGAAGAAATATTAAACATTAAACATTTACTTGCACTGCAATGAAAATTCTAATAAAGAATTCAAACAGATGAAAACTAAATAACCATTCCTAAAGAATTCCATGGGTAAAAGATAAAAATTATAGAAAGAATAAATAACTTCATAAAAGAAAATAACAGTACGGTGATATTCCTTGATATTCAGCTAAAGCTGTGCTCAGGGGAAAATCGATATCTCTGACTCTTTCATCACCAAAAGAAAGAAAGATCAATGAACTAGGTATACAATTTTTAAAAGTAGGGGAAGTGACAAAACAAAAACTCTAACTAAAAACAAAAATCGAAATTCTGAAAATCAAAGACTAAAAATTAAAAACAAAAAAATTCATTGAATTGGTAAATAATATTGGGAGTTGCTTTTTAAAAATAAACTATTCTCTGTTGTTCAATTATTTTTAAGTCATGTTCAATACTTCCTAACTCCCATTGAAGGCTTTCTTGGCAAAAAATACTGGAGTAGGTTGTCATTTCCTTTTCCAGCTCATTTTACAGATGAGAAAAATGGGCCAAACAGGGCTTAGTGACTTGCTAGATCACATGGTTAATAAATGTCTGAGACTAGATTTGAATTCAGGAAGATGAGTCTTACTGACTCCAGGCTCTAAATTCTATCCACTGTGCCACAACCAACTTGCTAATATTAAAAATGAAAAGGACTTACAGCAAATGAAGAAATAATGGAAATCACCTAGAAATTATTTTACTCTTTTATATGCCAACAAAAAATGTAATTTAAATGCAATGGATGAATATTAACAAATATGCAAACTATTCCAATTGGCAGAACAAGAAATATAAAATTAAATGAACCTATTTCAGAAAAAGAAATTGAACAAACCATAAAAGAATTTTAAAAGAAAAACAATTCAGTATCATATGGATTTACAAGTTAATTTTATCAAACATTCAAAGAAGAAGTAATTCAAAGTTTCTATCAAATCAATTGTTTGCAAAAATAGGAAAAAGAAATATGCTATCAGACTCCTTTAAGACAAATATTGTTCTGATATCTAAAGCAGGGGGAGATAAAGCAGAGAAAGAAAACTCTGGATCAATATTTTAAATATTGATATAAAATTGCATAAAATATTATCAAGGAGGCTATACGACATATTTTTTAAAATATTATGCACCATGACCAAGTCTGTCTAACATGAGAAGCTAAACCTTTCCCACCCCTACCCTGGAAGCGATAAAGACAAAAATTTAAGGATTTAAAAACAAAGGAAAAAGGACCAGGTTGATAATCATTGCCCAATGTGGAAGAGCACAGTAAGCACTCCATATAAAAGACTATACCACAAAAGCCAGCCAGTGTAGTAGGTGATGAAAGATGGCAGCTGTCTACTGATAAGTAAACCTAGAAAATTGCGTCAGGCTGACTTCCTCTGAGAAAGCCCAGAAGCTGAACAATCTGCACTATTCAGCCTCAATCCAGCAGCAAAGTGGCTTGCTTAATCCTGCCATTCTGGCAGTAGCTTCCAGGGCCAAGTAATCTGATCAATCCTATCCAAGAGCAGCCAAATCCAGTGTGCATTCAGATACTTGCAGCCACCGAGAAAGCCTTCTAATATACACTGATTGTTCTCAGATGGAACCACTGGATTGGGGAGTTGAGTGTAGTGCCACCTGCTGGACAGATTACATATTATACTCTCTCCAAGGTTTGTTCAATAAGTGACAATCATCTTTTTTGCAGGCATGAAGAAAGCAGGAGAAAGTCAGGAGAGGGCTGCTCCTGCAATTTAGACACATATGTTAGCAGGACTTCCCATCCCTTTGCTTCCTTCCCCCAAAATCCAACCTCTTCTGATCTTTTGTAAGAGGTCTGGTATCTCAGGAGATCCTAGTTTGGACATTAATCTCCTTGGGTAAACAAACCCAAAATACCTCCAAGAACCTTATAGTTATGCTTAAGTTGTTGGAGAAAGTCTTTATAATAATTTTTATAATACTTACTATGTGACCCTGGGCCAGTTACTTGGCTATTGTCTTTCTTAGTTTACTCAACTACAAAATAATTGTAATTATAAAATTATGATTTTTATTGTAAATTTTATATTATAATTAGAAGCACATACCTCATGGGATTGTTGTGAATATCAAATGAAATAGTATTTGTAAATTGAATAGCACAGTGCCTAGTACTTAGTAAGTGCTTAATATATGCTTGTCCAGCCCTCTTTGTAGTGGCCAGACACTGAAAACTGAGTGAATGCCCATCAATTGGAGAATGACTGAATAAATTGTGGTATGTGAATGTTATGGAATATTAGTCTTCTGTAAGAAATGACCAGCAGGATGATCTCAGAAAGGCCTGGAGAGACTTACATGAACTGATGTTGAGTGGAATGAGCAGGACCAGGAGATCAGTATATACTTCAACAACAATACTATATGATGATCAATTCTGATGGACATGGCTATCTTCGGCAATGAGAGGATCCAATTCAATTCCAATTGATCAGTGATGAATAGAACCAGCTACACTCAGCGAAAGAACTCTGGGAGACGACTATGAACCACTACATTGAATTCCCAATCCCTCTATTTTTGTCTGCCTGCTTTTTTTATTTCCTTCACAGGCTAATTGTACTCTATTTCAAAGTCCTATTCTTTTTGTACAGCAAAATAACTGTTAGGACATGTATACATATATGTATTTAATTTATACTTTAACATATTTAACATGTATTGGTCAACCTGCCATCTGGGGGAGGGGGTGGGGGGAAGGAGGGAAAAAGTTAGAACAGAAGGTTTTGCAATTGTCAATGCTGAAAATGTATGCATGGGTACATGCATACATCTTGTAAATAAAAAGCTATAATTAAAAAAAAATTTTAAAATATGTGCTTGTCCATTTCTCTTCTCCATGAGTCTTCTCAGCTGGCTGAGCAGCTTGAATGATTTATCATGTAGAATCCATTCTACAAATGGAGCTTCCCAATTTGGCTCTTACTATTTCACTACTCAGTATACTTAATCATGGCTGTGACTCTTTGCCTAGGCACACATTAAATGGGACTTTTCTCTCTCACTCCAGCCAAAAATACATAATCCTGAACCATGGGGTCAGACCAAAAAATTTCAAGTCTGACATTGAAACATCCTATTATCTATGCCATTTCAGAAAATTCCTGCTCCTAGATGGGCTTTCCATGCCACTATTCCCATTAAGTTATTTTAATGTACTAAACTAATACTTTTCCTACAAGTAGATAGAAACATTTTCTTTCTATTATCCTATTATTATCTGAATCAAATTTAAAGAATCCTGAAAAAATAGAAAATGGGATTTAAATGTTCTCAGTGTCTCTGTATGAAGAAACATTCTTATATGTGTTTTAATATTTTTATTTTCTCTAGTTATATATAAAACACTTTTTTACATTTGTTTTTAAACTGTGAGTTCCAGATTCTTAGAGAAATATTCTTGCCAAAGTCCACACCCAAATATACTCAGAGTTAGAGCTTCAAAGATTGAAGACCCTACAGCATTTTTAAATTTATTGGGACAAAAGAAGTTGTCTCTCTTTTCCCCCATGCCTGGAACTCTCCCTCTTTATCTCTGCTTCCTGGCTACCCTGGCTTTTTCCAATTCCATCTAAAATCCCACTTTCAGCTCCTTGAAAGGTAATGTAATTTTAGGTAATATAGGGTTTTTGGTTTTTGGTTTTGTTTCACAAAATTCATTTACTCCTCTGAAGCTAAGCTGAGCTGTGTTTAAAAGCTAACTGCTTTTTAAAAAACTACCCTTTTGTGGAATGTTTCCTGAATGGATTCCCATACCAAGATTACCCTATCTTTTTACTCCTCTCTTTTTACTATTAGGAGACACCCTCTTTTCCAAAGCTAAGGCCCAGCAAGCAAGTTGTTCCCTGAATTTGTCATAACAACAATCCTTTGGATAAACTACTACAACTAAATCTCAAAACTGATGGTCCCTATGCTCAGGCAAGCCCCAGCAGGTCTAGGCATGAAGCCCTGCTACGAATGGACTTTTTGTCACTAGGCAATCTTGCCTCACTATTGTTGTTATGCCTTACTGCTGTTGCTATCCTCTAGCCACAAAAATATAGAGACACGCACACACATCTAAATTTAGCCTCCATTCTCCTCCCAGAGAAGATCCCAACACATATATCTAGTTTCCCTCCTCTAACGGATTGAAGAAAACTTTTTGCTTATGAACAGCTAGCTCTTTGGTTTTATTTTGTTTTTATTTTACCTTACTTTTCAGAGTTAACTGTGGTTGTGATAATTAAAACATTGTACGCTCTTTGGTATTTTCAGAGATAACAGCAATTATTACAAAAGCCTCTGTGACTCTTTGGTCATGTTTTCAGAGTTGAGATACCTATAAGACAGCTGAGCTTGTGGTTTTTCTGCTCTGCCAACTCTTTACCAAGGAAAACTCCTCGTACCATCTAATTGCTGGAGATAGTTGTGGAAACCCCTGGGTCCCTCAAACTTGAGGTTTGCAGAGGTTTCTGGCTCCTTACATTTCTTGTTTTATCCTTTACTACTTAAGAATTCACATCTTAACTAAAACTGAGTCTGTATCCCAATCTCCCCTTAAAAATAAAAAAAAAATAATAATGACAACTAGCATTTATATAGTGCTTTCAAGTTTGCAAAGTACTTTACAAATATTATCTCATTTGATTCTTACAAAAATTCTGGGAAGTGGGTGCTATTATTAGTCCCTTTTCACAAATGAGGAAATGGGAGGATGAAGTAGGTTAAGTGATTTCCCTAGAATACATAGCTATTGTCTGAAGCCAGAGTGGAATTAAGATCTTGTGATTCCAGGTCAATTCTTCTATTTACTTTGTAACCTGTCTCCCTCAACTCAAGTTCTGCTTCTTCAGGGTCTCAGTCTTAAGGCCTGCCATCTCCCAAACCTTGGAGTCCTGGCCCCAAGTACCAGCCTTTTTCATCCTCATAGACTACTACTTAAACTGCAACTGGATTCTCTACTCCACACTGTCATGCATTTCTGCTCTAAGATGCCTTAATCAGTGCTAAGGAATGGGAAATAAGCCTTGACTTTCTGCATTCTGAAAAGTAAAAGGGAGCAAACATTTGTCTTAACTCATCTTGCTTTTCACATAGACCATAAGGGGACACAGTTGATACTTTAATTCAATCTCTGGAAGTCTCTTACATTCCTTAGTTGCCTTTATCCACGAGCCAGTGTCCTATAATTCCAAGAGGTTGATCAAAGACATCCTTCCCACTTCTTTGGTGAGCTGTTTAGATAGTTCTCATCTATTTTTTGGATGTTATAGGGTCAACTTTTTTATTTAATTAGATACTGAGATATTTCCTTTGCAGTCTCTACTCATTAATTATGGGCTGTCCCCAGTAAATCAGAAGGATTTTGGACATCCTTATGGAACTTTCCCACTAAGAGTGAGATAGCTCAGCTCAAACAATATCACATTTCCAGAACTTGGAAGTTTCTAATGTAGTAAATTTGGGGATAAGATCATGCTTACGGCACCAAGTCCTTTATATATTAAGCTTCTACCCAGAAGCTTTTCTCTCCCTTCAGAGACTTCTTTCCTAAAAAGAAATCTGGAACCAAGTATCTTCTGTCTAGTGAAAAGACCAGGATCTCTCTTCTCTTGAGCCCTCACCTACTCCACCCTTTATACTGGCACAGAGTATTAAATAATTGATCTCTATTACCAACAAGGAGAACTATACAAATGGACTTTGAGTGTGGGTTACATGTTTATTCCAATTCTGACTACCTTTCTGGTAATTTGAGGAGATGCAGGCATTTCAAGTCCTCCTCAGTCAATCAAAAGATTCTTGGCAAAGTTCATGTGGTACAATCCTTGAACTATCTAAAAAACTATGTCTTTTATGAAGGTTCAGTAATGTACTAAAGTCTGAAAGATGAGATAGAGAAGTGATTCCAATTTGGATGCAACCATTTTTTTTAAATCCAGGGAACAATGAAAGATTTCTAAACTCTTTATTCAAAAATCCCTTAACTTGCTATTACATAACTTAAAGGTGCCTTCTAGCTCTAATGATCTATGTTTTATTTTTCTATTAGGAAAATCATATCATGATGTTATCTCTCTTTACTTCCTTCCTTCCTTTGTACAAAGAAAAAGGAAGTATGAAAAAGAAAGAAGTTATATCTACATTAATACTGGGGATTGTAATTAACACATAACTAAAAGGGTTATTATGAGACTCCAATGAGATAATACATGTAAAGAACTTTTCAAATCTTAAAGTACTATGTTAATATTATTGTTGTTATTTTAGTTCTTATTGTTGTTAATCTAAAATTCAGTCCCCCAAGTCCTTCTTTTTGTCCAGTCTAGATCCAGATCATTGGGTCTTACAATTACAATTTCCTTGCCTGTTTCTTCCCTATTTGACTATATCCCTGTTCCTGCCCCTAGTTCCCTAAATAACATTAATGTATTTCTACATTATGTACTTTGTGTATATAGTGTGAGAATTGTGGAAATTGAGTGAATTTACACTGACTTCATCTCGTGGATCAATTCTCTATATAGCTCAGTGTCTTTCCTATTAGGTTATGGCTCTAGTACAATTTCTATCTTGTGAGAGAAGTTTATTGCATTGTTTGAACCTAGCCCTACTTGTCTGGGAAGTTGGATCACCTCTACTTGATGCTAAGAGACCCTTAACATAGGTTTTGCTGGGGTTATAGGAAGTGAAGACTGGCACCCCAGGTATGAGGGCTTGCTTAGCCTGTTTCAGGTCTTTCAGAGTGTCTACCTGTCAGTCAAATCTTACCTGTGGCTCCAAGAAACTATAGCATGATGATAAATGTGGAAATATTTTTAGAAGAATTACATGTTTAACATATAGTGGATTATTTGCTGTCTAGAGGAGGGGAAGGGCGAAGAAGAAAAATTTGGAATGGAAGGTTTTGCAAGAGTTGAATGTATTTTGAAAACAAAAATCTATTATTAAAATTTTTAAATAGTCACGTCACAAAATGATCTTGGCAGATGGGCAAAACCAGGTTGAGTCTAACCAACAAGCATCTAAACCATTCATGAGTTAGGGAGATGTCTACCCCAAGTGTGTGAGTTGGAATGAGCAGATAAGAACAAGTTGTTCCTACAGCTTTGAGGGTGACTGAAGCAGGTGTTGTGGAACTTAGACCTTGTTTGAGAATCAAAGACACTAAGGTCATCCATGGCATCCCAGGCAATCACAAGACATCTTGATTTTTATGTTGCCCCTGGACTTTGATGACTTTGGAAGAGAGAGTATGGCTAAAGATTGTGCAACACTGCTTCACTTAAATCCAATTCATTCATAAGTCAAGATATCACCCTGTGATATCATTGGTCTTCTCCAAAAATGAAGGACCAGTCACAATAGCAACAGGTTATACTGACCAGAAACCCCAGGTCCAAAGATTGATGAAAGGAATTTTCTCACAATTATACATCTCAAGCAATCCCATATGTCTTATCTGAAAATGGGCCCTATACTGGCCAATCAGTAACTGCTTCCTTATTCTTTTCATTGAATACAGATACTTGGGGAAGGAGTAGGATACCTCTTTTTCTGATTTCAGGGAATTGTACCTCTTTGTATTCTCTCTCTCCTCCCAAGTTGGAAAATCCCTAATCATTCCTCTAATTAGAAATCAATTACTTGTGACCCTGGGCAAGTCATTTAACCCCAACTGCCTCAGAAAAAAAAAATCAAATACCTGATCTTATCCTGGTTTGAATCCTATTAATTATTAATGCATAAAAATCTCTGTCTCCCTGTATTCCAGGTCCAATGTCAAGCTGATAAAGCCTGATCCCAATTTATTTTGCAATTGGCATGCATTGTTTAACAAATCAATATATTATGTTGTATTTAACTTATACTTTAACATATTTAATATGTATTGATCAACCTGCCATCTGGGGGAGGAGATGGGGGGAAGGAGAGGACAAGTTGGAACAAAAGGTTTTGCAATTGTCAATGTTGAAAAATACCCATCTTGCAAATAAAAAGCTATAAAAAAAATCAATATGTTCAGAAATCTGAAGTCCTCAGTTGTTTCAGATTTCTCCCATCACAAAAATAAAGATGGAGAAGGATAAATAGAATATATGTATCTATTTAATCTTCTTTTTGCCCACTATAGAAGAATGACGTTCATTTCTTCAATTTCTTCCTCTATATTTGCATATTATTCTGATATATTCCATATACTCCAATTGTTAGAAATGGTAATTTTCCCTCTTTGTCCTCATTTCTTCCCTAATTTATTTTCTGCTTTTTTCCCCCTCTCTCTTTCTCTCTTTTGAAGCCATATAAAACAAAAAAAAATCCAAACCCAGCTCCTCAATTAGTCAAGAGGTTTTTTGGTTTGGGGGGTTTTTGTTCCCTTCTTTGACCTTTGAAAACAGTGGGATTCTAAATGATAGTAATCTCTTCTCTGCCTATTAGGATATAAATATTTAATACTATTCTGCCCTTTCAAGTTTTTTGTATATATTTCCTTGCTAGGCTTCTTTTGGTTCTTTGTATTTTAAAGATTCTAACCAGCTCTAGTTTTCCAAACAGGAATGCTAATAAGTCATCTATTTTATTTAAGGAAGAAAAGAAGCATCATACAATGGAAAATGTGCAGGTGTTGGAGGCAGTTTCTAGATTCCTATCCAGGTTTTCATGCTTACTGCTTATGGGGCAGATGTGTGGAGATGTCATTTAGCCTCCATAGACCTGAGTTTCTCATTTGTAGAGTGGAATGGACTAGATGGCCATTTATATGTTTTCCATCTCTAAATCAATAATCCTATTTAAGGATTCATTTTTTTCCCTGCATTTTTTCAGGATGTTATCCTTGTTTGTAATCTTTATTTCTTTTCCCTTTTACTATAATTAATCCAAGCTTTCTTTTCTTCCATAAAATTGGCATTTGATAGTTTGTAGTTCTTTGGTACTTGAACTCTTTCTTCCTGGCTGTTTGATACATATTTTTTGACCTGGAAGCTCTGGAGTCTGACTCTCATATTTATGAGTATGTTAAATTTGGAGTTTCTTTTAGATTCTAGATTGTTTATCGTTTCACTTTGCTTTCTGGTTCTAATAGTTCAGGACAGTTTTCTTTTTTGATTTTCTGAAACATGGTAGCCAGGGATTTGATTTGGCCATGGTTTGTTTTTTTTTTGTTTTTTGGTTTTTTAGGGGGGGTGTCCAGTGATTCTTAAATTATCTCATATACATATTAGTTATGACCAACAACAAAAACAACACACAAAGAAAGGGAAAAAGGGGAACCCAAGGGAAGAACATTACTGTCTTGGAGTATGTAGTGGAGGCAGAAGAGAGGGGGTAATAGCCACAGAGCATTTTTCCTGACGTACTATGTATATTTTATTCAAATGTATTTCCTGAGAAGGTCTGAGTAGTTAAGCCCTGGTATATCAATGTATTTGCAAAGAATCTTGACTAGGACTAGGACAAGAACCTTGCTGTGAAAGTATGAACGGATTGAGGGACCCTAGTTCCTGGAGCAGTTTAAATTCAGATTGCCATCTAATGTCTGGAATGTAGATTTCACTGAGTACCTGTTCCAGCCCCAACCGAAAGGAGATATAGAAGCTACCCACCCATCTAGCCATTCTTCTGTTAGTGACCACATGAGGTGCACCTGTTCTGGTAAAAAGAGAGAACTTCTGTACCCTATAATCTCGTCACCTCAAAAAACAAAAACACACCCTCTAAAATCACAGAGACTGGTTTTTCCACCACACCCTCATTCATAAACTTTTTCTTTGATATCATCCATCAAGATTTCCAGTATTTCCATTTCCTCATTCCATTACCTCTGTTCAAGTTTCACTTCCCTCCCTTTTTGGCTATTTCAAAGAATTACAGAATCTGAGTTAGAGAGATCCACAGGCCATTTAATCTAACACATACTCCACCAATGATCTTTGATAAAACATCTCTTATGGTGGCCACCAAGCCTTTGCTTGGACATCTTCAAAGAGAGGGAACTCATTAACTCCTGGGGCAACCTGGTCCATTTTTGGAAATTTTTTATTAGTAGAGTGTACCTGAACCTGTGTTTCTTCCATTGCAAAATGGGGATAGCACTTACCTCATAAGATTGTTTAAAGGAATGAGTTATTTCTTTGTAGAAAAAGTGATTTGTAAACTTTAAAGAACTCCATATTGATATTATATCTCCAAATTGTATTGCATCAGGAATACTATATCTTAGTTTATATTTCGACTCCAAGTTGTCTTAAAACTGCTGTATCTTTTAGATATTCAGTTTCTATTTTGGCTCCAAATTATCTTGTTTTAGGAATGCTGTATCTTTAGCTTATTTTAGTTTGCGATTTTATGGCTATGATACTGACTTCAAAAAGAATATTGGCTGTATTGACTTAGTTCATGGCTAGGCTTCTGGCTCAGAAAGGATTTTGCCTGACCTCTAACTCCAACTAAACTCTAAACCATAAAATTAGCACATCAGGGGCACCCTAAAAGTTAATAAGTCTATTAGCATATCAGTGGTTTCTGGAAACTAGTGAGTCTAAGCCATAAAATAAGCACATCAGGGGTACCCTAAAAGTTAATAAATATATTAGTCTATCAGTGGTTTCTGGAAACCAGTAAGTCTAAACCATAAAAGTAAACATCCTAAAACTAAAGTGCAGCAGTAATGAAAGGCTTAATCTAAAACCCCCAACTCTACCTCTATAAAAGTTTTCCCCCCACTTCTTTGCTAACTCCCTTTTGGAACTTAGTCTGCCAATCAATGGCATACTATCTTTTTCTCTTGATTTGGAGATGGTATAAGCCTACAAATTAATATTTTGAGACACCTAGTGACACCAATCTGGAACCTCAATGTTTTGGGGGGGAGTTCAATGCTTCTGCATCTCAACAATGTAACTGTAAAGTATCATCATATGGGGGGACAGAGTTTGGAAGTGGGTTTTTATTTTGTTTTGTTACCTCCAGCCAAAACTTGTGTCTGGAACTTTCATCCATGGCTCCTAGCTCTGGTGGTTCCAGTGATTCTAGCCTTCTGGCTTTTCTATGAAGACAACCCATCACTCAGCTGTAGTACCCCATGCCTGGAATGTTCTCCCTCAATTCTGCCTACCTGACTGGCCCCAACTAACATCTGATCTTTTACAGGAAGGCTCTCCCAAACCCCTCTAATTTCTAGTGCCTCCCCTGTTAATTACTTCCTGTTTATTCTGTATATAACTTGATTTATTTGAATGTCTCCCTCTTTAGATTGTAACCTCCTGAAAGACAAGAGCTGTCTCTTGCGTCTTTTTGTATAGCTCCTGCAACATAGTGCTTAATAATTGTTCATTGATGATTGTGATCTCTAAGGACAACAAAACAATTCCAATCATTCCTCCACCTGACAACTCTTAAAATACTTAAAAACACCTGAACTCGGATCTGCTCCTAACCTATTCCTTTACTCCTCCTTCTAAAAATATTTCCACATTTATCATGCCATGCAAGAAAAATCAAAGGGATGAAAAACAGGGGAAAAAATGGTGAAAATACTATGCTTTGATCCACATTCAATTTCCATAGTTCTCTGGATGTGGAAGGCTTTCTATCACATTTATTGAAATTGCCTAGAATCATCTGGGTGATCTCTTGACAAATCCAATGGCCTTTTATAAGTCTTCACCTTTCTTAGTCTCCGATACCTTCGATACTGCCATCTATCCTTCAGATCTTCTCTACTGTCTTACCTGAGTGATTTTTGTTTCCTTTGCTGCATCTTCCTCCAAGCCACAATCTATAAAAATGGGTGTCTCCCAAGACTTGTCTTCAGAACTCTTTTCTCTCTAAATCATCTTTGGTGATATCAATTTTGATGGGTTCAACTATTATTTATATGCAGTCTATTCTATCAATTTATCCAATCCTAACTTCTCTCCTGACTTCATCTCAACTCTCCTACTGCCTTTTGCATGTCTTGATCTAGACCAGGTCTTAAGATTTTTCCCATTCATGACCCCTTTTCACCTGAAAAATTTTTACATGACCCCAGGTATATAAATCAAACATTTTCTGATAATTTCATAATCTTTACATTTAAACCAGTTTAATTAGCTGGGTCATAACTCAAAATCAACATGATTGTAAAGCCAGAGAAACTGAGGCAAAATACAGATTAGAGAGTTAACATTTTATTTGAAAGGGAGAGATTTACTGAGACCAAATGGATCCATGTTTTGGTCCCAAGGCTGAATGAGACTCTCCAAGAATCCATCAAACATGAGTTCTCAGTGACACACACACACACACACACACACACACACACACACACACACACATATATTACTGAGAGCTGGAAGGGACTATCAATCTGGTTCTGACAGGATGGGGGGAGGCATGGGGGACATCTGATAAATTGGGATTACAGAATGGGGAGAGGTACCCAATATTCTGATGATGCCTTAGAAAAGTCTTTCTTCTTATCTGGATCATCATGATTAGGATGGAGGGGTGGTGTTACAGGATTGACCAGAACAATTAGGAAATGAGGAAGAACAATTCAGGGAAACCAAGGCAGGACAATTTAGGGAAACTGAGTCAGAATAAACAGGGAAACTGAGTCAAAATAAACAAAAACCATGCCACAACAATGATAAAGATGAATTTTCTTTTGCTTCCTTCTTCCAAACTTCCCTGTTATTGATGAGGGTATTACCAATCTCCTATTTACCAAGACTCACAATATCCTCAACTCCACATCCAATTAAGGTGTATGAGATATATAAGTAGGATTACCAACTCTGGTCTAAGGGCATTCCAAGCCCTTTCCAGGGATGCTCATCCTTTACCCAGCTTTCACCTGTAGCTCTAAGAAGCTGGAGCATGAACAATGGCCATCCTCCACTCTAGTACACTAAGTAAATAAACTATGTTAAGGATAACTGATGGACCTCTGATCTCTTGGTGTCTATCCCAAGCATGTGAACACTTTCCCTGGGTGGAATGGGCAGATGAGAACAATTTGCTCCTATAGCTATAAAATTGGTTGAAGCAAGTGCTATGGGAGCACTTAGAGCTTGCTCAGGAATAAGACAAGACAGGGTTATCTACTGCATCCCAGGCTATGACCAACCTTCTCAATTTTTGCCTTGCCACTGGACTTTGATGATCCAGGAGGAGAGAGCAAGGCTGACAACTTTGTGCAACTCTACTTTACTTAAATCCAATTCATGAACAATATCCCCCTTGTCTCTTAAAAAAGGTGAAATGTAACTAATCTGTGTCCACTTGTTCCAACCTTCCCATCTCTCATGTATTTCCCCTGCATCAGGCTGATTGGAGATGGACCTGGATGTAGGGAAAGGCCTTGACCTTTTTAAGCTGAGGTCTTTCCCAGGTCTATTAATGCCAGGCCTTCCCTCTACCATTATATCCTTTATCATGTATGCATTTTTGTATATTTATGTTATTTACCCCATTACAGCATTACAGCAGGGAGTTATTTGGGTTTATTTTTTAAACATCTTTGTAACCCAAGTACTCAGCACAGGACTGAGCACATAGGTCCTTAATGAAAGCTTATCAATTTGCCTATTTTTCTAGTATTCTTTACTCCCCTCCTTGTATTTTTCAATAAAGTAACACAGGTCTTCCTACTATTCTTACATGCTTCTCAATACCATGCCTGTTCACTAGTTCTCTCATGCCTAGAACGCTCTCCCTATTTAACTCTGCCTCTGAATTTCCCTGAAGTTTCAGCTTAAACCTTTCCTTGTATCTTCTCTTTATCTGTTGTATGAACGTCCTTCTTTGCATGTCACCCCCCCCCCCAATAGCGCAGAGACTGGAGGTTGTGTTTTTGCCTACATATCCCAGTGCTTAGCACAATTCCTGGCACTTAACTGGTGCTTTCCAAGACTTCTAAAATGTAGCATCTGCCAACAAAGGCAATCCGTTTCCAGACACGATATGACCAGGACAGAACCTAATGGCAAAATTAGCCCTTCTCTATAAAATTGTACACTATAACATAAAATACTATATTTAATACACTTAAAAAACAATACATTCTCCTCTACCTTTGGGTCCCTCACCTCACTGTCCTACGTAGCACAGTGGAGAGAGCACTAGACACAGAGCCAGGAAGACCTAAATCCAAATCCTGCTTCATACCTTTCATAGCTGTGGGTCTTCAGGGAAGTGACTCCAATTTCCTTAACTTTAAAATGGGGATGATAACACCTACTAGCTGCCAGAGTGGTCATGAGGATCAAATGAGGTATTTTCTAAAGGGCTTGCAAACCTGAAAATGCTAGGAATCATTATTCCTACCCTGGGATATGTAGCCCTGGGTTACCCCCATAATCTATCCACCTCCACTAAAAGTGTTTTGTGAAAAAAAAATAATAATAAAATAAAAGTGTTTTGTTTTGGAGGATCATACCATCCAATCTCCCAAAGCTGCTTTGCAAACCACCTCAGTATCTCTCTCTGACTCAATCCCATTCCCCGCCACAGCAGGTCCCTGGAAGACTGGAGGCAGTGGATGCCAGCAGCCTGCACTGGTCTGGCCCCATCCTCGGCTTGTTCCCTCAGGGTGCAAGGCCTTCTCTTTGTCGAAGCCACAATCTTTCATCTCAACTAGTCCATTCTCCCTTCTATTTTCTCCCCCTCTCCACTTATTTAGAGCATTTCCCCCATTCCCCTTTGTAAGTTTTTGAGCTCCAAATTCTCTCTCCCAGCCCTTCCCCATCCATCAGAAAGGCAAACAATATCGTGAGGTCATGTCAAACTGCGGGTAGGGGTGGGTAGGAGGAATAAAACCAGATCTACCTCCCCTTGGGAAAGAGGGGGAGAAGAAGAAACATGCACAAACACAGACATGTTATAAAAAAGAAAACTCTTCAGTCTTTACTCTGGGGCCTCGGCCAACACACAAAGCTTGTATGCATTTAACTCCTGGAGACAATGCTCCTGTCCCTAGGGGTTCCCACCCCAGGCCACAGATTAGCAGCACAGTTCTACTTGGGGACTGGGATAGACAATCAGCTTAAAGGGATGCCCACTGACTGCAGGGCCTCCACGGCCCAGCCTGGGCAGCGCCCCACATCTCCATACATGGTCTTCATGAAATCCCGAACAAAGTCTGGGAAGCGATGCTCCACAATGCTGGTCCGGATAGCATCCATCAGCCGCAGCTGGTGAGGGTTTGTGTAGGGGGCAGGGGGAAATTTTGTGTGTGTGTGTGTGTGTGTGTGTTTTTATGTATGTGTTTTGAGGGTGCGTGTGTGTGTGTGTGTGTGTGTGTGTGTGTGTGTGTGTGTGTGTGTTGGGGAGGGGGAGACAGAAAACAGACACTCAGTTACGGCCCCCCAAATAGCACCTAGCCCATACCTGGGGAGAGCTGAAGGACATGGGTTCCAATGTCACTTCTGATAGCATACAACCTGTGTCACTTTGGGCAAGCACTTAGCTTCAGCTGTTTCATCTATAAAATGGGAAGGTAGAACCAGAAATGGGCCCTAGGATCTACAAGCCACAACCCAGTCCCTTGGCCCATGAGGATGCCACACCTCAGAGATAAGAGCCTGCCTGGGCTCACCTGGCCAGGATTCAAATGTAACTCTCCTTGTCTCCTCCAAGCACCCTCTGCATCTCCTCCCTCCTCCCCAGAAAGGGTTCAATTTTCTCAAGATCCAGATCTCTGGGCCCACATCTCATCTCTGAACCTTAGCTGGGGAAGGGCTTCACACCTCTTTGAGCTTCGCTTTCCTCATCTGTAAATGGGTATAACAATCCTTACTCTTCCTAGCACACAATATTCTTAGAAGAAAAGTATCTTGGCAACAGAACCTAAGAGCTCTAATTCAGTCACTTGGGCTCTTCAGGCTTCAGGGCCCCAAATGTAAAATAAGGCAGTTGGACCTTCAAGCCCTCTTCCAACTCCAATTCCTCTGACCTTACGGCTGCCCCTTCCTAACCACACTCCCAGAGATTCCCCAGGTGTGTGACTTTGGGTAAATCCTTGTTCCTCTCTGGGCCTGTTTCCCCCACTAGAAAATGAGGTGTTTAGACCAAATGACGCCCAAGGTCCCTCCCCCTGTGGAGCTGAAAAACTATGACCTGAGACATCAGCACCCAAGGGACCCCATACCTGGTAGGCGATGTTGTGCACAGTGACATGATGCAAGGCAGCTGTATTGTTGCTGTGTAGTAAAACATGGAGGAAGGCCCTCGTGTGCCTGGGAGGGAGAGGGGGGGATATCAGCACCGGCCTGGAGGTGCTCCCTGCCCCCTCTCCCTTCCCTGGGTACAAGATACCTCTGACAGGTGGGGCACATACAAGCCTCATCAATGGGCCGGAAATCCTTTGCAAATTGTTTCTTCTTCAACTGGAGGTTTCCGGTGGGGACAAGGGCGGACCCAAAGCGCTGGAGGGAGGGAAAAAGGGAGCTGCTCTTGGCCCTGAACACCCCCTCCCCAAGCCATGTCTGCTCCAGCTCGGCCCCCCCACCAGGTCTCACCGCTGTGCGTGTGGGGAAGACACAGTCAAACATGTCACAGCCCAGGGCAACGCAGACCACCAAGTCAGTAGCATAGCTGTTGGAGCGAGGTGGGGACAGTGGGAAGACAAAAGGCATCAGACTGAAGCCACCCAGCCCTAGATATGCCCCCCCCTGCTGCCATTCCCAGATATCCTGTTCTGAATCTGCTCACACACACACAAGGGGAGAAGAGACTCCTGCTCCCAATCCTCCCCAGACTCTGGAGAAGGGCATGGGGCCACACACCCCCCCACACACACTCCCGCCAGACAGGGCTTTGATTCTTACCCAACGCCCATAAGGTAGCGAGGCTTCTCCCGGGGTAGGTGGTCCGTGCTCAGGGTCACCATCTTCCAGAATTTCTCCTTACTCTCGCCTCCACTCAGTCCCCCAATGGCAAAGCCTGGCACGTCCCTCTTGGTCATCTCTGAGAAAGGGCTGAGTCACAGAACCGCCAGTCCCCTCCAAAAGGCAGCAGGTGGAACCTCTGAGTGGTCCCATTCCCCCCAACTGTCTTTGGGAAACACAAACTTTGTGGACTGAGAAAGGAGCCTTCATCCTCTGTGCTTTCCCTCCCTTCGCTCCTGGCACTCACCTTCAAGGCATTTGCTCCGTAAAACAGGATCCAGGCCACCCTGGATGATGGCAAATAGGTTTTGCTGGTCAGGCCGTCGGTTGGCTGAGATGCACCTGTCTAGCCAGCGGATGGACCTGCAATGGTTACTGATTATAGCCTCCTCAGCTTTGAGGGGCCTTGGGCAGGTGATAGAATCCTCTGTAGGGCACAAGTCAAGTCTCTGCTGCTAATTAGTCAATAAATACTCATCAACTATGTGGAATAATCCCCAAGCATTTATTAAGTGCAGAGGCTACAAAGACAAATGCAAACATAGTCCCTGTCCTCAAAGAACTTACATTCTTATAGAGTAGACAACAGTTGTGGTTGTGGTTCGCCCTACATTTTTGAAGAAGCCCCATGACATCAGGGAGGTGATGCCTTAAGATGCAAGTGGATTTGATTTGAGTGAAGAAGGGCTGTGCAGGGTCCCCAGCCTCAAACTCCAGATATAGCCAGACTAGATTTGACTGGAGTTGACCTTAGATGCAATGAGAGATCTTGGCCTTTTTGAGCTAAACTCTTTAAGAAGTCTCAGTTTGACTGAGGCAATGCACAATCACTGTTCCTTTCTGGACCTGTTTTAATAGCAGTAGCAATTGAGACAAAAAAATGGCCTCTTCTACCTATTCAAAAAAAAAAAAAATTTATATATATATATATGCATATATATATATATATATATATATATATATATATATATATATATAAAAATCTGGGAGAGGAAAGCCTTTAGGTTTTCTGGCCAAAATAGAAATGACTATAAAGAATATGTAAAGAAGCAAGAATATTCATGATACATACAAAAAGAATACAAGGTAGCTTTGGGAGGGAAGTTCCTAGCAGCTAGAGGAACCAGGCAAAGGTTTCATGGAGAAAGATTCATTTGAGATGAGTCCTGAAAAAAACCAAGGATTCCAAGGAGTGAAAGTGAGAAAGGAAACCATTCCAAACGTGGGAACAACCAGAGCAAAAGCATCAATTCCAGGAGATGGAGCATTATGTGTGAGCAATAGCAAGGATCCCAGTATATTGAGACTATAAAATGCACACAGAGAAAAAAAGTGTAAGAATCCCAGAAAAAAAAGGAGGTAGAGGCCACCTTGTGAAGGCCATCTTTAAATGCCAGATGGTTACAGAGTTGAGAATAAAGGGGAAAGAGTTAGATCCACCTCTGGAAAGTCACTTTGGCAAATGAACAGAGGATGGAATTGCAGAAGGGGAGACCAGTTTGGGAGACGCTGTTGATAGGAAAGAGATGAAGCAGCCTGAATTGGGGTGACATCTGAGACGCGAAGGGACAATGTAGTAGATGTGTTGATTGAAACAGACTGGATGTACCAGGTAAAGGAGGAATCAAGAAAAACCAAATTTGCAAACTGAGGGAAATGGAAAAAGAGTAGTGCCCTTGGCAGAGATCAGAATTCAGAAGAGGACCAGGTCTGGGGAGAACCGTGATTTCTATTTTGGACATGTTGAGGTTGAGATGCTTTGACATCTAAAGAACAGGTGGTTCATGACATGGGACTAAAGCTCAGAAAAAAGATTAGTGCCAGATATGTCCACCTGGAACCTCACAGATGATTCATGACATGGGACTATTCCGAGGGGAGAGACTAGTGATGGATATGTCAAGATGGAACCAAATGAGAGAGTACAGAACCAAGGAGAAAGCATCAGAAGATTCCCACAGTCAGCAGTGACTGAGAAGGAGCTATCTGATGGAGAAGAGAAGAATCAGGATAGCACCTTTAGGAAAGCCCTGAGAGGCAAATGTGGTGATGGATAGCAAAAAGAATTCACATTTTTATTGTCATTAGGGTTTACAAACCTATTCTAAATAAATATAACTAGCTCCCAAGATTGCATCCTGGACTCTCATCTCTCTTTTGTTATTCATTCTTAAAGGTTCGATCATCTTTAATCAAGTGAGCCCCAAATCTACATTGTCAATACTCATCACTATCCCAACTCCAGTCTCATCTAGTCAGTTGCCCTCTTGATATGTCTTAGATGTGCCTTTAGCATCTAAAATTCAAACTCATTTATCTTATTATCTCCCCCATTTTCACAAATTTTCCTGTTTCTGTTAAGATTATCTAAGTTCAAAACTTCAAGGTTATTCTTGGCTCCTACTTCTTCCTTACTCTTAATATCCAAGCAATTACCAAGTCTTCTCAATGCTTCTTTCACAACATCTCTCACAGCTTTCCCATTCTGTGCATTCACAGAGTCTCTAATAATCATTCATACTGGTATCATCTCTTACTCTATAACAGTGGTCCTCAGACTTTTTAAATAGGGGCCAGTTCACGGCCCCTCAGACTGTGAGAGGCGGGACTAGAGGAAAAACAAAAGCTCACACTCTTGTCTCCGCCCCTCAGCCCATCTGCCATAACCCGGAGGGCCGCATAAGTGTCCTCAGCTGCGGCATCTGGCCCAATGCTGTAGTTTGAGAACCCCTGCTCTATAATAACCTCCCAATTAGTCAGCTTACTCCCAGGCTCTTCCCTGATTAATCCATTCTCCACATAGGTGCCATAATTATTTTCCTAAAAATATTCCATGCCATTCCCCTGCTCAAAAAGTAGGGAGGTATCTAGGTAGAACAGTGGATCCTGGGCTGGATTTGGAGTGAAGAAAGGCCTAAGTTCAAATTCAGCTTCAAACACTGCTAGATGGTGAAAGGAAGTATGGGAAAGAGGAAGGAAAGACGGAAGAGAGGGAGCAGGGAGTAGGAAAGAAGGGAGGAAGGAAAGGAGGGAAGAAAAAATGGAAGAAGGGAGGAAGGAGAAAAAAAGAGAGGAGGGAAGGAAGGGAGAAAAGTAGGGAGGAGAGAAAGAAGGAAGGGAAAGAAGGAAGAAGGAATGAGGGAAGGAGGAAAAGGAAGGGGGGAAAGGAAAGAAGGGAAGAAAGGAAGAAAAGGAAAGGAAGGAAGCAAGCAAGGAGGAAGGGGGTAATTCCCAGTGAGGTGATTCCCTCTACCAATATAGAAGAATATATGTAATCTATTTTTGGTTTAATTTTCAAAAGTTGCTTCTGCATTAGAGAGAGGCATGGAAAACATTCTATGAAAGGACCACAAAGGAAAAGTATCCTCTGAGCTTAGGAATTTTAAAATTCATCAGTCAGCAAGCACTTAATTCGTTTAATATATGCTAGGCCCCGGGAGGCATTGACAAAAATGAAACAGACTCAGCCTCAAGAGGTCCACATGTTAATTGGGGGACAACAAAATATACATCTTTAGGTATATGCATCAATTATGAAAAATGAATATAAGGCAGTTTTGAGAAGGAAGTCCCCAAGGATTCAGAGTCTTGATAATCTAGTTCAAGCTGTCGTGTTATAGAGGAGGAAAGCAAATTTTAAAGAGGTGAGGGAATTGCTCACAGTCAGTCACCCAGGCAGTTGAGTTATCCCCAGTTGGGCCCCTCCTGACCTGTGCATGGCCTCCTCCACCCGAGAGCCGGTCAGAGTGCTGCTGACCACATCATCCAGCTGCATCATGATGTCTGAGCCTGAAGAGGAAGCAAAGTCAGAGAACCTCTATTGGAAGAGACAGGGAGTCGGGACAACCCTCTTCTTAGAACCTGTGAGATCTAGAAATCAGCTTTCCCCACTGAAGCAGAAAGAGGGAAAAACAAGTAGGCCTGCTCTCTGATACTTTCTCCAGTCCCTGCCCTTCCCACAAATCTTCCTAGGATACTGTGTCAGTATTTTCCACTCCACTTTGTATCATATGTATCTTTTTTTTTAACCTATCTTATCTCCCAGGAAATTCCTGGAGAGCATATTGTATCCCTTGTATTTTTTTTGTCCTTATGTTCCTGGAGTCCCTGTGATTAATAACTTTTTTATTATCTTACATATAAATACCTTACCCGTATCCTGGAGGCAGGGGATGAGGAGGGAGAATAAGCCTTTACAGAGTCCCCGCTGTGTGCCAGGCATACATCATCCCATCTGTTCCTTCCGGATCGGTGCTATCATTACCCCCATTATACAGTTGAGGAAAGCAGAGGTGACTTACATGTCTGAGCTCGGGTCTGTACTCAGTTTTTGCTGACTCCAGGCCCTGCTCTATACACTGCCACCTAGCAGCCACCTAGTTTGAAAACTTATAAAGCATTTCACTAGAAAGGACCCACTAAGTAAATAATAAACAAGTGTGCTCTCCACTTGATTTATAGCTAACCAGAGATGGGCCTAGTCACATGGCTAGAAAAAAAAACGTCAAAGCTGAGACGGGACCTGGGGGCATTAACCTCCTCCGCCGCCCCCCTCCCCCCACGTCAGCTTCCTGAGGAGAAAAGGCAGCTCCTCTTCACCAGCCAGGGCTCACCCAGGGCATTCTGAATCTCCACAGACTTCTCTGGGCTCAGCAGGATCTCGGCACCATCGTAGGGGGAATGGAATCGCACTCCTTCCTCCGTCACTTCGGACAGAGCCAGCAGGGACACCATTTGGAAGCCACCACTGTCCTGTGGAGATACTCCCTACTGACCTCAGGTCCTCAGGAAGGACCTGCCACTCCCCCACTGAGAAGACTTAGAGCAGCCACTCCGCTTCACTTTACAAGTGGGGCACTGAGCAACACCAGGGTGGGGACTTGCAGAAGGCTCTCAGCCTCCAGTCCAGAGCTCTCCATCGCCCGCGCTCAGGCTCTGCCATAACAGTAACAGCAGCAGTTCGTTTTCTAGGGTACTCCAAGAAAACCCAGGGAGAACGAGAATTCAAAGATAACTCTTCTTGTTTTACATTATAAAGAGGCTCAAACAAGGAGCCAGGAGCCCCGCCAGGCTTCCTCATTCTAAGTGTGGGGCCCTCACACTTTTTATTGAGGGGCCAGTTCCGAGTCCCTCAGACTGTGGGAGGGCCGGTTTGTGGTCTCCGCCCCTCAGCCCGTTTGCGGCCGGGCCAGTTTGAGAACCCCTGCTTTAATGCACCCGGCTCTTCCCAGTGCCCCCCCCCGTCCCTACCGCCAGACTCCCAGACGCACCGTGAGGAGGTTTCGGCTCCAGTTCATAAAGCCATGCAGCCCGCCTGCCTTCTGTATGAGCTCAGGACCCTGGAGAAAGATTCAGTCACTGCACAAGCGGGACTGCATTCCTTCAGAAAAGCCGGCGGGGCCAGAGGGCCGTGCCGGGCCGGGCCTCCGGGCATGCAGCCCACGCCCACTGAGGAAGTCAGAACCAGAGATCAAAGGGGGTCCTGAAGGACACAGCCCCCTCCCATGTTTTATCATGGGGAAACTAAAGCCCAGGGCAGAGGATGGCAACAGAGGCGTCAGGTGCAAGCTCAAGTGCCAAATACCTTGTGGCTAAGCCGACCCTTCCTGACCCCGCGGGGTGCTTTCTTCCGGAGCGGAGGCTGCTTCTCTCCCGGGTTCATTTTACAAGGTCCCAGAGCTGGAGAGTGTCTGAGGCGCGGGTCCCCCGACTCCCGGCCCGGCGCTACCCACAACACCCGGGGTTCGGGATCCCCTCCCGCTCCCGAACGGCGCACTCACCGGCCTCGTGCCCAGGTGGTACGTGTTGCCCAGACAGATGCGGCAGCCCAGGCTGTCCAGCTGCGCCGCCGTGACCCCCTTCATGGTTCCCTGAGTCCCCACAGGCATGAACACCGGCGTGGACACGGCGCCGTGCGGCAGGCGCAGCTCGCACGCCCGCGCCTTGCTGCGGCCGCACTCGGCCACCACCCGCAGCGCCAAGGCTGCCGGGGCCCGAGTCCCGCCGGCCGCTGCCATCGGTTCTGGACACCTCGTGGACTGGGGTTCCGTGGGTGCCGCCATGTTACCGTTTGGTCACGTGGCAGCCGTAGCTGGCGGAAGGCGTCTCAGAACCATGGCAACGGGTTTCCGGGCATTTGTAGGTAGGCCCGCATTTTTATGTTTGTTTTTTTCTTTCTGAAACCCTAGAACCAGAACCGACAAATTACTCTTGTAAACTGATTGGAATATCAGCGTTTAAATTATTTTCTCCGACTCCTCCCTTCCTGGGGGAAGCCGGCTGCCCGCAAGGACTTGTGCGTTTTACGTCCCCGACGTGCGCTGTGCTGGGAATTGTAGTTTTTTTTGGGGGGGTTGTTTGTTTTACCGTGACGAGCTATTCCAGGAAGGCCTACTTAGAAAAGGCATTAGTGTGAAGAATGTGATGGTTAGAAGCCAGTCAGAGGCATTAATAGATGTATTTCTAGTGCGCGGCATAAAGCCTGAACAAACTGTTTACAAACATTTAACTAAAAGCCAACGACGGATTGTCACTTTTCACTATTGTTTTTAGCCAAAGACTGGATGGCCAGTCAGTTGATACTTATTAATCGTGTGCTATAAGCCGGGCAATATGCTAAAAACGAAAAAAGATTTGCCTTCAAGGAGTTTTTAGGGAGAAGAGAGAAACATACAAAAAAAAAAAGGAAAATGAAGGTGAAGGGGTGGGTTTGAAGTTGTGGAAGGAAAGGAGAACAGCGCTGGAGACACGATGAAGTCCAAAGGAAAGCGGCTGGGTTGGGAATTACGATTTGATTGGCTCGGAAAACCTCCATGGAAGTTTTGGGAGGAGCTCTCCACCCCCCCACCTTCCGTTCAGAGGGATCCCAAGTGCAGAGGGTCGTGTTAATTTCCAGGTAGGAAATCGATCTTGCAGGATTAGGCTGCTGAGGTCATGATGTCTAAAGTTGTGCAGCGGGGTGGGAAATAACCACTTCTCAAAAAGTCAGGGATCCTTGTTCAGGTATGAGTTGAACTAAATATAGCTTTATCTTTATCCGTTCTAATTTGAAAATTTTCAGTCTTCATTGCTAATTAAACAGCGTTGGCAGGAAATCTCGATTCCCGCCAGCAGAGGACGCTCATTTTCTCAGGGAGCCCTTCTAAATCATGAAGAGATCGCTGTTTCGAGGAATCTAAGCATTAACAAATAAGAGCAAGAGCTAAATTGATCGACAGATGTATTTCTCAATCACAGACAATATTTAGCCGGGAGGCGCCCCCTTTCTTTCTATAGTTAACTGATAGTGACTTTTTTGGCCAATAGAATAACTCCTGTGACGTATAAACATTTATTTGCCAATCACATTTGACTTGGTGGGTGGAGTTCGCTAATTCCACTGGTTTGCTAATCCGACTGGCAGGTAATCGTGTCAATGAGAATGCGAAGATGTTTTAAAATAGGCGGAACTAGCATGCGATTTCCCGAAACACCGCCCCCGGCATTGACAACCAGGTTTTTCAACCTATTGGATCTGGAGAATAGTGACAGTTCCTTTATCCAATGAATTCTCGAGGAAGGAAAAGGGGGTTAGGACATTTTCGCCCTTAATCATCATCAGTAAGCCCGTACCTCTACTTCATTGGCTTTTGACCGAGAGTGACAGGGCTGGCGACCAGTAGACAGCAACCTGAAGGGTTTAGAGAAAAGCGTCAGCTAGGAGGGCCAGCCCCGGTTGCGTCTGGGGCGGGAGGTCGCTTGGGTCGGGTGTCGCCTGAGAACCGGATGAGGCGGCGACTCTGAGACGAAGTTTGGAGTCGGGAGTTGGGCTGTGTCCCGGGGGAGCAACCGCCGGCGCGCGGGGCAGGGTCGTTGGGAAGCTGGGGAGGTCTCGCGGGCCGCGAGGGGAGAGTCGCCGCCGCCGCCGCCACCATGGGGAACCGGGGAATGGAGGAACTGATCCCGCTGGTGAACAAGCTGCAGGACGCGTTCAGCTCCATCGGGCAGAGCTGCCACCTGGACTTGCCGCAGATCGCCGTGGTGGGAGGTCAGAGCGCCGGCAAGAGCTCGGTGCTCGAGAACTTCGTCGGCCGGTGAGTCTTGGGCGGGCTGCGCCGGCGATGGAAGATGGGCGCTCCCCCTCCCCGCGGGCCCTGCTCGCTCCGCCCGGGCGCAAGCGGCTTGAGGAATGGCCCTGGACGCGCCTGGCTGCGCCGCTTGCGTAAGCCTCGGGCAGAGCCGCGGGTGGAAAAGCGCCGCTGGCGGGCGCGCGTGGACGGCGTAAAAGGGACCCGGGGATGGGCCCCGGTCTAGGCCCCCCTAACCCGAGGGGGGGTCAATCGGGGGTCACTGGGACCCCGCGCGGCCTCCGTCCCGCGAACCGGGGGAGATCTACAACGGCGAGCGTCGCCCTCCCCCCTTTGTCCCCCGGGGGAGGACCCCGTGGCCCCGCCTGAGCGTCGGGCCGGCAGGTGCGGGGCAGGCGCCTGACAGCCCGCCCTGCCCTGGGGCTGCTTGGTGCCGGTCTGGAGGTGGGAAGAGGAGCGGGTCTCCGTTGATGTACAGCTGGAGGGCAGCTAGGTCAGTCACTTTACTGAAGAGGAAACCGAGGCCCAGGACAGTTACGTGAAGTGTCAAGGTCGTTGTTATCTCCCCCGGCTTTATCTGGGGTGGTTTTGTCGGATTGGGGGATTAGCCAAACCTCTGAAGTCCCGAAAAGACAACCTCCCCACCAGCCTGCTGCTTTGGTTGCCGTTGTCCCGTTGGGTTTGGCCAACTCGCTAGTTGTTTTTGGTTTTATTTTTTTCTCTGCAGACAGCGGAGTTTTTAGTTAGCTGCAGTTCTGATCACCGTGGCTCCTGGCCCGTGAGCTTGTCCAGGCAAGGACAGTGCTGAGAGGTTAGGCGTGGGGATTCTGAACGGGCTGTGGGTTGTGTCTCTTAAAGCAGGTGCTTTGTAGATTTGACAACTCCAGCCCCCTCCCCCCAGTTGGTGGATAACACTGAGCCTCCCTCCACCTTCTTTATAGGAATACTTGAGAAGATGAGTAGTGGGGTGAGGGGGACCTAGTTTCCAAGTAGACTTTCAATGTAGCTGAGCACAGCAGAGGTGGTTTCCCGTCCCCTCCCCCCATCCTGCCTTTCCCTTGTCAAAGAGAAGTTGGAGCCCATATGTCTTCTTTACTTCAAGAAGGACTCTTGAGTCACGTTTAACTTCCCCTTTTGGAGAGGGCTGTCAGACTGATGGTGTGTGTATCCTCCTTCTGTACTTAGCAGTGCACAGGATCTCAGTGTGGCCAGCATCTTCCAGAGACCTACTCTGCCTCCATGTCTAGTTTTACAGAGCAAGCATTGTCTGTGCCAACAGTCTGGAAACCCAAGTTAGAAAATTGATATTTGTACCTTTGGATCTTTACAGAACCCTGTTACACAGTGTCGGCTAACAGTCTTTACCCAAAGAGTAAGGGTTTTTTGTTTGTTTCTTGGATTTGGATTGTACACCTTGCCTGGTTTAGTTTGACACTTGGTAAAATCTTGGGAGTCCTTTGTATTAGTAATTACAAGAGCTGCTTTACTTCTCATTTTCTCTGATCCTCAAAGCAGCCTGTGAAATATATGCTTGTCGTTTGTATCCCACACCAGCGCTGTCCCTGAAGTTTTGGTTTGCCATTTTCATCTCCAATGGATTAAGGCAAAGACTTGCCCAGGATGACTCAAGGCTGGATGTGAATTCAGGTTTTCCTGACTCCAGGCCAAGCGCTTTGTCCACTGAACCACCTAGCTGTTTCTGAAGTATGTACTACAGACACCATATTAATTCATTTTAAAGATGAGGAAATAGGCAGAAAAGGTTGTGACTAGGCCATTGACTCATAGCTAATAAACAAAGTAGGATTTGAACCCCACTATCTCCAGTCTCAAGTCCAGAGCACTTTTCATTATACTATATTGTTGTGTGGCCTTTTAAAACACTCATTTAGCTGTGCTGCCTTTCTCTCCTGGAAAGCTAACTAATGACTCAGGTTTGAAAAACAGAAAGTTTAAAAACCACAATTATCCTACACTTCAGGTAAATAATATTGAGCACTTTGAAAGAATTAAGCAAACCAGTTAGTCTTATAAAAATCCTGTGTTGTCTGTCACTGTTACATACAGGTGGTAGTTCTGGAATGTCATTTGGCCCTGGCTTAAGACATCTTCATTTAACTGGAGTTCATATGAATGAACTGAGTTGGGTGTTTTTCAAATTCCTTCACCAATTGGGAGAGGCTTTATGTAGTGCTGATAAGAGGTTCATCTCCCTTCCCTCCAAGCCAGTCTGTGTTCACTTCCTATCAGTCTCCCCTCTTTTGAGGGCTCTTTGCTGCCTTAGCTGGGGCGAATGCATTAATTAGACCGTGAATCTCTTTTTTATTTCTTCGTTATTAAAGCAAAATGCCTAAGCTCTCCATTTTGGTCATCTTTATATGCAGTCCTATAAACACGGTCTCATTGGTATTACACCTGTTTCTAAAGTCATCACTCAGACACGAGCTTTCATTCTGTTTTTAAGTCCTTTCAGTCAGATCTGACTCCTGGTGACCTCATTTGGGCTCTTCTTGGCAAAGGTATGAGGGTGATCTACTATTTCCTTTTCCAGTTTATTTTAGATGCAGAAAATGAGGCAAACTAAGTTAAATGACTTGACCAGGGTCATCCAGCTAGGTAAATAGCTGAGGCCAGATTGAGCCTCAAGATGAAGTCTTCCTGATTTCAGGCCCAGCACCCTTGAATCCACTACATCACCTAGCTAACCTCATTCAATACTGTCTGCCTGCTTCTGACTGTTACAGCCTCCCAATAGGTCTTCACAAACTTCTTTCCCAATCAATTACATGCTATGTCAAGCTTCTAGGTATACATCGTTTACCTCTGCCCCAGTAACCTTCACTGATTCCCTGTGGTCCACGGGCAGAGTTCACATTCCTTAGCCAGTCATTCAAGGTTCTCCTTACCTATGGTTGACCTTTTCAATCTTAGCTCATACCACTTACTCTCCTTGTGATCTAGTGTAGAAATTCACCTTGGAGACCATCTAATCTAGCTTTCTTGTATAGGTGAGGAGGCTCACACAGATTATGGAATTATGGGATTACTACTTTATGACTACTAATGTTTGTCCCAGGTCCCCCAGCTCTAGTGCCATTTCCCTACTACAACCAAACCAGACTCAGTCCTCTTCAATTGCCAACTTCCCATTCCTTTTCCCTGTGCTTAGACCATAGACCTTCCTGACTTCCCTGCCTTGCAGTTGTCACCATCCAGGTCAGATGTCATTCCAAGAATCTCTTCCTGATGTCTTCCACACCTGTTGAGTGTCACATATTTTCTCTAATGTACTCAGCACATATTATTTGATTTATTCGAAAATGGGGATGAAAGTTCCTTTGTTGAATTTTTTTTTTTTTTTTTTTTTTTTTTTTTTTGAACTTTGTTGAGTGCTTGTGTGAATCGGTGAGACATTGTTCTGTAGGGCAGAGCATTGATCTGAGTGTGGAGGCTTAGGTTTCCTCTTAACCCTGCTGCTAATAAGTTAAGTCACTTTAAACAAGTCACTAAGCCTGGGGTTCTTGTGTTCTCACCTGAAAATGAAGGGGTTAGACTAGACAATATCTGAGCTCTCTTAGATCACACACACACACCCCCAACTTGAAGGCCAAGGTGGTGTTCAAAATTACTAACTAGCACAATATGGGAATACTGTTTGTTTAACCATTTAATCAATTGGAATTAAATTGATTTTTGAGACATGGCTCCTCTCAAGCACAATTGGCTTTATTAAATAATTTTCTTTTAATGAAAAGCATTTACTCAATTAACTGCTTCTGGACTGACCATTCCTCTCACTTCTTTTTATTAATTATTTGCATATTTGTTGGTTGTTGGGGCAGGTCCACTAGCAACTGGTCAAGCATTTAGTAAGCACCTACTCTGCTAGGTCCAGAAGATACAAAGAAACCAAATACAGACCCTGTTCCTATGAAGCATGTTTTCTCTTAAGGGAAGACAATATTATGCACATGGACTGATTTGTCACATGATTTAGATCAGAATGTCTTACGATCAGAAAATTAAAAATTTGAAATTTGGGAGGAATCAGAAAATGCTTCCAACTTTGTGTAGAAATTGGTGTTTAGGGGCAGCTAGGTGGCTCAGTGGATAGAGCACCAGCCCTGAATTCAGGAGGACCCGAGTTCAAATATGATCTCAGACACTTAACACTTCCTGTGTGACCCTGGGCAAGTCACTTAACCCCAGCCTCAGAAAAAAAAGAAATTGGTGTTTAGACTGATTTTCGAAGGAATAGAGGCATTCAAGGAGGCAGAAATGAGGAGGAACTGCATTATTAAGGAATAAAGTACAAGGATTTATAAGAAGGCCTGATAAAAATCATAGCTTTTCTGAAAGAGAGGAGTGTGTAGTAAAAAGGACAAGAGAGCCAAATAAAAGAGTTTCTATTGGATCCAGTTTGAGTAGGGGAGTGCCGTGGTCAGACCTATATTTTAAGAAAATCCCACTGGCTGCTGTGTGATCCTCATGTGTGACAATAACCTTAGGGTTCTCAGGATATTTACAGATGCCTTGCTCGCCATTGTTTCATTTCTTTATCATAATGGTTGTAATTTTTAAAAATTTAGCTGGAAACAAAGTTGATTTTTTGCTCTTTAATTCAAAATAGAAGTTTATCTTATATTTCTGACAGGCTATTATGAGAAAATGTACATAAAGAATTTTTTCAGTAATGAAATTATATATATATATATATATATATATATATATATAAGGTTAATTTAGGATCACAGGTTTAGAAATAATTTGAGTGACTAGTTATTCAGTTAATTAAATGCCTCCACTTTTACTTCACATATCCTCCCCAACTTTATGAAAATTTTCCTCTTGTTTGAATGTCAGATTTTTCATGCCAAGGTGAAATTTTCTGAATGGTTGGTCAGAAAGGACTTTTTGAGGTGACTTGAAGTCTGTTGGCTATTTTATTACTACTTTATGACCACTAATGTTTGTCACTTTAGATGGAGGGAGTTATTATGAGGTTCCCAGATTGATTTGGGGAGCCAGCGGATAAGAAGTCCTCCTCCTGATACAGTAATGCCAGCCTTCCTAAGGTTAAATCCCTTAGGAGTCTAAAATTAGACTCTACAATAGCTTTAGGCCCACTTTCAAAAATGTATTTGATTAGTGACTATCAGTCTTAGTAAATGTAGATTTGATTCTCTGATATAAGATGTGGTTCTTTTAGATGAGAGTAGAAAAGCTTCTACATAGCATTATCTACTTTTTTTTTTAATGGGTTGGGAAGTCAATTTATCAAATAAAATCATACTTTGAAAGTGATTTGCATCTGGGCTGCATGTATTGCCTAGTATTAGCACAAGTTTAAATTCAAGTGACAAAATTATAGGCATTTCAAGTGTTTTAAAAATGGAAACATCTACTAACCCTTCATTTATAGTGGTTCTGAAAAGCACTACTATAATTAAGCCCATTTAGTGTGAAAGCTTTAGAAAATGAAACCTTTATTAAGAGATATTTATAGGGTATTGCCCACAATCTTTAGAATTTTTCTAATGACTATCAAATTTGCACATGAGATTAAAGATTTGACATCTCTGAGCTTCAGTTTTTTCATCTGCAAAGTGGAGATAATTGTACCTTTCCTATCTACTTCCTAGAGATATAGTAAGGTTCACATAAGATCATGTGTGAAGAGTGTTCTGCAAGCCTTAGTGTTCAGTAAATGTCAGATGATAATTTTTAAAAGCTATGCTTCTTCCTATAGCATTCTCCTCCTTGGTTTTTGTTGTTTTGTTTTGTTTTGTTATTTGTTACTGTTGATGATTCCACTGATGCTTACCTGGGATCAAGATTCCTGCTGGGTATCTATCTCATTCTAGCTAAAACTTGGATATTAGAACAAAGTGGTAGTTTGCCAGTTACTGCATTTGATGAGTAACTTACCTCCAGCTATGAACTCTTATTTGGCTTGACTCCCTGGTTCCAAAAAAGCTGCTGCTGTTTAAAAAAAAAAACCTGTCCTCAAGGCATAATGAATTTTTGTAGGGCTTTTCAAGTTGACTACTGTGGGCTGTTGGGATATGGGACTAAGTGATCTCTTTCTGGCTTGGACAGTATATTCTAGGGCTGTCAATCTGACCCAGGAAGTAGAGATCCTCAATTCTAAAGGGAGTTAGACTACAGGGACCAGTAACTTTCACTGGTGGGTTTTGGGTTTTGGGGATTTTTTTTTTTTGCAATACTGTCAAGTTATTTGAGAATGTTTGCTGAACTTTTGTCTGGCGAGAAATGAGGTCTCTCTGTTTCTCTTCCTAATTGATGCTGGTACTTTTCATGTACAATACAACTTTGCTGAACATGATGGGCCTGTGGGCTTTTGCCTTTGATCAAAGTATTGCATGGGATAGTGGAAAGATACCTGGACTAAGGTTAAGGAGGGCCCAGGTTCAAGTGCAGATTACTTAATCTTTCTTACCCAAACACTATTTAAATGTCAATATTACTAGCTCTTTAAAATGAAAAGTGAAGTAAAATGTGAGTTCCTCAAAAGCAGGAGTTCACATTGTGTCTTTGTATCCCAGGCATCTAGCACCAAGCTCTTTGGATTGGGCCAGTGATCTGCTGGTTTTCTCTTTTGGCCGCCCATAGTTTCTGGGAGTATCTGAAGCCCATTAGAGTGTAGTCTCTGCCACTCCCTTGTTTAACTAGAAAGATTGGGTGGAAAGGTTAGAAATAGGTGTGGCCAGTATCCCTGCTGGAACTCAGGATTTCTTTGCATAGGAAACTCTCCCTCTGCAGACCTCTTCCACTTCTGCTACTCTAAGACTTAGTGTTGAACCACCTTGAGCACTTGAGAAAGTGAAGTGACTTCCCAGGTCACTTAACTAGTCTGTCAGAGGCAGGATTTGAATCCAAGTCTTCTTAGCTTTGAGGCTGACTCTTGTGTGTCTAATGGCTTATAAGCTATAATCAGTACACATTCATTAAGCTCCTACTCTGGGCTAAGGAATGGGGACACAAAAAAAAGCAAAGGATAGTTCCTGCCCTGTAAGAGTTCACTGTTAAAATGAGGGAATCCTTACATATACTGAGAACTGTGATAGGATATATATTCACCAGAGAGAAGTCTTAGAATCAGGAGAGGCTTCTTGTAGGAGGAGGATTTTTTAGCCAGGACTTAAAGGAAGCAGAGATGAGAACATGGAAGGGCATTTTAGGCATTAGAGACAGTCAGAGATGGAATATTTTTTCTGAAGAACATCAGGGAGGCCTGTGTCACTGGATGGAAGAGTACATCAGAAGGTGTATGGTCCAAAAAGACTGGATGGGGGTGGGGAGAGACAGGTTATGAAGACATTTGGATGCCAGAGGATTTTTTAATTTCATCCAGAAGATTATAGGAATGCACTGGAGTTTACTGAGAAAAGGGGTGACTTGGGCTTTGAAAATAAGGGGAAGTTAAAAGGAGGGGAGGGTTTGGGGGGGAGAGGAGTGAAAATTGGAATGAAAGACACTATAGGATTAAGAGACTAATTTAAATAGGTCTTTTCATCCAAGTACAGCTATGCTGGCAAGGGTGTGGAATACATACTTTGGCATTCAATAAAAATTAAATTCCATAAATATTTATTAAGCAATAACTTATACAAGGAAAGGAACTTGGATTCCACTAGCATGATAAAATAGGACATGACAGGTAAGGAAGGCAGGTTAATGGGAGAACTTAAAAACACTTTCTGTTATAAGTGAAGCCTTAAATAAGTCCAGGAAGGTAGGTGGGACATGTATGGTTGGGGAGAATTCTAAATGATTTGCAGAGGTTACTTTTTTTACCTTGTGCTCAGGAGTCTGGGGATGGTGGTCTAGCTAACATTCTAGTACCATGTAAGTCTGCCCTTGAGAAATAGGGAAGAAATTTATATTCATGATTCTGAGCCTTGAGTTAACAAGATCCTAGTGGAAAGCTTTTGGGAGCCAAATGGCAAGCTATAAGGTTTGTTGCCAGATCCCTGGACCAGAGCAGATAAAGAGCAGCATTCTATTCCTTTCCCAGAGGAACATGGCAAAATCTGAGTAATTGAACTTCTGGTTGTAGCTTTTTAAAATCAGGCCACAGTGGACACATATTTACTAGGGAATTCCAAAAGCTCAAAAGCCTCAGAAATGGATTACTTTTCTGATTTTGTGGGGACAATTTATTATGTGGCAGAATGTATGGAAAAATGGCAAGCATCTTGAAGAATCTAATTATTTCCCCCCTGATAAAAAGCCTCTCTGACTTGTCACCTTTGGATGTCACCTCCTAAAGGAGCCCATCATATTCTATAGGAAGGAGAATCCTACTGCTGTGCCCCATCAGGAGATTTGTCCTCTGCTTCAATAAAATTTTTAAGCGCTCAGATCTCAGAATGGGTCCCTGAAACTAGCAAAAAGAGGGACAAATTTCATATGGTTAGTAAGTAACTTGAGGTTCTTTTCTTAAGGCAAGAGAAGGGGCCCAAATATAAAAGAGACTGTTATAAATACAAACTTGAATTTAATGAGAGTCTTTCTGCATGTCTACAGTTTCAGTTTCACCGCTGTTTTTCAGGAATATTTTCAGGGGGAAAAGGGACCAAACATAGCAATTTAACTTTAAAAAATAAATTTGTTAATAGCTTTTCTTTGTTTACATTATTTATTTTTCCCCACTGTATTTTTCCTCCACCCCTTTCAGAGAATAATCCATTGTAACACAGTTTGAAAAAAATAATAGTTGTGTTTTTTAAAAAAGTCTGAACCCATTTGTGCAAGGGAATTGGGGAGAGAGATCTCATATTTATTTGGGGCCAAACTTAATGGTTAAAATTCTGCACAGAATTCAGTTTTGATTGTTTTGTTTTAGTCATTGTGGACTTTTCCTTTATGTCAGTTTATGTAAATAATGTGCTTCTTTGTATTCATCACTTTATTTCACTGTTGTAATAATATTTCATTACATCTGTGAACTATTTATGTAGATGTTCCCCAGTTGATGAAGATCTACTACACCCCTAGTTTTTTGGTATTGAAAAAAGCTCCCACATACAGATATTTGGTGTAATTGAGGCTTTTTTTTTTTTTTAATCTCCTTGGGGTATAAGCTTAGCAGTGAAAGGATTCTCTGTTAAACTTAAAAGATAAGAAGATTTGAGTAAGTTTCTTTACATAATTCCACATTATCTGTATAGTCTAGAGCTAGTTTTATTGCAGATCTTTGGTAGTTCATCTTTTCAGAGGAATCAGGTACCAAGGTAGTAAGATTTAAAGCTGATTTTGGGTAGCTGCTTAGATAAATAGTCTAGGCAAAAAAAAAAAAAAAAAAAAAATTATTCTCCCTGAAGATTAAACTTTTTGTTTTATTTTGGTTTGCAATAGTTTGTTTTGTTTTTTTTTAGCTTTACTATCTTTTTCTGGTGTCTTGGACTTCTTGTTCAGTTATTTCAGTTGTGTCCAACTCCTTGTGAACCCATTTGGGGTTTTCTTGGATGAATACCATTAGTGGTTTGCCAGTTCCTTCTCCAGATCATTTTTACAGATGAGGAAACTGAGACAAGATTAAGGGACTAGTTCAGGTCCACACAACTACTAAGTGTCTTAAGATTTGAACTCAGGAAGAAGTCTTCCTGACTCCTGGCCTTGGCATTCTTTTATTTAGTGCTCCAGGCTGCCCCATAGTCTTTGACTTAGTATCCTAAAAATGTTTGTAGAGAATTATATTTATACAGGTGATTTACAGATCTATTTATCCAGCCCTAACTTTTCTATCAACCTCCAGTCATATCTCCATTTGCTTTTTGACTATCGTATTTCTATCTCATAAACTTACCGAATCCAAAAATGAATTCATTATCTTTTCCCCCTCCCCTCTTCTGCACTTTCCTTTTACTGTTGAGAGTACCACCATCATTCCTAGTCATTCAGGTTTCAACTTGAGTATTAACTTCAGCTTCTTTTTCACTTGTACTACCCCTTTAAACAATCTGTTGCCAATGTTATTGATTATGTCTTAGCAGCACCTCTCCTGCATTCTTCTTTCTCTCCTGACACTGTCTGGCCCTGCTCTGGTCTGGGCTCTCATTACTTCATACCCATGTCAGTAGACTTCTGCTTGAGCTACCTACCCTCAAGTCTTCCCTCTACTCTCCATTCAATTATCTAAACTATCTCCCTAAAGCATAAGTCTAACCTCTTCTATTCAATAAAGTCTAGTGGTTCCCCATCTTCTCCTGGATCAGATCCTCTGTTTGGCTTTTAAATTCCTTCACAAACTGGCTCCTTTTGGTTTTTCCAGCCTTCTTATACCTTATTTCCCTACAGGTATTCTATGCTCTAATGACTTGGGCCTCCATATTGTTCCTTAAGTAAGATACTCCATATATATTGTGCATTTTCACTCACTGACTTCTATACTCGAAATTTTCTCTCTTCCCTCCTCTTGACTTTTCTGGCACACTTCAACTGAGCTAATTATTAAAAGTTCAGAAAGCTAAATGAAGTCTCTGTCTCCTTTGCTAGATCTTCATCAGGTTATACTCACTAGTGAAGGATGGCTCCACAGGGTTTTGTTCTGGGACCTCTTCTAGTCTCCCTCTATACTATTTCACTTGGTGATCTCATTAGCTCCCTTGGATTTAATTATCATCTTTGCATCCAATATCAAATCTACCAAATATACAATGCAGTGATATTGGCCTGCCTCCTGGCTGTTTCATGAACAAGATATTCCATCTTTCAGCTCTAAGCATTTAATTATTCAACCCCACTAACCTTGACTGCTGGCTTCCTTGATTTTTTTTTTAATTTTTAAATAATAGCTTTTTATTTTCAAAATATATGCAAAGACAGCTTCCAACATTCACCCTTGTAAAATCTTGTATTCTACATTTTTCCCTCTCTTCCTTCTACCTTCTCCCCTAGACAGCAAGTAATTCAGTATCTATCAAATATATACAATTCTTCTATACGTATTTCCACAATTACTTGCTGCACAAGAAAAATCAGATCAAAAAGGGGAAAAATGAGAAAGAAAACAAAATGCAAGCAAACAACAAGAGTGAGAATGTTATGTTGTGAAACACACTCAGTCCCCAAAATTCTCTCTCTGGGTGCAGATGGCTCCATCATAAGACCATTGGAATTGGCCTGAATCACCTCAGTGTTGAAAAGAGACCCTCCTTGACTGCTTTTAAGTCCCAACCAAAGCCCTGCCTTCTCCAGGAAACTCTTCTCTCTTGTTGTTGACCCCATTTGAGCTTTTCTTGGCAAAGATCCTGGAGTGGTTTCACATTTTCTTCTTCAGTTCATTTTACAGGTGAGAAAACTGAGGCAAAAACAGAGTTATTAAATGACTAACCTATGGTCACCCTGCCAGTATATATCTGAGGCCGGATTTGAATTCACTTGTTCCTGACTCCAGGCCCAGCGGTCTATCCATTATGTCATTGAGTTGCTCCAACTCCTCTTAATTCCAGTGCCTTCCCTCCTATTTCCTATTTCTTCTGTATATAGTCTGCTTACTACATTAACTTAAGTCAGGAACTCTTGTTTTGCCTCCTTTTGTATCCTCAGTGCTTAGCATAGTGCCTGGCACATACTAGGTACTTGGTAAATGTTTGATGACTGATTGTAAAAGATTTGACTGTGGAAGCTGCTGATGTGGACTGAATGAAAACCTGACTGGCTTTGGGTGTGACCTCACTGTATTTACATGCCTTACAAAACTGGGTATCATTAAAATGCCTGCAATAATGGGTGTGGTGTCTTTCAGCTGATGACCTAGGAAAGGTTGGAAGTTCAGGTGGATCCTTCCCTTCCCCTCTCCCCCTGTACCGTGTCCTTGATGAAGCAGGTTCTTTAGCATATCTCTTCAAGAGAAAATACATTAATTGGTGTCTGAAATTCAAATTATAAATCTCACATTGTCAAAGCTTAGGCCTAGTTACATGTCAGCTTCTTAGGATACCAGTTCTCCTTTTCTGAACTGAACTAGGGAAATCTGGGTCTTGCTGAGGTTTGGATCCTGGCCGGTGCTGATAGTTGTGTAATCTTGGGCCTTTTTGGACCTTAATTTCCTTATCTTTTAGGGAGGGAGATGAGATTAGATAATCTAGTCCCTTTCAGTCATATAACTGATCCTGTGATTCTGGTGAGTTTTTCACTGTTTTCTTAGCCTTAATCCAGGACACTGACTTTGCCACCTGCCTTTTGTTTCCTCAATTTGGTAATTGTTCCTGCTGACTCTTCACTGTCTCCTTGATCTTGGCATCCATATTGCAGGCCCCAGAGGGAGCTAGATGGGACAATGGATAGAGAGCACTGGCCCTGGAGTCAGGAGAACCCGAGTCCAAATTGACCTCAGACACTTAACATTTACTAGCTGTGAAACCTTAGGCAAATTATTTCATCCCCATTGTCTCACCAAAACAAACACATATGGGCCCCACTTCCATCTTCCTTTTTTACTATTACCTCTCCTCCAGATATTAACTACACTTTCGAGTTATAAGGAGGGAAAGGACTTACAAATTTAGAAATAATATACTTGAGAGTACTAAAATGTAAGGTTTCTCTCAGACTAAATGTCTTCCTAAGATATATTCTTCCTTCATTTCCCCAGGCCTGACTCTACAAATCATGATTCCAAATTAGAAATACATGTGGCTTTGCATAGTAACTTGAACATGATAAACATTTAAATGTATCTTGATTTATTACTAGAGAACTCCAGTTTTAGAATTCTGTTCACTTGGAATTAATCCTCCTTCTTGGTTCTGAAATCCTAACTAAATCTCAAAGTTTCTTGATGAAACAGTGAATTAGATTCTGAACTTGGGAGTTAGGAAGAACAGAGTTCCAATTAGTTTTCAGACCCTTACTAGTGCTGTGATCTTGGAAAAGTTATCTCACATCTTTTTCTTTTTCTCCTCTGAAAAATGGGAATAACAGTTACACCTGCCTTCTTGTGTTGTTTTAAGTATCAGATGAGATGATAATTATAATAAAACACAGTTTTGTGTTAACATTCTACTTCAGCAAATAGAAAAGTCACTCAATAACTCTTTAATTCCTTCTGACCACTCATCTCATGTCACTTGGTGAAATCAAAGGAGGACACTCTAATGGATATCTTAATTACTTCTGAAGAGAAGACCACTGCCTTTCACTAGATCATGGCATTTGGATAAAGTGAGCTAATATATGTGTAGGTAGAGCTTTGCAAAAAGTAGAAGAATAAAATGTCAAAAGTCTCCTTAAAAATATGAAGTATTTTCTTTAGTTTTAAATCCTTTCTACACTTTTTCCTTTAGGAAAATAATGTATAAGATCAAAAACAAAAACTTGTTCCTAAAGAAATTGTATTAAAGATGTAAAATAAAATGTGGACTATGACAAGATAAACCCTTACATAACTTGCATTTCTATATAGCAATAACAAAACACAAGAAGCAATAATAGAAAGGGAAATCCCTTCCTAAGAAACTGTAAAATAATATCTGGGGATGAATCTAGTTTGTCTTTTTAAGTGTTTATTGTTTTTAATTTACTTTAAACTTAAGTAGAATATAAGAAAAGAAAAATATTACCATGTGCATAGCAGAACATAAGAGGGGATTCAAAATATAAAGCAATAAATTTCCATTTTGAGACGACCTATATAATAAATACTATGCATAATATTTAAAACTATCTTTGCTTCCTTATCTCTGCCCCTTTTTGGTTTATAAAGCTCTCACCAGCTGGCTCTTTCTCATCTTCTTACACCTAGTCTTCCCTGTACCCTTCAATGAACTCTTTGATCCAGTGACTTTGGTCTCCTTGCTTCCTCAAATGACCCAAATACATTTCCTTGTTCAAGATTCCTCGGATTGTCTTGGGGTAGAGATATTTTGGGAGATAGGAAATGAGTGGCACAAAACAATGACATCTCTAAGCTATAAAATATATGCATAGGTAATTTTACAATATTGACAATTGTCAAACCTTTTGTTCTAATTTTTCTCCTCCTCCCCCCAGATGGCAGGTTGACCAATACGTGTTAAATATGCTGGAGTATAAATTAAATACATTATATGTATACATATCCAAACAGTTATTTTGCTGTACAAAAAAAAAATTGGACTTTGAAATACTGTAAAATTAGCCTGTGAAGGAAATCAAAAATGCAGGCGGACAAAAATAGAGGAATTGGGAATTCTATGTAGTGGGTCATAGTCATCTCCCAGAGTTCTTTCCCTGAGTGTAGCTGGTTCAGTTCATTACTGCTCTATTGGAACTGATTTGGTTCATCTCATTGTTGAAGAGGGCCTTGTCCATCAGAATTGATCATCATATAGTATTGTTGTTGAAGTACATAATGATCTCCTGGTCCTGCTCATTTCACTCAGCATCAGTTCATGTAAGTCTCTGCAGGCCTTTTTGAAATTACCAAGGATTACTTTAAATGGAAGGCCCCAAAGTGCATATAATTTAGGCTTTAGAGATTACTAGATTAAGTAGCATTCCACTCCCACTTACAGATGAGGAAACTGGGGCCCAGTGAAGGAAAGTGACAAGGCTAAAAGCCCCCCTCCCCCAAAGAAAGAAGGGATGGGGGATCAGGAGAGAGTAAAGGCACTTAGTATATGCCAGACACTATGCTGAGTATTTTATAAATATCATCTCAAATGGATATTAATATCTGCATTATATAGATGAGGAAACTGGCCCCTGATCACACAACTAGTTCAATGGCTGAGGCCATATTAGAACTTGGGTCTTCCTGACTCTGCCCCTGGCCAGATTAAGGGAGCTATCTGAGGTGAAATGCTCTGGGTATGGCCCTAGTTCAGGAAGGAAAGTTCAGGAAGTCAGTTTGCAAGCACAAGGGACAAGGTTCTAGAAAAAAAGCTCCCTATATTAGTCACACAAAGGTTCGGGTGTCTAGGAGCAGAGCACCACATAGCTAGCCAGACCACTTTGTGCCATTGGAGAGAGTGGGGAAAGGCTACTCTAGCACCAGGCCAACTTTCGGAGGCCTTTGGGATAAGAAGTCAGTCCTCAGCTGAGCTCAGCTATGTTTTAAAGCATTGTGGCCTGTTGAAAAATACATTAACTATGGTGGCAGACCACCTGGGTTCAGATGCCTGTTTGATCTTAGGCACATTACTTAACCTCTCTGGCCTCAGTTTCTTCCTCTGTAAAAATGGGAGGTGGGGGGGGGGGGATACATTCTAAGGGATTTGGCTTAGATGGCCTCTTGGGCCTCTTCCCATGATCTTATGGGGGAGGAAGCCATCTCACTTTGACGATAAAAGGTTAGAGATGTTTGGAACACTTGTTATTGGTTTAAAATGTCGTTATTCAGAATAGTTTGAATAGTCCTGAAATATCTGTTTGGAAGATGATCCTGAGCCATTATTCAGTGGGCGGAAAAGGTGGGGGGGGGGGATGACATCCATTGTCAGCAAACTTAGGCTCCCACTTCCTCTTCTGCATCCACTTCCTCTTCTTACTTGAGCTTTCTTATCTGAGATAGTGACTCCATAGATTCAGGAAAGGCTATTTGGGGTTCTCAGTCCTACTGGGTGTGGTCTGAAGGGCCTGAATATATAAGAGCTTGGTTTCTAACTTAACCAGGCTGTGATTTTGGGATCACAGAATTCAGCAGTTGGGACAAACTTAAGACACCATCTAGCCCAGTCCCAAAACAAAGGGAGTCCTCATTATAACCCACCAATAAATTATCCTGCCTCTTCCTGAAGACATCTAAGGAAAAGGAACACATCACCTCTTGAGGCAACTTTCCACTTTGGATCAGCTCTGACTGTTAGGAAGTTTTCATTTAAATTTTCTCTTTGCAACTTCCACCCTTTGTTCTTGATCTGCCCTCTAGGGCCAGAAAGAATAAATCCAATCCTACCTCCATCTGACAGCTCCTCTACTAGCATAGTTGGAGTCCTTTCTTTTTCCAATCTAAATATGCAAATTTCTTTCAACCAGTCTTTATATGACATCATCATTCTAGTTGCCCTCTTATAGGCTGTCTCCTATATATCAATGTCTTTTTTTTTTTTTTCAATACCTAGAACTGATGTAATTCTGAGAAAAGCAGAATAGGGTGGGACTAATCTTTTTTTTATTTCTGGAAGCTGTACTATCTATGTAGCCCAAAGTCAAATGACCTCTTTTGACTGCTACATTATGCTTTTTACTCATTGAGCTTGCAGTCCACTAAAACCACCAGATCTTTTTCAGACAAACTGCTGTCTAATCATGCTTTTTCTACCTCATATATCAGATTTACTTTTTTGGGCAGTATCTAGCTGCAAGTGCTTACCTTTATTCTTAATGAATGTCATCTTAATAGATTTAGCATGATGCTTGAATCTATCAGGATCCTTTTAGATTTGGGAGAGGAGGATTCTTGTTGGCCTTCCTCATTTTTCTCACAGCTCTGCTTCTAATTTTGAATAGGTATCCTTCTCCCAAATGCCCAGTAATTGATAAAAATGCCAAATGCAGTTTTCCTAGGGTAGTCTATTGGATACTTTCTGCCACCTTGTCATTAAAATATTAGCACCTACTTTTTGAGACTACCTGTTGAACAAGTTTCAGATCCAGTTGCATTATTGTCTAATCATATCTCTCCATCTTCTCCACAGGAATATTATGAGATCTGTCGCCTAAATCTTAAAGATCACACTATTAAAAATTAAAAGAGAAGCAGATTATATCCTTCTCAGAGCTATGATTAAGAGATGTATTCTTCGTTAAACAAAAGATAAAGGCTATTGCAAAAGATAAAAATATAACTGATTATGAAACTTAAAGGCTTCTGTAGAAACAAAATAAATGCACTCAGCATAAGAAGGGAAATGGTCAAATAGGGGAAAATATTTGTATCAAATTTCTCTGATAAGGGTTTGCTATATAAGATATAAACAATTTGTGTGTGTGTGTATATAAATATGTCCATGTGTGTGCCTGTGTATATATAAATATTCCCCCAATAAGTGGTAGAAGGATATGAACAAGTAGTTCTCAAATTAATTGCAAACTTACTTCATGAAAAATTTTCTAAATAACAAGAGAAATGCAAATTATAACAAACCGAGATTTCATTTCACTCTCTGCAAATTCCCAAAGATAACAAAAGGTAGAAATATTGTAGTATTGTAGAAATTGTGAGAATATAGGCCCACTAGTGAATCAGTGCAACTATTTTGGAAAGCAATTTAGAATTATGCAAATAAAATTACTAAAATATCTTTTGACTTAACTTTATTCTCAATTTCATTATTAGAATTTTATCTTAAGGAGATCATTGATAAGAAGGAATTTTTTATATACAGCAGAATATTTAGAGCAGTACTTTTTGTGATAGAAAAGAATTGGAAACAAACTAGATGCCCATTGATTAGGGAGTGCCTATATTATTATGTCTTAACAAATGATGTATGTGGCAAATGCAGAGAAGAAACTGGATCTCTTTCCTTACCTTGGGTGTCAGCTATATAGGATTTTATTCTGTGATTTCAAGTGTAAAGGGTACTGTCCTTTCACTGGAAAACAGAAACAAATTGGCATTTAAACTCGTTTCTCTCTGGTCAGCTAGCCTCCTTTTTCTCTATATAGCTTTAAAAAAACAAAAGCCACATCTTTTTTATTTTCCACAGCTTCCTTCAGCACCCTCAGTACATCCTGACCTTTCCTATTTCTAGATACCACTTTTACAAGAAAATTCCGTAGTCATATGGCTGGGGTTCTGAGTTCTTCTGTGTATCTCTTTTTTAATATCTAAATTGATGGTAGTCTTGCCTATTGTAGAGTTAGGAAGGAAGTGGGAGGACAATTGAGAATTTTGAATGTAACTCAAAAAAATTAAATTAAAAATTTTTAAAAACCCCTAAGTTGACAGATATATATATATATATCTACATTGGTCTCTAAAGACAAATCCTGTTTTTCTTCTTGATTGGAATTGTTTCATCTCTAGAATCTAAACTAATGAAGGTTGTTTTCCCAAAGTCTTTGGTTCATGTCAGACTATGCCCAGAAGTTTACTCCTCTTAACAAACTCTAGAATGGAATGGTCATTTGCTTCCCTTTCCCCAAGTTCCCATTATTCCCAATCCAGGACCCAGTTTTTCTCAGTAAAAATTAGATTCAGAATAGAATTTCCCCTGGTGGTTCCTCTTATCTTTGAAGGATGAAATTATAACTAAGCCAAGTCAGAAAGTTACTAGTTGTTTAGCTGGATCTTGCTTGGTAGTACAGTGGATAAAGTTCTGGACCAGGAGTTAGAAAAACTTAAGTGCCTGTCTTCCCATCTCTGTAAAATGAGGATAATAATAGCACCTATCTCCTAAGATGGTTGAAGGACAACGTGAAAAATACCGCACAAATCTTGATTGCTAGCTGCTGTTATCATTATTTTTATTTTGTTTTAATAATTGAAATTCCCTGTCACTTAAATAATGCTTTTCTGACAGGCTTGTGATCTGTTTCTCAAACTTAACCTATTTTATTTCCTCTTTCTCTCTTCTAGTTTCTTCTTCCTTTAATTTTCACCCAAATATTTTGTCATACTTCTTTCTAGTTGCTGGATTTCCTCACATCATTTTACCTTCATAATATACAGTGCTTCTCCCTCCCCATATTCCCATTTTACTTGTTTTTTTTTTTTTTAAATAAAGCATATTTTCCAATTGATCAGTGATGGACAGAATCAGCTACACCCAGAGAAGGAACACTGGGAAATTTGTGTAAACTGTTTGCATTTTTGTTTTTCTTCCCAAGTTATTTTTACCTTCTGAATCCAATTCTTACCGTGCAACAAGAAATTCGGTTCTGCATACATATATTGTATCTAGGATATACTATAACACATTTAACATGTATAGGACTGCCTGCTATCTAGGGGAGGGGATGGAGGGAAGGAGGGGAAAATTCAGAACAGAAGTGAATGCAAGGGATAATGTTGTAAAAAATTACCCATGCATATGTACTGTCAAAAAAAAAAGTTTTAATTATACAATTAATTTTTTAAAAAAGTATAGAAAGAAAGAAAATCTATCCAGCTTCATGCTTTTAGATCATAAGTTTCGTTTCACCAAGCCTCAGTGGTTTCCAAGAGGTTAATTTTGCCTCCTTTTGTTATTTTCTCTTGATGTCTAAACTTAGGGTTTTCTGTATAATTATGTTAGTTTCAGTACTAATTTTGGGGGAAATTTTTTTCTCTTGTGAATTTTTGTATATCTCAGCTGCTGTTTATTTATTTATTTATTTTCTTTGTGGCTTCTGTGTTATATGACTTGGGATTAGTATACATAGGCAGTCTTTTCTCTCTCCCATTCTTTTTAACTTAAAGTCTTCTTTATTTGGTTTGTAAGACATTTGGCAAATATGTTTTTTCTAACCTTTGTTAGATATGCTCCATCTCTGATTAGAAAACTGTCATCCTTATAGACTCTGATCCAAAAATTCATATCCCATTTCCAGTTACCACTATGAGAGCCAGCTGTTAACTTCTCAAATTAATTTACACAACTAATGCCTCCATGACTTTATTACTATTGGCAGTATTTAATTCATACTTTCTGGAAATGTCATTAGTACTCATGTCATTATCTCTTTGATAAATCTTGGGAAATTCTCATTATGTCTTGGATACCCCAGGAATATAATTGATTCCTCTGCTGTTATCAGATCAAGTAACTCAGTTCCCTAAGCAGGGAATCACCAGTTTATTATTCTCTTCTTATATTTACTGGTTGATTATGGCTCTACAACATTTCTTTGAAGGAAAGGTTAATGTCTTCCTCAGAGCAGCTTCAAATATGCTTGGTTTTAGCATTTAGAAAAGGTACTTACTGAGGTGATTTAGCAATTACAATAGTTTAAAAAACTTCCCCTCAACCCTTGGGAGACTTGGGAGCTCAAACTTAAAAGTATAATGGAGGTTAGGTGCATGAATACATGAATGTAATGGAATATTGTTGTATAAGAAATGATGAGCAGGCTGATTTCAGAAAAGCCTGTAAAGACTTAGATGAATTGATGCTGAAATGAGCAGAACTAGAACATTGTACATAGTAATAGCAACATTGTGCAAGCTATCACAAGGGAATAAACAAGCTTATTAAACTGTTTACATTCTTGGGGGAGGGGAATAACATGTAGCCCCTCAGAACTCTATTTAGACAGAGGGTTTAGGAGTGATTTTATTGTGTTTTGATCTCAAAGATTATAGGAGACCTGTAATAAAAAAGTTGATGTGAAAAAGACTTTAGAGTTTGAGTGGGCTCATGACAACTTCTCCAGTTTATCAGCATGAATACTCTGTCCCAGCTCATCAGGGTGAATATTTTTCCCACAAAAATCTTTATCCACCTTGTTTTACCTTTGGTTTTCCACAAGGGAGTCTATTCAGTAAGCTAGAGAATCTTCCTCTAAATGTCTTGACAATTTGTGAAACATGAGAGTCTATCCACTTTCACTCTTGCTACACAATTGATCTTTTTTTCTAGTCATCTATCTATCTGTGATGACATATATTGCCCTGCTTTTCCTGAGCAGTTCAACAGATGTAATATGCAAAAGCCAGCTCTTATCTACCATGTGCTTCTCCATTGCCCTTGGGATGACCATTAACTTTAATTCTTTGAAGACTGGCTTTCTGTGCCTAGGAACTACAGCATCACCACAAAATTTTTAAAACATATAATGTGACACAACCATCAAAAAAACTAATGCCATCTAAAGGCTTCATTAATAATAATATTAGAACTAAGGAAACAGTAGTTCCTAATATGCTCCACCTTGTACACTGTCCTCATTGGAGTATTCAGTTCTGAGCAGTACATTTTAGGAAGGACATCAGACCCCCAAAAAAAGTATGTGCTAGGGAAGAGGGCCAGGATGTTGAGGAAATAATAACCTGTTTTAGCCTGGAGAAGAAGGCTAACGGGTAGTATATAATCACTGTGTTAAACAATTGAAAAGACTTCATATGTAAAAGATTAAACCTTCCTGCTTGGGCTTCAATGGAGCAGTGGTTAAAAGTTAGAGGTAGATTCTGGCATAATGATTGCACTCCTGCTCTCAAGAAATGAATGTACTAATTGTCAAGATTATACATACCCATTATACAAAACATACCCATGAAATGAAAATTTGTATCCTCTTAAATTCAGTGTCCAATAATAGAGCAGATCAAGTACACTAGGAGTTCAGAAAGAGAAATTTGTGGGCAGAAATGGTCACAAAGAAGAAGGATATTTGAATGAGGCCTATAATACTCCCTACTGGGGAAAAGAAAGCTAGAGGATCTCTTAAATTTTGATTCTCTAAACTACAGTGGGGCTAAAGTTGATCACATCCCAACACTAAGTCTTGTACTAATATGAAGAATACTTCATATTCCCCTTCCCCCTACCCCTCCCCCCCACTCTTAAGTAAGAATGAACTGGCCTGAGTCAGAAAGGAATAGGTCATAGCTCCAGTTCCACCAAGAGTAGGATAGAGCTAGTGATTGTGGGCTACACTTCCAGCCTGGGCAAGAGGATCCATCCTATACTCCCACCAAAAAAAAAGATTTATAATACTTCCTTTAGCAGGACATTTCATTTCACATTTCATGTAAGATAAGGAAGGAGTGAGTCCATTCCAGTTCTAAATGATGTAATTAAGATTAAAGATGGAAAAACTAGGGTTATAGTCTCAACTCTGTCACTAACTTCATGTGTGACGTTGAGTAAATCAGTAATCCAACCTGTGATCTAGCTTCTCTAGCTTCTCCTGACCTTTCTTCCAAGCTCCAATCTTCAGTAACCATCTGCTTCTAGACATTTAGTGACATCTCAAACTTAATACATTTAAAACTGAACTCTTTTCTATTCTCTCTTATTTTTCGCTCTGTTTGACACAACCATCCTTTCACCCAGGCTTGAAATTCTTGATCCATCCATCTTTTTCTCTTTCCTGGATTTTCTACATCTAATTAGATGTCAAGTCCTATTTCCTTTGCTAAGCTCTCTTATCCCCTCTCTCCATCCTCTTTTTCCTCATCCCCTCTTGCTTAGACTATTAAAATAGTCTCTCGACTTGTATCCCCATCTCCATTCCCATCAGTTTATCCATTAGAAAGTGTCCACAAGTTTGATCTTACCATTCCTGCTTTTCAAAAACCCTTAATCAGCTTCCCTTTGCTTACTTAAGTGGAAGCTCCATAAGACCTTGGAAATGATGTCTACAAGAAGTTTCCACTTCAGATATGAATAATTTCCAAATCTCAGACTTTTTGGCCTACTGTCAAGGTTAGCAACTACCAAATAAGACACACAAACCTTCCAGCTATAGATCTGTGGTAGATCTTAGGGGTAGGTCCTATATTTTACCATCATCAATTGCCCAAAGATATTCTAAATCCTTCTCCCCTTCCTCCACCCCTCCTGCACACAGTACTATTTTGGTTGGGCAGAAATGAGACAACTGACCAATTTGTCAAGGAGTAGCATGATTATAATAAAAGAAACTGTTCTCTGATTTGGTAGAGAGGGTTGTTCCCCAGGCCTGGATGTCTACTTGTGTGTAAGGATGAGTCATTCTTTAGCATAAGCCTCATTGGCTACAGCTTATCTATTTACTTTTTCTTCCCCAAGGTATCTCGCTCATTTTTGATTTCTCCTCCTATGGTTCAGTGAGACATTTTGCCCTTTTGAGAATTACAAACCAAACAACTTTGTAGTTTGTTAAACTATGGGAAATAAAAACATTCCTTGGCAGGACTGCCTTATAAGGATGTAGACCAGGGCTTTTTTGTCCAGCGATGTCAGGTTTTTTTTTGTTTTGTTTTTTGTTTTTTTGTTTGTTTTTTTTTGGTTGGTTGGTTTTTGTTTTTTAACTTTGAAATTAAAACACTCAGGAGTATTTACATAGAGAGCAGAATATTGTAATAGAAATGTGCATTAAATCATGAATATCCATTTGTAACCCTTTGCTGCTTTTAAAATACATAACAAATTTTCAACACTGCTTCCAAAACTGTCCTGTTATCTGTGTTCCATTCTGAACTTTTTTCTCTTTTGTGAATTTTTTAAAATGATATAGTGGTATGGTTTTTTTTCACCGTGATATGAGTTCTAATATAAACATGACCTTTGCCTTGGATGTACATGAATTTCTCTGGCTGCTTTGGAATTGACCAGGTTAATTTTTCTGGTTGCAAGTATTTGAAACTTCTTGAAAGTGTACACAATTATGGAAGGTGTCAATTCTACTAGGTTACTTACTTCCCCTAGGTTCTTATTATCCTGAAGGTATATCTTAACCTCCAGGAGTTTGTTCACAATAAATGAGGCACATATATTTAGATATAATTCTGATGACATTTCTTTTCAAGCTTTTAAATGTGGTTTTATGTAACCCTAGATACCATACATTTCCCTCCCTCCTCCCCCACACCCCATTTTCTTTAGGGAATAAACCATATATTTAAAGGAATATCCTAGTCCATAGGAGTTTTCCCAACCAAAAGTATTTTAATGACTTTCTTGGCTTTTCCTGTTTCACGGGAAATATTAAGTCCAACTCCTTTACCAAGTGTATTGATTTTTAAGGCATTTTATTTTTAGTTTGCTTTGTATTTTCAGTTTGATTTGTATTTTCTGATTTTGACGTTTGGCAAAAGTAATCCCATACAGTGCTTTCATACCTGTAGTTACAGTTGATTCCTTTCAACATGCCTAAGAAGTAGGTAGAAGGAGTTTTATCCCTGTTTTGTAGACCAGAATAAAGGATTGTCCCTTGTTCCTTGTGCTCCAGTGTGCTAATCGACCCTGCCCAGAACTGGTATGGCCTTAGCCATTCTTATGGAAAATGGATGCACCACAGAATGGCGTATGCACTGTCAGATGAGGTTGCCTTTTTTGTGTTTTGTTTAACTTGTTTTTTGTTTTTAGGAAGGATTTGAATGGATTGTAACATCAAAAAGATGAGAGTTAGGAAGTGGATATGTTTAATGTGATTGTGGCCAGACCTTGACCCCCATGTTTGATCAAATAGAATGCTATTGGAGCACAATACACAAGGCACTGTTTTTCTGAAGCTCCAGTCTATTCCTGTGTTTAAATTCCCATTGCAGAATTGCTTTGAATATAGGTGGGGGTGCTTTTGTTGTTGTTTTTAGCAAATTTTTCTTGGAACCTCAGAGATTGTTTTGATGCACAGTGTACTTGTCTAAATACATCAGGGAAAATGCTTCCTTTTTTAAAATAAACATCTAAAATGATTTCCTTCCCTTTCTGGAAGACCCACAAGGATTACCTTTTTATTAGAGTTTGCATCACTAATAAACTGCTGATGGGGTGCAGTGCAGACCCTTGTTTGCCTTGTTGAGCCACTCTACTTTTGAGATTTCTCATGAATGATTGGAGATAGCTTGCCAATCAGGAACTGTTCAGTAGACTGCCTTGGTGTTGTGCTGTTCATCTGTAGTGATGGCTTAATTTTTAAACAGTGCTTAGCTGATTACCTCTTTGCTTTTCAGTGCTGAATTAAATATCTGAACTAGTTTCCAGCCTGCACTGGCAGTGTTGGCTCAGAAGTTAGCTAACTGAAAAGGATATCGGCACCATCAATGTCTTTATCACCAAAGAGAGGCACGGAACCTCTTCTGTTCTCAGTGCTTGTATTCTATATTCCTCACCTGCAGGTGTACCTGTGGTGCTCCCCATATACTTATTAACCAGATGGACTCAATTGAAAAGCAAAGCTGAGACCTAAATGAGGGAGATACATATATTGGGAGGAGGAGATACAGGTGGTACAATGGCTGTTGAGCCTGAAGAAAGAATTGAGAACAAGAATAATATCCTCTCCTGTTGATTAATTACCTTGCCTTTTTCTGTTAGGAAAAAGAAGTCACTAGCCGTTCAGTGAAACTGGCATATAGAGAGCCTTATTCTTTAAGCTGAGAAGGGCACGTCTGACCTCCTTTGGTATGACTGATCTTGGGTTGCTCAGCTTGGTGAAGCTCTTTTTGTGGGTTATCTCCTTGTGCTTTGGTTGGTAGAGCTGCCCATGTTCTCATGCTGCTTGGTTAGATAAGGGCCTCTCTAGTGTTCTGTGAGAGACAGTGCAGAGTGACTGGGGCTTGTTTCTGCTGTAACCAAGTTGTGTACTAGTCCTGAATTACTCCTAGGAATTATCTTCCTGGGTTAATTCTGCCAACCAAAAAGGAATTCATTTTTTATTTGATGTCAGGAGCCAAGTCTGCTTGCCTTACCTTCAGCGGTATAGTGCTCCTCTAAAGCCAAAGTCTTCACTGGCTTTTTTCACCAGAACTTAATCCTTCCCCAGCCAGGCTTGCCAGTTCTTGCTGAAATCTCTTAAGTTTCAGAGACTGTCTGCATAACCCGACATCAAACATTTTTCAGCAGGAGCCGGATGTATGAGTAACTGTTCATTTCAACTTTTACAGGGATTTCCTTCCTCGTGGATCAGGAATCGTCACCAGACGTCCCCTCATTCTTCAGCTCATCTTCTCAAAAACAGGTATGTTAAGAATGCCTAAAGAATAGTTAAGAAGAGACAATAGGAGGAAGGACAAATGCTTGCATGAACTGCATTAAAAAGTGCAATTTAAATATTGAATTCTGAAATAAATATATATATATATATTTTATTCTTTGGCTACATAGTTCTCATTTCTGCTTTTCAAATGAAATTTTGGCTTACATTCTCTTCTTCTGAACTTCCCTATTTCTGTTGAGACCTCCATCCTTCAAATCACCTTCTGATGACTCTTCATTTTCAATCATCCCACATACAAAGTTTCTAGGTCTTGTTTCTCCCTCCACAACACATTTTTCCTCTGACCACCTCTCTCTACCCATATGTCTAATCACCTTCAATGAGGCCCTAAATATGTTATCTCTTTTCTTGATACCTTTGTACTGACTTTCATAATTAGAATACATCTTTTCCCACTTTTCACTTAGAATCTATCAAACCATGCTGCCTTCCGTTGACTGGTGTTTATACAATTTCGGTATATGCCTACAATCATCACATAAGTTGGGACAGTCAGAGATACAGGATCCATTTGCATTTGGTGAAAGGCCAATCTATTCTCTGTTCTCTCTGATAAAGCAAGTTGTATACTGATTGTTTCATCTTGCTATTCCTGTGGCAAGAGGCAAGCAACTTTTGCATGTGGTTCTAGGGAAAACTGCATCTGAACCGTGTGTCAGGTCTACTCCCTAATTTTGTGACAGTAGAATTAAATTGAATGAATTCCCATATACAGTATCATAGTACATTTTAAAGTCATGAAATCCTGTGACATTGTCCAGCTGACCATGCATTTATAATATGCCTAGTGGATCTGACTGCCCTATATAAATGCTGTTTTGCCTAACATCTACTGCAATGTACTGAAATTGAAATTATGGGGCCTACCTGAAGTAGGATTTCCAATTTATTGTAATACCCAGTGGAAAATAGCCTTTCCACAATTTGGAAAAGTGCTTCCCTCTCCCCTCAAAATGATATTGTTCATATCCTTTGAACCAGCTATACCACTACTAAGTCTATAATCACTCCAAAGATATCAAAAAAGGAAAAGAACTTATTTGTACCAAAAATATTTGTAGCAACTCTTTTTGTAAGTAGTCAAAAACTGAAAATGGGCAAACAGATTAGGCACATGAATGTAATGGAATATTAATGATTTATAAAAAATTAACCATTTCAGAGAAAAGTGGAAAGAAATGATGGAAACAAAATGGGTAAAAATCAAAAGAATATTTATTCAATGACAGCAGCATTATGGAGAAAAATAGCTTTGAAAGATTTGAGAACTCAACTAGTACAGTGGTAGATTAAATCTGAACCCAGAAGACTGGAGGTAAACCACAATACCCAGCCAGAAATAGATTTTAAATTAGTTTAAGACATATATTTTTGGGGGGCAGCTAGGTGGCACAGTGGATAGAGCCACCAGCCCAGAATTCAGAAGGACCAGAGTTCAAATCTGGTCTCAGACACTTAACACTTCCTACTGTGACCCTGGGCAAGTCACTTAACCCCAGCCTCAGGGAAAAAGAAAAAAAACAAAACAAAACATTTTTTGAACATGACCAATGGGTAGGGAAATTTGTTTTGCTTGATCATGCAAATTTGTTACAAAGGTTTAATTTTGGGGGTTTATTTTTGTTGTTGTTGATTGGTGTGATAGTATGGCAGAGAGAGCACAGAATGGGAAAACAATGCTTTTTTCCCTTTTTTTTTTTTTTTTAAATTAAAGCTTTTTATTTACAAAGCTTATGCATGGGTAATTTTTCCAACATTGACCCTTGCATAACCTTTTGACAGTACTTTTTCTTTTTTTTAATTATTATATATATTTTTATAATATTATCCCTTGTATTCATTTTTCCAAATTATCCCCCCCCCTCCCCTCTACTCCTTCTCCCCGATGACAGGCAATCCCATACATTTTACATGTGTTACAATATAACCTAGATACAATACATGTGTGTAAATACCATTTTCTTGTTGCACAATAAGCATTAGATTCCGAAGGTACATGTAACCTGGGCAGACAGATATTAGTGCTAACAATTTACATTCACTTCCCAGTGTTCCTTCTCTGGGTGTAGCTACCTCTGTCCATCATTGATCAACTGGAAGTGAGTTGGATCTTCTTTATGTTGAAGATATCCACTTCCATCAGAATACATCCTCATACAGTATTGTTGTTGAAGTATATTGTGATCTTCTGGTTCTGCTCATTTCACTCAGCATCAGTTGATATAAGTCTCTCCAAGCTTCTCTGTATTCCTCCTGCTGGTCATTTCTTACAGAGCAATAATATTCCATAACCTTCATATACTATAATTTACCCAACCATTCTCCAACTGATGGACTTCCATTCATCTTCCAGTTTCTAGCTACAACAAAAAGAGCTGCCACAAACATTTTGGCACATACAGGTCCCTTTCCCCTCTTTAGTATTTCTTTGGGATATAAGCCCAGTAGTAGTACTGACAGTACTTTTTCAAAAAGTGGCCTTGCCTAATTGTTTTAGTTTGGTACCTCTCCTTCTTCTATTTTTGTTTTTATTGTTTTTAAGTATTTCTATTTAAAGTTTTGAATTCCAAATTCTGTTCCTTTTTCCCCCTCTCCACTCCCTAAGACAGTAAGCAATCAAATATGATTTACACATGTGTAACATTTTCTTTAGTCACTTTATATAAGAAGATTCAAATAAAAGAAAGTATTCTTCAGTCTATAATCAGAAAATACCAATTCTTTCTCTGGAGGCAAATAGTATAGAATTGTCTTGGATCTTTGTATGCTAAGAATATCTAAGTCCTTCACAGTATTGCTTTTGCAGAAAACAATATTCTCGTGGTTCTGTTTACTTCACTAACATCAGTTCATATAAGTCTTTACAGGTTTTTCTGAAATCATCCTACTTGTCATTTCTTATAGCACAATAATCTTCCATTACAATCATATACCACAGCTTGTTTGATATATAATGATGATGATATAAGTAATGAACATCCCTTTGATTTCTAATTCTTAGCCATCACAAAAAGAGATGGTATAAATACTTTTGCACAAATAGGTCCTCTTGCCTATTTTTTGATGCCATTGAGAAATAGACTTAGCAGTGGTATTGCTGGATGAAGGAATATGCACAGTTTTATAGCCCTTTGGGCATAGTTCCAAATTGCTCTCCAGAATGGTTAGATCATTTTACAACTTCATCAATAGTACATTAATGTCCCAGTTTTCCTATATCCTCTTCAACATCCAAAATCTTCCCTTTTTGCTACATTAGTCAAGCTTATAGGTGTGAGGTGGTACTTCAGAGTTGTTTTAATTTGCAGTTCTCTGACCAAATTTAATTTAGCATTTTCAATATTAGTTACTTGATTTCTTTATCTGAAAACTGCCTATTCTTTTGACCATTAATTGGGGAATGACTTACATTTTTATAAATTTGACTCATTTCTTCATATATTTGAAAAGTAAGGAAGCTCTTTATTGTTGGAAAAAAAATTGCTTTGTGTTTTGCTTTCCTTAATAATTTTGGTTGCATTGGTTTTGTTTTTATGCAATCAGAATTATCTGTTTTATATTTTGTAATGCACTCTTATATCCTCTTTGGTCCTAAATTCCTCCCTTATCCATATCTGACAAATAAAGTATTCTTTGCTCTCTTAATTGGCTTATCATCCTTTAGGTGAAAATCATATACCCATTTTGACCTTATCTTGGTATGTGATGAGAGATGTTGATCTTATACCTATTTTCTGGCCATACTGTTTTCCAGTTTTCCCATCAGTTTTTAATTACTAATGAGTTTTTGTTCCAAATACTTGGCTCTGGATTTATCTTACTTAATTTATTATAATGTAATTTGTACCTAATCTAATCCACTGATTCTATTTTTTTTTTATAATTATCATTTTTATTTTTGTAATTATCACTTTATAATTCAGTTTGAGATCTGATACAGCTAGACTTCCTTTCCATTTTTTTCGATTGTTTAGATCTGGAATTTTTGTGTAAAAAGTGTTTTAGAGTTTTGTTCATATAGTTCCCAAGTTTGTCTTGACAGGTAGACTCCCAGGTATATTATATCGTATACAGTTATTTTAAATGGAATTTCTCCTTCTATCTCTTGCTGCTGGACTTTGTTGGCAATCCTCTCCTTAAAACCCAAACTAAAAAATGTATATGTTTTGGGGGAGGGGGAGGTTTGCATATTGATCTGTAAACAAAGTATATTCCAATTTAATAATATAAGATACTTTTTTGTCTTTTTATCCCTAGCAGCTAGGATAATTTTTGGCATACAGTGGGCACTAAATAACAATTAGATTACATCCAGTAAGCAGTGGCTTAGCCTCATAATATTTGGTTTTTTGAAAGAGGAATTCAAACATTTAAATATCTTTGTAAACTTGAGTTGGGAGGACTTAATGCTAAGATTGTTTTGTCTACTAGCTCCCTAAGAACTCTGTTAGATGAAATACAGGCTCTTCACAGTGGTTAAAAGCTACTTCCTGTAAATTTTAAAATGGGAATTTGAGAGTGTGATACTTTTGAGAATGGCGCTGGATTTGATGAATCACCAAATCTGTTTTCTAAATATGTGTCCATTTGGGATGTCTTCCAAATGTTGGTTGAATTTTCTTTCTTTAGAGAATATCATCTTGTTATTCAAACAAACCTTGATAATTTATTAATTTCAGCTATCTTTATTTTAAGAAGAAACTCAGTAGCTTTGCTGAAATTTCTTCCTCCTAAGCATTGGAAAGTTTGCAGTTCAAGCTCTGAATCCTGTAAACTAAAGGCTGTAGATAGCACATGGGTTGAAAAAAAAGCAATTGCAGTCCATTCAAGAAACATTTATTTCCTCTACTTTAGACTGCAAACAATATTTTAGCAGTTTGGAAGAAAGCCTGGCTCACCTGAAGCCTCTCAAGACCTAAGAACTATATATTGTTGCCTTCTGATTCTCTTGTGGAAAATAGGAAATCAGTATGGGTATTTTTGGGACTGAAAAGCATGGGAGGAAGAGATGTTTTAGTTTTAATTTTAATTATTTTTATACCAACCACTTCACAGTGAATACCATTTTCTTCCCTCCCCCCCAACCATACCTTATGACAAAAAGAGTTAATTAAAACTAAATGCTATAGTGACAGCTGTGCAAAATGCCTTACCCACGGTCTAACAAGAAAAGGGAAGGAAGTTTCATCATCAGTTCCTTGGAAACCGAATTGGTCATTGCATTAAATCTGATTTTAGTATATTTTAATGTTTTTATTTAAATTAATTGTTGATATCATGTATATTATTTTTCTTTATTTGCTGTGCATCAGTTTATACAAGTCTTCCCATATTTCTCTAAATATCTTCCCTTTAAAAAAAATCATCATTTTGAGTGAATCATCAAGTATTTAGTAAGTGTCTGATAATGTGCCAGGTCTTATGCTAAGTGCTGGAGATAAAAAAAAAAAAAAAATCAGCAAAAACAACTCTTGCCCTTGATGAAGTTTACAGTGTCATGGAGGAAATAGCAAGTAAACAGCTATGGACAACCAAGTTTGTAGAAAAGATAAATTCTCTCAGCAGAGGCACTAGCATTAAAAGGAAGGTAAGATTTTAGCCATATTTGAAGAAAGCCAGGGAGGGGAGGAAATAGAAATGAGGAGAAAGAGAATTTTATGTGGAACAGCCAGTGAAAATACCACTGTGAAAATAGCAATGGAGTGTCTTACATCTTTGATCTCTTTTGGGCTATCCTCAGGAAAAGTATACCAAATCAGAAAGTATGGATTAATAAATTTCTCCTTAATTTCAAATTCTTTCCCAGAGCAATTCTCAACTCCAGCCAGGCATTAAATATATTCCTGTCTTCCCACTGCTCCTTCAATACTGACTTTTTCTTTCCTTTATCATTCTTGCCAATTTAATGGCTATAGGGTAAATCAGAAATAGCCTCAGAAAGAAGTTTTAGCAGGGATAGCTGTGTAAGAATTTAAAGGACCTTCATGTGAAAAGGAGTTTTGACTTGGCATTTTTCTTTGTTTCAGAAGGCAGGCTAGAAATTTTAAAACCTCCGATTACTTTATATATTTAGCAGATACTAAGAAATGTGTGTGGGAGGGGAAGGAGAACAAATATAATAAATAGGCCCTCTCTTCAAGGAGCTTGAAAAAAATGGGATAAAAATGAAATAGTATGAGGGTTGAATACAGTAGTACAATTAAAATTAAATATTTATTGACTACTTTGTGCAGAACAGTAAACAGTTCTCAGATGAATGGGAAAGTTTAACTGTGGTGCCAACCTTATGAGAAAACTTTATGGAGAAAAAAAAAAATTGAATCGGATCATGCGAGATGAGGTGATAATGATCTGGTTGAGAAATGACAAATAATTTTAAAATGAAAATAACAGACTTAAATGACACAACAGATACCAATATGGTATTTTAAGTTTTTCCAAACACTTTAATAGCTGTCTAATTTGATCCTCACACTGTCGCCTGCATTTGGATACATGAAAACAGTGTAGTCCAGAGAGACTTGCTGTAGCCATGTGGTGTCCAGCATCCCAGCTAGTCAGTCCCCTGATCACACTGCCTCTTAGAAATGAAACAAGAAAGTTGTGCACAGTAGCTTGGACTCTGTTTGGTGGGTAGGGTATGCCCAAAGTCTGAGAAGACCATAGGTTTATAAGAATTAGAAAGAGGAGGCAGACTATTACTGATGGGATTGAATGGTGTCAGGGCTCCAAAGCATAGCAGGAACATCACTAAGGGTCTTTTCTGGCCATTAGTGCTTATCTTATGCTTGGGCGTTTCCAAGCAAGGAACATTTAAATCTTTTTTTTTTTTTTTTTAACTTAAAGGTTATAAAACAAGTTGTCACATATCACAATATTTTCTAGCCCTCACTTGGTAGGTAATATATCAGCATATGACTGTAGGTTAAGGTTAAAAGCTAAGAGAAAAAAGGTCACTGTGAGGACATTCTAATGAATGAATTGGGCTTATCTCTACAGTTATCCCAGCCTGTACTTACTTGTCTGAAACCTTTTCTGCCAATCTTGGTGGCTCATGAAAGTAATTTGAGCCTGGTTCTTGGTGAAACTTCAGAATGAAGATACCCTTCAGCTTTGACAATTTCAAGATCAGTAGAACTAGAGTTTGTATAGGATCTCTTTTCTCATTTTCTGCTACACACGGTTTTTGTACATAAGGTTTGAAAGTGGAGGGTAGTCGTCAGAATTTTAACATTTTTGTAATTCTTAAATATTTCCAAAATTAACTTTTACATTCTAGCTATTCCTGTCTCCCTGGAATAATGGTGAATGGTTCCTGGCTTGTCTTTGGAGTAGAAGAAGGCCTCTCTTAGTGGCTGGGGAAGTTTCATTTTCTTAAGAGACTAGCTTTTGGTCATGGAGTTAAAGGACTCTAGACCAGGGATTCTTCACCAAGGTCTAAAGGCTTGGGTGGCATTTTTTGTGAGAGGGGTTAGTTTGTTTTTCTTTGTATTTTCTTAAATTTCAATATTTGTATATTTGTGTTTCAGTGCAATTAGTTTCCTTTGTAATATTATGGGTTTTATTTTGCTTATTTAAAAACAGTTTTGAGAAGAAATCCATAGGTTTCTCAGATTGTCAAAGGGGTTCAGTATACAAAAAGATTCAGAATCCTTTCTCTAGCCACTTGCAAATGAAGAGGCAACGTGGTGCAGTGAGGATAGCTTAACATATAAAACCAAGAGGATCTCTGTCCTCAGCTCTCCCACTCCTCCCTGTGTGATATTGGGCAAGTTTTTTAAGCTTTTGGGCTTCACTTTCCTCTCAACTGTGAAATCAGGCTAGTTGATCTCCAGACCCTTCTAGCTTTCAAGCCATGCCCTGTAGTAAATTGAATTGAATTGAATTGAATCCTGTGTTCCTCATATTCATTTCAACAGATTCATCAAGTATTGAACGCCTGCATGCTGGGTCTGTGGGGGTGGGTGCAGAGGTGATAAAGAGGCCTGGTAGTCCTTGTCCTCAAGAAGCTGTTAAAGGAAATAGGTAGAGGATTCCAGTAAAAACAATAATTATTATAATAACAGCCACCTGCATTTATGGTGAGTTTATTTTATCTTGTCCTCAAAACAATTCCATGGGGGTGATTCTACATTTAATAACAGTAGCTAGCATTTGTATCATGCTTTAAGGTTTTCAAAGTATTACATGTGTTATCTTCTATGATCCTTACAATAATCCTCTAAGGTAGGTGTTGTTATTGTCCCATAAGGAAGCTGAAGCATAGAGCACAGTGCCCAGGATCACCCAGCTAGTCAATGTTGAAGGCCTGATTTGAACTCGGCTTTTCCTGACTTCAAGCCCTGCACACTCTCCATTGAACCACCTAACTGGTAGTGTACTTGATGTAACCTTCTGGTGATAAGAACCACTCCACTCTTCATATTTGTGTCCCTGACACCTAGTACATAGACTATTGGGTATACAGCAGGCACTTAGCTTAATAAATAGGTAATAATTTATCCAGGCTAGTATATGGACTTAAACCTAGGCCTTCAGACTTGAGTAGATCACGTTGGTAGAAGGTATAAGAGCCATGACCTCCATTAACAAAAGTATCAGCTGACTTCAAGGAGTTATGGAATCAAGGACATCCACTGGGAGATAAAAGGAAAATTAAGTGGAGGAGACATGGCCTTTGAAGTAGATCTTGAATAGTGGTGAGATTTGCTTTCAGAGTCTGAAGAACCATGTGATGCTGCAATCTGTTTGGGATCGATTGGTCTGTTACTGTTTCAGAATCCAGACACTTTTATAAAAAGCAAATCCTCTCTTGGGGTCTTATCCCACTAAATGGAATACAGTGGGAAAAGTGTTTATTGAGCCCTTTGTTGTCTGCCAAACACGGGGAGGGATGGGGGAGGAGGAGGGGATACCAAAAAGCCAAGCCACTCTCAAGGTGCTACCCACCCAGAGAGAGGGGGAACATCAAACTTGCTACCCTGGTGGTTACCAGTTACCCAGATGATCAGATTGGGGCTGGGGTGGGAGAGAAAAGGGTTATTGAGATTTGTCTTTAAGTAAGCTTTTGAATTAGACAGACACTGATTAAACCACAGCCAAAGCTGCTTCTATCTTCTCCAGACGGAAAAGTGCAATATTTGGAAACTTTTTATTTGTTTTGTATCTCATGTTACAAGGAGACAATTTTTCAGCTTCTGGGCTGAGGGGGCGGAGAGGGGAAAGGAGAAATGTCAGCCTGAGCCTGGTTCTGGCCCTACAAGGTTAATAAAAGTTCAGGGCCTCTGGGCTGGTACTAAATCAGGTGGAGATCCATCTGCTACCCTGTGAGGCAAACACAATGCCCCATCTTATCCTGAGCCTAGGGCCAATGAATGGGCTCTCTTAAGGAGAGCAAATGTTTGTTTGCCCATATAAGATGGGGGGTTCTGCTCTGTTCAGGCCAGTGACTAGACCCTTCATGTACCTTTGTTTTTCCTTGCTTCCAACTGAAGAGAGCTCTTAGGCAGTTACACTGATCTCCTTCTACTTGGAACCCCCGGCAACCTGCTGGACATCAGTTTACTTAAATAGCTGTTCCTGATGCTATGTGAGGCATGCGTGTCTCTGGACTGTCAATGTGGACTACTGTTTTTATCATTTCCAACCACTAGGACAAGGCACTTGTCATAGGGGTTAGTGTAAAGTAGCACTTGCCCAACACAGTGGGCACCAACAAATCTTATGCTATCTACTCCATATCCACCCTGAATGCCGGGTTACATAGATACACGGATAGATAGTTTAAAAGACATGTAGAAAATATTGCAGGACATTGTCTCTGTGCATATATACAAGTAAAGCATATTAGAGTGAACACAAGTACAAGATGTATACATATATATATATGTGTGTGTGTGTGTGTGTGTGTGATACATGTATACACACACATGCTGCTTACCATATTCTCTCCTTGTATATAGTCTTTAGCATTCCTATGTTTGTGTTTGTCTTGCTGGATCCTGGTATAGGCATATTAAGGGGCATTTCAGGTGCAAGATGCTGCCTTGTCTTATCCCATGATGCACCTGTAGTAAAGGTCTAGTAACTTTAAAGTAAAGGTTCATCATTAATTCTGTTTGACTAACATGACTTAGAGAGAATAACTTTTTGATGGGAACAAGCATCTTGGAACTTGGCTCTGGACCATCACACAGTTGTATATCAGAAAGGAATTGAATTTGGGAGGGAGGGGGAATTATTTTGAAAGTACCTCACATACCAGAATAGGAGCTTCAGTGACCTTAATTGTAGAAAATATGAGCTCATCAGAGTCTTTGTGAAGGAAGAAAAGCTTGCACTTATACTGTAACATGCAACATTGCATTTGGATTTTATTTAAATTTTTTTTTTTTTTTTTTTTTTTTTTTGAGGTTGGGGTTAAGTGACTTGACCAGGGTCACACAGCTAGGAAGTGCTAAGTGTCTGAGACCAGATTTGAACTCGGGTCCTCCTGAATTCAGGGCTGGTGCTCTATCCACTGCGCCACCTAGCTGCCCCCAAATTTTCTTTTTCAACCTGAAATTTGAAACTCTATGAAAAGGTCAAATTTGGTGGAAGCTTAATTTTTTTCATCTTTTCCCCCTAAGCATCACTGCCATACTACATATATATATATATATATATATATATATATATATATATATATATATATATATATATATATATATATGTATGTAAATTTACTAATAAAAATTTACATCCTGAGATTTGAAAGCTCTCTTCTGAGTGTTTACGTTTGCAGTTGATTGTAAGAAATGTCTCAAAAGCATTTCTCAGTGAAAAATGATCTTGGCCACTGCCTAGATGTGGCATTTCCTCTAGGTATGTCTATTAAGGAACCTTGTAGGATTAGGGCTGCTCTTTAGTCAAGACAGAGGGAAGCAAATGTTCTCATAATTTCTATACTTAAATGTCCATTGTGGCCCCTGAACATATATATTTCATAATCCCATATTCTAGTTCTTCAATTAATTCCCTTTCTCAGTACCAAGTTTTCTTAGTCACTTAGTTTCTTCTAAAAAGTGCTTATTCTTCCACTTATGGAGGTACTGTTGAGGATGTGGCAACAGGAAGAATACAGGGGGGAAGTTAGGTGGCACAGTAGATAGAGCACCAGCCCTGAAATCAGGAGGACCTAAATTCAAATCTGGTCTCAGACATTTCAACACTTCCTTGCTGTGTGACCCTGGGCAAGTCACTTTATCCCAATTGACTTGGCAAAAAATAAAGTCGTAGCTCTAATCCTTAAAAATAAACCAAAAAAAAAAAAAAAAAAAAAAGGAAGAATATAGGTTTGTAAAGGACCTTCTCTAATGGTTACTGGAAGAAATGAAGCCCTAGTATTTCCCACTTCCCTGAAAAAGGGAAGGGCAAGAGAGATTACTTTGGGCTTAAGAAAAAAGCCAGCATTAATTTTGTTTTTTTTGCAAATTATTGGTGATTTGGGGTCCAGTACAGCTTCTCCTGTCCAATCCTGAGATGTCTGTGTGATAGCTCAGATAGTTGACATCCACTGGCTGGTGAAGCTCCTGGTTTTCAAGAGCAGTTGTCCAGTATTAATATGTAAAAGGCTTATATTCTTTGGAGCCAATTTTCTTCCCAATACAAATTTATTCAAATTCAATAAAATTACTAAATAACTACTATATATGTAAAACACTAGGTTTGAGGTACAAAGATGAAGAAAATACTGGCCTTGCCATGAGGGAATTTTCAGTCTACTGTACCAGAGAATATGGAATGTATATAGCTCAGTAAAGTGTTGAGTTGAGTACGAGAGGTGGCAAAGGAAAAATCTATACAAAATGCTCGAGGAAAAAATGATGACATAGTGATGATCTAGAAGGGAGAATCAAAAGTGGCATCTGATCTGAGCCAGGAAAGGAAAGATCTATAGGCAGATGATATTTCAGGATTGAGGAACTCCCCTGCAACAAGATACTGAAAGAAGAGATTGGAAGACAATAAGAGATCCAGTGGGACAAGAATGCCACTTGGGTGGATGCTAGATTCTGCTTGAGTTCTTCCAGAGAATTGCCAAGTTCTGTGTCAAAACATCTGTAAATCCATGGCCCATTAGATGCCATCTCATTGATTATAAGCTTATTTCACATGTGAGAAATCTGAGGCTCAAGAGAGGACAGGCTGCCTATCAGCCTAGGAGGAAGGTGCAGAGCAAGGATTAGAGACCATGACTTCCCACAAATCAGCATGTTGTCCCGGCCCATCATATTACAGAAAGGCAAAGGGGTATCTCCCCCTCCACCCTCAATAGACACAGCAGCCCAAGGAGATGTCTTTATATGCCTGACCTTGTACAGAACAGTAGTTAATGATGCAGATTTAACTGCTTTGTGACTATGAGTAAATCAAGTTTCTGGACCTAAATTTTCTTATCTATAAAAAGGAGATGGTACTTGCCTTTCTTATTTCCCAGGATTGCTATGGGAATCAAATGAAATCAGGCGCGTTTTATGACCAGATACTGACATATGGCCTAGTCTTCACCATGATAAATGTTTGCAAGCCAGTAGTTTTGATGCTTTGAGTATGAGATTGGCTTCTTGAATAAAATCATTTTATTCTCCTCCTGATACCTCCTTACTAATCACTGTTGGTGATAGTCAGCTTGTGGTTTGGATGTTGGGTCTCTTGGCTTTAGATCTGAGAAACAAATCAAAAACAGATAGTGCTGCTGCTGCTACTGCTGCTGCTTCCAAACCTGGCAACACTCATTTCCTCTTCCAGAGTATGCGGAATTTTTGCACTGTAAGTCCAAGAAGTTTACGGACTTTGATGAAGTTCGCCAAGAGATTGAAGCAGAGACCGACAGGGTCACGGGGACCAATAAAGGCATTTCTCCCATCCCCATTAACTTGCGAGTCTATTCACCACATGGTAAGCAACCTACAATATTATTTGTTCATTTGTATATGATATTTTGTTACTTTTTGATATTTTTTTACCTTTTCTTCAAAGCATACTAATATTTCGGGTGATATGTCTTAAAGACACCAAGACCAGATAGAGCTTTAATGTCTCCCTTCAGCTGCCATTATCTTTATGGGACATGTGACACAATAAGCATTTTAAAAATCAGACTAATTGATTAGTCACTGAGAGTATAAATGGATAATTGGTAAGATTCTGAGACAGGGAAGCTCTCCTGGAACATTTTCTGATATAAACCAATTCCCAGGAATTGTGAGCAGAGTACATATCTTGTCAGACAAAATAAAATCACCGGGTGAATTGTTGATTAGTTGTTAATTTTATGTTTTCCCTAGGCTTTAAGGCTGATTTTCCTTCAACTTTGGTTTTTCCTTTTAGTGTTGAATCTAACCTTAATTGACCTTCCGGGTATCACCAAAGTACCTGTTGGTGATCAGCCTATGGATATTGAATACCAGATCAGGGATATGATCCTCCAGTTCATTAGCAAAGAGAGCAGCTTGATTCTTGCAGTCACACCAGCCAACATGGATCTAGCAAATTCAGATGCCCTCAAGATGGCCAAGGAAGTTGATCCTCAAGGTAAGTCCTAGAACTCCCATTACCAGCCAAAGATAATTGTGAACTTAGAAGGGAAGGAAGAAAGTAATGAAATATCTGGGAAAGGATCATTGGACTAGGCTATGCTTCTAGAAAAAGACTTTAGTTATGGATTTTTGAGCTTTCAGATAAAAAGATCTTCTCTAGGAATGTCTGTACAGTAACTGAGAGCATATCCTCAGGGCTTAGCTGTTGTTTCTACACCTCGGCCTTGGTGAATTTCTCAATATTTGTTCTCCATTAGCTTAGTTGGCTGTTGAGCAGATGACTGGCAGCAGTAGGCAATTAATAGATGAAATACTTTGTTACTGGTGAATTTTCTTGTTTCAGTATGAAACTCATGGCTCAAGAAAATAGAAAGAGGTGAGATTTCGACTAATGTGTAATCATCAATAATTGCATTGAAAGCATTATAAGGCAAGGGTTGACTCTGGTAACAGTGGTGTATTTCCTACAGAGTATTTTAGATTAAGACTGTGCCAATAGCATTGGGACCATGACATTAGAGTCACAGCTTAACATCCTTGCTTGTTAAATTCTTGCTAGGTAGGATAGACATTGTGTAAGTTTTTCCATACTGTCCCAATGGAGAATCCTCCTGGTGATTTCCTTAAGATATTCCTTTATGTATGTCTGCCTTGTGACTTTTTCAGGCTTACGGACTATTGGTGTTATAACCAAGCTTGACCTAATGGATGAAGGCACAGATGCCAGAGACGTGCTTGAGAACAAGTTGCTCCCCTTGAGAAGAGGTATGATTGTAATTCAAATCCTTTGGGACCTCTGTTGAGGAACAGTTTCCTTGGTGTGTTTGGGAACCAAGATGTAGAGAAAATTCTGGACAGTGAGCAACCCCTTCCTGGGTTTTGTCATGTTCTCTTCACTCCACTTTTGTTAGCCATATACATGTGGTTTAAACCCATCTCCATCTTTGCAACTACAAGATAAATGGAGAGAGAGCACAGTATTAAGGAAAGAGCACTGAACTAGACTCTTAAGTCGCCTAAGAAGGAAATCATGAATCATGTTTTCATTCCTTTTATATCTTTTCTAGGGCATAGCACAGTGTTTTAAATATAGAAAATAATAGGGATTTTTATGGCTGATTGAGGGAGACCTGAATTCTAGGTCCTAGATTTTCAACAGACTTGCTGGGTGTCCTTAATCAAGTCATTTCTCTTCTCTGGACATTTATTAGATGAGACATGATGACTTACTTTTCAGTTCTAAAGTTATGACTTTAGGCAAAATTATATGATTTGAAATCTTAAAGATTTTTTTAAAATGATTTTTCCAAAAAGTTCAGAAGTTGTCATATTCAATAAATGGGATTTAGTTTGCATCCTTTTGTAGAGGCTTCTTCCACTTCAAGTAGCACTTACCATCAGAATGAAAAGTTTGACTTTCTTTTGAATTACCTATTGGTTAAAAAGTATCACAGCCTCAAGTGAGTGATCTCTCTACAGGCTATATTGGTGTGGTAAATCGGAGCCAAAAAGACATTGATGGGAAGAAGGATATCCGAGCAGCCCTTGGGGCTGAGAGGAAGTTTTTCCTCTCTCACCCAGCATATCGACACATAGCAGACCGAATGGGTACCCCTCACTTGCAGAAGACCCTGAACCAGGTATAAGATAAGACTTAAGAGTTTTGGTTGGCTTTTTCCCCCCCCATCTCTGTGAAATGTAAGATAGATCTTCCTCAAGGCTAGTTGGAGGGATTGTTGATCCCTTCTCTATTAAAATTAGGCTTGTGTTAGTTTTGGTGTTCTGTGATTCCTTGAATATCAGTCTTAACCAATTTTTGAAGAATCAAGAACACTGCTGTTCCTCAGCTCTGTAAACCTCGAGTTTCTCCTGTTTGTGGTTGGGTAAGTGGGTATGCAGTTGTTAACAACGGGTGATCATGATGCATACTATGGAGAGGGCAACAGTTTCAGGACTGGAACAGGGTAGAATTAAAACAGAAATAGCCCTACTTCTCAGAGAAGACAGTGCAGGAAGGGAACAAAGATTCAATGGAAATGGCTTCTAGCCCAGAAACTGAAGAACATCTATATAGGGAGAGGGTGATGAAAAGTTTCAGGAAAAGTTAGCATGTCTGCATGAATTCAGAGCCTTTTTGGTTGCCATGAAGTCCTACAAGAGTTGGTAGACCCAAGATGTACGTGTCCCCAGAGTTACTGCAGCAATAGCTGGCCAGGAATTTGGCAGCCTTGGGGCATTGAGATCTTAGAACCCTTATTCATATGGGTTTAATTGGTTCCTGTTGCCATCCAAAGTAGCACTACTGTACACAGTTCCTTTACCCTTCCTCCATTGGAACATGCTCTGGCTTGGCTCTTTCATGGGCTTGCTTGGAGCAGGAATTGTATCCTTTTAGTAAGGGCTTCTAATCTGGTTGGTGACTGATGCTGGTCTTATCTCTGACCCTTTTAATTTAGCAACTGACCAATCACATCCGAGAGTCTCTGCCTGCTCTGCGCAGCAAGCTCCAAAGCCAACTGCTGTCTTTGGAGAAGGAAGTGGAAGAATATAAGAACTTCCGGCCTGATGATCCCACACGGAAAACCAAAGCCCTACTTCAGTAAGTACCTTGCTCACTGCCCTAGTTCATGACCTAGTATCTCAGGGTTGAGCCTTTCTTTTTGTCTAGGGAGCTTTCTTCCCTATTTTTCCTGGTTAAAAGTAATTTGGGCATCTAAGCAGCAACACAGTGGGGATGCAGGGATGCAGTTGTTATAGGTGTCCCAAAAGAATTTGGAAATTTAGATAATTTCTAAATGAAGAGGCAAGTTTTATTATAATTGTAATACTAATTAAAAGTAGGCTATATTCCAAGATAAGGAAGATAGCCAAGACCAACAAGCAATCAGGTAAATGTATAGGGATTTGGGGAGTGGAATGCAGAACAAAAAACAGAGCTGAGTAAATGACATTTACTTATGTAAAATGACATGAAAATTGGGGTTCACATGATTGGTGAGAAATTTGGTAATAAAGTCTAACAACAATTCCTTTTCTTCTTTCATGAAACTAAAAAATGCTCATTGTTTGAGTTTAGGACAAGGTAGTAGTCCAGACTTTTAGATGGCAAATTAGAAATTATTGTAGATTTGCTTAGTGGAATAAAGATAAAAGATGACATCATTGCTAGAGCCAGGTATTACATTCCTAACAACATTCCTAAAGGTTGCTCCACATCAGATAGAGGGTGACATATAACCTCATTTTACATCACAAACATAACAAGACTGGGTGGAAGGAAGGGGTGGCATTTGTGGTCACAGTTATGAATAGTGCAGTAAATTATGTAATGTCCTACTTACAGGCCTCAAATAGACAAAGGAAAACTTTGCTCTTAAGTGTCATTACTAAGGAGGACCTGGATTCAGGAAGACTCTTCTTCAAGTTAAAACTAACATTATGACCCTGGGCAAGTCACTTAATCCCATTTGCCTTAATAGTCTCTGTAAAAATGAATTGCAGAGGGAAATGGCAAATTATTCCATTTTCTTTGCCAAGAAAACCCCCAAATGGTTTCCCAGAGAATGAGGCATGAATGAAGCCACTGAACAACAACAACAGATCACTTGCTTTTCTTCTATTTAGATAGATCAGCTGCTAGCTTCTGGAGCCTAGGGAGGAGGGTGTGGGGGCTCATGCTTTGGGATGCAGACATCCTGCTCAGCAGAGGCTGACCTCTGTCAGGAGAGGAATCTTTAGAAACTAACACTGAATGGCTTTGGGAATTTAAAAGGAACATTTCACAGAAGAGGCCTCTAAATTCCAATTGTTGCAGTGGCTATTTCTCCTTTCCCAGTTTGGAGAGTTTGGAGGTAGGAGATTTACAGAAGGTAGCTGAGATTGTCTGGTTAGTTATCATTTGACTCCTAGATTTTTGTGCCTCTAGGAAAGAGTAAATAGGAACCTTTTGGGTCGGGCCCTCTGGTTTTCCTCTACACTTGGGATTGGCTTCAAGAAGTTGATAGATTCAGCACTAGCCCTGAAGCCAGGAGGACCTGAGTTCAAATCTGGCCTCAGACACTTCATGCTTCCTGGCTGTGTGACCCTGGGCAAGTCACTTAACCCCAATTGCCTCAGCCCCCCCAAAAAACAATTGTGAACTGTGAATCTTTTCTAATTGTTAGTTCCATGGGAATGCTTTTTTATCTTAATAATGCTGCTACAAATAGTGGAAAATAGGTCTGGAGTTTGTAATTGATAGGAGGTGCAAGTTAAACTTTATTTAGTCTTTCTGGTAGGCTTAGGAGAACATTGTGCATATTGACTGTTTACTTTGAATCATCTCCATTTTCCATTTGGTTTCTAAGCATAATTATAAGGATTCCAGGTATGTGCTTTTCAATGATATTATCCCTTGCCTCTTTATTCTGCTTCTATATATTTAGATTCCTAGTCCTCTAAATTGAAATGGTTTTGTGAGCTATGTTTAAAGTGCTAAATTAATATTGGCTTTTGTGTTTTTTCTTGAAAGAAAAATTGTGCATGTCATCAGTTACCTTATAGTTGCTTTGATGTGAGATGGCTTATTCCTTCTTTGGCCTTGCCATTTTAGGATGGTCCAGCAGTTTGGTGTGGATTTTGAAAAGAGAATTGAAGGCTCAGGAGACCAGGTGGACACATTGGAACTTTCTGGTGGCGCAAGGATTAACCGCATCTTTCACGAGAGGTTTCCATTTGAGCTTGTGAAGGTGATATATTTTATGCTTCTTTTCATTTCTATCAAAGGACAATTAGCCTTACCCTCCAAGGGTTCATGGAAGACATTACTAAATGCCTTTTGAACTGATAAACAGCAAGGCATGCCTTCATATTCATAAATAAATTCACATTGATTCTGCTTGGTTTCGAAAAGAATCAAATACTCTAGCTTGGGCGTTGAAGCATGCACCATATAGATGATCATTCTTCATAGCTAAAAGAATTCAAATAACCAATTATCAACTTTCTTTTAAAGATTTACATTGTAAAGGAGATAGCCAATTGTAACTCATTGCCTTAATTTATTGAACTACTGTGATTTTATAGATATCTTTCTCTGCTTATTTTGGTTTTTTTAGATGGAATTTGATGAGAAAGACTTGAGACGAGAAATTAGCTATGCAATTAAAAACATCCATGGAGTCAGGCAAGTATTAGGGGTGGGGGAGGAGGGTTAACTTCCTTCTGTTGACATGTTATTGTCTCAGCCAGGCCTCAGGGATGCCTGTGCTCCTGGCCTCTGGTATACAGGTTGGGAGGAGACCATGTTGGTCAGGGACTGACAAGTCTCAGAGGTAGAGCACACAGCCCTGGATGGTGGGGTGAAGAGAAGTAGTCAGTCTGGTGTTCTTCCTTAGTGTCTCCCATGACAAATCAGTTGTCCTTCAGTATTTTGACACTTAAGGGCCAAGTTTTACCTCTGTCTTATTTGAGGCCTGTAAGTAGGACATTATTTAATTTACTGCACTATTCATAACTGTGACCACAAATGCCACCCCTTCCTTCCATCCAGTCTTGTTATGTTTGTGATGTAAAATGAGGTTATATATCAGCCTTGGTAAGAGGTTTTAAAACAAAAAGTATGAAGGGATAGATTGTCTGAAGGGATAAGAAGGGGCCCAGATCTGAAGGCAAACCAGAATGGGAGAGAAATGAATTTCATATTGGTCACACTGAATGTTGCTAAGAAAGAATAGAATTCTGTTGCCAAATTGAGCCTTCTTGATACTAGGAATTCCTCATTAATGGGAAGTGAGCCTTTAACTCAGATATATGATTATTGCTATTTCTTCAGTTAACCAAATAGTTGCCATTAATATTGTTGATTGTTTTTTGTTTTTCTTTGATTATTTCCTTCACCCTTGCCCTTGTGGTTGGACGTGCATAGGACGGGGCTCTTCACCCCAGACTTGGCATTCGAGGCCATTGTGAAAAAGCAGGTGGTGAAGCTGAAAGAGCCTTGTCTGAAATGTGTCGACCTGGTTATTCAGGAGTTAATCAATACAGTTAGGCAGTGTACCAGTAAGGTATTGAGCCCTCCCTGAGGGTTGTGGAAAAGGGAGCCACGGGGGGATGGGCGGTATCAGGATTGCAGTGCCCTGCCTGCTCTGGCTGGTCAGTCTCCCCAGATTGCTTTTACTTCCAGGAGGATGGCCAGGTAAGGGACTCTGGACTGTGGAGGGTAAGACTATATTGAAATTGTTTGGATCATCTTCCCCACTCTTCAGTAAGGTCACCAGTGTCTCTCTAGAGACTCTTGAGTGAATGGGGGAAGCAGGAGATAGAATGGGAGGAGTGCCAAGCAGGCCTCAGGAGGTGGCCAGCCGAGTGGCAGCTTACTCTGGGATCCTGATGTCCGACATAGCATGTGTCTTGACTGATTTAAAATGCTGCTTTGCTACACCCTGGGAAGCAGAAATTGAAATGTGCCCCTTCTTGAAACTGGAAACCCTATCCCAACGCCACTCCCAATCCTCTTTTCATCATGGATTTTATTCTTTTTGGGAAAAAAATTAGTCCCATGGTATGATGTTTTGCATGAATCCACTGCTTCAGAGCCAGTGTGCTGAGGGTGCTGAGAAGCCCTGAGAGCGACAGAATGCTACAGTGAGAATGTGGGTAACTGGCCTGTCAGACCTGGCTTCACCCCCAACACACACACCCAGGACAGCTTTGCCAGTGATCCCCATTCTGCAGCCTGCTTCCTGCCATTCTCCAGGCAGGAACAGCGCTCTGCAGAGGGAATGTGGCCCCCCTCAACAGGGGGCCCCCCGCCAACAGTCAATATAATTGGCACAAGCAATTCCTACACTTGACAGGAAATGTCCACCTCCCCAACCCTGACAGTCCCTGCTTCCCAGAGTGATCTGCTTCAGCTGAGCCGTGTAAATGCTTTCCCAGGGTTGTGTGTTTGCGTGTGCATGTGTGTGCGCGAGCGTGTGTGTATGTGTGTGTGTGTGCGCGCGTGTGTGTGTGCCCGTGTGTGTGTGTGTGGGTAGGAGTACTGGGGCTGTCTTTAAGAGTCAGGAGATTTTTGCTTATGCTGCAGTTCTTGATCTGTGTCATTTTTAAAAGCCTGCATTTGCTTTCCAAGCTTCTTCAGTCAAACCCAGCAGGGTTGGAAGTAGATTTCCAGAGGCTACAACATGTATTTGAAAATTCAGGACACCCACTGTATTGGGTGTAAGGTGACCAAAGCCATGACCTTGCACTATTGACAAGTCCAGCCAAAAGCCCCTTGAAATGGCTCTCCTTCCGAAGCAGCTTCCCAGGGCAAATGCCGAGGCTTTTACTATGCCTCTTACTAACTGGTTGCCTCTCTCCTTTTCTTCCCTCTCTCTGTCTTTTTGTTACTGTGTGTGTTTGGTCTGCAATGCCTTTTGGGGTCTCGTCTTTCTGCCTCCCTCGTGCTCTGCATGACGCAGGACGGGTCTCTTCACCCCCGACATGGCCTTTGAAGCCATTGTGAAAAAACAGATTGTAAAGCTCAAAGAGCCGAGTTTGAAGTGTGTTGATCTGGTGGTCTCAGAGCTGGCCACCGTCATTAAAAAGTGTGCTGAGAAGGTAATGGGCTAAATTTTTTTTCCATCTGTTAGTCTAATCTGAGTATCTGGAAAATACTGGCTCCACAGGACCTGCCTAACTTAATGCCTTGAACTTAATTCATGTTCTTTCCAAACATGAAGCCAGTTTAGTGGCATTATTTCTGGCCCATGCCACAACTATTAACTGTCATCTGTGGACAGCCCCCAAAAATAAATTTGGAGGTCCTGCTGAGACATATGACATAGATGCTGTCTTGAACTACTGCCCAGGAGACCAAAAGCCAGAGCTTCAGGGGGTGTGGGGAAGGCCGTTCATCTCATTGGCATTATTGCTGCTTAGTATATTCATTCATGATATAATGCAGCAATGGGGGTGGAGGTGGGACAGGGGACAAAAGTGATATTTGATTGGTAAACACACTTCACCTGCTTTGAATGAAATCTTTTCATCTTTGATTCTCTTTTTTTTAAAAAATATTTTCTAATCTCTAATTCTCTTGTCAACTCAAGCTGCCCATATTTGTCTTTTTAATGAGTGTCTGTGGTGACAAAATTGGGGATCATTGAAGTCCTTTCATGTCTTCTTGGCTCTCCCTGGCTTTCTGCTTTCTTAATGTAAATTGTTGTGGCGTTTGTGCTATGTAGAGCCATCTGACATGCCTCTTTCCTCCCCCACAGCTTGGCTCCTATCCCAGGTTACGAGAAGAAACAGAAAGAATTGTCACCACTTACATCAGGGAGCGAGAAGGGAGAACAAAAGACCAGGTATGCTTGAAAAGCAGACACTAGATACTGCTAACTTAAGGACCAGGTCACCTTAATGGCCATACTTTGTGATTGATTCTGTATATGAACCTCTCATTTACAAGGGTGGTATCCAGCTCTAGGATGCCCAATAGTGTGTACAGTATTCAGTGAAAAAGAGGGATGCACTGAGAGCCTGGAAGTACCAGGCAGATAAAGCTTGGCCCTTTGCCTGAGTTGGAAAATAGTTACAGATCCCCCTCTACTGGTCAACTTGGGAGTATCCTCAAGTATTATCAATGTGTGTTTGGATCTTTGAGGCACAGATGATTCATGGTAGGGCTGGAGTTTTGTTGTTTTGTTTTGTTTTTTAATTAATAGTAATTTTATCTTTTCAGATCCTTCTTCTGATCGACATTGAGCTGTCATACATCAACACAAATCATGAGGACTTCATTGGTTTTGCAAAGTATGTATATTATACGTGCAGCTTCTTGGATGTGGGAACCCTGCCACCAAATAGGGCTTAGAGCTGGCCCTCATAGAGAGCACCAAGGCTCCAGCCTCCAGGTGATGCTGGCTCAGAAAAACGGTTGGGGGTGAGGATAATTTCCAGAAGACATATCCTGAGTTTTGAGTCATTCTATCAGAGATGCTCATTAAATGAGATTTTCTATATGTCTTGCTTTAAAAATTAAAAAGAAATTGAAACTGATTCTGCTTGCAGATCATTGTGGCCTCATCAGTTCCTTCCTATTAAATGGGCCCAAGCAGCCCACTCTTAGTTACTTAAGAAACTTTGGTTCCTTTTAATTTAAGAGAACCTTACCTTAATCTGGCTGTGAGGTTATCTTCTGCTAAAATGCAATCATTCTCCTCTACACTGCCTGATTTTTTTTCTCAGACTTTAGGAGGAGTCTTTGAGGATATGTTGTGCCCAAGAGTCTTTTTGGTAGGTGATAAGGAGAAAAGTGCAATGGCTTTTCTGGATCTTCCCATGCCTTAGGCCATGGTAGTGAGCCATAACTGTGTTTGGTCACAGAAAAGTCCTGCTGTGCCCTGTCATTTAAGATGAGAGTGAACTCAGTACCCTCATCTTGGATTAGCAAACCCCTATGAGCCTCCCTGTGACTGCTTGGTGTCTATGTGGTGGACTTAAAGCCCTGGGTCTCTTTCCCCTCTTGATTTCTGCTCTTTTCCTCACTTTGTTTCTGCTTTTCACACTTCATCCACAGTTCCTCCTTCTCACCATCTCTCCTGTTTTTCCTTTGATCACTTCATTTTTTCCTCTGGACTCCTTGGCCTTCTTCCCAATAACCCCAGCTGTTACTATACTGAGCAGCTTGTGACAGGGTGGGTATCTGCCTGCTGTGTATGCTGTTTCAGTAGTGTGTTAGTGGGACTTTGGGCTAGATCTGTTTTTACCAAGGTGATGGTAAGTCCCAAGACAGTAAGATTTCCCTAGGGAACTAGTCCAATCCTCACTGATTGGCAGCCTGAAAAGGTACTAAAAATGTTCCCTAGGCCTGCTGTCATGAAACCTGGTCACCAATGCTCTGGGATAGGTTTGCACTCTGATTCAAACTTCTCCATTTCTTAGACTCTCTCAGGTATTGTAATGTGTGAGTGCTGCCCGTTGTGGTTACATTGACATGACCTCTGTCCTCTAACAATTTGCCATTTGAAACAACCAACCCTACATAAAGACAGGCATTCAAACAGAGCCTTATGTTTGAGCTCTCTTCCCTTCCCTCTCGATTTGAGTGTGAAAGCAAAGTTGGTGGCTTTCTTTTTTGGAAATAGTTTTTACTCTCCTATCTCAGGTAAGTGGAGTTTTTCTTGGTAACAGCTACTCTTGACACCAGTCTGGTCTGACATTTGAAATTTCATGTCAGAAACCATTAGAAGCAATAGCCTCACAACTAGTTCTGCTCAGGCTCTGGATTTGACCATCCAAGGTTTTTGAGAGGAGAGGGTATTGGGAGAGATCCTCTTACTGCCTTGCCTGAGGGTGAAGCTGTAGGCTCCTTTGCTCATGCTGCCAATGAGGCAGCACCACACCTGCACAGACTTTTTCTGAGTCCCCCAAGTAGTCAATGGCTTTGTCTAGGAGTAGAATTCAAGCAGGCTTCCTCATCTTTTGTGTTTCCTGGCAACTTTTGGACAGGTCTTTAAGGAAGAAGCCTGGGAATCTCTTCTCGAAATCATATTTCTAAACAAATCATATAAAAAACATAGAATTTAATTGAAATACAGTTCTTAAAAATACAGTTCTTATAATGTCATGTACCTTGGGTTCAGAATCCCTTGGTTCAGAGGTTTACATTTGTCTGGATCAGTAACAACTTTCAGGTGCTAGAGCTGGGTTTTTTTATGCTATTTGTTTGTAGCCCTCTGTGGTTCTCCTTGGATAAAGAGTTATTCTTCAATGGGAAAACCTTGATGCTAATGTCTCCAGTTCTGAAAGCTGTTTTTCCTCTTGTCAGCCCATTTTCATTCAGCCATTGTTTATTTACCTTCTCTCTATGCAGCTGGTCACTGGCTTCCTTCCCTCACTGCCCAGCTGCATAAGTTTTGTTATGCTTTGGTTTCAGTGCCCAACAGAGAAGCACTCAGCTGAACAAGAAAAGAGCTGTTCCAAATCAGGTACATGTGCATGCCTGTGTTTGGGATTTGTTTCTGGGGTGGGAGGAGAATGGAGAAAGCTGCCATAGGTGCCACAGGGGAGGTATACTAGCTTTGGTGTGAATGGTTTCCTCAAACCCTCACTGTTTCACATGACTCTATCAGAAGCTGCTGTCTAATTATTAAATTCCCCATCCTTTTGATCCTAAGTTCTACCTGTGTTTTGACATAATTCAAAACCTTTTCAAGTGGCTGAATCTAAATCTCAACTAGTCACTATAGTTTTTATCATAGCTGCTGTCTCTTTTTTGGAAAGCACATTCTCTATGAGACCCATCAACTGTCCTGAGAATGAAGAAAGCAGTGCTGTACTAGTGTTCCATCCCAACTTTTGGGAAATGGAAGGAAAGTATTCCCGGGGGAAATAAGACCCAGAGTAGAGTCCTGATTTTTTTAGGAAAAAACACTTACCTTCACATAGTCTTTGTAGAGGTCCCATCTCTCACGGGAGAGGCAAGGGAACTATTTATTTAGTTTGCATGACTGAAGCCCCGGATTGGAAATTGTAACCTTTGCATGAATTTTATGCTTGCTTTAGGTAATACATATGTTATTGCTTTTTTGTTTGGAAAGATTATAATGAATTAAACATTAACACTGTGAATATAATTAATAGCATGTAATTTTTTTTTCTTTTGCTGTTTTTCTGCTCTTCCTTTTCTACCATTTTTTTTTGTGCTTCCTACCCTTTCTCTATTACCTTGCTTCCCTCTTTCTGCTTTTCCTTTATTTACCCTACCACCCTAACTTTGTGAACCTAAAGGGTGAGATCCTGGTAAGTACCTGCATAGTGTGTTAGTAAACCTTAGATGGATCTAGTGATGGAGACCTACTCCCAAAATATGACCCCATGGAAACTGGGTTTTCATTGACCTGGAGCTGAGTACACTTAGTACATAGAAGATAAGAGCCTGTCCTCTCCCAGGCCAGGTACAGGTTCATCCAATAGATTTATGGAGCACTGTGATAGATAGCATGGAGCATACAAAGTGGGTTCAGACTTTGGCTCTATTTTCAAGGTGCTTTTAGTTTCTGGAGATGGAGAAAGGAAGTGACTCAAGTGAGTCTAGAAAAACTATCTACCCAAGCCTGTCCTCATTATTCCAATAGTGTGCTGGCCTGCCTTCTGGCTTTTGTTTATTTGTGGTGGTGTTCCCTGTTCTTTAGAAAATCCAATTCCAATGGCAAGACTTATCTTAGTTTGATGGTCATTGCCTCCAGCAGCCACGAAGACCCATTCTTGTAACCCTTCCCAAAGCCTTGAAGATGAGCTTTTCTCGCTGCTGCCCTGCGGGTAACTAATTGGTCCTCTTTGCTTTTGTGTTCATATAAGCAGGAAGAAGCAGTGGAGAGTATAACCAAAACAGAATCAAGTTTCTAAGGGGATTGTTCATGTCCATAATACTCAGTTTGTTTCATCTTGCTATCATTTGTATGCTCCTACTTCTCCAACTTTCCTTGCCCTGGAAATAGAATGACAGCATCATTCTGTTTGGCATGAGCCCACAGATCTTCCTGCTAAGTGTACTCAGTTCTGAAAAACCAAGGTACCATTATCTCCCTTAATGATGGATGGTGACATTGTTACATCTTCCACTGGGGAGGCTAACAAGGGTCAGAAGTCTTCTTTGACTGAGTGAGAAAATGGAAACAGTTAAAGTGTAATTCTAGAAGAGTGGTGCAGGATAAGGAAAATCTCCCTCCTTAAAGGACTCTGGTTTTGGTTTGCACCACCAGTCTCTTATCCTTTCTTGCATTTCTCCTCAAGCGGCAAGAAGTCAGACCACTGTTGGAACAGCTATTTTTTTTCCCCTTTAAAGCCTCTCTTCCTGGTTTCCATTATACTACAGAGATTTAAGTGATTTCCATTTTCCTATCAGTTCAAATAGGCTTCCTTCTGCTTCCCAAGACCCTGTTTCTTTGAAGGAAAAGAAAATACGTCTATCTCTATTTCCCAGAGTACCTTGGCTTTTCTTGAGCAAGGTCTCCATCATTGCTTGGGAGTTTTAGGATGTGAAAATCTTGCCTTGTGGTGATGGGAAGCTGCTGAGCCCTGACTATAGTACTAAGATTGGTATGAGCTGGGCTACTCCAGGCCAGGAAGACAAAATCAGCATTCAGGAAGAGTGTTCCAAGATTTAGGCCCCCTTTCTTGATTCCCCTGTCCCTACCAGTTGACCAGCTCTCCCCTGAAGGCACCTTTTCGCAGGTAAGGTATTGGTACATCAAAATGTCTGCTTCTTTGCCATGTCTCATTCCCTTGTTAAATATCAGGTGGCCATTCTGTCCCTCATAACATGACTCCTTGCTAGCCAAATGGGCCCATGGCAACTTTCCTTAGTCCTCTAACTGCACCACAGACTCTTTTCAGCTTTGGGTCATTGGATTGATTAAGCTGTAACTTTGGACCTGAATTTCCAGAGGATCTTATCATGCCTGTCTCCTCTGTACCTAGACCCTGGGACACTTATCCAGCTACATTCTGATTTTGCTATTATTCCTGTTCTGTCTTCCTGTTTCCCCCTCTTGAGACTGAATTATCTACAGAATTTTCATATATAAATTTGGCTTTAAAATGAACTGGACTAAAGAGCCATCATATGCCTTCAAATTATAAATCCAACCTCAAAGAAAATCAGTCATTCAGTTCTTTATTGGCCTTTTGCCATATGATTGGTCAGGGCTCCTTGCTTCTCTCCAACAGATGCACTATAAGAGTAAAAATCTTTTAAATGTAACAGCCTGCAGTCACCCATAGCTTGTTCAGCCAAGTGATTTTTGTCTCTAACTCATTGTTGTCTCCTATATGGACAGCTGCCTGGATAGCTTGCAAATTCCTGGGTGGGATGGTTGCTGTTCTAGGCTGTCACCTAGATGTTTAGATTTGGGGTTGAATGACCAGGCCTGCAATATTATGTTTTTCCTACCAGACCACAGTATCAAACTATTATAAGCCCTGGCCCCATTTGATTTTATCAGGGGCAAATCCAGCATTTCTCATTTGTCCTTAGCTCCCAGGCATCCACATTTCTCACCAGGTCTACCCACCTTCTTAAAGACCCTGAGCCCACTACCCCAGCCTGGTTTTTGAGAAATGTGCCACATGCTGTCCCGTTGACTGCTGTGCATTACTAACCTGTGTCTCGAGACTAGTGGTCCCAGGGCACTTATGTAGGATGACTGTGGGTGATCTTCTCAATTCTTATGTTTTGGGAGCCCATGTATATGAATCTATAAATGTGTTATAATTTCTTATTTGGGGGACATAAGGACCCATTTAAAAGTTTGCAAATTATTCCTCCACATGAATGAGATATACAGAAATCAGACAGGATAGGTTCCAAAGTCTCTCCCTTCCATGGGCAAAGCTATCTATGATCACGGAGAGGGTAGTAAGAGATAGGTGTGGTTGATGCCTTATAGATGGAGATTTCTGGCTAGACCACACACTATGGAGCTCCTGGCTGTGATTGACGTCTAACCAAAGATTAATTTGCTTCCTTCTTGTTTGCCTGCCTTCCTCTTACCTCAAGGAGAAGAAAACATAATTCAGAGGTTTACTGTCTCTGGGCTGGAATTTTTTGCTGTGTCTTTGAGAAGCACCTACTCATACTGAACCTAACCTGGCCCGCCCTCACTCAGACTTTTACAAGAAACCATGTCAATGTGTTGATTATCTCCTATCCTGTTTCTCTTTGACAGGGACTCTGACAGTCCCTGGGAAAGGAGGAAGCTAGCATTTACTCCCATGGGACCTTTAAAGTCTGACCTCATGCCATAGGATTAAGCACAATCTTACAAATCCCAAAAGGGCTAACCAAAAAGAAGGCAGCCACACAGCTTCTGTGCCTTTGCTTATAATGAAATGCTAGCAAAGGTACCGGTGGTTTTGTCCTAAAGCATCTTATGCCTCTGAAGCAGTAATGCTCCTAGCAAGAATAAGTCTGGGTGCCATTTCTTAGATTCACTCCTCCACCCTAGACTCCTTAACAGGACAAGGATTCGGGCTCCTGACTGGGAGTCTGGCTTCTTTAAGTGCCCTTCTGGCATGTCTAACAGAGCTTTGTTTCCCTTTGGCTCTCTCTGTATTGGTGTCCTCTGTATGCTAGGACCTAAATGCTGGGTTAGGGTGCTAGGGGCCTGTCACTAATGTTGGCTGCATTGATTAACCCTTTGGTATAGAAAGAGAAGGACATATGTGTATCTCTGTTTCTCTAGGAGTAGAATAGTGATTCCTTCCATCTGCTGGTTAGTTGGACAGCTGTGGGAAGGCCAGTTCAGTTTATCAAAACCATGCACACTATTTTGGTGACATCTTGATGAAAGCTTTTTGGCAAGATGGTGAAGTGGTTGATGAACGTGGCCTAGGAATTGGTTCTCTGGCTAAAAAGAGAAAGATTCTTATGGAAAGTCCCTGGTTCTGGGCCTGAAATCCAAAGGGATCTCTACTGTTTTCCCTGGCTCTCAGTACCCGCAGCTCTGCCCCATAAGTGCCTTGGCAGGGTCAGCACTTACTCATGTCCTACTGCCCTTGCTGGTGACAACCTATACTTGGCAGTAAAACTTCAGTCTGTCCCTGCCTCCAAATCCATTCAAGTCCTGTTCTAGTCTTTGTTTGCTTCGTGTTGGCCCTTCCCTTGTGTCCCCAGCTTGAAATGTAAGGGGCTTTTCCCCAGGTCCTGGGCTCCCATGCATGTCTTCTGTCTCCTTGTCTCCTCCCTTCTCATCTCCCAGGGGGTACAGCCTAGCACCTCCATGGAGGCTGACTCGGCTGCCAGGTGAGGGCCACAAGTAGGCACAGTGACATTGTCAGGGTGGAGACTGGGGAGGGGAGCCAGAGGCCCATAACATTCTTCTAGAAAAACTGCCACCCTACCTGGCAGAGAAGCATGGCTACTGGCTGTTTTTATGTAAACTATTTGAAAGAAGTCTATCTTTTATCTTTGGAGTAAGTTTTACTAGTTGTCCTGAGTATCGAACTAAGCAGTTTCACAACTTTCCATTATTGTCTTTAATGACCTGTACAACCTCAAAAAAGTATTTCTTAGTGGAGAGTTCCATTGTGCTGTATACTTTGACCAAGTGGTTCCTCCAGGGCCAGCATGTATAGGAGCATCGTGTGGCCCATTAATACAACTGAATTGGATTTCTTCCCTTATTGGCTGTCCTAGAACAGTTAAGCTATGGACTGAATCACTGGGCCACCTTTATACCTACCTAAGAGGTGGTTGTTTGGCCTTTAGTGAGTGCTGACATAAATCCAAAAATCCTGGAATAGGCCACCCTCTTCCACTCCATTTTAGATTGGATCAGGATCTTGATTAGGGCAAGAACAGTTTGGAGTCTGAGGAGGTTTTGACAGCCTTTGAAGGAGCTAGATTGTTACTCTGTTGGGAGTCTGCTAATTATTTTACAAGTCTGCTCTGTCTGGGTTTGGCCTCTCTGATTTCTTGGTGTGTTCTAGTAGGACAGTCAACCAGTTCACACCCCTTTATTAGAACTCGGGTTTCAGACTGATCCACAATTTCTCCTCCAGGTGATTCGAAGGGGCTGGTTGACCATCAACAATATCAGCCTGATGAAAGGCGGTTCCAAGGAGTATTGGTTTGTGCTCACTGCAGAGTCCTTGTCGTGGTATAAGGATGAGGAGGTGAGTATCCAGAAATCTGCTTGATCTGTCAAGAAACACTACCCTGACATGGACTGGTGAGCTGATTAAAAGCAAGCAGACCAGGCTGGCTAGCTATGATTTGCCATCCAGTTTCTTTTGGGAAGCAAGATATGGGTAAATCTCAATGGGAATTATGGCCACAGCCTATATAACCAAGAATGATAGGGACAATGAGAATGCAAATCCTCAAGCTACACAGAATAAGCATCACATGTGGTTGTGGTAGTAGTTGTAGCAACTGAAATGCATCAACTAAGCAGAAAGCCAACCTGGTGAGACCATATTCTGGACTGTTTGACCCATATGTGACCTGGAAGCTATGTAAGACACTGCCAGGCACCAGCCATCGTGTGAACTCCTTTAGAAGTTAACCCCAGTGTACTAATATTTATCCATCCCCTTCTTTTAGGCTCTTCTCTCTTCCCCAAGGATACTAGACTGAACTCACTAGTAAGCATGTAAGGAATGAAGATTTGGGAGGCTGGGGCTGGGTAGGCTTTATGAAGTAGATTAGGGGTCCTCTTAAATGTTTGTTCTTACTACATAGTTGTGGGTGCCCTTGGACCTATGACTTCCCTTTCTCCCAGGAATTGACCTTATGACTCCAGGCCCAGTATCCTCTGCACTGTGCCCACTAGCTGCCTCAGAGATATATTTTTATCCAAATTTAAACTTTGTGTACATTTTATATTCTCCCAAGTTAAATTCCTTGTGGGCAGGGCCCAATTTTTTTTTTTTAATTTATGATCTAGTATAAGTAACACCTAATACAGAGTATGCACTAGATCAGTGATTATTGAGTTAAATTTAGTTTTGACTTCTTGTCCTTGTAACCCTGAGCACTTTAGGTTGTAGTAGAAGAATGCTAAAGAATTTATTTCTGCTTTTTCTTGGAACCAAGCCTGGAAATGTAGGAGAAGTACCTAATAGAGAGAATGGGAAGCCCTGAATTTGGAGTTAATGGATCTGGATCAGGTTCCCAGCTTTGCTCTTTACTCTCTCTGTGTGACTTTGGGCAAATTAAATATCCTCCTGAATCTGTGTCCTTCTATAAAATGTAAGGCTGGTGATCTCAATCACTTCAAATTCTTGATCCTGTGATCTTGGCTTTGTTGGATAAAAGAGCGGAAACCACATCAGAGCCAAGTCATCCTGAAGAGCTTTTAATTTCTGAAATGAGGAAACTGAGATTTCCCTCTTTGCATTGCCCAGCTTGGTTGGTGACAATATAAATCCAGCTGTAACCATGATTTTCTCTGCAAGGTCTCCCCCTCCTCATGCTTCTCTTGTCTCACTTGTGCAGAATGATGACTTCTTCTTTGATGGCCTTCAGAGAACAAGGCCTTCCCTCTTTCTAAATTCCATCCTTACACCTAGTTTAGACTTCTGACTGTGACTGTTATTATGTCTTCACATTCCTCAGTCTCTTTTAACTATGATCCTAAATGTTTTTTAGGATCAAGGCCTTCAGGGTTCCTTCGAAATGTAGAGTGGTCTTAACTGGCCTCCCCCATAATGTTACAAAAGAGCAACTTTATGAGGATGGTGATTTGGAAAGAAGTTCTGTGCATGATTTGGAAATACATACATTAATTGTGGGCCCTGGCCCAGCCTGACCCTTTATTTGAAAAAAGAAAGCCTGACTATTGGGTGCCCACTGTTTCCCTGTGAGTCCTCCTGGCCTGGGCCACACCAAGCTTGGCTTCTGTCTACACTGCTCTTTCAACCTTCTTCTGACCCTAGAGTAAAGGGGTCCTTCCCTCCAGTTGTCCCACTCCCAAAATTTTGTTGATCTTGAAGGATCACAGGTCCCAAAGGGCTCTTTAGGATCAGAAAAGTGTTATGTTTTAGTGTACCTTTTTCCTAAAGGGAATCCTTTTCTGCCTAAGTTGGGGAAAAGAACCACAGAACCTCATGGTTTGTGTCCATTTTTTTTTTTTCTTCATGGACTGAAACAGCTCCTGCTCAAATGCAGCAGTATATAGGACTATACTTGGCTTATGAATGCTGGACTGTGTTTGTAATGAGGCAGAGCAGAAGTGTCTGAGGAAGATGAGATATAGGGCCAGAGCTACCTGTAAATAGTGATGGAGCAGCTTCCTAATTGGCCAGACCTAGATATCTTCAAATGGATCCTCTTTCCAGTCTTCCTTGCCAGGCTTTCCCTGCAGCCCCTCTAAATTTGTTTTAGAGTAAAGCAGGTTGCAAAAAGGCATTCTCCCCTAGACTAAGTAAGGATTTAGGCAAACCCCACTTTGCATCCTCTCAGATGCCTGTTCTCTTTATCTTTTCCAAGCTGCAGACACCCCAGGGAGAGAGTACTAACTCATAACCACTCTTCCAAGTGCCTTGGAAAATATTTTCTTTCTTTTTTTTTTTTTTTTTTTTTTTTTTAACTTTCCACCCCCACAGTCTAGAAGCTAGTCTGCTTTGTGGTGCGTCAGCTCTTAAGAAGGTACATTCTAATGGTTTCCAAGCTTCCATCTTGGTGAGAACACAGACACATCAGCAATTCATTGAGGTCTGAACAGCATTATTTGATTACATTTTTGAATTTGGATTGGCCAGTGGGGTGGAATAGGAATGTACAGAATATGACAGTTTGATCTTGGATTAAAGGCTATACATTCTGAGTTGTTTTTCCCCCTTTCTCTTAATAATCAGGAATGATTTCTTTTTCCTAACTGGAGAGGGAATACAAACTTACCAGCTTCAGCATTCCGGTTAGACTAAGATGAGAGCTAGGGAACAACATTCCCCTGCTAGCCCCTTAAACCTTGCCTGTCCCCCGCCAGCAGTTTCCTGTTGGCAGGGTTCTCAGTGGGAGCACTGTCTGGCCCTTTGCTGTTGAGTAATGAGAACCAGCAGGCACTGTGAATAAGACTCTGTGTTCTACAGACACAAAGCCAGCAGGACTCCTAGAGGTGAGGAGGAGAAGATAAAATATTGTTTCTCAAAAAGCAGAAAGTCTGTTCTGCTAATGTAGAGCCTTTCTCCTAACATAAAACCATCACAGAGCAGTCCTTTCAGTATTTCTCACCCACATCCCTCAGAACCAGTCATAAACCTTTCTGGAAAGAAAGAAAAGAATGAAGAAAGAACCATTAAAGATACATTTATTTTGGTAATTTAATATAAAGGAAAGGTACAAATATTTCTTTAAAAATAAAAAATTTAAATTTTTTATTTTCAAATGACACCACCTTGTGTGTACCCTTTGCCACAGGATTGAAAGGATGATTAGCTGAGGGAGCCTTTCAGGGTTTGCAACTCCCAAACTCGCCTCCAGGCCTTTGTTTCCTTGCACAGAATCCATTTTACTTCTAAATTTTTTACTTTTAATCTCTGGCCTACAAAGGCTGGGTGATTTCAATTTAACAAGCATTTTTAGGGCAGTATTTTGTGTATGGCATGTAAAGAGGAAAATACAGATCTTAAAGGACTTACCTGGAGGTGATATGCCTAGGCCTCCACTTTGCTGTGAGGGTAAGGGTCCTGGCTCCTGAATCGATGCTTTTCCAAGCCCAGCCTAACCAATGTGCAGACTACTGTACACATTTGCAATCTCCTGGACAGGTAGTCTGAACACTGGGCTGGTGGGGCTGGAATTTGAGGAGATTCTTCTCCCCTTTGAAGCCGTTCCTTTTGAGAAGGGATGTGTTGTTAAAGCTTATTTTACAAGGAGAAGAAAACTGCTGTTCCCTCAAAGAATCTGCTTTGTCTGGTCTGACGTGGCAAGTCTTCAGCAAGACTCAGTCTAGAGAAAGTTGTGGTTTTTCAGGAAATCCTAAGGCAGGCGAGTGGGGGTGGTAGAGGGAGGGTTTAGGTTCATGGCCTCTGTACAAAGGAGGACGTCACTTTTGGGACATGGGGGGAGTGTAGGCCTGTAGCATCTGGAGATATTTTCTGGGTGGAACATAGTTATAAGCAGTTCCAGATGTTGCATTTCACTGAGGCTGCTGTAGCCCATGACTCAGGAGGGTGGCCCCTCCAAAAGTAGCAGACTTGTGCTCATCCAAACCAAGAGCAATTTTTTTTTTTTTTTTTTTTTGCTGCTTTGGGGAAGGGAGGAGACAGGCAATTTTAAGAATAGGGGAAACCTCTCTATGTTCTCCTGAAGTGAAAAGCCCTTCCTGTAGGCTTGCTTGAGAACCTTTTAAGATCTTTCAGGAACCATCTTTAGTCTTACCCATTTATTTATCTGACCATAACAGAAAACCTGGGCTAGAAAATGGTACATGGCTAGGGTGGAGCAAGTCTCCTCCATGCACAGATATCTCTGCCTTCCAGCTCTCTTCATGTCAGTATTCAAAATAGTCAAGTGGCATGACTGAATTCTTGGCCTACCAAAAGACCACATGTTTTTTCCACTTCAGTTTCTTTGGGGTTCCCCCATCATTCTCAGAAATTGGTTTGGGAGGCACACATGACACCCATTCTGCCCTCTTGCTCCCTTCTGTCAGCAGAAGGTCTACCAAATTCAAGACTTGCTTAAGTATGGATCTGGAAGCTAGAAACTTGCCCTCCACTTCTCCTATCATCTGTGAAATATTTATTGAATATCTGCTGTGTGCTGGAGTTTTGAGGACTTCAGGGATGAGCAAGATACTCCTGCCCTTTACAAGAATTCCAGATCCCATAGAATCTTTTGCTTCTGAGTTGCCCTATTTATGGTCCAGAAACTTGCCAGCTAGCTTATTGAATCTGTGCTCCTGTGTTAACTGCATGTATCAAAGAAGCTGGCAAGATAACCAGCTCTTAGTATTAAGTACTTGAGAGGCATCATGGTTGGATGTAGGGATACCAAAATGAGACCTTCCCTACTTTCATGGAGCTTAGACAAGCTCCTGTACCTTGTGTTCAGAAGGCTTGAGGCATCGCAAGGCTCAAGATCCTTTCTCATATAGTAGTAATAGTCATGGAGGCAGTGGCAGCAACATTAGGCAAGTCAAGTAGCCTAAATGAAAATGGAACCATTTCCTAAATATGTAAATAAATGTGTGGCCTTCTGATGTAGTTAGTTGTATCTTTCTTTCTTTTTTTTTTTTTTTTTTTTTTTATCTCCTGTGCATTTTAGGAAAAAGAGAAGAAATACATGCTGCCATTGGATAACCTCAAAATTCGAGATGTGGAAAAAGGCTTCATGTCCAATAAACATGTCTTTGCTATCTTCAACACAGAACAGAGGTGAGGATATCCCTGCTGTGTCTCATTCCCCCTCTGAATCTAGGACACATTTGAGTGACTTGAAGCCAAAATATGGCTTAGTCAATCTGACTCTGCTCACCTGAGCTCAGACAGAATCTTTTCTGGATGGAAAGGAGGCTTTCAGATTCTTGAGCCAGTTTTAGGGAGACTGAAGTTCAGAACTTTGAGCACCAAAGTTTCATTTGGTTGTGCCTCTTAAGTTTATGTGAACTTTGCGCCTTAACCAATCTCAAAATATGCTAATTTTTAAGTTCTAAGTTTATGTTGTTTAAGCATTGTCATTTTACTAGTGTTGTTGTTGTTTGCTAATCGCAAAATAACACATGATTTAGAGCATACCTTGATAAGAATTTTTTTTGTTTTTGTTTGCCCCCTCCCCTTTCCCTCAGGGGTCTGAGTTTTTCTTGGCTCATTCAGAACTGTCTATATCTTTGAGACAGTTTCTACCCATCCCACCACCCTTTCCTCTCCTACCCCACTCAAACTTTCCTATGTATGAAAAAAAGAAAACAGATGAGTACTGAAGTACTCAGAAATGAGCCTCCTTTCCCTTTTCAAGTTACCCGTGCTGGGTAGAGGCAAGATGGCAGAGAAGCCAGGAATTTGCCCGAGTCCTTTCCAGTTTCTCTTGGACACAACAGTAAGTCAAGTCTCTCAAAGAATTCTGGAGCAACAAAATCCATAAGGAAAGTGGAATGAAACAATTTTCCAGTCCAAGATAACTTAAAAGCACTTCAGGAAAGGTCTGTCTCACTTTGGTAATATAGGAGTGCAACACAATATAGGTGGTGTCCTGGCAAACTAGGTGGAGGCTTTAGCCACAACACAGATCAGCAGCTGAGTCCCTCACTTCCAAGCTTCTGTCTCAGCAAACAAACTGAGATCTCCAGCCCAGTGAAGCAGGCAAACTGCCAGCCCCGGAACACAGAGTCCAGCAGGTAAAACTGAGCGAGATCCCCTAGCAGAGCAGGCAAGCTGCCAGTCCCAGAAGCCCTGTAACAGAGAGCCACTAAGCAGGCCCTTGGCCCCTAGTGTAAGAAGCTTGGGAAAGTGTCCCCTGCACTCCAGGAGCTGGGGCTCAATTTTTTAAAATGAGCAAAAAACAAATCAAAAAAGATCCCTGACCACAGAAAGTTATCATTTCAACAGGGAAGGTCAAAACACAAATTCAGAAAAGGAAAACAATGTCAAAGTGCCTAAATATGGGGCCTCAAAGAAGAATATGAATTGATCTCATACCCAAAAAGTTCCCTTGGAAGAATTTTGAAAGGATTTTTTTTAAATCAAGTAAAAAATGGGAAAAGAAAGTTTATAACTGCAAAAGAATTAAGGGAGAACAAAAAAATCAGCAGCTTGGAAAAGGAATTATAAAAATTAATTGAAGAAAACAACTGACTTGGAAAATAGATCCAGGAAAGACAATTTAAGAATTATTGGACTACCTGAAAGCCATGATTTAAAAAAAAAAAAAAAAAAAAAAAAAACCTGGATCACATCTTTCAAGAAATTATCATGGAAAATTGCCCTAATATCCTAGAACCCAAGGGTGACATACGTCATTTAAAGAATCCACCAATCACCACCTGAAAAAGATTCCAAAATGAAAACTCCAGGGAATATTGTAGCCGCATTTTAAAACTATCACACCAAGGAGAAAATACTGTAAGCAGCCAGAAAAAAAAAAAAAAAAGAATTCAAATATCAAGGAGTCACAGCCAGGACTTAAATAGGACTTAGCAACTATTCCATTAAAGAATCAGAGAGCTTGGAATATGATATTCTGGAAGGCAAAATAATCAAGTACCCAGCAAAATTGAGCATAAACTTTCAGTTCAATTCAATGAAATAGGAGACGTTAAAATTTTTCTGATAAGACCAGAGCTGAACAGAAACTTTGACCTTTAATACTAGACTCAAGAGAAAATTTAAAAAACAACATATGGTATTCAATAATGTTAAACTATTTACATTCCTACATGAGATGATGATACTTGTAACTTTTTAAAAGTATATTTCTATTAGGGCAGTTAGAGAATATGGATGTAAATTGGTTTTGATGTAATGATAAAACAAATTTAAAATGTGAAAAAAAATTGTACTGGGAGAAGAGTAAAGGGGAGGCAGAGTGGGATAAATTATTTCACTTGAAGAAGCATGAAAGATCTATTACAATAGAAGGAAAGAAGGCAGGGGGTGAACATTGAACCTTCCAACAAATTTGGCACAAATAGGGAAAAATATACACATTCAGTTGGGTAGAGAAATCTGTCTTACCCTATGGGAAATAAGATGGGAAGGAGAAAAGAAAAGGGAGTAGTACTGATAGAAAGCAGAGCAGATAGAAAGCAGGAAGTAGTAGTCAGAAGCAAAACACTGATAAGTATGGATAGGGTGAAAGAAAATATTATAAACAGAAAAAATAAGGTGAAGGGCAATAACATTAATGTAACTGCAAATGTGAATGGGATGAGCATTCCCATAAAAGGGAAGCAGATAGCAGAATAAATTAAAATAAATTAAAGCAATAAAAAGGAGCTATTTTGCCTAATTGTATATTAATAAATCTGATGATCTAATTGAAATGGATGAATATTTACAAAAATATAAATTGCTCATATTAACAAAAGAGGAAATAAAATATCTAAATGACTCCCATTTTAGAAAAAGAAACTGAACCAAACAGGAAAAAAAACCTCCAAGGCCAGATGGCTTTATAAGTGAGTCCTACCAAACATTTAAGGAATTTTAATACTATATAAACTGTTTAGAAAAATAGGCAAAGAAGTCCTCTCAGATTCCTTTTATGACACAAATACTATGCTGACAGCCTAAGCCAGAAAGAGCCAAAACAAGAGAAATAATAAAATTATAGATCTATTTCCCCAATTAATTCTATATTGTACTAGAAATGTTAGCTTTAGCAGTAAGAAAAAGAAAATGAAGGAATTACAATACACAAGTAAAAAATAAAACCATCACTTTGCAGATAAATTGATAGTAAGAGAATCAACTTAAAAACTACTTGAAATAATTAACATTAGTAAAGTTTCAGAATATAAAATAAACCCATACAAATCAACACCATTTCTATATTTTGCCAACAAAACTCAGCAAGAGATAGAAAAATGCCATTTAAAATAACTATAAAATATATAAAATATTTGCGAGTCCGTTTGCCAAGAAAAACCCAGAAACTATATCAACACAGTTACAAAACACTTTTCACACAAATAAAGTCAGATCTAAACAACTGGAAAAATATCAATTGCTCGTAAATAGAGCTAAAGTAAAAATGATAAATCTCTCTAAATTAATGAATTCATACTAATCAAACTACCAAAATATCATAAAACTAAAAAAATAACATCTAGAAGAACAAAAGATCAAGATTATCAAGGGAATTAATGGGGGAAAAAATGCAAAGGAAGGTGACCTAGTTGTAACATATCCAAAACTATATTATAAAGCAGCAATCAGCAAAATTAGTCAATACTGGGTGAGAAATAGAGTGATGGATCAGTGGGATAGATGCACAGGACAGTAGTAAATTACTATAGTAATCTACTGTTTGATTAATCCAAAGATTCTAGCTTCTGGGATCAGAACTTACTATTTGATTTAAAAACAAAAAACAAAAAAAACTACTGGGAAAACTGACAAAAATCAGGTATAGACAACTCACACCATATACCAAAATAAGGTCAAAATGAGTATGCAATTTAGATGTAAAGGGTAATACCACAAACAAATTAGGAGAGCAATGAATAGGTAACTTGTAAGATCTATGTTGAAGTGACAAATTTATGACCAAGAAATACAAAATGAATAATTTTGATTACATCAAATTAAAAAGGTTTTGCACAAGTAAAACCAACTCAGTCAATATTAGAAGAAAAGCAGAAAAATGAGAAACTATTTTTACAGCTAGTGTTTCTGATAGTCTTCATTTTTTAAATGTATAGAGAACTGAATCAATTTTATAAGAACATATGCCATTCCCCAGTTGACAAATGGCCAAAGTATATGAACCAGGAGTTTTCAGTTGAAGAAATCAAAGCTACCTATAGCATGTGAAAAAATGCTCTAGATCACAATTGATTAGAAAAATGCAAATTAAGAATTAAAGTTGATATGACAGAAAAAGAAAATAATAAAATCTTGGAGAAGATGTAGAAAATTGAGACACTAATTTGTTAGTGGAATAGTAAATTGATCCAAGAATACCACTCCTAGGTTTGTATCACAAAGAGATCATTAAAAATAGAAAGAAAAAGAATCCAGATGTACAAAAAATATTTATACCAGTTCTCTTTGTTGTTGTGGCAATTTTTTAATTTAATTTATTTAATTTTAAATTTGAGGGATTTAAATTTGAAATTTAAAGTTGAGGAATGCCCAAATAACTTGTGGTATATGAATGTAATAGAATATAATTGTGCTATAGGAAATGATTAGAAGGCAAATTTCAGAAAAACCTGGTGAAATGAATAGCAGGAGAATTTCATGCACAGTAATAGCGTAAGTGTATGCTGTAATGTTCTGGTTGGTTTTCTGGAGGTCTTTGGACCAGCCTTCCTTTCAGCAGCGTAATCACCACAAGAATAGCTAGGGATAAAGTCCAAATTCTTTATTATCTCCTTCACAATCTGTTTCCTTGCCTTGGCCCGGGTCAGCTTTCTGGAGGTCCTCCAGTCCTCTTGTCTTCTCTGAGTCTGTTCCAGTCCTCCTCTAGGTCTGACTCTGGCTTCTTAAGTACTCTTATTACAATTAAATTTCATTCATCATTCTGAGTATAAGCCATTCATTATATCACTAGGGAACCATTATTGTTAAGATTAATTCAATCACACTGAACTAGAGAACTATTAATCATCATGCTAAACTAGATTACCACTCTTATCAATTCCACTGAGTTAACACCTTGTTTAAATCAGTCATACAGTTTCAGCCCTCTATAGTATGCAATGATCCATTATGATTGACTTAGTTCTTCCAGCAATACAATGATCCAAGACAATTTGAAAAAACTCATCCACATGCTATCCACATCCAAAAAGAACTTTGAAGTCTGAATGCATACTATTTTAACTTTTAATTTTTGTGTCTTTTCCCTTTTCTGTTTTTTCTCTCACAACATGACAAATGTGGAAATATGTTTACATGATTACATATGTATAACCCATATTGGATTGTTTGTTATCTTGAGAAGAAATGACGGAAAACAAAATTTGAAACTCAAATCTTATTTAAAATGACTGTTAAACTAGCTTTACATGTAATTGAAAAAATAAAGTACTATTTACTCCCAAAAAAATAGTTTCTTGTGCTCTTTATTTTTCTTCCTCAGCCGAGAAAAGTGAGGAATTTAATAGGTTGATCCTATTATCAGAGCCCTTTAACAGGCTTCTAGAAGGCTAAAGATTAATCTTTTATAGATAGCATCTGCCTTTTTATTTTTATGTTACATTTTGACAAGTACAGGTATTCATATATACAAATAGCATATTAGAAAGTAAGAAAGAACAAACAGCAACAAAAATTATAAATGATTTTAAGAAGTGTCTAACGTCTATTATTTACCATTCTTTGACTCCACCCCTACAAGATGTATTTGTCTAATTTTACATTGCATCTATATCATTGATTTATATTTCTTTTTGATTTTTTTACTGTGTATATGATATTAATGTGTTAACTACATGATTGTAATTACTTTTTAGAACATTTTTCTGGTTTTCTTCCCTGACTGCATTTTTAAGATGAACAATTTCTTCCCTACCCTCCTTTTTTACCCTCAGAATGGCAATCAAGGTTTTTCTTTTCATAGATGATAAGGTTCTAGGGCCAGTTGCTAGTTTCTATTAGGGAACAGATCTGAAGAATTCTGTACATGATTATTTGCCATAATTGCTGGACTCTGGGCCATTCTGTCAGGTGCCATGGCATGGGTAAAGTGGAAAGACAACACTGAATGGAGCAGCACTTCAACAAACCTCATTTCTACTTTATTCCTGCAGGAATGTCTATAAGGACCTACGGCAGATTGAACTAGCCTGTGACTCCCAAGAGGATGTAGATAGTTGGAAGGCTTCTTTCCTCCGAGCTGGGGTCTATCCTGAGAAAGACCAGGTTGGTACCTCTCTAGGTATCTGGGAATGGACAAGGAATCAGATGGAACTTAGGAGTGGGCCAGACCCAAGGTATATATGGGCAGAGAAGGGTATTCACCAGGTGGTGTTAATTGTGGCAACAGAGCAAAACAGGTCCTATAGAATCTGTTGTCTTGTGCTTAATTTGAGTTCCTCTCATCATGTGAGAGGGTAGAAACATTCCCAAGCTTTTTTTTTTTTTTTTTTTTCCTGAGACCAGGCTGAGAATGAGGATGGGGCCCAGGAAAACACCTTCTCCATGGACCCTCAACTGGAACGCCAGGTGGAAACCATCCGAAACCTTGTTGACTCCTATGTGGGGATTATCAATAAGTCTATTCGTGACCTCATGCCAAAGACAATCATGCATCTCATGATCAACAATGTGCGTATTCCAAAGGCCCTCGATGTCACTACTCAAGATCTGGGTAGCCGGACCATGTGGTTATCTCTGTCCCAATCCCTGAAGAATCCCTAAAGATGTGGAACATTCGGGATGTGAATATTTGCACAGAAGTCTTATGTTTTTCAGGTCCCCCTTGAGGTTTTAGTCCATGTTCCCAGGAGGGAAAAAATAAGGTCTTGATGGGAAAGCTCTGAGAAACTGGGCTGGCTTCAGTTGATTAGAAAGGGCTTTCTTTAGGGCTAGTCAGGTCTCTATTTTATCCTGTGCATATAGGAGGAAGAAGTCCTAGACTGTTTTTTTGTTTGTTTTGTTTTTTGTGGGGGGGAGAAGCCCAATCCCCTTTCTCCCCAACTTGATCTCTGGGCTTTTCCCCTTACACCACAGACCAAGGCCTTCATCCACTCAGAGCTACTGGCCTATCTCTACTCTTCTGCGGACCAGAATAGCCTGATGGAGGAATCTGCGGACCAGGCCCAGCGTCGAGAAGACATGCTGCGCATGTACCATGCCTTGAAGGAGGCACTTAACATCATTGGAGACATCAGCACCAGCACAGTATCCACCCCTGTGCCTCCCCCTGTGGATGACACATGGCTCCAGAGCTCCAGCAGTAGGCACAGGTCCAGCCAGTTGTATGCATGTCTTATCTGGGGAGAGGGGCTGGACCTGGAGCTGTGGCTGTGAGCACAGCTTTAGGGGGAGGAGGATTGTACCTTTTTACTTCTGCTGGTGCCCAGAGGCAGAACTAAGACCAGCAGGTATAGATAGTGGCAGGATCAGTTCAGTATAAGAGTATATCACATCATATGTATAGAATGACATAGGTGTTCATGCTTGTTTCAGAAAATATGACTTAACAGTATTCCACAAGAGTTGGCTGACCAAGTAGTCAGCCTTAGGAAGGCTATAGAAAGCTGGATTGAATGACCTCTGAATTTCCTTTTCAGTCTTAAATTTTTTGATTCCAGTTAGGATCCAATAGCTTATGAAAGCTGAAGAGAGTTGTCTAGGATCCCCAGTCCTGAGGCAGTTGAGGGCAGACCACCATTGTCCAGCAAACAATTTAGCTGCTTCAGTGTCATTGGCAGGTGCAAGTTGAGTGCAGGAAATAGACTTAATCTGTTCTAGGGAGGCTGAGGCGGGACCTGGCTTCTCTACAACTCTAGGTCCAATCTCTGTTCTCTGTCTTCTCTTGCAGTCCCACACCTCAACATCGACCTCCTGCCAGTGTGCCTCCCCCAGGAAGGCCCCCTGCAGTCAGGGGTCCTACCCCAGGTCCACCTCTGATCCCTGTACCTGTAGGAGTTGCTGCCTCCTTTGTGGCTCCCCCTATTCCCTCTCGGCCTGGACCTCAGAATGTCTTCTCTAACAACGATCCCTTTTCAGCCCCACCTCAGATCCCATCTCGGCCAGCACGCATTCCGCCTGGCATCCCCCCTGGTGTGCCCAGGTAAGATTTATCCTAAACCCCTGCCCATTCCCTTTCCCTTTGCTCCTTGCCAGGGACAGTGCTGAATCTGTTGATAGCCTTGTCTTTAGTCTTTTGAGATAGTGGGTCCCTCATTCATATGGCATTGAGAAAGTAACCCTGGCAATGCCAGTGTGTGGCTGCTAGCGTTCCCAATCCTATCCCCTCAGGACCTACTGTACACAGACATCTCTCTCAGCAGGGGACTTGTTGGCTGTGGGAGCCAGCAGTCTTAAGTCAGTTGGTTAGTTGGTTGCTGTTCCTTAAAGTAGAATTCTCATCTGATTCCTGGGGGGTGGGGTGGGGAGAGGAGCAGTGCAGGGTTGAGAGGTCTGGCTTAGAGGTAGCTCTCTTGTCCATGAAAGGGTGCTCTTGGGCTCCCAGCCAAATTATTGGCCTTCAAACCCTTCCCAGCTTCTGTAGGCATTTGGATTCTGACACGGTCTGAGAGGGTTGTGGGGAGACTGGAGATTCTCGGCTAGGCCAGCAGCCCGGTAGCCCATGCTGTTCTCATCCTTGTTGGCTTGCCTTCCCCATCCTCACCGGGTTCTCTTCCCATCTGTTTCTATTTTCTTTACAGCAGAAGACCCCCCGCCGCACCGAACCGGCCAACCATTATCCGCCCGGCCGAACCATCATTGCTAGATTAACCCTGGGTTCTAGAGAAAGCCCATGTACTCAGTGGGGTGTGGCCACCAGACCATCAGGGTACTATTGTGGGTGGGGTTTCTATACACTGCCGGCTCTGAGGGACACCCAAGGTTGTAGAAAGCAAATGTGGGCTCTGGACCCTGAGGCCTCCTTCCCTTCCCTCCTTTCTCCCTTAGTCCCTGACAGCCAGGCCTGAGGCCATGCTTGCCAGGCAGGGATCATCTGAACTTGTAGCCCGTGGGCCTGGTGGTACATACTTGCGCTCCTTGGCCATTCCAGTACAGATGTAGACAGCAGCCGGAGAGGCGCTGACAGGCCAGGGATGCAGCTCTGCAGGCTCCCAAGGCACTCGCACTTAACCTCTGGAACTGAGCAGTCCTGGGGAATCTAGAATGGAATTGGGGTCTTGCACTTTGTAAATGAGTTCTGGGATTTGACTTGGGATAGACAGATGGGGACTGATGTAGTGGCCTGTCAGTTCAGCCCATCAACCCTAGGCACTGTTTATGTATAAATGATATACGAATGGGGAAAGGAGGGACCGACTCATGAGCCTTGGGCTTTGGGCACAGCAAGAGCCTGTATTTCTGTGTCTGTGGCCCTTTGAGTGATGTGTGATTAAACCAAATGTAAGTTGGAGACCAGGTGACCTGCTGCATCCTTTGTACATTGACCCAGCAAGGTCAGGGCGTTTCTAAGTCACCTCATTTGAGGGGAGTCCTGCTGGCCAGTTAGTACAAAGTCTTGGCCCCACCCCACTTCAGGACCCAAATGGGTCTCATGTTCATCACCCTAGGAGCTCAGTGACAGTGAATCGGGGCATGGCACCAACGGGTGAAGCGGCAAGTACTAAGGCCTAGCCTGGGGTTATCAGATGTACCTAGTCAGAAAGTAGCTAGCCCAGTATAAGGAAGGGGAAGAAAGCAGAGTGACCAGTCTTGGTCGTCGTTGATCTCTCCACTGCCCGCTCCTTTACACTCCCAGGCATTGGTGTATTTGCACGCCTCCAGCTGTATATACTCCTTCTGGAAGCCAGACTTTAAAAAGTCAAGCCCCATAATACTACAATACTGTTAAGCTTCCAGAGATGTATCTCCAGCCTTTAAACCACCCTAAACCCAGAGTTGCCTTAAACCCCTACTGTGGGGATGGGGACCCACTGAGGTGCATAACTCACTATTGGGAAAGTGGTCTTCCTTTGCCCCAACTCTCCCCCCCCCCCCAAGAGGAAAAGGAAAAAAACCAGGCCAGGGAGCACTTGGATCAGGGACCATGTCTGCCTGAGGGACTGCCCAGGGCTCAAGAGTTGATGATATTGGCCTGGCTGGCAGACTGTCTGCCAGACTTAGACCCTTTGTGGGAAATGGGCTCCAGCTCTAGTCATGCTGGCACCTATGTGGGACTTAACTTGTTCCTTCACTCAATTTGACCAGTGTAAGTGCCTCTGCTCTGTACCCTATTAATAAACTAAAATAAAGGGAAGAAGCTACTGGTGGCTGGTGTCTGTCTCCTCCTGTCTTTGCTTGGGAGTAAAGGGGATGGGAATCTGCTTCTTGGGGCTCCGCCTACTGTCCCAGATCCTTGCTCAACCCTGCTGCTGACCCTGCTCCTCTTGAGAGCTTCAGTTCAGTGGAAGTACTGGGAACTTCAGAATTAGCTACCATTACCCCATCCATCTTTTTTAAGTGACTGCTTTTCCCCAGAACTTCCTCTTCCCACCCTCATCTTCAGGCATGAGCCTCCCCTACCCTTTAAGAAGGTGGAGCTGCTTCAATAGGCAATTTAGTCCGAGCTCTTTAGATTAGATAAAATACAGAGAAACTGCTTGTATCTTCTTAAAGACTTGGGGTCTTTAAACTGGTTCTGTAGTTTCCTACCAGAGTACTGAAGGAAAGAATGGCAAGATGATGTTAGGAATAGCTCTCCTGTGGGCCCAAAGCCAGCCAACTAAATAAATCAAAGCTAAAAATATGCCATAGAGGAGGATTAGGTCCTACTGCCTGCAGAATGTCTACCTCTCCGAAGGCCAGAGGTTTCCCCCTAGTATAGAGCAAAGCTCCCATTGGAGCTTTGAATTGGAGAGGTAGTACTCCCCAAGAGGAAAATGATTCTGGCAGAAGCCCAAGCTTCTGGTCAGAACTCTTCAATCCTCTGCCTTAGAGGCATTTGTAAAGCTCGCCCTAAGATCTGACTCCCTGGGAGAGGTAGAGTTGTCCCACTCTACTAGACCTACCCCTATACTTGGCACCCCAGTGAGGGCAGTCACCTGGTGATTTGACCATTCCACCATTCTTCAGCCTTCTCTCCACAACAACATTAAACTTATTGTTTCTATTTCTCTCTTGTGCTCAGGCGACCACCTCCTTCTGCTCCTTCCCGGCCCTTCTTCTGAATTTCGTCTGGTTGAGAGACATCCATCTCCACAGGCGCCAGCCTGCTGCCTTTGCCCAGGGCATTGCCCTGTGGGCCTTGGGAGCTGAGGGGGCATTTTCCCATTCAGGCTAGGCCTGAGCTCCCTACAGTGGCACCTTGGAGAGTTGGCTTTCACTCCTGCTGGTCATATTGCTCTAGGCCAAAACTTAATAGCCTCGTTTCCAGATAGCCTGGTTTTCAGGGACACAGGCCCCGGGTACAATCAACTTGTTCCCCCAGCCTAGGCCCCAGTTACCACACACTCCACAATTCCAAGAGTAATTTATTAAACCAGAGCTGGTACTTTGTTCCATGTGGCTCAGGAGTCACCCCTTTCTACCCTTGGCTAACAGCTTTCTGCCCAGTAAGGGTACTGCCCTTGTTCCCTTGGCCAGCTGAGTCCCAAGAGCCTTCATTTGATTTGAAGTGGGTCAAGTCCTCTGCTTGGGGACGCAGCCACACTGGTGCTGTTAGAACTTTATGTAGGCAATGAGCCAAAGCCTTCCCCCTGCCCCATCCTGCAGCCCCCTGCTGCAGGCAGCACCAGGCTGGGGGAGAACAACCCATCCTGTCTCCAATAAACTGACAGTCCTGGGCAAGCATATGATAGTGTCTGAGTTTCATTAAAAGTTCTTGGTGAGGTACGAGGGGATTGCCCTCACCTGTTCCCACTTCATCTCTTAGTTTCTGTTGGGGACTGGGAAGCTACTCCCCACAGAGCTAATTTTGTGTCTGAGCAGCTGGCATGGGGGGGGGGGGACCTGAAATAACGAGAGTAGAGGAAAGGTCACATGGCCATTCTGGAAGGGGACTCAGTCTTGAGTCTAGAGGATGACTTAGGGAACACCCAGAAAGGCCAGAGAGGAATAGGGTGAGATGGGGAGGGGATGCCCCAGGATGGACAATACTTAAGGCACCTGGGGGGAGGAGGGGATAACCCATGCTCTCTGGGCAGCTTTGGAACAAAAGATTTCACCCCATCGTTCCCTCTTTGCTTTCTTCAGTAATGGAGCCAGCAGCCTCTCATCTACACCTCTGATAAGGCACAGTCCCATACTGCACCACCTAGCTGCACTCCCACCATCCCAACTGTTCTCTGCTCAGACCTCTTTGTCTCAGCTTAGGTTTGGGGTGTCCTAAGCTCCAGAGAACAAAAGAAGCTCCTAAGAAGTCTGACATAAGTGCCTGTTACATCAAGATCCCCTCTATGTCCTTGACAAAAAGGAGGGATCAGTGCCCCAGGCTTCTCCTGACCCTTTCTTGGTCAATTTTAAATTGCTTCCCCCAAGGAAGTCCAGTTGTTCCTCAACCCAGGGCTATGAATAGACCCTGGGCAGGAGAGAGAGACTCCCTCCAGCCCACTCCACCCCCCCCCCCCACTCCCTCCCACAGCTCTCCTCTCCAGGGAGAGTTATGTGCGCACAGCTCTCTTGTCCTGGAAGAGGCCTTTGAGCGTGCACACTTGGAGAACAGCCACCAAGAGCAGCAGCCCTACATTAACAGCAGACCAGAAGTTAACTCTCTCCAAGTTGCCCTCCTGCAGGTTACGGTCTCGAGCCTCAAAAGCCCTCAACAGAGTCAGCACTTGGATACTGCGCTCCAGCCTTGTCTTCATCATCTCAATGGATTCCTGTGGGAAAGTAAAGAAAAAGCAAATTCCTCAGACAAATTGGTCAAAATGGTCCCTGAAACTCAGACTGCCCCACACTTCTAGAGCGCAGCCCACCCAGGCCTAACATCTGCCCAAGTCCCACAGATTGGGCAGGGAATTCCTTTTAAGGGAAGACCAAGTAAGAGAATGTGTCCAGGCAAAGGCCATCTCAGCCCAGTTGGACCCAGATTTCTCAATGAAACCAAAGCAGTCCTAGGCAGTGAGGATCGAGGACGTTTAGTGGTGCAGTAGAAGCCAAGTAAGTCAAAATTTTGATCCCACTTCCTAGCCAAAAGGCCTTGTGCAAGCTGCTATATCTCTGACTTTATTTTCTCACATTTAAAAATAAACTAATATCTGCACTATTTCATTGTGTCACAAAGGAAACGTTTGGTAAACTTCAAAATACCATCTCAATATAAACCCTTAGTAGCATTTCTTTTTTATTCCAGAACTGCTCTGTAGGGGCCAAAAGAGGCCTGAGGAGGGAGATCAGATACTGGGCTGGGGGAAGGAATCCAGCTCCCACCTTAATGTCCTCAATCTTAATGTCAAGCATTTCTTCAGGCTCCACCACGTCGGCCCAACCATCACCATCACTATCCTCCTCATCTTGTAGACTGTCAAATATGAGCTCAAAGAAGACTAGCTTCTCTGAAATGGTGCTGAAGGAGTTGTCAAAGCACAGCTTGTAGTCTCCCAACTCCGTGGGCTCCACCCTGGAGACGAGACGGGAATGAGCAGCTTCTCGTGGGGGATAGGGTGACCTGCCCAATCACCCCATTCTGCCAAGGAGATGCCCCTGCAGCCCTGGCAGCGAGCAGTGGGTAACCTGAGGCCAGGTCACGCTTAGCAGATGTAACCAAACCCCTCTAAGTAGGGCAGTCAGGCTGGGAGGTAAAGGGGAGACAACGAGGGGCCGCGAGAAGGCGTACTCACGTGTGCACCCCGTCCGACTTGCGGTACTCACTAACCAGCAGCACCCCCCGAGGGCTTTCCAAGGAGAAGTCCACATCTAACCCCGCTCCTCCGATGACCTGGGGGTAGAGGCCAAACAGGGCCTTGAATGCAGGTAAGGCTATCCCAGCTCTCTACTCAGCCAGGGGCCGGGGGCTAGCAGGGCGCTCCCCATCAGCCCCCGTCCTTCAGAGGCACTTTTTTCTAACCCCGCCCTTTAAATCTCAGGCTCTGAGACCCCCACACACACACACACCTCCTGTCCTAGCCCCGCCCCTTCTAGAGATGCCTGGTTCTGGCCCCGCCCCCTTACTCATCAGGGCTCCAAACTATGAACCGCCCCTAGCGGACCAAAACTCTGGCTCCGCCCACAAAGGGTCCCCAGTCCCGCCCAAACTCCCCTCCCCCCTTCCTTCAGGTTCCCCAACCCCCACCCGCGCCCCTACCTGGTACTCGGCCTCCAGACTGGCGTTAGCTGGTGCGGGCTGGTAGAAACACTGCTTACGGCCAGCGGGCAGCAAAAACGTGAACTCGCCGTCCTGAGGTGGGGGAGCCCGGGAGCCTGTCCCGGCCACCAGCGGCATCAGCCATGCCGCCAGGAGTAGGGCCAGGGCCGCCCTTGCCGCCATCATCCGGGTCATCCGGCAGTGTGAGGAAGGGACGCGGCCCCTTTAAGGCTTGGCTCCGCAGCCCTGCAGTCTCTCTGCCCGGTTGGCGCCCACGCCTGCCGGTCGGGCGAGGAATCCCGCCCCTGCAGCCCATCGCTGGGATTGGAAAGAGGCAATGCTCCCCCTTCGTTTCCTTCCTCTCTGAAAGCAGTGTCTCCGCGGGGTCTCGGGGGAACTAAACCAGCGCTCCAGCTGGGCCGTCCCTCGCAGGCAGTCTTTGAGACAGCTAAGGCCAGGCTAGAAGGAGGGGCCGAAGGTCCTTACGAGGCAGCCCCGCCGCCGTTTCCCAAAATGCCCCGAGCGGGAAGCCGTTGGCAGTTAGGAGGCTTCCCCGCCTCTTCGCGGGGTCTGGCTGGACGTGGGGTGGTGTGGGGCTCTCGCGGCCCTCCCTTCCCGGGGAGGGGCCTGACCGCACCCTCGCCTGCGACCTCTGTTCTTTCCTACTTCTGGGTGTAGTTTCTGGGTGGCCCCGCACCAACGTTCCCCCTCCTTCCACCATTGAGGAAACTGGGAGGTCCAATGCCGTGCTTTAGGCCGCGGTGGAGAGGGCGGACCCGGCGAAGAATAGCTATGTCTCTCCAGTTCCAAATTCTCTTCTTCCCCTTCTCTCTTACCCATCAAGAAAGCCAAATTCTGTTACATGCAAAACAGATTTCTGCATTAGCCACGTCCATCCCCCAAAAAAGTCGAGAAAAAGGAAAAGTGGCTTCAATTCACAGCGCTCGGTTCTCCACCTGAAAGTGGAAGCATCCCGAGTTCTCTGGAATTGTGCTAGTCACTGTGTTAATCAGTTACTAAGCCTTTCCGAGCTGATTATCCTTACATAGCCTTACTGTGCACATTGTTCTTTGCCATCGGCTCCCACAGGTCTTTCCAGATTCCCCGAAGTCTCGGGGCACTTGGAGCCTGTTTTATATCATGAACCAAAGATTTAATATCTGTGGGGTGATGATTACTTCACCCCGTTTCTTCATCTGTAAAATGGGATTAATAATTGCACTAACGGGGTGGCTGTGACAAGAGTACTTTGCATCTGATAAAACACTTAACTAAATGGGACTTACTTAGTCAAGGATGAGGGACTGTCCATAGTAGAATAAAACAAAATTGTATGTAAAAGGAGCAATTCAGGCAAATCATAATAACTGACACATTAAGTTCCCGGGGAAATTTTGCAGAGGGAAACCACCTTCAGATGGGAAAATTGATTTCTTGGAGGAAGTAGCTTCAGAGTTGGGACTTGAAGAGAGAAGGATTTCAGCAAGTTGAGATGAAAGAGTGACTTGCAGGCATGGAGGATCAGCTTACCATGCAATTCATCTATTGATATGGCAAGGGAAGATGAACAATTGTGTGTAAAGGGGAGTAATAATTACTCATACTCAGAGATTTATAAAAAAATTTTTTTTAATAACCAAAGGATATTATCCCTATCTTAAAGATGAGGAACAAAATCATAAAGGTTTTTACACAGCAAACACTGGAAACAAGATTCAAACTTCGATCTCCTGACACTTAAAAACAGTTCTTTCTACTATATAGCACTTAATATAAAACTGAAAGGAAAAGGAGATTACAAAAGGCTTTAATTACCAAGTTAAGCATACTCATGCTTTCCTGCCCTTCAGCCCTGGCAAGTTCTAGTGTGTTGAAGATGAGCCCCAGATCCATAAATCCAACTTCAACCTATAATCTTAATCTTGTACTGTGAGACAGGGTATGTCAAATATCCTTAGGCTTAAGGAGTTTACAATATGGTTTGGAAAACGAACTAATGCCCAATAAACAATTAGAAAAAGGATTAGATTTAGACTTATCAGTCTCACATTCCTTGATATAGCAACTAGTTTATATTTCATGCATTTATGATAATAAAATGAGCAAGGGTGGAGGGAAGTTATACTTGTTACTCTTTTTTTTTCTTTGCCCATCATTGACTTTTATTTTTAATGGCTTTATTTTCAAATTATATGCAAAGATAGTTTTCAACATTCACCCTTGCAAAACCTTGTGTTCCACATTTTTCTCTCTCCCCATTTCCCTCCCCTAGACAGCAAGTAATCCAATATAGGTTAATATGTGCAATTCTTCTAAACATATTTCCACATATGCTGCACAAGAAAAATGAGATCAAAAAGGGAAAAAAAAAAGGTAAAATACTATGTTGTGATCCATATTCAGTTCCTATAGTCCTCTTTCTGTATACAAAAGCTCTCTCCATCATAAGTCTATTGAAATTGTATGGTTGCTCCTCTTACTATGTGCATTCTCACTGACATATCCATCCATATCTTTTCCAAAATGTAATCCCAAACTAGACCTTTGAATTAAAAAAGAATACTGAGAGAGATACAAGCAAACAAATTATTGGTATGGCAGGGAAAAGAAATTTCTATTGCAGAACAGTTAAAGGACTGAGATTAGTAGTTTTTTCCCCGATTAATAAGATTCTCCCTAAAGTTGAAAACATCCCCAGTTTGGGGGCAGCTAGGTGGCTCAGTGGATAGAGCACCAGCCTTGAATTCAGGAGGACCAGAGTTCAAATCTAATCTCAGACACTTAACACTTCCTAGCTCTGTGACTCTGGGTAACCCCTGGCCTCAAGAAAACAAAAACAAAAACAAAAACAAAAAAAAAAAACCAGCCCCAATTCAATAGTCAAGATTTTTATTCCAAATTTTAACATTCTAAGGTTTTTACTTAAGAATATGGGTTGTCAAGGACCGAAGTGACCTCCTTTTCCACTTTCCACTGCCTTTAAAAGCAAAAAAAAAAACAAAAAAAAACTGTTCTCAAATTTGTAAAAATCTGTAGAATTCAACTGAAAATATGGAACTTAGCTTCTTTGGTTTGACATACTATTTGTAAAAGGGGAGGGCAAAACATCGATTCCCTTTCAGCTCAAGAGTGTGCAATTTCCTCTCTAGATGAGGAAACTGCCCTCGTAAACTCTTTTCTTCTTGCCTCACAAGGTTGTGAGCATTTGGTTTGGTGTGTCTCTCTTCAGCCAGAATTATAACTGAACTCATTGAAGAGATGCCCTGGAAAGTCCTCTTTTTTGTAACCGGTAAGTTTCTTTACCTGATGACACCTTAGGAATCAGAAATCACTTCCTAATTTGCAGAACAGACTATCTGGGAACCTTTAGTAATGTTTGCCAGAACTGAAGAAAAGGAGTCTGGTTTGTACTGATTTCTTAGGTTGTAATAACAATTTCAGGATCCTAACCCCAGGAATATGTGCTGTGTAATCTGTTCTGAAAGACATAGGATGATGTTGTATCCAAGCCTTTGGTTTTGCTTTTGAGAGAATGAGTGTAACCCATGAACCCCTGAAAGATAATCCTGGAAGATTCCTGTCTGGAGGGTGTCCAGGGCATTCTCTGAAGGAAGCTGAGGGAGGAAATGTATTGTCATTCTAGGGAAGAACTTATTATCCCTTCTGGGGCAGACCTGCCTAGGTTGGTCATAGATTTAGAGTAAAAGAGAAGTTAGAAGCCATCTAATACCATTTTACAGATTAGGTTTGGTGAAGTGTGGTGACTTACCCTAGAGCCCATATGAGTGCTGACATTTGAACCCAAATCCAGCAGACATCCCCATGAATTCTCCCCACTGAATTCAATCCACACTCAAAATTCCTTTGTGTACTTTGTTTTTCAGGCTCTTTGGCAATACCAGCTCCTTCCATTTCTCAGACCCCTCCATACCCTAGCAAACCAGGGGATCCCATCCACCTTCAGTGTATGGCCCCCCCTGGCTTCCAGAAAGTTGAATTCTCACTGTTCCAAGAAGATGGGGTGGTCCAGACACTGCAGGCACAAGAGGCCCAGCAGGGAGTGGTTTTCACAGTGGCCAATGTTAGTGAAGGCCTTACAGCACAGTACCAATGTCAATACAGTGTGATGGGGGAGATTGCCAAGCAATTCTCAGACTTCAGCAAACCAGTGAATGTGACCTTTCCAGGTAAGGGCCAGCTTGCTTTTTGACACTTTGTATCATGTGAGATGGTTCCAGTCCCTTCTGGTTGCTCATTCTTCCAGCTCCTTGTGGGTTGGTCCCATTTCATCTATCCTACTCCACAATCTCTTGTTATGTTCTTTACTTCCTGGATAATTTACGTAGTGATCTTCCAAGGTTGGAAGATGATGTGTTAGAGTTCACAACTTAACATGCAACAGTAGCTAGCTACAAAACTGTCAAAAAGTATCCTGTGTTATACTCTGAACATATAGTGGAATCATGGAAGAAGTCAGCTCCATGTCCCAGGAAAATTGCTCACTCTCTGATTTTTCTTTTCCAGTTTATGGGCTGCCAACTACAACTCTTCCAACTGCTCCAGGTAGAGTAAATCTTCTGGGAAAGAAAGGCAAAGAGGGAGGGAGAGCTGGAATGGCTCTGTGTTGCCTTTCTATTCCCAGAACTAATTTCTCAAAGGCAGGCAGGTCTGTTCTGGGGATATCTTCGAGTGTCACAAGGGCACCAACACAGAAGTGAGGTAAAAAAATTGTTGGTCCTTTCTATAAGAAATTACACTAAGTAGAGAACACTGAGTAAATCCTTTGTAGAAACCACTTATGGGAGTCACACTCTAGTACTCCTGGTCAGTTGATCACCTCCAAAGCCTTCGAGAAGCATGGTGCTCTGCATCTTGTAATATGGTAAAATAAGAGTCTAAGCTAGTTTTCTGGTGTTCCCAATCCAGCAAGCCTATCCTTTGTGAGGAGGCACCTTAAGCACCTCTTTCCCTTTCATTTCTATTGTTTCTCTCTCCTTGACCTGTCCAAACTCAATATTTCTATTTTCTAGTGCCCTCTTGGATCTTACCATTGTCCCTGAGTCTGGCTGGAGCATTAATCCTCATTGTGATGCTGGTTGTGGCCATTCTAAAGATTAGACAAGGTACATGGATTTTTTTATCTGAACAACAGAAAAAATGACTATTAAGGAATTCATGTATTTCCAAGTCCTTTAAATTATTCAGGAAGAGGGGGAGAGTTTTTCCTACTTAGGATTTTCCCAAAGCCTCAGTTTCCTAGAGAATACGTTTCTTGTGAGGATCCCTGGCCCACTTCTATTATATAAAACATATGCCTGATTTCATTTCCCTCAGTGAAACAAGAAAGTCAGATTAGGTTAGGACCTGGAAATGCCAGGTTTGATTCTGGAATTGTCAAGTTTTTAAAGAATCGCTCTTTGCAATATAAACTTATTGGTGAAACAATCTAATACTTCGTTATTTGTTGTTTTTATTTTTGCCAGTTAAAGTCAAAAACCTTCAGAAAAAAAGGTGAGGTGGGTCCAGGAGAACTTCTGGGAGCATGTGATGGAGGAAACATCAGTTTCCATAACTTTTTGTCCTGGGGTAGAATAATGAGGATAGAATCAGAGCATTTTTAGAAAATAATTGGTTCAGGTAATGTGAATGAAGAAGGTAGGAGTGGCTTCCTTCAGAGTCCATGAAGACTCCCACTTGGATCCTACACTAAGACAACCCACTTGGGATGGAAGGTAACTGTGTCATGGAGACAATCCTTGTTATATTGTTCAGATTCCAAGTGGGAAGTGGGTTCTTAAAGAGTTCTTAGGGAGCCTAAGATTTAAACTTTTCTCTTGATTTCTCGTTTTCCTATTTGGGGGAAAAAAAAAAAAAAGGAAAGTCCCTTTTAGTATTGGGACATATGATCTTTTCCCTTCCTGGCTCATATTAACCAAGTTCTTTTACATGTAAGGTGTTGCTTAACTATTCAAAGTAAATACTCATTTGTGGCTTATACTATTAGCATCATTTTTTTAGAGCTACACCTTATATTTATTTGCCAATTTGATTTTACAAATGCTATTTAACAAACATTTAAGCAGCAATTATATGTTTAAAGGAATATATTATGATGAAAGATATAGAAAGATCAATAAGATAAAGTTGCTTTATACCTTCAAACTGCACCAAGATTTTTGGGGTGCTCTATAGTGTTTAAAATCTGTACAAACAATAGTAATGCCTAAAGTGCTTTTCAAGACCATTTAGATCAGAGGAATAGTTTTTATTCTTTCATTTGCAGAGAGCAAGAATCCTGCTGGACAAAGATAAACTATACTACTTCAGGTACATATGTTCCCTGGCTCAAAGTTGAGTAATGTAGTCTCCATAGTCTGTCTCTTCCTGTACCACTTGTCTTAGACAACCATCTCTTCTGAGGTCATTAATTAGCCCAGTTTTGGAACTGCCCATTAGGAGCAGTAGAGTACAAGACATTAGCTCACCCTCACTTTTGAAGTCTAAAGTCTCTATTTGTAGCTAACTTCACTGCAGTGGCTACACAATCAATGACAAGGGGAAAGTATGGAAGACTACCATGAAGATATAAGGAGACAAAGTAACATCTAATTCCTTATATTTGAGAAAGTTGTATTCCTAGGTTTCCCTTTTTCCTCTAAAGAAGAGTTTGCCCTCTCTTGTGGTAGAGAAGCAGCATCTTAGTCATGTGATTCATGCTAGACTATATAGGGTTTGGGTGGATGAGAATTTTTTTTTTTATAATAATGCTATATGCCTGTCTTTTGTTCTTCTCCCATTACAGATATGTCTTTTGATAACTCCCTGTTCTCCATTTCAATGGTGAGTGGTTCAATTCTTAAGATACAACTTATAGATACCTACCAGATTCTTGGGCCAGCTAAATGTATGGAGTTTCAGGTTTCAAGTCAGAAAGATCTTCCTGAGTTCAAATTTGGCTCCAGACACTTACTAGTTGTGAGACCCTGGGTAAATCACTTAACTCTGACTACTTTAGTTCCTCATCGGTTAAATGAGCTGGAGAAGGAAATGGCAAACCCATTCCAATACCTTATCAGACAAACAAACAAACAAACAAACAAACCCAAATGGAGTCAACAGAGAGTCATACATGATTGAACAAGCAACAAGCAATCAAGATTCTAGGGAATGAATATATCTTGAGGTATATTGGCATAGTCCTTTGCCTGTTAAGTGGGACATAATATATATATAGTGAGTGATAAGCAACAAATTGTTCAGTTTTCCAGTGTCCAGAATCAAATTATTTTTAAAAAATGCAAAAAGAACCTGAGTTCTGACAATATGAAAATCAAATTTTCCTTTAGTTTTACTAGAAAGAAGGCTATGTCAAGAGCATGCACTAGTAATTACACTGGGATCTCTGACCTAATCATATACTTTACCTAACCAAAAAGAAATGATATCAGTTTTTTGGTAACCACTCATCTAGGTCCCAGTCAAAAGAGTGAGACATCTTTTAATGAGGCAGCTACCATAGTAACAGAGTCATGCATAATTCTTGTTATCCCTGAGACTTTAAGAGCCTATTCTGAGTAGTGTTTCAGCAGGATTGAAAGTAGTGATTCAAGAAGTCACTCTTGCTCTAAGACACACTACCCAGAATCATGAAGCCTAATTATTTCTGGGTTTTTGCCTTCAAATGGGTAAAGAGTTGGGTAAAAGATGCTGCATCCCTTTTTAAATTGGCTTGATATTTCCAAGCCCCTTTTCATTCATCTCCCTTTTACCTTTGCAAATATGACCAGTCCCAAGATGCTGAGATGTTCTCACTGGCCTCAGGCCCAACCATAAATGTTGTATTTGAATAGCTCCCTGGAGATTCTGTTTCTGATGGCTTCTAGAAAGCATTATTGCCTGGCTTCTATGGCATAGTCTATTCCTAAGCAGCATTTTGACTGCATACTGATAGTAATGATAAATAAGATGGAGAATTTAGAAGACAGACAATTAATTGATTGAATGAGAACCTCTCTCACTTATCTGCCGCTCATAAACTAAATGAAAACCTTATTTCAAGTAATTTGCCCCTTTGATAGTTACAACCAACTCATAGGATCAAAAGTTATTAAGGGAGATCTTCATTAAGCAAATATTTTATTCAAAGATATGTGATTTGGACTAAGAATACAAAGATAAGCCTAGGCCTCTGCCCTGAAGTGGGTTATTTTATTATCTAATGGGGGAAGTCAGGCATGTAGGAGTTTGACAATAATGCAAAACAGAAGGAGGTCAATATATAAGAGAAGTAGAAGCAAAGTGATGGAAAAATCATAGAAGGTTGGGTGTAGGAGGGTCAAGAAGATTTGAAAGAGTAGCTAACATTGGAGCTGGGTCATTAAAACTATTATTTTAGTAGGGCAAAATTGGTGGGAGTGTGAGGTAGGAAATGGCATTAGCCAAGCAAATTAAAAAGATGATGGGAGGTGCCTATGGTTCTGATGAGTGCCAGTTTGGTGAAATGGAAGAAAGGAAGGTAAGATGGAGCTGCAAAAGGAAGCTGGAGCTGGATTGTTCAGGATCTTGAATGCAAGACCAAGAAAGTTTGAATTATCCCATAAACATTGGGAAGCCCCAAAATATCTGGGAGCCCTGGAGCAATAACATCATATGCATTAGCAAGATTTTTCTGGGAACCTGTTGTCTAATAATAATAATAATAACAACAGCTAACATTTATGTGGTGTCTAGAATGTGCCAGGAATTGTCCTAAGTGCACTTACAAAATTAACTCATTTGATCATCACAACAACCCTAAGAAGTAGGTGCTCTTATTATCCCCATTTTACAGATAAAGAAACTGAGGCAAACAGAGTTTAAGTCACCTGCCCAAGGACACACACACTAGAAAAGATCTGAGCTTGGATTTGAATGCAGATCTTCTTGAATCTATGTTAGGCAATCTATTCCCTACACCTCCTAACTGTCCAAAGGGGAGCAGTGGGTGGATATTGTAGTGGTTCACCAAGATGTAATGGAGGTAGAGATTGCACTGGCGAGTCATGGGGATGAGAGAGATCAGAATGAAGAATAAGATTTCTGAATGTAGAGGAGTAAGAGAGGTAAAGAGTCAAGTATCAAACAAGAATTACTGAGAGATTGGTATTTCCATTAGCATAAATAGAAAAGGGCAGGAAAAAAAAACAAACTTCAAAGGGAGAATTAGTTTACTGTAGGAAATCTATGTGAAAAGGGCCTGATAATGGTTTGAAATGTGGATTTGAAGCTCAGGAAACTAGATTATTGCCTTCATGAAATTGGTTAATGGTTGAAATTTAGAACTAAAATTGAAATTTTTGTTAGTTGAAATTTTTTTACATTCCTAAGCAAGTACAACTTCTTCCCCAAATACAAGTTATTTTGAACAAGATAAATATACCATCCTACCCAATGGACATTTTTGAGCCTTTCATTGAATGCTATACTGTAAAAGAGAACCTAAAATGATAGCGTCAAAACTGTTTCAATATGGTTTTAAATACCTCCTCAGTTTTAGGTTGGCACAAAAAGAACAGGGTGGCCATGGAGATGAAGTGGGTTTTCAGGAGGAAGAAAAATCTAGAGGATAGAATCCATGCCATAAGACAAGCAATATGGTATAGTAGATAGAGCTGGACTCTGAACTCAGTCAAGAGACTTGAGTTTTTATCCCACCAGAGAGTCATGAATGGGTTACAACCTTCCAGCTTGTTTCCTCATCAGTAAAATAGAGATAATAAAACTTGTCCACCTTACAGGACTATGGAGGAATATACTATATCTGCAAATTATTGTAGTTATTGAAAAAATATATTTAGCCTAGAGATGAGAAGATTTAATAAGAAGTTATAGGGCTGTTAAGGGAAAGCAGATCAGACTTTTTTTTTTTGGCCCTTGGAGTGCAGACCTGGAAGCTGCCTAGAAATTTCAGAAATGTTTTGATTCATTGTAACGAAATACTTGCTAACAATTAGAACTAGTCCTCTTCTACCCATGATTCCCCCTCACTTCAAGTAGATATTTGATGAGTACTTATCAAGAATGTTACAAAAGGGATTCCTACTGATGTAGAATGTGACTAGATGATTTCAAAGTTCCCATACTATTCTGGAAAGTACACCTGATAACCCAGAGATGACAAAGCACACATTAGAAGAGCACACATTGAGAAAGGTTCATAAGATACCAACTTGTTAATAGTTTTTAGAGATCTTTTAGTCCATTTTCAAGATAAAGAGACTAAGTTATATAGGAATTAAGTCACTTGTTCATAATCACATAGTGGCAGTGGTTTAATATAATGTCCTAGTTAGCTTTCTGGAGGTCTTGGGACTAATCTTCATTTTAACAGAATAATCATGAGAATAGTCAGGGATAATTCTTTATTATCTCCTTCACAGTCTGTCTCCTTCACCTGTGACTTGGCTAGCTTTCTGGAGGCCTTCTAGAATGGGTCTTGGTTTTAGTGGAGGAAGCAGGAGAGCCACCATGACGGTCTCTGTCTTGAAATCTCTCTCTGGCTCAATTTGTTCCTAGTTTATATGCTCTATTACCATTATATCATTACAGTATATTGAGTATAAACTAATCATTATATCACCAGGGAACCATTATTTGTTGTAAGATTAAATCAGTCATACTGAACTAGAGAACTCACATGCTAAACTAGATAGCCATTTCTTATCAATATCACTGAATTAACACCTTGTTTAAATAAATCATACTGAGCTTTAAGTATATTTCTCCAAAGTCCCTGCCCTTTACAATTTAATAATATTTAGCATTTGTTTATAGTTTGCATAATTACCTCACAAACATTATTTTACCTTCACAGCAACTCTAGGAGATAGGTATTATTGTTATGTCACTCTCTAATAAGAGTCTGAGACAAAATTCTTACTCAAGTCTTCCTAGTTTCAAGTCTACCCACTCTATCCATTGGGCCACATAGCTGCTGATTTGAATCTATATCTACCAAATCTAAATCTCATGCTATTTCTGCTAAATGACACTGGAAAAGAAGGGGAAATGAGCATGATTTGGGCAGAGTATCAAAGTGTAGGGCAAAATAAGACTTTTGGAACTGAGGACTAGTGAAAGAATGAAAAAGTAGAGAAGCACTCCTAGTTCTGTATCCTAGAAATCATTTGATTATTTTCTTTTATTTAAAAAGAAAATGCCCCCAGAAGACATGGAAACCCATGGCATTTTCACCAGTTCAACTCTGACTGCAGAACCCTTTGTGCCGAGAAAGAGGCCCACATCTACTTCTACTCCTGAGTTACCTGAATTCAGCACCTTCAGGTCCTTCGAATGAACCTATTCCCTGGCTTCAGAACCACTGTACTCAGGAAGAGGTCTACATCCACTTCTACTCCTAGATTCCTTGAATTTAACACCTTCAGGGTCTTTAATTGAACCTGTCCTTTGCTGTGAGACTTATGAGGCTGCATTTTTCCTTTTCCCTTTTGCATTCTTCCCCTGAGCTGGCTTCTGAAGAAATCAGGGAAGTCTGGCTCCTATTTTTGACTTACTGACTCTTCATCTCTTGGCGGAAGGTGTGGGTTATGTATAACCACAAGCTCTCAGGAGATAAACTCATGTCCTGAATCAGATTTTCATTGTCCCAACTGAAATATCTTTTCTGGGGCTCAATTAGCAATCGCCTGTTATGTTCAAGTTCAGAGAGGTTAGAATTCTTCCTAAAAAGAGCATGTCATGCCATCTTGAACCCCTGCATGCAACAATTTCATGTAAGAAAACTAAGCCTTAGGCCTTTAAGAGACCAGGCTAGGTAGGATTCCACCAGTTGTGTATACTGAGAGTCAGCCACTGGAGGGTGTCCTTTGTATCTGGGCCCCAGCAAAGAAGAAAACAGAAGCCAGAATCAGGGGCAGCTGTCTCCTGTGTGTGGAAGCAGAGAAAGCTGGAGAAGCTCTTCCAGGGAAGAGCACCGGCCATTAACTCTTCTGTCCTTGTGCAACGGGTCCCTTCTGAGCAGAGCTGGACACTGAAACAAAAGCTTCCCTCTGGAGACATCCTCTCTTGTCCTCACTATAAGCTTTTGAATTACTACATTCACCACTAATGTTTTCCCACCTTCAGTGATGTAATGCAGCCGGCCCCAATTGGTGACAAATGTACCTGCCAGACTGGGTTCTAAGAGTGCTTGATCCAAGTTTCTGTTCTTTTGTGTGTTCGCCCCTTTGAAAACTACCTACTTGAGGGGGCAAGATTGTCTGAAGTTATTAACAACCAGCATTGAGACATTTGTAGGGAACAAAGTGTGGATTCTTATTAAAGCTGGCTGGATTTCTGTTATTAACCTTTTAGCTTTAGGAGAATTATTCCATAACAAAACATTCTAGGAGATTGAGGTTGAAATGAATGCCTGGGACATGAGGCGGACTGGATACCCCCTCTGTCCCCAGCCCTCTTAGGAATAGGAGTAAGAACCATCTCCATTTTTCTTACCCCCTGTACTTGGCAGGAAGGAGTCTTTCGCCTCAGAACTGGAAAAGGAGGATGGGGGAGGGGGGCAGGTAGTGATGATAAAAATAGGTGGCTCCGGTTCTTCGTCCAGGGGGTCAGTTTTTCTTTTTCTTTATTCTGTAGCCCAGTTCGTTACTAGGCCAAAGGCCAGGGGGCTCAGGTCCGAAGGAGAGGATTCCAGCAGTGGGGCAGGCTTGGCTCGGGGCTTGAGTTTTGCACAGGTGGGCGGGCACAGCTGGCGGTGGGCGTCTACTGAGACTGAAGGACAAAGCTTCAGGCCAGGGAATGAGATTTGGGGCTGAGCCGCGGCCGAGGGAGCCACGTGAAGGGTATTGCTTGCAGGGCTCTGGGGCTGGCTGGCAGGGGTACTCTGCTATATTCACCCTCGGGGAAGTCGGGTGGTGGCGGTTGCAGAGCTTGGGCAGTTAGTTGCTCGCTCGCCCGGTCGCAGCGCCACTTCTCAAAGCGCGCACTCGCCAGGTCCCGGAGAGAAGGCCGAGTCAGAAGCAGGTGAGGCGAGACGTGGGCCGGCTCGGCCCGGCTCGGCCCAGCCCGGCCCGACTCCGCCTGTGACATGGGGAGCTCTCACACCCCGGGCCTCGACCAGGGGGCGTGTCTAGCCCGGCTCGCTGTTCCCCTCGCCGCCCCTAGGGGGCACTGTGCGGCGGGGCTCGGGCCGCGGCAGCGCCTGCGAGGCCTCTAGGAGCCGCCAGGGGGCGCTGCACCCCGGCCTCGGCTTCTGTGCTGGCTGCAGCCTGGGCCCGGGCGGCGGCGGCGGCGGCGGCGGCAGCGGCGGCGGAGGAGGTGGCGGCGGCGGCGGCGGGGCCTGGAGCCGGATCTAAGATGGCAGCGGCGGCGGCGGCGGCAGCGGTGGCGGCTGGGGGCTCGGGGCCGGCGGGCGGCGTGGCGGCCGCGGGGCCCGGCGTGGCCGTGTCCGTGTTCCCCGGCGCTCGGCTCCTCACCATCGGGGACGCGAACGGCGAGATCCAGAGACACGCGGAGCAGCAGGCGCTGCGCCTCGAGGTCCGCACCGGGCAGGACGCCGCCTGCATCGCCCTCTACAGCCGTGAGTGCGGCCGGCCCGGGGCCTGGGAGGGTGTCCGGCCGGGCGGGGCAGCGGGAGGGAGGCCTGAAGGGACGCGGCAGACCCGGGCGGCGTGGAGAGGGGGAGGGGAAGCCTGAGGGGCCCGGGAGGGGGCTCGAAGGACACCCCATTGTGGAGCCGGCTCGTCCTCCACACGCCCTGGCGGGGGCGGCCTAAAGGCCTCCACGGAGGGGGAGCCCGACCCCCCTCCCGGCCTCGTGGTGGGAAGTTGGGCCCCTTTGTAGCTTGCCGGCCCCTGCTCCTGGTCCTGCCTTCTAGGGCCCCCCAGCCCGGGCCCTCCTCCCCTGATCGCCTCTCCGATGCCCCCTGAGCCTTCTCTCCGGTCTAAGCATGCCCCGCTCCTTCAGTAGAGCTTACTGACATGGACTCAAGGCCCTGCAGCCCCGTGCCCGGCACAGAGTAGGCGCTTAATAAATGCTGGTTGAGGGCCTGGCTGGCTGTCCTCCGGACTCCCTCCAGGTTATCAGTGGCCATTCCTACATGGCCACTAGAACTGAGCCCGGGACCCCAGATGTGGCCTGTCCCTATCTGACCTTCCTAGAAACCGTTCTTAATTGAAAACCCCCCACCCCCCACAAAAAAAAAATGTGTCTTAGCTTTTCTGCCGGCCTTATCCCACTGCTGGTTCCTGTGGAGCTTGAAGCTCACTGAAACCTCGGGTCCTTTTTACAAAAATTATCCAAACACGCCTCCCTCATCTTCTTGTGAAGTCAACTTTCTGTTACCCAGCTGCCCCTCTTGGGCTGCTAAATTTCATCATATTCGATTGTGTTCAGTGTTGTAGCTTGTCAAAGCCCCCTTTGCATCCTGATCGCCATCCAGCTTCCCCTTTCAGTGTCCATCATCTCCGCAGATGTGGTGAGATGAGGGAGCCAAGGCCAGGCAGTTGGGGGAAATGGTACAGCTGCAGGAGAGTGAGAAAGCAGGAATAGGGGAGAGCTGGGGGAGTTGGTGGGGTGGGAGAGTAGAAGACCAGGCTTTGGGAAGTGAATGAGATGGAGAAGAGTGAGAGCATGTTGGGCAGGAGAGGAGAGGAGGGAAGTGATTATGAGATTTAAGAGGAGGAAAAAAAGGTGGAGTGAGAGGTCTTGGGAAATGTGGGAGAAATGAGAGAAAAGTAACAAGGAGGTATAGGGAAAGCTAAGAAAACAAGTTACAAATGATTGAGGGTGAGCGCTTAAGGGAGCCAGGAATTGTTAGAGAGGGTAGAGTTTAAGGGCCTAGGGAACTGTATGAAGGAAGGTGTGGTTTGGGAGTAAAGGAAGTGTACCAGAAGGAATGCTAAGGATGGATGAGAATGAAATCAGATATTTGAAGAGGAAAAATTGGGGCTTATTAGGAACAGAATGAGTCAGGAAAGCAAGTAAAGGCCTGGTTCAAGGCAAGATTGAGCTTTATGGTTGTGTTAGGATGGGGGTGGTGAGTGAGGTTTCTGAAGAAATAAGTTTCATGAGATGCAGTGTGGCATCTGGGCTGTTAAGAATTGTGATCAAGTGGCAAGTAGTATGGAAGAAATGGATTTTTAGAATAAAAAAATGAAAAATTTATGTCAGACTAAAGTGAAGATTGGAGTTTTAGAACTTAGCAAATATATATTTAGAAAGGAAGGGCTACTGTTTAGAAAGGAGATCTTGTGAAAAGAATAGGCATTGGGGACACTAAGGTGAGTGGGGGAAATATTGCTATGAACTTATATAGGAGATTTAGAAGATTTAAAAAAAATAAAACTCTAATGTATTCTTTGGTGGAAGGAGAATTAGTTTCCTGGATGCAGTTGGTTTCCATTTATTTGTGTTTGTTCAAAGAGCCCGGATTAAGACCCCCAGGAAAATTATTTGAGAATCCTTTCATTTAATGAAAATCTTGAATGTTAGCTCCAAAACTCAGGTCTCTGTGCTTCACTTTTAAGTTTTTATTCTGATCTGCCTTCTGTGGATACTCTTTACCTCTCAAGTTTTTGTTGTATTTCTCTTTCATTCCACATTGCTCTTTTTTTCCCCACCACTTATATTGTGACCCTCTTAGTGAATCATTTGAAGCCTGCTTCCTGCTTGTGGGCTGGAGAACTCAAACATTTCACTTTATTATAGCTAGATTTTTAGAAGTTAAAATTCTAGAGCTACTTTTCTTCTCCAAATTTCCATCTTCTACTGAAATCAACCACTTGACTGTCTCCAGGGTGTAATTTAAAATAATTAAGATATGCTGGGTAGAGGCAGAAGGATATCTGAAGAAAGGGAGGACTTTTAACGAAGTCATTGTAGAATAGGGAATTTGAGGTAGTAGTAAAGGACCCCTTTAGTTCTGTGATCTGTCTCTGCAAGTAGTAAGCTATTTGAGGTTTGGGCCCTTCTCTTATAGCTTCCAGAGAGCTAAATCCATAACATAAGAGGCATTAGTAAATATTCAAGTATCAGTTCCAGTCAAAGAATACTATGACATAAAAGAGAGCAGGCAGAGGTCATGGAATAGTCAGTAATCCATCCAATTTGCCCTAAACTAAGAGTTTATAAAAAGGAAAAATCCTAGTATTCTAGGAGTCCAAGACAACAGAGCTGCCTAAGCAGAATCTCTTCCTTGTCCTCACACTACCCACTCCCTTATTCCCCTTCACCTTATCTCTTCTCCTCTCAAGTCACCAGCTTCTTCCCCTGTTACCAGTCCACTATGTTCTCTGGAATCTCTTATTTTGCTGCAAAGAAATTTCCCTTCATCTTAGCCATCTTTCTGGTTTTCCCTTGTGTTTTTGACTGTCCTCTCCAGTCCTGAATTCACTTTATCTCATGCTCCCCATTTCAGTGGAAAGAATTCCTTGATTCTCACTGCCTTTTAGATACTGCTGTGGTTGTCATCCCTCAGCAGCATTTCCTCAGTTCATCTATCTGGGTATCACAACCCAGATCTGGTTCCTCCACGCTAACCTACTTGTCCTCCCACAGTCAACTAGACTTCTTTACTGATTCCCCTAAAAGGATCCTGGCCTTCTAGTTGGGCAGCCTCCTCAATGGCTATGTTCTATGCCATGATCTAAACTCTGAAGACATATGGATGACCATGGCTTTGATTTCCTCTCCTCTCGAAGTGTTCCATTTTTCTTTCCCCTTAGTTTCTCTATTCCACCTCTTCCTCTTTCCTCAGTCTGTCACCCTTGCGTTAGCCTTAACTTTCTTCCCTTTGAAAATCTGATGAGTTAACCATTTTGAAAAGTTAATTAGTTCAGCTCTGTACTGTCCTCTGCTCTTGATTCTCATACCCTCTTGGCCTATTTCCATCACATCTTGGAAAAAACCCTGGCTTAGTTTACCTTCTTTACTTCTGAAGCACTGCTGAATGCCCCTAGTAGAGTTTGCATCATTGTATCATAAGGACCCAGACTAATGACATGGCAATCCTATATGATCTTCCTAACAGCAGCTGTTCCAGATATTATCTTCTTTAAGCTTTCCTTACCATTCTTTCGCCCTTCCTTTCAACAAAGGACCTATTTTATCCAGAAAAGAGAATTGCAGTGAGTTTATCTTCTCCTCTTCCACATTTCCAAAGTCATTTACATGAGCCCTCCTCTCTTATTTTGCTTCAGAAACTGACAAAGAAGTGACCTTATTTACCAAGGTAGATCCTCGGTATGTTTCCTGATCTTTTCTCCTGTGTCTTCTAGGAACCCATTTGATCATTCCTCTTTCCAATGTTCAGTCTCTCCCTATATGCTCGAAACTTCCTGACTGCTTACAAATATGCCTTTAATCTCCTCTATCCTTAAAAACCCTTCACTTGACCCAAGCATCTCCTGAGGGTTAGGATCTTAAATCCTCATTTTCATAGTCAAATTCCTAGGGAAAAACTGTCTTTTTATCTTTTTCCTCTTTTCAGCCCTTTGCAGTATGGTTTCAGACCCTACTACTCAACTGAAAATGTCTTCTCTATGCAATCTTTTAATTGCTAAATCTAATGGCCTTTTCTCAGTTCTCATCCTTCTTGACTTCTCTGTAGTATTTGATACTTTTTCACCACTCTTGTCTCCTAGATACCCTTTCCTTAGATTTTCATAACACTGTTCTTACCTGGTTTTCCTACTTGTCTCACTATTTCTTGTTAGTCTCCTTTGCAATATCATCCTTCCCGACCCATCTTCCTTTCACCCAGCTCCTTAGACTGTAAGTTTCCTGGGCTCTTTCCTCTTTTCTATACCCTGTTGGTTAATAATCTTAGCTTCCATAAGATCACTTATCTTTGCAACTATATCCTTAGATTTATACAGTCCTGATCTCCTAAGCCCCATTCTCATATGACCAGAATTACCTATTAGACATCTTTCCTGCTTGCCCTTTAGGCATCTCAAACTTGACATATCTAGAATGGAATTCATCATTTTCACTTACTTCTCAAAACTTATATTTCTGTTAAGAGCATCATCATCCTTCCAGTCACTTAGATTTGTAATCTTAAGAGTTACCTTCAACTCTTCCTAACTTCTTCCTAACCCTTCCCTCTTCTCATCCCCCCATCCCCAGTGTCAAATCAGTGGCCAAGTCTGATGCTGACCACAAAGGAATTGGCTCTTTTTCCTTGTAGAGATCGAGGACTATTGCTTTGAAATGCTTCAATGCAAAGATCCAGAGTTCTGTAGAGAGCTGGAGCTCTAGAATTTAATTTCTACCTAGACCTAGTCCAGAGGAAAAACCACTTCAAAGGAAGTAGAGGTTTCTTATCAACAATCCTAATCAAAAGTAGGGAGAAAGTATAATAGTTTTCTCTTTAAGTATCTTGACTTCAAAATCTCCTAAATTAAATTTTGGGCAAAAAGCTTTGGCAGAGCAGCATTTTCAAGAGCCACCCACATTTCCTTCAATCCTGAGTATCTTTAGGGGTGAACAGAATGTGGATAGCTTGATGATAGTTTTTTTTTGGGGGGGTGTGATGGGTTTTAAATGACCTTGGTTACAGTGCCAGCTCTTACTCCCCTGGGTGATCTTGGGCAGGTTGTTTAACTTGCCTTCTCAGCTATCCAATGAGAATGTTGGGTAGATGGTCTCGAAGAACCCTTGCCTTTCTAAATCCTGTTGACTCCTTGCATTCAAGCCCATGGTGGATGCTGAGAGAAGGATGAATATTTGTTAGCATGCCCAAATGAGGCTCTCCATTTCTTTGGGTAGCTACATAGGGTCTTGTTTTATGAAGGGCTTACTCTGCCAGATGCCATGGGGAATCCAACCTCTGGCCTCAAGGAACTGAAATTGTCCTGGGCCTATCAGAGTCTGAACCTACCAGGAAATAGCTTTTATTTAACAACCTAACCTATTAGGTTGTAGATAGACTTGCATCATTTTTTGGAACCCAAATCCTTCATGGTTTTTTATTTAAAAAATCAGATATGACATTTTGCTTGGTTGTTGTCCTTCATTCTTGAAAAGGACCAACATGACATCATTATATTAGAGTCAAGTTAGTGTCCAACTGTCTGATCAGATCAGTATGAGCTCAGAATGCTCTGCCACAGGTCAGACACAAGTAGTCCCTTTGAAGCACAGAAGCACAGCATCTTCTTTAATGAGGGTCCACCATGCTGTGCGGTCTTGTGCCAGTGTCAACAAACAGTGTCATGCAAGTCTAAACTTTTAGTGTCTTTAAGGAGATACAGAGGGAAAAAATATAGATGATATTTTTGTGCATTTATACTGTGTGGTATAGATGTCACACAGAAAGTAGAACCAATAATAGTAGATGGAAGTTCTAAGAGACAATTTTAGACTTGATGTCCCAAGAAGGTTCCAAACATGAGAACTCTCCACAAACAGGTTGGCCTGCCTTGAAAGACAATGGTTTCCTTCTCTTTAGAAGTTTTCATTCAAGCCCAGAGACTGGATGACCCCTTATCAGTGAGCATTCTTTTCTACTCTGTATTGAAGGTAGTTTGGTCTGATCTCTTTCACTTCAAGCCCCTCCTTCTTCTGCAGCCTGACTTCAAAGGGAGTGAAGACTGGGGAAGGGGGCATTGGATTTGGTGATGATGAGGTCATTAGTGACCTCAAGAGCAGTTTTAGCAAAGTGACTAGAAGCCACATTACAAGGAATTAGGGAGAGAATAGATAAGAAAATAGTCTTCAGGTGGCAGACTTTTTTCATTTGCTGCTACAAAAGTTTGTTGAAAGCTGGTAACTAGAGGACAGCAGTATCAAAAGAATGCAGTTTTTTTCAGCCAAGATAAGAGAGACCTAATCCTGTTTTAAGGAGCTAGTGTAAGAGGTTGAGGATGTTGGAGAGAAGAAAGAGTAAGGGACAGAACTCACTGGCTTCCAGACCAGAGGAGAGATGGTTGGATACGTGTGGAAAAGAATCTAAAAGGGGGTGCAATAAAGAAGTCAGCTCTTCAAAAAAAGGAGGAAGCTGATGTTTAGAGGCTTCAGGAGGTGATGGGGGAAGGGAGGAGAAGTTTGGAAGAGTTATGGGAAATGATAGGGGATTATTGATAAAGGAGTGAAGGCATTCCTGAGGGTCCTGCTGAAATTATTCTCATTTCCTGGGCTGACTGTATCTGAATTTCAAGATTTTTGCTAATGAGTGAATGCTATGGGATTATTTATTTCTCTTTCCATGATTTTTGTGGCATTTGCTGCTTGCTATTCCCAAGGATGGGAGTGGGTGGGGAAGTTGAGTCTTTTGAAGTTACTCTGTTGCTTTGTGAATACAGGGAGGCTACTGCTTCCTGTGGTTTGTACAACCTGGTTAACTGAAAATATCTTTAGGTATAACAGTTTCCCTGAGCTCAGAAAGTTCAGTTCAGTCACTACTTCAAATGATTCAGCTAGACTGGTCAATAGCATTTTCTCAGGATAGAGGTTTCTTTGTACTATTCTTCTCTGCATTTAGTCTCAGAACATGCTGTTCTGTGATCTCTTGGTGATCCAAGTGAGTAAGTTTGTGGAGCACCAGTAGTGTCCCAGGTAGTGAAACCAGTATTATTTATTTTTTTTAAAGTAATTTAACCTAGTGGGAATGCAAGCATCTTCTAATCACAAAAGTTTCAAAGTTGAAGGGACTGTAGCAATTATGATCAAGCCTCTTGCCCTTAAAGTAGTATACTGTTTTTTTAGACTTTGTGTGCTTTCACTGTTATGAAAGGAATACTGGTTACACAGAAAAGATGAGTGAGAAGGGGAGAAGAATGGTCAGCACATAGTACCTAAGTCCTAAATCTTACAAGCTAGAGAACTGAAAGAAGTCTTAGAGGTTCATCTAATTTTTTCAAAGGTCTTAAGCCTTGTCTTTTTTTTTGCAGGGGAAAAAATAGAAAGAAGCTCAGAGAGCATGAATTTGTCCTTACAAACTAATAATGGCAGAACTGGAACAAAAATTTAATTTTCATGACTTCTATGAAAGTTACTAGAAAGGTCAGACAGTGTTTGAAGAAATGATTGCTTATTCTATAGGAAATGCTATTCCAGCATGTTTCTCCCCAGGGAGAACCACATTTCGCCTTCCAAATAATTTGCTTGCATTGTTTATTGTTTATTGTTCTGAATGTGGTCATCTTTATTACTTGACATATGAACAGATACTTAGGTCTCCTTTGCCCTGAAAAGGGAATTCTGGATCACCTTTAGTTGAGTTATTGTCAGTTCTCGTCTCCATCTGTTTGTGGGTGTATCTTTGCCAAGTGCTATAGGATAGTATGACTATCCAAAGAAATGTGTGTGAATCAAGAGTCTTGACAATGCAGGCCTCCAGCTCATATGTTATGATAGTGGACCTGTTAACTCTTCAGGGTTGAAACTGATGGTTGAAGTTGAAGCATAAGTTCTAGTGGCCTTGTAGCCTTTTATTCAGCAATTGATTGGCTGTTCTTTGTGAAAAGGATGGTCCTTGTCTTTTGTCTTTTTACTTTATCAGATACCTACTGAACTGATGGGCTAGAAAAAGGGTGGGGACTCTAGTGGCCACTTTTTACTTCTCAGAATCTGTTTACTTCTGATTAACTTATAGATTGGTAGATTTGTGTTGAATGAGTGTACTGAATAAGGCATTGAAATTCAGTTGTCTAGAGAACTGATAATTGTTCCTGAGCTTTACACTAAGCCTATTTTGGTGCTTAAGTATTATGTGGGTGTGTTTGAGTATTTTAAATTTCCTTGCTTGGTTGAAAGGCACTGTTGATGTTACACTGAAGACAGTTGTAGATGCCCAAGTGAAGACAGTTGGAAGGTTGCTATGCTAAAGTTAGATGGCACTTTCTGTGGATGACTTCTGTTTCCCCTTTGGTCCATCTCTTTGCTATTTTAGGCCAGGAAAAGAACAGGTCTTCCTCCATTCCTAACCTTCAGGATAAAAGGCACAGATTTGAATCCAACTGAACAAATTCTTGTAAAAGTACACAGATTACTTGGTTTCTTGTACTATTCACTGTTTTGTATTTTAAAGAATTTCATTTCTCAAGAGATCAACAAATTCAGACTGGATTTGTTTTTGTTTTTGTTAGTGAAGATTGTTGACTAATTTTTGTTGCATATATAGTATTCATTTTATGTATAAAAGTCCACTTTAAATATATTCACTTACAGAATTTTTGGATAGTAACTGCCAAAGAAATGACAGATCAGTGTTCTAATGGGGGGAAAATGATGCTTTTGTGAGTTTTCCAGTGGAATTATTTGGATTTTTCAGGGCATCTTGTTTAAGGTATAGAACTTTTGTTTTCCTCATAAAACAGAAAGCAACAAGGTTATTGATAGAAAAACTGGAAACAGAATTTCAGACTCCACTCTGTCATATTTTCTATGTGACTCTTGTTCCTTTCCATGATCTTTCAGTGTCCTTTGAAAACTAGAGGCACTATTTCTTCCCTATCTTGGTCTTGGGCATTTCAATAACCCCATCATGCAGCTTTTTTCTAATATGATAGTTGCTGTTCTTTATGAAATAATATATGCAAGTGCTTTGCAACTCTGCAAATACTATAGAGATGATAAATATCGTAATAGTTGTCTGCTTCATAGGTCACTGTGAGAAAGACATGATGGGGTATAAATAGTCTGTGGCTTATATGCACATGAGAAATGACATTGCAGCTTTCTTGTAGGATTGGTGATGAGATCCTGGGTAACTAGATGGGTTGGCCCAGGAAGCCTGAAGTATTGATAAGATTACTCCCTGAGGCAAGCAGGAAAGGGACTAGTTCAACCTTATAGTCCCATCCTCTGAGGTCTTGGCTAGCCCCATTGTCAGAAATCCAAGCTATGTCAAACCCTTGAAGTTAAATTTCCCTCTCTGGTCCACAACATCTTTGCTGAATCCCTTTTGGATTAGCCCTCTGCTGTGTTCTGCCTCATAGTGATTTTCTCCTCATCCCTCCCCTGTGCCTCATGGTGTCCTTCCTCTCATTGTGGACATAGCCTACTCACATGTGAACCATACTCACACACCTCATGGCATATTCCTTTAATGGATTCTTTCATACTCCTTTTTGTTGGTAACCCTATTGTTCTCCCAAATCTATTCCATATTTACTATTCTTGGTATCTATTGTATCTTTTCATGTGATCTGTAACTTCTCATAAATAAACCTACCTTTTGCCAAAGAGAATGGCCATTGTGAATCTTCACATGACCAAGTCCCAACACTTGGTGCCTGAACATTAATCTTATCATTTGGTGCAAAACTTCAAACACACCACTGAAATAACAAAGGAAGGAAAAGCAGGATGTAGCAGAGCTAGAGATCTGGACCTTATAGAGGCAAGATGAAAAACCTTGGTGGAAGTCCCGCATCTGATAGACTATACAGGCTCTGTGATCCTGAGCAAGTGATAGTGACCCAGGCAACTTTTCTTTAAGTTGCAGAACAGTTCCTGATCTGCATGGGTTGTGAAGAGTTTCTTTGCCCAAAACTGCCTACATGATTGTCAGAGAAAAAAGATAAATATAAATAATTTGTTCTTTGATTTAGACTCATTTGCCTGAAGCAGTTTTTTTTTTTAATTTAACATTAACATATATGCAAAACAATTCTAACTTATGAGATATTCAGGCTGGCATAGTTCCCCATGCTTCTGACATGAATCTCTTCTCTGCCCCAGGAAGATTTCAGGTAACATTTAAAAGAATCATGAACAAGAAAGTGATCATATAATAAATAGGTAAAATACAGTCTTGCACTAATATTGCAGAAATTGAACAACCATATGGCCATTCCAATCCTCTCCCTCCTAGATTATTCCCCTCAAGGAATCAATGAAGTTTCTTCCAGAGATCTGTATCAAGAATCTAAATTGAATAGAAGAATGTAAGAATGCCTCCCCTGAAGTGCAAAAGGCACTTCCCATATGACAGACCCAGGGCTAAACTCTTCTGGGAGTAAAGAATGGAGATTACCTTTTACTTCATTCACCCCTGGAAAGGCCTTTTTGTCCCCAAATTATCACATAGTCTAGAAAAGACTTTAGGGAAAAATATTTCTAAATCTAGTAAAATAATTCGGCTGGGGCAGCTGGTGATGCAGTGGAGAGAGCACCAGCTTTAAAGTCAGGATATGCTGAGTTCAAATTTGGTCTCAGACACTTAACACTTCCTATTTGTGTGACCCGGGGCAAGTCACTTAATCCCAATTGCCCCAGCCAAAAAAAAAATAATAATAATAATAATTCGGCTATTTTTCTGCGCAGGTTTAAATTGGAATTCCTTTTTTCTTAAGTTTCCTATTATGTGAAACCCTTTTTGGGAGGTCTGTGCCCTTATTCCATTATGAAGTTAAATAGAACTTCTTTGTTATCTAATGGATTTGTCTGGAGTCTCTTCAGTTCTGGTGAAGGGGGATGAGAGGAAAGATGTGAAACATGGGGGAAGTGATGGGTAGAAAGACACCTCAAAGCAGAATGCTGTGGGCTAGCCCAAAAGGGATTTGGCAAAGATGGCGTGAACCATAGACAGATTTATAGCAGAAATTTAATGTCACTGGTTTGACATAACTTGACTTTTTGACTAGACACAGCCAGGTGGGACTACTCAACATCTCCACAAAGGTGGGACTAGGAGATTGAACTGATCTCCATCTGTGCCCTTCCCTGCTTGCCTCTTGATAAGCAATCTTATCAGTACTTCTGGCAGTCTCTGCCAACCCCACCTAGTGACCCCCAGGATCTTATCATTACTCCTCCTGCTCTAACACTGTGTTCAGCCAGACTAGCTGCCCTCTTAGCCACCTTGTACAAGTTCTACTCCTATATACTTGCCAATACTGATCTTTCAAATGAGATATTTTAAAGCCCTTAGCACAGTGCCTGGCATGTAATAGGTACAATATAGTGTTTATTCCCTTCCTTTTCCCTATTTCTTCCTGTAATGCCCTTGTCTCTACATAATTCCTTCCTAAGCAACCTTCAAGGCCCGCTTAAGTCTCAAATCTTCAGTGAAGCTTTCACCTAATTATCTACTTGCTTCAGAATTCACTTTAACACTACCTTTTTTAGTTCAATTTGTATGTGGGAGTCCTTCCCCAACCCCTAAATTTTAAATGCTCTTAAAGAAAAGGGGCTGACATATACTGTTTTTTATCCATCATTCAGAGATTTCCAGGAATTTATAACTGGAAGGATTCTTAGAGATCATTCCATTTCATTCACTAATATGTATCCCTCTCCCTTCTTAGCATGGAGCTGAGTATAGTTACCTCCTCTTCTGTGCTGACCATCACTGCTTGTCCCTTTCACCTCTTGTCTTACCTTTATTTAGAATCCACATTCCCATTTTCTGAATCCCTTGGGCAGGCTAGAGGAGAGTCCTAGACAAGTTTGGGTTCTAATTGACCACCTCTTAGGTAAGTGAGTAAAATGTTGAAAATGATGGGTACTGGACATTTGGCTGATGTTAGTAGCAACATATCTGCTGTAGCTAGCACAAAATACATACTCATTAAAAGGAGAGGGTGGTATTTGGGTTGGTCTCTGGGGCTGTTCCCAAGAGACAAAAAAGAATTCTTGTAAATAATATTCTACTATGCACAGAAAGATGGAATCCAGTTCACTAGAGATTATAAACATTATAAATCTATTTCACAATGTGGCAGTTGGCCCAAGATAGATTTGCTTCCTTCTGTTCTGAGCAAGAGGGCCCTTAGGAGTATATACCTTCCACGGTCATTGTGCTCTGCCTCTTTCAGAATTTATTTTTTTTTCCCTACTTGGAAACCATTGTGCTGCAGTTTCAAGTTTTTCATTTTCATCCTAACATGATTCTTGCATTAGTAGTTGTCCCATGGTTTGAGGAGTTAATCCTCAGTTTTTATCTACTTTATCAGATCAGGTATCCTAATTTTGGAGTTCATAAACAAATCATGGTTGCTCTGATAAATCTCTCAAGCTATGGTACTAAATGAACAATAACAATCCAATATTCTCCACACAAAGGGAAAAAGACTAGAGATTTGTCTGCTAGTCAGCCTTGATAAAAGGTGGAATTCCTATTGCCCTGGAAGCTACCTGTGGTAGGTTAAGGTCATTGAGGTAGTTGTGCCAATGATGGGGAACAATGGGACTTGATTTAGGGAGAAAAGAGTGAGCTCTCTAACATTCTTGCCTCTCCTTCTCTCCCTCCTTCTCTCTCCCTCCCTCTTATTTTTCTCCCAGCTAACTTCATGTTTGGGTACTATCTCCATGTCCTTTTCCACCAAGTAGGCAGAGGCACAATTGCATAGACCTTTACCCATCTATGGCCTATTTTGGAAATCTAAAGAGTAAATTTGATTTGCCTTGGAAGAAGGTCGTGTCTTCTAAACTTTTGCAAAGTAAAACAAGGGTAAGAGTGAAGATAGAAAGATTTACTTTAAACTAATTTATAAAAATACACTGAGAGCCAGTTATGACAGATACTGGGGCTCTTCTCCAATTGATTTATAATCAGAACATAACATTTTTCCTTCACAATCTCACATTTCCCTATAGATAATCTAGATTATTGCTGTGAAAACAAGAGACAGATAATTAGAAAATAGCTTTCTTTAGATTTTAAGAACAACAGTGGTTGGTGGGTATTTCTTGGTGTGTTTTCTGATAGCAGGCTGTTGGGACCAGAGTACCTAAGAAGAGCAGGGTCACTCTGAATCTCAGAAGAACTACCTAATTAGGGCAGTTCTGGAACCTGGAACCTGGGCTCTCAGTGATAGAGACTGGATTGTTAACCATGGTGATTTGCTTCTATAATATATAGAAAGAAAATCCTCCTCCCATCAAAAAAATTTCCTCCTTCCATTTGGGGAATCTAAGAAATTGAGGTTACTGGGAGTATGGGGTAGGTGATTGGGGGTGGGGGTGGAAGAACCTCCCTGTCATAGAATATGATGTGGAGTTGGGATCTAGTACTGTGTTATAAGGGGGAGGGAAAAGGAGGGGAATTCTCAGAATTATTCGCCAAGCTTTCTGTTCATTCAGTGTCTCCTGAACCCCCAGCACATCTGCCATCCCTTTTATTGCTGACAAAGAAGTAGGGGGCCCAGCCTGACAGCCTGATTACCATGGATGGGAGAAATTTGCATTTAATAGCTTTCCTAGGCAGCACCTTGCTGCCACTAGCTGGAAGACTATGGTTTGGTGATTGAATTGTGTGTTTAAAAAAAGAAAAATTTAACTGAATTTTTATTTTGTTTTCTTTTGAGCCTTTTTCTGAGTAGCTCACAGTTAAAACAATATTTGGGTTCACTTTCCCCAAGTCTAAACTACTTGATGTGATTAGTCCTGTTCACAGCTTTGGACTTCAATTTTATTTTTCTCTCTTATATTACTTCTTTTCTGAACCAGGCATTTTTAAAGGATATCTCCTGTTGAGCTCCCCTGTGTTGGTGTCTGACTTCCTGAAATAATCTAGCTGATTTGTTCAATTTTGGTTTCAGAAATGCAGATTGGATTACTGTTCTTCTCTACCTTAAAGTTTATTTATATTACTTATTAGTTTGAAGGACAAAATCTGAGGTGGAAGAGAATGGGAAAGTCAGCCAGGCCAGTCTTATATCTAATCAAAAATTTCCTCAAAATGAATGAGTGATCATCTAATCTCTTTTTGAGTGTAGTTGGAGATCTTCAGTGTACAAGAACCCACACTCTAAGCAACTGAGGTAACCCAGGCCATGTCTAGATAGCTGTAGTGGTGAGCAGGTTTTTGCTTAGCAAGCCTCAATTAATCTCTTTTAATTTCCACTTACTGCTCTTCAATCTTCTGGGGCTGGACTGGAAAAGCCTGATTGGCCTTCCAATGGAAAGCATTTCAGATCCTTGAAGACAACTATCATGTCCTCTTCTCCAAGTTAAAGATTCTTAATTTTTTCAGGAAATGCTCATTTGAAATGAATTATTCATTTTCTCATCCCTCTTCCCTCTCTGAACATTCATACATTCTCACACACACACACACACACACACACACACACACACCACAACACAACACATATTGTAGTTTGTCGTGGTACCCCAAACTGAAAACAAGCAGTCTGATTAGGGCAAACAGCACTGTCACCTCCTCAGTCCCAGACACTCTTTCTCAAGACAGCCCAAGCTTGCTTTGTTTTGTTTTTTTTTTTGGTTACTGTATCCCATTGATGACTTTGTAATCCACTAAATACCTATAACTTTTTCAGAGTAACTAACTGTTCTCTAACTATAACTCCCCTCTCATTTACTTGGGAAGTTTATTTTTTGAAACTGAGTATAAAATTACTTTTTTCTCTTTCTAGCTGGTAAGTCATTTGGAATCCTGACTTTTATCATCTAAAACGACCATCTCTTCTAGCTTTATCTTTAAGTTAAAAAAATAAAAATCTGTCATCCATAAAGTGATTGTGTTGATTTTTAAAGTTCCTTCTAGCTCTAAGTCTCTTATCTCTGCCTTTAAGTAATTGAACAAAACCCATCCTTGGGCCACTTGCTGGAAACCTCCTTTCCAAAATGATGTCAAGGCACGATGAACTCAGCTTCTTGGGTCTGACCAGCAAAGTTTTAATTCTCCTAATTGTAAGTGGCCGGTATCTGACACTTGACATCTTTTCCACAAGAGCAGCTGAAAAATTTTGTCAAATGCTTCACTAAGATCAGCCCTTACTGCTGATCTGGTGATGACTGAACATGTTCTGACTTCATTTGGAACTTTTAGCTTTGCATGTGCTTCTTCTCGGAGGTAGGAATACATTTTAAATCTATTCATAGCAAGAATTCCTAACCTCAAGTCATTAAAAAAAATTATAACATTCCAATATAGTTTCCTTTTAATCCCATGTATTTTATTTTATGCATTTGGAAAAGATTCTGAGAAGGGATCCATAGTCTTCACATGGAGTCTCGGACACACAGAAAAACCAGTTATGAACTCCTAGTTTAAATTCTCCATATATCGTCAGTAACTAAGGTAATAGTTGTGATCAGTATTACTATTTTTTGAGGTTCTGAGTAAAAAATAATTAGAACTACTTATAAACCATCATTCTGGATGCTTTCTTGAAGTCAGGAATTTTATTAGGAAAAAAAACAACAACAACAATTTGCCCAATAATAATATGTTGGTTTTATTTTACATTTTAATAATGCTAGAAACCTCAATTCTTAGTCAATAATGGGATAGACATTTATTTTTTAAAGTAGTTGATTTAATGCTCAGAGGGTGTAGAATCTGGCAGGGCCCTTTGTGCCTCTGCTCAGGATACAGAAGCCCTCCTGCTTCTAAACCATTGATGTTCTTTGTCTTCAGGATGCAGCTCTTTTGGCAAACAGTGACAGTCGAGCCTTAGAAGCTGGGATAGGAATATTGCCTTTGGAGGATCCTACCAAAGACCAGACCTGCCCTGCGGTTTAAAGTTAGTTATCTCTGGTAGGGGCAGTTTTTTGCCCTTTTAGCCCTTTGCATCATACAGTATGGGTTTATCAGGGCAAGGACAGCTGTTTAATTTGTAGAATGCCTAACCCAGCACCATATATACAGATTCTGACAGATGCTTTTATTTCCCCTTTGTCTTCCCTAGCCTAGAGGCGGATAATTGGGGGGGGGGGAATAGGAGAAGTCGGCCAGGAGCTGCTGGAGGGCCTCCTGGCCCCTTAGCTCTCCTGCTCCCAGGGCTCAGAAAGATAAACGGCAGTGTGAGAACAGTATTTCTTTGGCCAGAAGGGTATTAGCCTGTGCTTAGCTAAGGCCAAGGCTCCTGAGCCACCAGGTTCCCTCCCTTTGTACTCACTTGAGGTTGTAACAAAAGTTATTTCAGTCCAATTCTGTGATCTCTGGTTTCCACTATGCCCCATCCCTTGAAGAAATCAGGAAGTCACAAGGATCACGGTTCCTGACTTGACATTGCCCGGCAGGTAGCACCTCACCTAGGGTGCTCTTAGAAGCATGGTAGCTTGGTATTATTTGCAAAGAGCCTTTAAATTACAGGGTGGGGTCAATTCTTTGTAGAGGGGGAGGAGGGAGTACAGAATCGAAGGCAGAGTTGGTGACTAAAGGATGAGAAGCAGGTTTTGTTCCCAAGCCTCATAAAAGCACCTTGAATGCAGTGCCTAGGACCAAGGTCTCACTGATCCCATCTCCCAGTGAGGTAACAGAGTGCTGATACACCACTCCTCCTGCCCTGTCTCCCCTCTTCTACTATTAGTCCTTCTGCTAAATGCTCTGGCCCCTTCTGGGTCATGGTGGCTTTTGAGGACAGTTATTCAGATCTTGTCTGCAGGTGCAAAAGAACTGGCTGAGTAGGAACACCAGACGAGAAGTGCATTTTTGTTAAGGATAAAACTACAGTATATTGGAAAAGAAACTACTTAGTTACAAACACTTGAATGATTAGCAAAGCAGTAGCAGAGGGGGAAAGAATATGGCAGTTCCCCCAATTCATAGATGATAACAATGTACAAGACTGCTATTTTGCTTTTCTTTTAAAAGAAAAGCAAAACTAAACAACTCTTATACACTGTGTCAGCCTTCTTAAAAGACTTCATTCATTCCCTGGATGGAATAGTTTAAAAATTGAGAGAACTTGGAAAACAATTTAGAAGAAAGGAGCAAATGCTAAACATGTTGGGAAGGGCTACCTGAAGAAGGGGTCACAGGAAATAAAATGCCTTCTGGAAAAAAGAAGGCTGGAAATGACTTAATAGTATTCACTTTTATTACAGAAAGCCTTTCTTTTATGCTTTCTTTACTAAGGATAGAACAGAAAGTATTTAATTATAACAGATTTATATTAATTATAAGGTTTGGAATTTAATCCTGGTGTTAAGTGATAGGTTTTATTCAGGATTCCTGATGAAACAGCTTTTTTCTGATACTTTTTTTATATAAGAAGGACAATTTGAGGTTTTCCAATACAGATATGCCTACAAGGGGGAGGGCCTAGGCAGTCTTTTCAGCTTTTTTCGGATTTGAGGAGTCTAGAATTCTTTCCTGTATAGACACCAGGAAATATGGAATCAGCACCAGACTTTTAGTACTGTCATTTGGTCAGAAAACTGTCATTTTCTCTAAGTTAGAGAATCAAATGAACCCAAATAAGAAGGTCTGGGGCTGTTGAAGAACGAGGGTCCTTTGTGAGCCACTGCCAAAGAGGTCATCTTAAGCTGAGCCAGGAGATAGTCTGGCTCTCCAGCAACAGGAGGAAGGATGAGGCACCAAGTCCCTTCCTCTCTTCACAGTCCTCTCTTCTCTCCAGGGAGAGGGCTAAACGCGGAGAATTAGTAAGGCTCTAGTAGTCTGCTTTTATCAGAGACCTGACTCTTTAATAGCTTGGGGGAGAGGTTCAGCTTTTCTTCTCTCTTTTCCCTGGAAAGTGGCAGTTTGATTTTCTTCCCCACTCCTAGGAAATTGAGAAAATGTTTCTCCATTGGATAAGAACTTTTTTTCCTCTCAAGTATCAAGGGATAAATAGCTTTAGTTCTGTTTGTCTGGAAGCTATGGTATTTTTCTAGCTAGAAAGATTTACCCTGGAGATGAGCTCTAGAATAGGCAGTTTTTCTTTCCTTCATCTTTCTCCCATCCATCTGGCAAGTATTGCTTCTTCTCAGAAGAAATCCCAGAACATTTCAGTTGAATAATTTGCTCTAAAGTCAGACACTTCCCTCAGACCTGTTTTGAGCTTTGCTTTTCCTTTCAGCTTTATATTTGTGTACCTTACTCTTTGCTCTACTGCATCCTGTCTCAGGAAGTGTGGAAGATGAGGAGTGGAAAGAAACATCATATTAATTCCTCTTTGGTCTTCTGTCTTGATGGCAGTAACAGTGTGGTAGAGAGGGCCCTGGACTTAGAATCAAATGTATCTGGTCTTTCATATTTTGGCTTCAGGACTGATTATTTCTGTTACTTTGAAATGGAAGAAGGAAGGGAGGAAAGAAGAGAAGGGAATATATTAAGTGCTTACTTAACTACATGTAAATCACAGTGTCCTGGATACAAATGGAAAAACTAATTGCTCACTTAGTTGTTGGTGCCACAATGTCTTTGCCTGGGAAGCAGCATAGCCCACAGTCTTCCCCTTAGTATCTTTCCACAGAAGTCTTGCTCTGCAGACTTCAGAGTCCCAGGGAACTGAAGGGGTTTGGGATAGACAAAAGTAGTAGACTGTGTATGAACTTGTAAGCAATGTTCCTGAGAAGATGCAGGCTGGAGCTATGTGATCCATGGGGACAATTTGGTTTTGGAAGAGGGTGAAAGATTTGCCTTGTAAATGGGAGATTATTCTTATCATCTGTCAGAATGCAATTTGACCATTCCTTTTAGTTAAATAGGAACTCCCTCCTCCCAAGTGCTCCTTTCTCCTGGAATGAAAATTCTGAAATGTCTTTCTACCTCAGTAATTCCTTTTGGTTCCAGTTTCTTGTTAAACTGTCTCCTCCTGCAAGCTGGATACCTGAGCTTCTCTATAAGGACTCTGTAGACATATTTGTGGCAGGGGCTAATAATTTTTATTATTATTATTACTATAACTTTTTATTGACAGAACATATGCATGGGTAATTTTTTACAACATTAAGCCTTGCATGGAGACCTATTTTCCATGAGGCTTTTAACTGAAATAGCCCAGTCCTCTTAATTCTTCCTCCAGAATGGCTCTCTCAGCCCCCACACTCCACCAGGTTCTCCTTACCTCCTGCCAGGTTCTTCCAGTAGCCACTGAACTCACCTTTGATTTGGCGCTACCGAGGTACCATGGCGATCATCTGGTTCAACATCCTTTTTATACTTTTGTTGTCTGGCCTCAAGTGATTTAGTTTGGCTGAGCCTCAGTTTTTCTCCTTTTCTCTCTAAGATGAGGATAATTTTCCTTCCTACCTGTCTCATAGGGTTGTACATAGGGTTGACGTCACTTAAAGGGTATTCCAGAAGTCTAAGAACAGAAGCTTACAACTGCCCTAAGACTTTTGGAACACTCTATATATGAAAGTGCTTTGCAAATTAGAATGTAACATCATTAATTGGTTTTGTGAACACATGCTATTAGGACATGCAATATTACAGCACCATTAGTTTTATTGGAACAGTGTTATATACCTCAACCATCGATCAGATGATGCTACAGTGATATTTTTTTTGTTTTGTTACACAGTTTTGTGATTTGGGGGTTGGTTATAATGTAGTAATGATGCTTTTCAATTCAAATAGCCTTTATTAGGTGCCTTCTATATACCAGGCCACCTCCTAGGTAGAGGGAGAGAGTAGTTAGGATACAAAGTCAGTTCCCTCTAGGAGTTTACATTTTTTTTTTTTGAGAAAGGGGCTTTTGTTGGGGCATGGTGACATTTGGATATGGTATTAAAGGTCCTCTCCAGTCTGATCTATCTAGGTGAGGTTTTCTGGTTAATGCTCAGTCTCTGATCATCCTGGTACTTCAAGTATTTGTCAAATCAATTGATAAACATTGATTAAGCTCCTAACCCTATGCCAAGCTGAGGGAATGCTCCCTATGTTTTATGTAAAGAAGTGAGTAAAACTGAAGCTTTGAGTGAAGTTAGCCATCCTGTAACCTGAAAGACCACCGGTTTTCCTTTCCACAATAATGAAATTGTTATGTGGTTGTTGCTTGGGCCAAAATAACACCCGAAGTCCTGAGTCCTCACCCAAGACTAGCAGAACTGGCAAGGCTAGGTGCTTTTTCTGGCTGCCTAGAGCCAGGGGACCTTTCCCTTCTTTTGCCAAAAGAATCACAATTACCACCATATTGAAACTTTGAGTAGAGGGTATTGGTTATTACATGCTCTTTCCTTATTCATGTTCCTGAGATGTTTGTATACAGTTTGATACTAGCTATCTACTGCTGTAAGAATAAACTGGAATGCAGTGTGAAGAAAGGATCCTGGAGTCTTGTAGGATTATAGCAGCAGCTGCAGTGATGGATTAGCCACACCTTCTCATTTTTGTTTGGGCAAGATTGAGTGATCAGTGATGAGCAGCTTTCTTTAGCCTGCAGTAAGGAATTATCATTCACATCCAGCTATGTGTTGATCAGGTGTGATGCTGATATGCTGGCATCTTAGTCCCTTTGGCCGCTTCCCTGAGAAGGAAAGGACATAATTCAGGTTCTTTTACCCAAGAACATAAAAGAAATCTTCTGGATAAAGCTCTGAACCTGGACTCAGGCAGCCTGAGGTTCAGACTTTAAGCTCAGCAGCTTTGGGGTAATCATTTATGTTTTTTCTGCTCTGGTTTCCTCATCCAAAAATGGTGGTAGTAACAGCACCTACCTCCCAGCATTGTTATGAAGATCAGATGTAATCTTGGAAAAGCACTATGTCAGTGCTATTATAATCCCATCTCTCAGTTGGGTAAGATAGAGTTGCTTTGGCCTTCCTGCTGGAGGGTCCCCTGATAGGGAGTAGCTCTCTGGTTTTTAATTCCTGGGAAGAGGCCTGTCATGCTGGCTTTCCTGATTTGGGATCAGGTGTGTGAGGAAGAATCTTGAATCCTCATAGTCCACAGCTACTTTTCAAAAGGAGCAGGGGCCCACTAACTGAAAGCTCCATAATAGTGGTGATGACAATCTTGTCGTTTTGGCCCAGACCCACCGTTTTCCTTATGTGAGAAATTCCAGGTGTTATTTCTTCCAGAGATGCACAATGTTGGCCCATCTGTAACTTGTAGTCTTGGGAATTTCCTTGGGGCACTGAGTGAGTGGGTGAGACTTGCCTTCCATCACCCAGCAGCATGTGGCAGAAAGCCTGGCTTCTAGACTGGCCCTCCACATGCTGCACACCAGCACACTCTCCTTGCTATGGTGAACATCAGTGAGCACCAGCACCAGCTTCTTAGTGATTCATAAACCCAGCTGAGGCACAGTTGCCCCATGGTCACTGGTTTAGCTTTAAAGGACAGGTGGCTCTCCCACCATTTTCATGATTCAGGTGAGGATTTTAGAGCACAAAGGGAGAAGGGGCTTGTTCCAGGATTCACAGTGAACAAAGCGTAAGGTCCTCATTTCTAGCCTGATAGTTCTGGGCACTAGTCACTTGGCACATGCAGACGAAGTGCGGCACTTTGCTGGGCCTAGTGGCTGAAGGAGACACTGTGGACATACCAGAGAAATCCCAGGGAGTGCCCATGGGTGGGTTCCATAGTGTGGGTGAGGGGGGGCAGCAAGTGTCTCCAGTGCTCAGGTGTGTCCTCTGAGGCACTGTCTTGTCATTCTTTCCAGATGAAGATGTGTGTGTGTTTAAGTGTTCCGTGTCCAGAGAAACAGAATGCAGCCGAGTGGGGAAGCAGTCCTTCATCATCACCCTGGGGTGCAACAGCGTCCTCATACAGTTTGCAACACCCAACGGTAGGTCCCTCCTGGCCCCCCCAGCAAGGCTTCAAGCTAAGGCAGCATAAATATTCCGATGCATCTGGAATTATGAAGACTTTGCCTTCATATAATATTCATGGATGGGAAGTTTTTTTTAATTTTGTGGTCAAAAACATTCTAAAATCTAATGGATATATTCTTTTTTCATTAGCAGTGGTCTCCTGGAAGGTTTTTTCCCTTTCCATTGGCAGGAGCCTATCCATTATAGGCAGGCCATGGCCACTTTCTCCTGGTTTGCATTACTCCCTCCCATGTGTGATCCCTTTTCTACATTAAGTTTTTACTTCTTTCAGATTTCTGTTCATTCTATAATATTCTGAAAACCTGTCGAGGTCACAACTTAGAACGCTCCGTCTTCAGTGAGCGGACAGAAGAATCCTCTGCTGTACAGTATTTCCAGGTGTGTTTTTCACTTGGCAGGATCTTCCTGGTACTTCCAAAGGGAGGGCCCAGGTGTAGGAAAAGGTTTTGCTCAGTTGAAACTGGACAACCATAGAGGAGAGTCATTTAGGCCTTGGCTGTCTCTGTGTCATCCCTCCTCCACCCCCACCCCAGTCCTTGCTCCAGCATTCAGTACTCCTGAGCACTCAGTTCTCTTCCTTCACAAAGCCCTTCCTGTGAATTATAAATATGTTTATCTTTACTAGCTATGCTTGCAAGAGCTGGTCTGCTTAGTCCCAACAGCTCTAAAACTGGGAACTAGTGTGTCTGTTTACTAATCAGTTTTGCATTAAGATATTTAATCTCTAGTACAAGGTTTTCTGATTCATAGTCATATTACCCATGTCTCTTTTGGGGTTCCTCAGGTTCTCTGAGAACAGAACCCATATTATGATAGATCTGTTTTCTTATAGAAAGTATACTGGTTCCAAATAGAAATCAGGCCCTGGAATTTAGAAAAGGGGGTGCTTTGTAATGCTGGGGTCTGTAGTTGTCTGTATCTGTACAGTATCCTTGCCAGCTTCCTGACTTAAGAGATCTGTAGCTTTTTCCTTCCTTTCCCCATGTGGCCTGGGATATGTTAGAGATTCCCCATCCTGGCCCTGATGAGATCCAGTTAGATTAAGCTGCAGAGAACAGTGAATAGAGCAGTCTGACCACCTTGTTTGTTAACAGGGATGGTTCAGCCTTGGTCCCCAGCATGACTTTCTGAGAAGTGATGCCCATGCTCCCTCCACCCTGGGCATGTTCCCATTGCTGAGCTCCTTCCATGGTTTGTTGGGGAGGAAGCAGGGGGTCTGACTGGGGAAGGCTGTGGTTGGTTGGGCTGTCTGCTCTGAGACTCGTCTGTTCACGACATTCTCTCTTGTGTGTTGTAGTTCTATGGCTACCTGTCACAGCAGCAGAACATGATGCAGGATTATGTACGGACAGGCACGTATCAGAGGGCCATCCTGCAGAACCACAGTGACTTCAAAGACAAGGTGAGAGTCCACTCTTAGGAGCAAGCTGAGTTTTGGTCTGGAACAAAACCTGAAATCAGCTGAGGTGTTAAATCTGAATGCTGCTGTTAGGGGGCCCAGGTAGGCCCATTTGAGCTGGTATTTGAGAAAAAAGGGACTGTCAGGGGAAGCTGGACATAGTGAGCAGGAATTGAGAGTAATAAAGTGACTTCAAAGAGTTCTCTCCATCTGGCCATTGTGATCTTTCACTCTTTAAGTTTCAGCTGTGGGGAGTTCATCCCTCCACCCCACCCCTACCCCCAAACCCATCAGTTCTGATTTGTTTTTAAATATCTTCATGAGACCAGCATGAGCTCCACAAAAGCTTCCCTGGGGTCTGCTCCCTGTGGTGTTTGTGTTGACACTGTGTGTCTGGCCTAGAAGCAGTAGCTAAATCAAACAGCTGATGTTTGAACTGTCCCCCATCCAAAACCCTCCTATCCTCTTCTGCTTGCTGCAATAGGCTCTTTAAACTCCCTGGGCCCACCACTAAAACTCCCTCTTACTTTTCTTCCGTGTGATGCTAATGCTGAACCTTGATTTTACATTTGATTTTTGAAAAAGGATTTTTACTGGTGAGAGCTCTGGCTCTCTCTGACTAAGCTAATTATAATGAGAAGTGCTGCTAATTTGATCTTTACTTTTGTTTGATGATAGGTCCGATCTGGAGCAACTAATGGGATTATACTTAGTTGTTGTTCATGAAAAACCACATTGCTTTCCAGCAGTTGCAAGATTCATCACCTTCCCTTAGACAAGTAATTTTCAAATATATGTAAGGAATCTGGACAGTGGGATCCAACCTATTTGCTTTAGGAATGCTTCTGTGTTTTTCATTGGTATCACAGGCTTATCATTAATATATTCTATACTACATGCAGGCTATAAGGTAGGCAGTCTTTGTAAATGATAAACTAAAGACTAGCTTTTCTTCTGGAGAGAAAAAAGCAAATTCATACCTTTACCATGTTCTGGATCTAGAAGTGTATAAGCTCCTGAAAGACACAAGAGGAAAGAAACCCTGCCTAAGAGGCATCTGCCATCCTGGGATTGGTATTCTGTCCCTGACCCTTTTCAGCAGTAGGTCAGGTGTTAAGACATTACTATTTTTTCATTTGTATCTGTTTCAGGAGATAATGGCCTTAGAGGCTTTGACCTTCTTGCCCCCTGTCCCTTTTGTTTTTTCTTTCCCTTTTTCCTCCTTCCTTCCCTATTTTATCTTACTCCCTTCCCCTCCCCCTTTCAGAGGCTACAAGTCTGTTTTTAGATTTTGTGACTATTTTTCAACATGGGTAATTAGTCAGGTACTGCTACCTCCCTGAAGCTGACAGAGAAGAGAAATGAATCCCTATGACTTTTCTGTAGGAATGTTTCTCTTTGTAGGATGAAATTTTATGGAGTCTTCTTTAGAACTTATTGTATAAGTTTCTTGCTGAAAATACAGTAAAAAGGCCAAAAAAAGGGGGGGGAAAGAAACCCCACAATGTCAGCATTGGAAGTGATCTTAGAGGGCACCTAATCTGCCCAAATCTCCACAGAAACCCTCTCTACAAAATGCCCACCATGCTCAAAGATTTCCATTGTCCATTTTTCCTTCGGGACAGAATCTTACTGCCACCTGTTGTCACTCCTCCTACTTCTGAGGTTAAGCAGAACAAATAGAATATCTCTTCTTCAGGATAATTCTTAAAATATTTGAATCGAGGGACTATTTTCTGTGCCCCCTTCCCACCTCTCCTTACCTAGTCTTCTCTCTCAGCTAAATAGAGTTCCAAATACCTCACCATCCTCCTTGCCCTTCTTCAGGTGTGTTGCAATTTATCAATATTCTTCCCTAAAATGTACCTAGAACTGAACACAATTATCTAGATATTGATCAGAGTAGAATATGGTTTAGTCTGGAACCTCCTTTGTCCTGGGAGATGTGTGTCTACAGAAGCAGCCTGAGATTCAATCCCAGTATTAAGTTTTAGAGGTGGTATCTGCAAAATGAAATATCTAAATAGTAACACTTTAGAAAATTTGATACTAGAGATGAGCTCTTCAAGAGAAGCTTCAGCTATTTATTATCTCCTGTCCTGATGTGTAGAGAGTTAAGATGAACAATATCATAGGTTTTCTTATGACATCACATAAGCCCTGTCATAGAAAAAAAAGTGTGGAAACAAAAGCAATACAATCAACATTAGAAGGAAAACATAAAATGGAAACATTTTTAATAACTAATATCTCTAATAAATTCTTACTTATCAAATATATGGAGAACTGAATCAAATGTATAAGAATGTAATTCCTCAATTGATAAATGGTCAAAGAATACAAACAGGTAGTTTTCAGATGAAGAAATCAAAGATATCTATAATCACCTGAAAAAAAATTGTTCTGAATCATTATTGGTTAGTAAAGTACAAAAAACAAAGAATTTTTGCAACTCTGAGGTACCACCTCATACCTCTCAGATTGGCTCAATATGACAGAAAAGGAAAGTAATAAATATTGGAGAATATGGGAAAACTGGAACACTGATACATTATTGGTGGAGTTGGAATGGTGGAGATCCATCCTTTCTGCAGAACAATTTGGAACTATGTACAAAGGCCAATCAAACTATTCATATTCTCTGACCTAACAATACCACTACTAGCTCTATATCTCAAGGAGGTTTTTTAAAAAAAGAGAAAAGGACTTGCATGTACAAAATTATTTATAGCAGCTCTTCTGTGGTGGCAAAGAATTGAAAATTGAGGGAGATGCCCATTGATCAGGAAGTGATTGAACAAGTTGTGGTTTATATGTGTAATGTCATACTACTATGCTATAAGAAGTGAACAGGTAGGTTTCAGAAAAACCTGGGAAAATTTACATGATCTGATGCAAATGTAAAGTGAGTAGAACCAGGAGAACATCATAACATATTAATAGCAACATTGTACAATGATCAATTATAAATAACTTGTCTCTTTTCAACAATGCAATGATCCAAGATAATTTCAAATGACTTGTGATGGGAAATGTTATCTACATCCAGAGAAAGAACTGATGTAGCAAAGCATACTATTTTTCCACTTTTAAAATTTTTTTCAGTTTTTTTTTCCCCTATTGGTCAGTTTCTTCCTTTACAACATAACTAATAGAAATATTTTGCATGAAGGCACATATATAACCTGTATCAAATTGCTTACTGTTTTAGGGAAGGGGGAAGAAAGGAGGGAGAAAATTTGGAACTCAAAAAAAATTTTTAATGAGTATTTAAAAGTGTTTTTACATATAATTAGAAAAAATAAAATGCCATTTATAGGAAAAAAAGAAAGAAAGAAAAGAAAAAGAAAACACTATAGAAACTAGATCCAGGATTCTCATTCCCTATATATAATATGGCAGCCCTGGTGCACACATCCTGTACCATCAGGCCTATAACTGGAGAAAAACAATGAATAGTTTTTATGTAATATGATTTTGTAGTCCCCTGATTTTAGGGGGGATGCATCTGTTCTAACAATAAGTCAGTAAATCGTAAATCTTCTGGTTTGGGCATCTGCTTCAGAGACTTCCCATACTCCCAATCTTAAGAATAACAATCTGTCTGATTCTGAATAGACCATTCCTCAATTCGCTACTGTCATAACCAAATTCTGAACACCACTCCTCTAGGGTACATAGAATTAGCATGTCAGTGATAGAAAGCTGGATAAAGGGGTCTCCTCTCTCTTAGGACTGCTGATTTCTTTTGGAATTTAGTTCGCTTATAATGGTATTACAATAAGACTTTGCCCATTGGCTAGGAATGGGTTCAACCCTGCAAATTCTTTTGAGATACCTCATGACACTGGTCTGTGACCCCAAACTTTTAGGGTCCCCTTTCCCAGTCTCAACACTTTAATATGTAGGAGGAAAAAGCCCACTGCTTACTAGAGAATAATACCCTCAGTTTTCCATATTATTCCCATGGCCAAAACTATATGGTGGTGCAAATTACAAACAGGCATCCTTTCTTTCCTCACCTGAATAGTTTTCTCACAACTACAATGTAGCCACTTTCAGGGAAAAGAAATATTTTATCCCCACAGAGTTGTTAGTCAAGTACCAGGACATTTGAGGATAAAAAGAAAGCAATGTTAGGGGAAGAGGTTTTTGCCCTGTTGACTAAAGACTTTCTGGCAAATCCTAGGGTGTCTCTGCATGGCAGTCAGCTATGTACTATTAATCTTCTCAATCTGTCTACCTAGAAACAGGGAAAGACTTTGTTGATCCAGTCCAAGGTCAAATTTAATTTTTTGAGAAACTTACACATTTCAGATGTGTTGAGATTCTCACCTTATACCATCTTATTGGCTTGGCCTTAAGGGTCTGAAGTGTACATTATTGGTTTGCTCATATAATATCTCACACTTGACCACTCTTTGCCTTCTCTTAAAGCCTTTAATCTTTGCCAAATAACTAATGAGATTGAGGCAGTAGAAGGGTCTCAAGTTTGTGGATGGGATGAGATTTTTTCTGTTTTTTCTTTCCATTGCTCTCCATGACTAACAGTGACTCTTTCTCATTTCTCAGATTGTCCTAGATGTGGGCTGTGGCTCGGGGATCCTGTCTTTTTTTGCTGCTCAGGCAGGCGCAAGGAAAGTCTATGCAGTGGAAGCAAGCACCATGGCTCAGCATGCTGAGGTCAGTGGGCCCCGTGGCCAAGCATGCTTTCCCTTCCTTCCTATCCCCAGCTCTGTGGCAGCATGCACAGCCTTCAGTTAAGCCTGTAATTCAGAAGGTGAATGGAGCTTTTTACAAAGCACAAAGAGCTGGCTCATTCCCAGGTGTTATTAGGGAGGAGTCCAAATCCTGGCTTCCTCTGTGAACTTAGGAAATTCAGTGCTTACTGCCTCAGTTTATCTACCATTAAAATCAATAGGTAAATTTCTCTGCTTCTTAACTATGTTCTGAGGTTAGTAGTGAGGTATGCTGTTCACTTCTGAGGGAAAAGAGGAAGCTATAATGTAGTGACCAGTAATATATAATTATATAATATATATATAAATATATAAATATATAATATATAATAATTATATTATATATATGTATATATATATATATATATAATATATATAATATATATAATAAGTATAATGTAGTGGCTTTGGTATTACATTGGTATTAGATCCACCTGGGTTCCTGCAAGTCACTTAACATATATCTGGTTTTCAGTTTCTTCTGTAATCTAAAGATGTTAGACTACATAAGCCTTTCAACTGCAAATGTTCTGATTGCATTGCCTTAGAATGTTTTCTTGTCATTGTGTTAGGAGCCGCTTTGAGTTTTGGATAGGCAATTTATCAGTAATTCTACTTGCATGCATCCTTGACCTTCATCGTTTGATCACAGAAAGTAGTGTCCAATGTCTTCAACATTTTGTCAAACAAAATTAATTTAAAGTCAATGTAATTTTTTTTAACGTAAAAAAATATACAGCAAAAAAATGTTTTTTGATGGGAAAAGTTCACAAAGTCAAATAAGTAATTAAACCAAGCACCAAGGTTTCAACATGCTGAGATCAGTGAGCATTCTTTCTCCCATCCACCCCCTAGACCCCAGCTCTGTGGCAGCCTATATGGCCTTCAGAGTTAAGGCTGTGATCCAGAGGGTAAATGGGGCTTTCTGGGGAGCACTCCCAGGTGGTATTAGGAAGTTCAAGGTCATCACCATTTTTCATAGCTTATGCTAGCTTCTAAAAGGTTTGAGCTCTGTCTCCTCTCACTTTGGCCTTGGTTGTGCAAGAAAGATGATTTTGGGCAAGCTGCTGGGCTCTGACTCCATGGGGTTCTCTTAGAGATGGAATCAGCAGTGAAACTTTAATGAAGCTCATTAGTCCAAGGAGATATTTCTCCATAAGATTGGTTTTTCCCTGATTTTTATCCCCAACTTTTTCCCCTCCCACCAATAGGTTTTAGTAAAGAGTAACAACCTCACAGACAGAATTGTGGTCATTCCTGGAAAGGTGGAGGAAATCTCACTTCCTGAGCAGGTGGACATAATTATTTCAGAGCCAATGGGCTACATGCTTTTCAATGAACGTATGTTGGAGAGCTACCTCCATGCCAAGAAGTACTTAAAGCCTAGTGGTAAGTAAATGGGCTGGGTAAAATGGGGTCTGTTGGCTGATTTGTTTCCTGTGAGCAATGGCCTAATCTCCTTTTCTCAGATGGCACTGCAGAGCTGTGCAAAGAGCCATTTAGAAGTTCTTTGGGAATATAAAATAAATTCTGTTTCAAAAGGAGATATTTTGGAGTTTATTTTGTGGCTTTACACTTAATTTGATCTTATGTATGTGATAGGTGATAGCCTTATCCTTAGTTTCTAAGATCATATGTAGGGGATAAACTATATAAATTTGGTGCCTGTTAGTGGTGAATTCTAGAATTTAGGATATTTTCTACCCCAAGAAAGTCTCAGGTCATTTAAGTTGAGTGTTCCTCCTTGATAGTTCAGTTTTTGGGGAGGTTTTGAGTTTTTTTTGTTTTTTTTTTAATTTTTAATTTTTTTGGTTTTCTCTTTCTCAGAAGAAGACTAGCAGAATAAGAGTTGAGTAGGTGTAGCAAGAGGAATCAGAATTGTGCTTTTTTATTTCTTGACATTACTGCCTCTTAAGGTGAGGGATTTGAAATGTGTATGCAGCCAATTTTCAGAGGAAGGTTATCAATAGATAGACAGACCCTGTCTTGTTTTCTGTTCATAGCACATTTGGAGCATTGTGCTCATTTCTGGGTACCATGCTGGAGGGAAAAGTTGGCAAGCTAAGGATTTCAGAGAACACAACCATGGCTTTAAGTTTATGCTATGTTAAAATCACTGAAAAAATTAGGGATGTTTGGCCTGGGGAAAAGAATACACTAGAGATGAGATGACATAGTTGCTGCTTTGAAAGATCTGAAGGGCTAAACTGTAGAATAGAGCAGAATCAGGAGTTAGGGTTGAAGTTGGAGTGAGACAGACTTGGGGTCCATACAAAGGAAAAAAAAATTAATAATTAAAGCTATCCCAAAATATAATGGGTGATACTGCACTCAAAACCTCAGAATTAGAAGGGACATTGGAGGTCATTTTGATCTGAAGAATTCATTCTATAACCTACTATAAGAATCTTTTCTTAAAGATCTCTATTGGGAGGAAATTAACTGTCTTCCTAGGTGGCCCCTTCCACCTTTGCACAGTTCTGATTGTTAGAAAGTTTTTCCTGACATCAAGCTTTATTTTGCCTCTCTGAAACTTCCTCCCATTGTTCTTTGGGACCAAATAAAACAAATCTAAAACTTTCTCCTACATGACAGCTTTTCAAATGGTTGAAAGACAGCAGTTATCCATAACCTTCCAAAGTTTTCTCTAAGCTAAATATACTCATCCTTTCAACTGATACTCATATGGCATGATCTCAGCGCCTTTCATCACCCTAATTACTTTCCTCTAGACCCTTTCCAACATATCAGGCTTTCATAAAATGTGACACCTAGAACTCAACATGTGACATGAGATGTGGCCTGACTAGGGCAAGGCACAAGGAGACGCAGAATCTCAAGTCTTTTAGCATGGCCTTAAATGGCATTGACATTTTTGATTTCCATATCACACTTTGTCAGGATTTTTTGTTCAGTTTCATTGATACTTTTTGTTTTTTTCCACATCTCTCTCCTACTACTACTACTCTCATTAAATCCTTTCCTATAACAATTAGTCAAAACCATCCAGCTATCAACATCTTGCCAAAGTATGCTATCTGGCAGTCATAATCCCTCATCTCTAAGGGTTCTCTGAGAAGAATGAGCTGCATCTCACATTATGCAGTTCACCAAAACCCATCAAGTCTTTTTTGGACAAACTGCTTTTCTCTAGCCATGTCTCCCTCATCTTGTCCCTGGGAAGTTAATTTTTTTTTAACCCAAATATACTCAATTTATTAGATTCAACTCAACTGTTTAACTTATTCATTTACTATCACAATGTTCCTACAGTATGTTAGCGATCTAGCCTCACTTTGTGTCATCTGCAGGATTTGATAAATATGCCACCTGTGCCTCTTTCCAAAATTGTTGGCTAAAGCCAAAGCAGAGATGTATAGAGCACTCCACTGAAGACCTTTCAAGTTGATATTGGAACCATTTACTGGGTAGACCTTTTTAACCATCTCCAAATCCATGTAAACTATACTACTGTCTAGGCCATATCTCTGTCCATCTTTTCTACAAGAATACCATAGGAGACTTTAATAATAAAAATGTTTTATTGTGTTAAATATTTAATTTAAATATAAATAGTAATAATAATACTTTAATAAACCAGGCTTGACCAAGCTTTTAGCAATCCAGTAATCCTGTCAGAAAAGGAAATGAGATTAATGTGGCATGACTCATTCTTAATATAGTCTTGCTGAGTGTTTCTTTTTCTAGTATTCACTAAACATCCTTTGAATAATAAATTCTAAAATTTTGCTAGGAATTGAAGTCAGACTCAGTGGCCTTTATAGTCTGAAGAAGACTACTTCCCTTTTTTGAAATCAAAACATTTCCCTTTCATTCTTGCAACATCTCTCATTCTTCAAGAGCTTTCAAATTTCACTTCTACAAGTTCTTTCCTTAACTTGGATGTGTAGTATACCGGGGGCTAGAAACTTGATACTCGTTAATCAGAGGTGTTCTCTGTCTTGGTCCCTTTTGGTCTTGGGTTTCAACTTATTTGCTGTTTTTTTCTCCTTTCCAATTCAAAAATCATTGTCCTTGGCTAAGAATGCAAAGTAAAGTAAGATTTGTCCAGTCTCTTCTAGGATCCTCCTTTTTCTCTAATACTGCTTGGGGAAAAGAGATGATCTTTAATTTTTACCATCACCCGCCCACACACAGCCACTTCCGTGTTCATGAGCTTTGACATGCTTTTAACTCATAATCTTTCATCACTGGATCTTTCCCTCTACTTTCCAACTTATAACTCTGTTCTTTGTTCTTTCAGTCTTCTTCCACCCATTCATTCTTTCCTGTGTCATCACTCTGCACTAGCTACTCTCTTCTTCCTTCCCTGTCTTGGCCCTTTTGTAAACCATTTCAACTACTCGGGGCTCTTCCTTCCTTTAACTGATTTGCCTCAAGCCCTAACTTTGGATTACTGCCATTATCCATTGCCTGCAATCCTACTCCTCTGCCCCTGAGTAGAGGTAGAATAAATCTGAATTGTTTGGTGTACTCTGTACCTTGGTCTCCTTGGCCAATTCCCCCATTTTTTCCTCATGAGAATTGTTACTATTTATATACTTAAAATTTATGTCTTGAGAACTTTCTAGTCCTCCCAGGCTAACTTCCGTGGTAGAAGTTCTCCTGCTGTCACAAACTCCAAGGTGTAGAGTAGTCACTTCCCTTAAAGGCTCCTAGCATTTTTAGTTCAGTACGTATTGCCTTCCACATTGGGGAGAATTAGGTTCTTTCTTCACTTTTGAAGGATGAAGTGATCATTTCCTGAAACTACAAAGTCATGAGTTTCTCTGCTTGGGGCAGGGATGAATTCCACTAATAGCTTTCCAGATCTTTCCCCCAAACAACAGATCTCTTTTTCTCTCCTTATTCAAGTCTTTGAATAAAGGGATTGATAGATTCCCTTTATTGGGAATGTCATTTGAACCAGATGATCCCTAAGAGGCCTCAAATCAAAGGTTCTTTCAGGCTAAAGAAAGGAGGCAAGAAGCAGCCAGCCCAGATGCAGATTTGAGTTCTCATTGCCATTTGCTGTTAGGAAATCCATTTGGATTTCATTGGGTGCAATTGAACAGGAGGCTCATTGAGTTGCTGGGCCTCTTGCTCTAACCTAGGAGATGTTCTTTCACTCTGTGAGCAGCATGCCTTTCTAGAGCTCCACAGGCAAAAACCACGGGAATCCTGGGAGCAGCCTGCTGGAACTGACCTCAGCTGCCCTCTCCTGGCCGGTCCTCCGCCTCTTCTGCCAAATGTGTCTTTGCTGGGAAAAGGCGCCCTCTGCTGTTGTGAGAGGAACAAGTAGGGGAAGTATATTCGTGAGAAGCGATACCAATCCCTTCTGTGACTGTGTGGGTGACCAATTATGTGTCCAGTTAACAGGATATCAGCCTTCCCCAGTAGGACTTTTATATCTGTGCATATTTTGTGCCAAGCCCAAGGAGGAGAAGAATGGAAGCAGCCGTGTGGAAGGACATCCCCACTATGTTTTGAGCTGTCACCAGACAGCACATCTGAGAGGCACTTGATGGAACAGAGGCTTTTGCCATTCCATTTCAACATTCAAATGTCCCATGCTGTTCAGTCATTTCCCCTGGGAATTGGCACACTTCAGATGTCCATCTCTCCAAACACTTGAGTTCTTCGTTATAGTCATATTGCTCTCATTTGGACCCCACAGTAATCCCAGGCTGACCCTTTATAAAAAGGAGAAGGAAGGCTTCTCATTTCTGGGTGAGAGAGGGGCAGAAAAGCTGTACTATCTTTTGTTTGAATTTGATGTGGCTAAAGTCATAAGTTTGTGACTTTCCTGTTATATTCCTGTGGCTAGGAGGAAAGTCAGTCTCAATTGGAGGATGGGCAAAGGCATCTGAATGAAGCTGTGAGAGCAAGAAGGTTCCATTATGATTCCATGAGAAGAGCAGGTGTTATTGGCACCTTGTTCTCCCTCTCAGCCTTAAGACTGAGCTCATGATTCTTTAGTATCATCTTTACTTAAATCTATATCCTGACACACATTTTTTCAGGTGTGGTCCTGCCCAGGGTAGAATGGGCACTCTTATCTCCTTCATTCTGGACACCAACTGTCTTCATTCCCAGGGCAGCATTGGCTTTGGTGCCTGCTGTGCCACAGAATTGGCTCATTTTGAGCCCCCAGATCCTTTTGGACACAATTTGGACTTCTGCCTCTTTCTAGCAATGTGAATTTTGTAAAATTGGGAAGCTCTGTATAAATGCTATTTTCATGCTTATTTTCAAGTGTAGAGAAAATTCCTCCCTTTGCTAATTAGAGGGATAGTTGGTAGCTTAGACTTGTACACACTGGTATTTCAGTTCCAGCTTTACCACTTGGACAACTACTTTTTGAGGCCAGGCATTGTCCCCAAAGTTTGGAATTCTCAGTCATTATTAATTATCTTCAAGTCACTAGATATTAGAAAACCCATAGAATTGTTTTTGTTTGTTTGCTGAGGCAATTGGGGTTAAGTGACTTGCTCAGGGTCACAACTAGCGGCCCCAAACCCATAGAGTTTTTACTTCTTTTGTGAATTAATGCATAAAATAGCTAAGTGGTCTGATTTTGAAGCAGGGCTTCTTAATTTGAGGTCCATGAAATTTTTAAAAAATATCTTTTGGGGGCAGCTAATTGGTATAGTGGATATAGCACCCGCCTTTGAAGTCAGGAGGACCTGAGTTCAAATTTGATCTCAGACACTTAACACTTCTTGGCTGTGTGACTTTGGGCAAATCACTTAATCCCAATTGCCTCAGCAAAAAAAAATTAAGTAAATATAAATTATCTTTTGATAATTATTTCAGTATAATTGGGTTCCTTTGCAAGGCTATGTATTTTATTTTATACATTTAAACATCATTCTGAAAAGGGATCCAAAGTGCCAAAAGACAATCCTATGACTCAAAAACAAATGAATAAAGGTTAAGGCTATCTGATGTAGAGGCTGATGAATTTTAAAGTGGAAGATGTCCCTGAGAATAGAGATGGTATGTGTGGGCTGTTAGGCTTTCTGGCAAACTGATGGCCTCTTTTGCTTGGAACCTCTCAGAGTTTGCTCATTCATAGACAGTCTCTGCCTGAACAGCTTCTTTCCTCAGACCTGATCAAGATTGAAAGGAGAATTGAGTTTTCTTTGCCCTCTGTAACAACAGGAATTTCTGGAGGCCTAAGCATTGATTTGAGGAATTCCATCTTGCGCCTCGCCTCCGTCCACCCTTCTCAGGCTATAGAGTAATGTTAGGAGGGAGTGTCAGTCCACTGGCATTATGGGAGATGGGTAGGACTCTTGGGCTCCTGGCCAGTCGTGCCAGAAACACATAAGCCCATTTCCAGTAAAATTCCAGCCTCTTCACAAAGTACTTGAAATACTAAAATAAGAGGAGTCAGTAAAGCACCAGCTGTTATTTCTCTTTTCCTCCTAAACTAAAACCAAAAGAAGCTAGAGTCAAATCTGTGTCTGTCTTAGGAGCAGGAATAATTCCAGACTGAGTAGGAGAGACTGAGAGAGGCCCAGAACTTCAGTCTCATTTCCTTTTGCCCTTCCTGCTGCTTTGTTCATCCATCTTCCTCAATTTATCCATAGTGAAACTTTGGAGCTGACAGGAAAGGGATAAAAGCACCAATGCAGTCTCTTGCACATTGTTTGTAAGAGATGATTACTTCAACATGGTCTTTACCAGGTGGACCTTTCCACAGAGATCACTTTATAGCAGAGGAAATGAATGCATCTGTTTGTAGTAATGGTAGGAATTGATGACAAAAACATTTCCTATCATATACCATTATAACTGAGAATGTGGAGTATCCAGAGAAAGAAAAGAGAATTGAGGCTGGAAATCATGGGGAGAAAAGAAAGGGATTAGTAAATTAGGAACCCCCAACCTAGAGGCCCAGAGACAGCCCTCATTCCCAATAAGATAGAATCCTTTCCTGAGTGAATACTATGAGTCATGAGAGATTAGACAGGACTCCCACAGAATATTGCACATTTTGTCATATGTGATCTTTCTGTTTTCTGTTTTGTTTAACTATTTTTATTTACAAGTAAAGATGGTTCAGGTGATTGGGAAATTTAACTATAGTGTAAAAAAATAAGAGCCATCAATTAAAACTTTAGAAAATAAAAAAGGCATCTTAGTGGACCATTGCCAAGTGGCACATTTGCACTGTTGAAACAGGTGCTCAGGCCATAGGAGGAAGGAGCAGAATGAAGCATGAGTTTCTAGAGCCTCTCCTAGCCTTGTATCTTCTCCTAGAGGAGAAAAAAATTGGGATGAAGACAGATTTTTCAAGCTTCCATTAAAGCTGTGTGATTGTTTTCTCTTTCCACATGTTTCCTGAGGCTTAATATCCCTTTTGAGCCTCAAGATATATATAGTTGTCTTATGTACCCTTGGGTGGGAGTCAGTTATGTGTGATGCTGAACCTGAGACATACAGTGTATGCCCACTGGTCTAGAAATTAGGAACTAGGAAGAAGAGGAAGTCATATTGTGCTTTGGCTACAATTCTACAAAGGAAAAGACAGAATTAAGTTCAGTATCAGGAAGAAGCTTGTTTTTAACTGATTAACAGTGCTTTAGAAATCATGGAAAATGTCAGCAGCAAATCTAGAATAAATCTAGGGTTTCCTTTGGAGACTTTGCTCAGGAAATGGTTAAAGACTTCCTCTCTCCCTCCAGTCCATCCCCTCCTTCTTCAATAGACTCCAGTCTACCAGCCATGGGAAGGTCAAGCCTTGGGGTCAACATCTGGAAGCCAGGCCCCTGGTGTGTTTCTGCATAGGGGTCAGTTTATTGTTTTTTGAATAAGTACACACATTCTTGCATAAGTGTGGGAGGTAGCACTTTAGTATTTGATGTTTTCATTTTAGAAAGAACTAGTCAAAATGGAGATTAAAATAAATAATTTTTTTTTTATTTAGAATTTTTTTTCCCACGGTATATATGCATGAGTAATTTTTTTTTATAATATTATCCCTTGTATTCATTTTTCCAAATTATCCCCCCCCCTCCACTCCCTCCCCCCCGATGACAGGCAATCCCATACGTTTTACATATGTTACAATATAACCTAGATACAATATATGTGTGTAAATACCATTTTCTTGTTGCACATTAAGTATTAGATTCCAAAGGTATAACTAACCTGGGTAGATAGACAGTAGTGCTAACAATAAATAAAAAATTTTAAAAGTAAAGCACATACCATATCTATCCCATCTCCAGCAACATAATTTATTACTTAAACCAGAAATTTGGCCATTATTTTTTCCTTATATTGCAAGGCATATTTTTTTTAATAGTTTTTTTATTTTTCCAAATACATGCAAAGATAGCTAATTCATTTTTGCCAAACCTTGTGCTTCAAATTCTCTCTCTCCCTATTTTCTCCCCAAGACAGCAAGCAATCCAATTAAACATGCAATCCAATTAGTATGTACAATTCTTCTAAACCTATTTCCATATCATGTTTCCCCCCCAAAAAAAAAGTCAAATCAAAAGAGAAGAAAACACAAGAAAAGGGAAAAGTAAATAGACACTTTTTTAGAAAGTGAAAATATTATAGTTTGATTCATTTTCAGTCTCCATAGTTCTTTTTCTGGATGTGGATATCACTTTCCATCACAAGTCTTTTGGAATTGCCTTGAATCATCTCATTGTTGAAAAAAGCCAAGTCCATCACAGTTTGATGATCATATAATCATCTTGTTACTGTGTACAATGTTCTCTTGGTTCTATTTCAAACGTAGCTGAATCAGTTCATGCAAGTCTCTAGGCCTTTCTGAAATCAGCCTGCTTATCATTTCTTATATAATAATATTCCATTACATTGACACACTATAACTTATTCAGCCATTCCCCGACTGATTGAGATTCACTCAGTTTCCAGTTTCTTGACATTACAAGAAGAGCTGCCACAAACATTTTTACACATGTGGGTCCTTTTCCCACTTGTATGATCTCTTTGGGATATAAGCCCAGTAGAGACACTGCTGGATCAAAGGGTATGCAACAGTTTGATAGTCCTTTGGGCATAATTACAAATTGATTTTAAGAATGATTAAGACACATTCACAATTTCACCAGCAATGCATTAGTTTCAGTTTCCCCACATCCCCTCCAACACTTATCATTATCTTTTCTGTTATCATAGCCTGTCTGAGAGGTCTGAAATGGTACCTCAGAGTTGTCTTAATTTTCATTTCTCTAATCAATGATTTAGAGCATTTTTTCATAGGACTGAAAATGGAATTATTTTCATCATTTGAAAATTGTTCCTATCCTTTGACTATCAATTGGGCAATGGCTTATATCTTTATAAATTTGAGTCAGTTTTCTATATATTTTAGAATTGAGGTCTTTATCAGAAAAACTGGATTTTAAATTTTCCCCTAGCTTTCTGCTTTCCTTCTAATCTTGGCTGCATTGGTTTTGTTTGTACAAAAACTTTTAAATTTAGTGTAATTAAAATTACCCATTTTGCATCTCATAATGTTCTCTAATTCTTCTTTGGCTATATCTTTCTTCTCTATTGATGTGAGAAGTAGACTATCTTTGTTCTCATTTGCTTATAGTATCACCCTTTATATCTAAATCATTTTGACCTTATCTTGATATAAGGTGTTAGATGTTGATCAGTGCCTAGTTTCTGCCATACTATTTTCTGGTTTTCTCAGCAAATTTTATGTATTCCCTTGAAATTCTTGATCTTTTGTCTTTCCAGTTTTCTAACTCTACATAGTAATTTCTTGACAATTTGATTGGTATGGCACTGAATAAGTAGACTAACTTATGTAGAATTTTCATTTTTATTTTGATAATTATATTTTAGTTTAACTGGTTTCCCCTGTAACCCTGTATTTTATTTTATGAATTTTAAAAATATAATCTTTGGTAGTGGATAGAGCACCAGCCCTGAAGTCAGGAGAACCTGAATTCAAATCTGGTCTTAGACACTTAACACTTCCTAGCTGTGTAATCCTGGGCAAGTAACTTAACTCCAATTGCCTCAGCCAAAAAAAAAAAAAAAAAAAGATATATATGATCTTGAGAAGGGGCCATCAGATTGACTACCAAGCAGGTCTATGACCCACAAAAAAACATTTAAAAATTGCTATCCCTAGAGGGAAGTCCAAGAATGAAGAAGTTTAAGAGCAACTTACTGTTTTCATCAGGGTTAGTGATCTGAACAAGGTAACTTTGCAGATTGGCACATCTAAACAGCAGTAGCTACTGGTTTGCTTGCTGCTTCTACTATCTTGAGGCAGCTCAGTTTATTGGTCAGGGCTGGGCTCTAGGACCATGTAGTCCTTTCTTCCATCTGTTTCTGTCTTGGGTAATGTGAAAACATTAGTGTTTGAAGTTCAGATTGATCACTTGGAGATAGCTCTAAGGAAGTGTTATTACTTTTTATCATGATATAATTATTAGATAATCATTTTCTAATAATGATAGTATTTCAAATGTTGAGTCGCTCATTGTATAGAAATAAAACTCATCTCTCATAGTTTCTGACTGCTAAGCATACAAAAGAGGGCCCCAAGGAGGGGAGTGGGCAGAGACTGAGGAGAAGGTAACTCAGGCCTTCTCTTTTGGATTGCCAGGGATATTAAAGGTTGTGTCCTGGGCTAAAGAGAATCTTTTCCTTGGTACTGCCTTCTGGAAAGAAGAGTCCTTTCTCTTAAGGCAGATTTCCCTGTAGATGCAAAGCCATCTATAGCATCTCCATATAATGGTAAACTTAGTTCCCTTCTCAAAGGGTGTTTATTCTAAAATTTTATTAGCCTTTATTTACTATTTTCTGTGCGTCTCATACAACTGATAGCACCTCCAATCACTTCCTCTACCGTGCCTAGGTACTGTCCATTTTGGACAACTTGTTCTCTCTCATACTGGCTACATGGTTGAGGTTTTGGTTCTGACTGTGCTGCTCAAGGAAGTCCAGTTGACACTATCTATTAAGATTCCTTTGCTTTGACCCAAGGAATGCAAATCCTGAGGTTCTTTCATTCCCTAGGCAGTTATCAAGAACCTTTCTGGAGTTAATGGCCCTAATGTTAGACTTTGCTCTTTCTCATTTCTCCCCTCCCCTCCCCCCCCACATTCTCTGCCCAGGAAATATGTTTCCAACCATTGGGGATGTTCATCTCGCCCCATTCACAGATGAGCAGCTCTACATGGAACAGTTTACCAAGGCCAATTTCTGGTGAGTCCTTTTCCTTCTCTGTGAGCTTTGCTCTGATGGCTCCCCGAGGCCATGGTCAGAGTCACAGAGCTTGATAACTGCCTGTATGCAAGAAAGTCTAGCCTAGTTTATACTCAAGCTTTGGGGATTCCCAGACATTGTGGTTTTCTGTTTCCCAGGCAGAGCTGGCCTTCCTTTCTGTAGTATGTAGTATTTATTTTTGGACTCTTGGGCCCTGTGGATGGGTTGGACTAGGTGACCTCTAAGGGCCTTTGTGTCCTAATACTGTACCTCTAATGAACGTTTTTATTGTCTGCTAGTATAAGCTGGCAAAGAGCAGCTCTCCTTTTCTCATCTCATTCCTCCCATTCCCATTTATTTCTATCCTACCTGCCTTCTTCTTTATTTCTCTCAGGAAAAGCTCTACCCCAGGCCTCCAGCTGAAAAATATTATTCTTGGGATTGGCCCCTGTTTGATCCATAGTATAATGTCGTCTTTCCTGTATATGTGTCATACACTTTTAAAATTATCCCATCCTCTGATCAGTTAAAAAGTTAGACTTAGACTTTGGAAGCATGACTTCTAGAGGGCAGGCCAAGTTCTCACCAGACACAGGTTGGTCAGCTGCTCCTTGGTGGGGGTGGGCCTCTTTCCTCTCTCTTTAGGTATCAGCCATCTTTTCATGGAGTTGACTTGTCGGCCCTTAGAGGAGCGGCAGTAGATGAGTATTTCAGACAGCCCGTTGTGGTGAGTATTCTGGTACCTCTCCAGCCTTTGGGGCACTGAGGGGACGGGAGGTCTGCATGGAAGCTTTGCTCATTGGTTTCCTGCTGCAGCCTTGATTCTCATCAGGGCCTGTCAGACTGAATTTTTCATGGAGACTCTTGGCACCAAGACTCTACTTTTTGGTCATATTTGCATGGCTGGGCCTCAGTGCTTCCATTAAGCAGCCTACTCCTGCCTTCTCTTTTGTCTTCCAGAACCCAGTTAACTAAGCTCTCTCTTTCTCCTAGGACACATTTGATATCAGGATTTTAATGGCTAAATCTGTAAAGTATACAGTGAATTTCTTAGAAGCCAAAGAAGGCGATTTGCACAGGTAACATTTCCTTTTGGTCTCCTTTGGATTGTGGGTTAGAGAGAGTAGATGTCAGTTTTAGCCACGAGGCTGGAAATCCATGCAGTACCTGTGCAGAGCAGATGGGATCTTGTATGTCCTTCTGAGACCTTTTATCCACACCAGGTTTCTTTGAAAAGCATTGTTCCAACCTCTTGCAAAAGCAGGAGAGATTGGGTCCTCATCTCATATTGCTACTAGAGCTGTCTTATAATTCCCATCAACAGCTTACTCAATAACTTTAGGCACTATTTTAGCCTAAAATGAATCCCCTTTCAGAATTTGTCTAGTACTTTAATTTTCTCCTGGCTTCTTCTCTTTGCTATCTCCAGAGACATAGGGGAAATTGGGGCTAGAGGAAAACTGGGAAACAGGTGCAGCATTCTGGACTTTTAGTTCTTCACTTTACTGGATTAAGTCATAAGAATACACATTTGGTTAAAGGGGATGGTGTTCTTTAGCCTGAGCCATCCTCTGAGGGCCACAAGCACTTCCTTGGCTGCTGCCAAGGCTGCCTTGTCCATACCTCTACCCTGTAACTATTACATGAAGATCTTGGAGCTTATCTGACCCTTCCCATGCCAGCTTTGCCTTGGTATTAACAACTTTGTTTTATTGTGCTTTCCAGGATAGAAATCCCATTCAAGTTCCACATGCTGCACTCGGGGCTTGTCCATGGCTTGGCTTTCTGGTTTGACGTAGCCTTCATTGGTTCAATGTAAGTGATGGGGGAAATGTACAAAGACTTGGGGCTTCCCAACAGAGGGAGTATGGGGTTTGTAGAACAGATGCTAGTTCCATTTTCCTGCTGTTTGCTGAGTTTCCTTGCATGTCCACCCTCAGTTACCTTATTTCTGTGTATATACATAATTATGTTGCCTTTGCCCCCGTTTTGGCCAGCCCTGAACCTCAGACAAACTACAGAAGAAGCTGGTGTAGTCCCAGGGAAAATAGTTGAGGGGACTCTTAAGAGAAAACCAAGATTTCTCAGTTCCCTGACCTGCCTTCTGCCTTTCGTTCTCCAATGCAGAGTTCTCTTTAGTAGTTTCCTAGTGCCTGGAGCCTATAGCTGCTTTTTGGGTGTGTGTACTCCCATTTGTGTGATTGTGTGTGCTCAGATATCTGGGGCTAAGACAACTGGAAGGATTTCTGACAGCTCCTTCTGTGTTGTTCCTCCAGTCAGTACTGTGTCTTAGGCTGAGAGATTTCTCTCCATTTTCCTCAGCCTGGTGTGTGGTAGTAGATTGCCCTTGGGGTTCATCTGAGAATCTCATTCCAGTCCAGACTCCTCCGTTCCTGAGCCTCTTAGCTGACTGGGAGACTCTTGGCTATTAGAGATGCCCTTTCACCATCTGTTCCCACAGGCTCTCTTGGCCATATTCCCAGCTTGTCTTTGCCAAAACACGATGGTGACTCAGCTTCTGGAGAGATGAAGCAGCGCTTTCAGAGAGGGGGCGGTGGCTGGCACTCTGAGAGTCTATGGCAAGGCTGCCATAGCTCTCAGGCCTTTTTATCCCTGGCTGTTAACCTTTTGTGTGACATGGCCCATTTGGCAGTCTCATGTAGTAACCCATCAATCCATTCTCAGAATTATGTTTTGAAGAATTCATCATTGAAAGAAATAGTAAATTAGTAAGCAATTAGTGAAAATAAAGATGCTGGTTTGTTTTGTTTTCTATTCAAGTTCATAGGCTGATTTTCCAGTTTTACAACTGGAAGACTTGAGTTTTTCCCCATTCCCTCAAATGTGCTAATGGTCCCTCAGTCTTTAGGCACACAGGGTGCAGGATCTGGGGTAATAAGTGGTGCCCACCGCCCTCAGCATCCCCTATCTCCCTCTTACCAACAGAATGACAGTGTGGCTGTCCACAGCACCCACGGAGCCTCTGACTCACTGGTACCAAGTTCGGTGTTTGTTTCAGTCGCCACTCTTTGCAAAGGCCGGGGACACGCTCTCAGGGACATGTCTGCTCATCGCAAACAAGAGGTGGGCCTTGTGGGAGAGGGGGGGAGTCTGCTCTGGAAGCCGTTTGAAGGAGTGAGAAATGCCAAGCCATGGCAGTCAGCCACATGTGATGCCTTTCTCATTGATGTCCCTAATTTCAGACATTACACATATGGCCTGTGGCACGTATCCCCCATGGATTTTCTCATCTAAATCAAGAACTCCCAGCTTTTTCATCTCCTCCTCAAAGAACACAATCTTCCTTGCTAGTGTCTTGTCCCTAAGCAGTTAATCCTCTCCAATCTCTAAACCAAGTGATGGGGAGTCTTAATCTGTGTTACCAGGCCCAGTTCACACCTTCCATTTCCATCTCCATTCCAGAGTGACATACACAACTGGCCTTCCTCACAGCATTCTCAGGGACTGCTGACGGTGGGAGGAAGCAAAGCTAAACGAGCCCTCCCTGGGTCTCAGAAAGAGCAGCTCTGGAAAAATTCTGGCTTTCCCCTAACTGTTCCAGGAATAACTGATGGTTGGAGAAAGAGGTGGCACAATAGCAAGAGCCCTAGGCTTGAGATCAGGAAGTCCCAAGTCTAAATCCTGCCTCAGGCCTTCTGGAATTAGGTGTCCCTGGGACAGTTACTTTTGCTCCTCTTGGCTAAAGTTTTTTCATATGAAATTAGAATAATAGAATTTAGCTTATGGGCATGAGGATCCAGTGGGATAACATATATAAAGCTCTTTGTCATCTTTAAAGTGCTATAAGAAGTGCTATTAGTGTTTCATGGGGCTAATTAGTTATTACCACCATTTAATATTATTTATTTATTATTGGCATCATTTCTTCCATGTGTTGGTGAAGTGTGGGTCTGCTAATAACAGTTTCTCCTAATAATAAATCAGTTTAACATCTTTGGTTTAACCTGCCTTCCTCTGGAACAACCAGGGCCTATTCTCAAACTTGTCCTGCTGTCCAGCAGCTTTTGGATAGAAAGGAAGAGTCATTTAGAAAATCATTCCCTTACCCAGTCAAGCCTTCCCAAAGGGAAAAAGCTGCTCAAGAGCTGTTAACCCTGGGCTTTCTAGGGTTTTCATATTTTCACTAGGGCAGATTTGTCAAAAGATTGGCTTGCCCAGGGAGATTTGCCTGAGGCTTTACTACTTCCAGCACCTAGTCACCCCCTCAGCTGTCCCTTTGCTCCCCTAGATCATGGCCTCTGTGTAGATTCACGATCTCTGGAAGAAAGATTCTTTAAATGCCTGGGAAGAATTCTAGATGTGATGTGTACAGTTTTCCTTCTCCCATCCTTCTCTAGAAACCCTGCATGCTATGAGTTGTGGTATCCTGGGAGATGTCCAGAAGGAAGAGCAGTTTGGCCTTAAGCTTCCCAGCTTTAGGAAGCCATGACTGAGCCTCTGGATCTGCTGTCCCTTCTCTTTGCAGACAGAGCTACGACATCAGTATTGTGGCCCAGGTGGATCAGACGGGTTCCAAATCCAGTAACCTCCTGGACCTGAAAAACCCTTTCTTTAGGTAGGTTGGTTTAGAGATCACTTGGCTGCGAATGCAAAGATCTTATCAGATCTCTGAGCCAGGAGGGTCCCAAGAAGCCATATTGGTGTATTTGCACTGGAGTTGTTATCCCTCCCTCCCCAGCATTCCCGATTGGTGGTCATCTGGCTTCTGCTTGAGGACCTGGAGCCAAGGAGGGTTCACAGTCCCTCCTTCTTGCAAGCATCCTGCCTGCTTTTCAGAGAGCTCAAACCATTCACAAGTTGCTCTTTTGCTGAGTTCACATTGCCTCTATAATTTCTGTTTGTCTTATTTTCCATACATTAATCCCTAACTAAATGTTATTAATTCCTTCAACCAGTCCTCTTCAGAGATTCCATCCTGATTACCCTCCTAGCCCCAAACAATTAACTCCTTCCTATTCCCTTTTGCAGAGGCATAGACCTGTAATCCCTGATCTCACTTTTTTATCCCTCAATTTTATGCAAAACCCAGCCCCTTCTCAGGACACACCTGTGAGCCACCTGGTAGCTAGGGGGACAGTGACCTGGTCTGCTCTGCTGACCTCCTCAACTGTGCAGAGCCCAAGAAGGAGCTTGTGTAATTGCTCATTTTTCTGCCAGATATACAGGTACGACGCCATCTCCTCCACCTGGCTCTCACTACACATCTCCGTCTGAAAACATGTGGAACACAGGTGGCGCCTACAATCTGAGCAGCGGGATGGCCGTGGCTGGTAAAGCTTTCCCATTTCCTCCTGTCTCCAACTCCAGTTCTTTACTGAGCTGCAAGGCTCCTCTCAAGGGGTTCATGCCATTTTTAAAAAATGCACACCTGTGCCTATGCTGAGAGAGAATGAGAGAGGGGGAGAGGGAGAGGGAGACAGACAGAATGTGGGTGAGGAGGCAGGGATAGGCTCCCAAGGGCCTTTTTCAGGGCTGATAGAAACCAGACTTCCTGGGAGTTCTTAGCCTTTGGGCCAGATGCCCTAGGAAAAGCTATCATGATGGCCTCTCCCAGACAGACTCTGATACATTCTCTCCTCATCTCTGCAGGGATGCCAACAGCCTACGACCTGAGCAGTGTTATCACTGGTGGAGCCAGCGTCAGCCACAACAACCTTATCCCTTTAGGTGTGTGTCCCTCATGGGGGTGGGGATCCCCCTGAGACTGAGGATTTGGCCAAGGGGACATGTGGATCACACCTTGGGGTGGTGCCTCAGTCAGAAAAGCAGGGTGGACCAGGCGTTTTCTCTGGAAAAGGAGCCAGTGGCACCTGCCAAGCAATGGATGGGACGTGGGGCCTGTCGCCAGCCTCTCCTTCCTCCGTGGGCCCTTCCTACTGGTGTCTACAGCTCTCTTGCTCTGCTGTCTCCTGTATTGTGCCCGTCTCTCTGTACTCCCCTCCCCAGAGGCCGCTGAGCAGTGTGAGGAGGGGTGTCTTTGAGTGTGTACCCTTGTGTGTGTGACTCCCAAGATCAGCCCAGCCTTTGTCACCTGGAGCCCTCAGTCCCCTCGGAGCCCCTGCTCAATCCTAGGCCCCCTGCTGGGCACCTCGGGGTACTTTCTCAGGCTAGGTACAAGGCCCGGTGCCCAGAGGTGGCTGAGACAGTCCTGACCAGAGCCCCCAGCCAAGGTGCTGACGGCCTCTCCCTTTCCTTCCCTCTCCCTGCACAGCCAACACTGGGATTGTCAATCACACCCACTCCCGGATGGGCTCCATTATGAGCACAGGGATTGTCCAAGGTAATGTGGCAGTGCCCAGGCAGGCAGGGAGTGTGTGTGTGCCCCGCCTCCCCTCCCACCCCCAGGGCCTTGACTGGCTGATGCTTGAGCTCTTGTCTTCTTGGGCAGACCCCTGAGCCCGCTCTCTCCCTCTGCTTCTCTCTTCCCCAGCCTTACCTTTGCTCTCTGGTTGGGGGGGGGGGTCACCGAGCTCAGAGGTGTGTGTGTGGGGGGGGGTTCTGTAATGGAGAAGTGCCTCAGGGATAAGCCGCATGGCCTCCAAACCTAGGCCAAGGAGAGAGGTCAGCCTCCAGGGCAGGGGAGGAGGGCAGCTGTGGAGGGCACCCTGTTGGCTTTGAATGATCTGGGTCTTGTCTTCCCTCTTCTCCAGGCTCCTCCAGTGGCCAGAGTGGAGGTGGCTCCAGCACTCACTACCCAGTCAACAGCCAGTTCACCATGGGGGGCCCTGCCATCTCCATGGCCTCCCCTATGTCCATCACCACCAACACAATGCATTATGGGAGCTAAAAGTCCACTTCTGATCTGAACTGACCACACCAGGAAACCAAATGAAGATTTCCCCTTCCTCCCACTTTGGTGGACTGTGCCCTCTCCCTAACCCCTGCCCTAATAGGGCAGTTTTTACCCTTGTACCATAGAAACAAACACCCAGTCAGCTCCTTCTTTGACATGGGGACTTGTACACTTTTTTTATGAAATATTGACACCTCTGCGTCTTGGCCCTGGCTGAGGCCCTGAGTGAGCAGGCGAGCGAGCGTCGCTGTATTTTACAAATTTTACAAGAGATCATGTAGTCGGAGCCATTGCTCCCTCCCACCCCATCCACCCTTGGTTTGGCATCTTCCATAACAGCTGTGTGTGGGGAGCCAGACTTTGGGGCACAGACCAGTGGCCTGTGGGGGGCTGTGCTGAGTGTTGAGGGTTGGGGGGAGGCATAGCCCCAGAAGTTTCATCACCTTTGCCTTTTTCCCTTTAGTCAGAGATCAACCATGTGACCAGCTGCAGGGACTAGTAAAACTGCCCCTCTAGCCTTACAGTGTCTCCCCAGGCAGCTCTCCTGTCTTTGGATGAGGAGGAGGGCAAAGGTGGGGCTGTAGGGGGGTAGCAGGTGGGGTTCCTCCTGCATCTCTGGGTCCTTGGACAGGATCAGCGTGTGACATGCTGCTTTTTTTAATTTTATTTTTTTACAAAAATAACCAGTGTCAATCCACAGACTCCAGAGGCCAGGCTGGCCTGGTCCAAGCATGAGCCAGCTGCCCCTGCTGATGGACTCCGAAGATCATGGGGAAAGGGGTGGGGGGGATAAGGGCCAGGGGTAGCAAGAAAGCCCCTGCTTCTGGCATGGCTGGCTTGAGCAACGTGCCCAGTCCGACAGAGGCCTCTGCACTCGATTGGGCAAGCTGTGGCCCCAGGCCCAGGTAGCCTTGCTTCTCTGGGGAAGTCTGTGACCCCAGCACCAAAGGGTTCACCTCACACTTGAATGTACACACCAGCCCGTGGCTGTCAGAAGCAGCCTTTTCCTTCTCCCCTCCCAGCTCTGAGTGAACCATCACATCTTGCTGCTCTCCTGTCACCTGTGACCCCAGAAGACCTTAGACAATTGTTCTTCCCTCCCTCTCTATCCGTTCCTCCCTCCCTCCCTCCCTCCCTAAGAGAACAGGAGGGGACTGAGGCTTTGGCCAGTACTACCCATTCTGGGTTAGGGGTGGGAGGGTTGGGGTGGATTAGTCAGTACTGGCAGAAACAGAATCTAGATTTCTTAAGGAAGACCCTGTTTTTCTTTGTAGTTCCCATTAGGCCTGTGTATTCCCTGTATCTTAGCATAGCCTCCAACCCTAAAAGTGTGTCATTTTTGTCCCTCCCATGGGTGCCTGGGAAGGGACCTTGCAGGGATTCCTTCTTGGGAAATAAAAACAAAAACAAGTGTTGTATCACAGGCAGTTTTCTTCAACTTTAGCCTGCCCAGGCTCTTATCCCCCCTAATAGGACAGAATGGGGCCCCCTGAAGCAGGAGGGCCTGCAAACTCACTGACTGCTCCCTCCCTTCTGCCCCATTTCAGTATGTAAGAGAATAAATCAATTTTACCCTAGTAGCTTTTCTGTCCACTGGTTTCTCACAAATGGAGGTGCCCAGTATGCCCATAATTCCAGTAGGCCCTCTGAAGGAGTAGAAATCTCGTACACAGGTGAGGAGAAGTTCCATTTTTATATAGTCTCTTTAAATCACCTTTGCATAAAAAATAAACTTTTTGATTTGTAAGAAATGTCTTCAAACCAGCAGAATGAACACAGTGACAGCACCGGATGGTTCCTTTCATCAGTGGAGATCACCTGATGACCACTTGGCAGGGGGACCCTGTTCTGGTGGTTTCTTTCTCTCCCAGGATGACTAATGGTACTTGATCTGTCAGCTTCCCCCAGGTGCTTAAAAAAAAAAAAAGTAGAAACTAAGTGAAAGAATCCCAAATTATGTTTCTGCAAATCTTTTGCTCTTTGAGCAAAGATTCCCTATTAAAAGAGGTATGAAACTAACCTCTTGAGGAAAACCACCTGTGAAGCTTGCCATCCCTCCCCTGGGGAGGGGTGGCTTTGGGTACTACTTCCCTCCTTAGAACCCCATTATTCTGCTTACCTCTGTTCCTCTAGGAGGCTGCAGAAGTCCTGGAGGAGCCAGGTGCTGTGGCCTGGCGCAGTGGGGCTTGGGTCACAGGAACGGACCTTGAAGGCAGGGACTGGAAAAAATATATCTAAAGCAAGAAGTCTGAGTCAGTGTCGAGGCTACAGGCCATCCCAGCTTGCCCATTCCTCTATACCCTGGACAGCTAATACCTTGCAGCCGATGGCCAGGAGGGCATGGAGGGCAACCATGACTGTAAGCAGCACTGCCGATACCACCTTGGTGTCTGAACGGACAAGAGGCCAGAAGGTGAGCAAGAGCACAGCCCCCGAAAGGGACACAGCCAAGACCCCAAAAAACCACTGAAGGCCTGAGATGGGGATGAGCCATAAGACCTGAGAGATAGAGAGGGGGAGGCTGCAGACTTCTGTCAGTACTCAATACCCCAGTCCAACCTAGTCCCCAAGCTTTTCTCACCACAGTGGGGATGTAGATGAAGAGGGAATATCCATAGACACACACAGTCTCCAGAAAGGTATAGCAGCCAACACGTTCTCTAACCCCCTTGCGCCACTGCAAGAAGCCCCATAGTGCTGCTGGTACCAGCCACGCATAGCAGTAAATGGTGATCCCTGCAACTGTAACTGGGAGAGAAAACACAAACCTTAGCTGTTGATAGGCCAAGAAGCTTTCTAGTGTCCCTCACAGCCCATTCTTCTACATGTGTATGCAGGACAGGCCCAGTGTCTGCTCCCACCTTGAAAAAAACCTTCAAGGTTTGCTCACCTTTATGAAACTGTGGGCTATAAGAAAAGGAAGACTGACTCCAGCTCTGCAGCAGGGTGGACAGGTTGCTACTCACAGCCAATGTGAAGGCCAGAGTAGCACATATCCAGAAAGGCCCTAGGGAAGGAGTTTTGGAAAGAAAGTACAGGATGTTAATCAGATCCCTGAGAACGACATTGCCGTCTTGCCCTACAGAACTCCACCCTGCCCCTAATTTTCTTTTGGACTCAGCTAGTGAAATAAAAACCTAGCCTTACCATATAGGTCTGGATGATGCCGAAGACAGTGTTTCACAAAGTTCTGCTTAGGTGCTGGCAACAGTGAACTTTTAATCCTTTCCAGCACCTAGGATGGAAAGCGGAGCACTCAAACACTGAAATTAATCAAACATTAAACTCCCTGCCTTTAAGGAGTTTCACAGAGGGGATCTAGATATATGTTAGGATGCCATAGTATATCATTATAACATCAAGAAAAAGAAAATGGGGAAGGGGAGGGAGTGGGAAGGAAAGATCACTTTTAGCTATGTGGATCAGGAAAAGGTGCTGAGAGGAAAAGATAGCACCTTAAGACAAGTGCACAAATGCCAAGAGGCTTAGCCAAAACTAAGGCTCTCCCAAGGCCTGTAAGTGGGGGACTTAAAGCTTCCCACCTTAAGTCAAAATTAGCCTGGGCCCTCACCTGATATGTATCCACATCAAAGAAAGACTGGTGGTAGCTGAAGGTCCAGAACTTAGGAGATTGTTTTTCACCCCCAAGCAGCTGTAAGAGAAATGGTCCAAGGCATGTTTGTTCCCTGTAGGCTCCCAGCAGGGTAGTAGGTAGTTTGGAGTGTCCAAGCTCACCTGAGTCTGATCATTTTCTTCTAATTCTCCATCTTCTTGGTCCTCCTTGTCCACAGCTAGGCTCACATGGCCCTGCAATTCCTCCAGGCTGGAGATGGCAGCAGCCCCAGGTGTCTCAGCCAGCTGGTCAGTAGCCACTTCAAATTCTGCAGATGTGACCAGCCCCAACCAGGGCCCCCCCCCCCACTCCAAACTCAAGAGCCAGACATTGGTAGACACCCCCCCCCCACTCCCTGCCCCAGCCATCCATTAATCCTTTTCCTTTGGATTGTCAGCTTGCCTCCCTCTCCCCTGCATTCAGCCCCAGCAACCAGTCAAGTTGGGAGGATAAAGGGAAGGCCTGTCAGACAGTGCTGAGGCGGGGGAAGGTCCATGCAGGACATGAGCATTGTCTAGCTGGCAAAGTGGATGAAGCGCTGAAACTCGAGTCAGGAAGACCTGAGTTCAAATTCAGCCTCAGACACTAGCTCTGACCCTTGGGCAAGTCATTTATAACTTCTGCCTCAGTTTCCTCATCTGTAAAATAGGGGTAATAATAGCACCTAGCTCCCACGATTGTGAGAATCAAATAGAACAATTTTAAAGCGCTTAGCAAGGGAGCTGACTTAGAGGTTCTGGATATATGTTAACTATAATAACAGTACAGGAAATTTGAGTCCCAAGAGGGAATTTGAAAGTCTTAGGCTCTGGGGGTGGGTCAAAGAGAAAAGGTCCTTGTGGGGAGGCAGTAGGACGGGGATTTGGAATGCGGGGTGGTCCCCTAGGTACCGGGCTCTGGAGTTTCTGGGGAGGTTCAGGTAGAGGAGTCGGGAGTCCCGAGTGTGGGAGCTGGAGGTGGGGGCCCCGGGACCCCAGTACTCGGGGAGGGATTAGAGACTGTTCACTCACCATGGAAGGTGAGCTCTTGGGGCGAAGCCATGGCCAGCGCTCTCACCACATCTCCGGCCCTGCGGAGACAGGTGTGGGGTCAGGCAGAAGAAATCCTTCTTCCCCGGGCAAACGCTGCGGGAGCTGGCTCACTTGGTCCACCTCTCCAGCTGTTGACCAGCTGCGTGGAACGCCGCCTCTGCGCCTGCGCTTCCTAGATCCGGGTTGGACCCACTTAATCCGAAGGAGGGGAGAACAGGCTTACCTCTTGGCCTGCCCGTCCTCCTCCGCATGGTGGCGCCGCTTGTGGCCGTCCAGATGGTATAGCCCAGTGCCGAGACGCTAAAACTCCAGTCACCTTTCGCCATACCCTTATTGAGGTGAGCGCTCCACTTATTCCCTTCCGGCGGTGAATCATTTCCGGCAGCGCCTTTGCTCAAAAGAAGCGACGCTACTGTGTGAGGGCGAGGAGAATGTTTCCTTCCGGGCCGTCGGGGTAGTACGAAGCAGGAAGATGATGGGGACCGCCGGGCTGTGGAGGAGAGTCTACTCTAGCGGTGCCGCCGCTGCCACCGCCGTTGGAGGAGAGGGAGCGACCTCCCCCGGGGCCGTAGCCAAGCGGGGTGTGTGGGAGCGGCTAGGTGAGTAGCGGCCGGGCGCGGGGGGCCCGAGGCTGAAGGACGAACCTGGCGTCCCCGGCGCTCATGCCATCTCTTGTCCGCAGGCATCTGGGTCCGCGGGCTCCTGCACGACTACGCTGAGGCGTGCACGGACGCGGCGGCGGCGGCGCGGGAGCGGCCCGTGCGGGCGGCGCTGTACGCGGGGCTGCTGGGCGGCGCGGCTGCCTGCGCCCTCCAGACCCCGGAGGAAGTGTCCTTTGAGGAAGCGCTGCTGGACGCATCCGGGACCCTGCTGCTTCTGGCGCCCGGCACCCGCAACCCCGGCTCGGAAGCTCATGTGCAGCGGCTGCTGTGGCTGCGGGGCCGGGGCCGGCTGCGGCACCGCAACCTGGGCTTGCTCTCGCTGCTCTATGAGGCCCCCTATGACCCCGAGGCTAGTCTCTACCAGGCGCGCTGCCGCCACTTGCAGCCTCGCTGGGCCGACTTCCCAGGTCGCGTGCTAGACGTAGGCTTCCTGGGCCGCTGGTGGGTGCTGAGCGCCAAGATGCGCGACTTCGACATCAACGACGAGGAGTTCCGCCACCTGCCCGCGCACCTGCGCACGCTGGCCGAGCACCAGCTGCGCTCCGAGGCCAACGAGCGGCTCTTTGACGAGAAGTACCTGCCGGTGGTCCTCACAGAGGACCAGGTGGACCAGGCCCTGTGGGAGGAGCACGTCTTGCAGAAGGAGAAAAAGGACAGGCTGATGCTGAGCGAGGCCTCCCCCGAGGGAGCCTCGAGCTGAAGGCCGGCAGCCTATAGCCGGCGTCTTCCTGCTCCGTGATGAAGGGAGGGAGCTTTAGTGAAATAAACTGTTTTTCCTCTCCTCTCTCTCTCTCTCACATCTTTTTTCTTCTTTAAATGAAATTGGTACGGTTTGATCCACCAGGTAAGTCTAGTTGCTTTGCTTTTCTATAGGTACTCCAGGTTCTCCTGCCTTTTCTGCCTGTCAGTTTGGAGGAAACTGGCTGCTGCAGCAGTAAAGGGGTCATACACAGACACTTCCTCTCCAGCTCCCAAAACTCCCTCTCTTCTTAACCTCTCCATTGACCTTAAGGCTCTCCCTATCCCCCTAGTCTCTTAGACGTGTGACCTGGTTGCCACCTTACACCTCATTCCTAAAGCCAGTCAGTTTGTTTCTACCACCTTCTCTTCCCTGGCACTGCCACCTGGCCTGCACAAATGCTCCACACCTCAGGAGGGCACCACTTCATAACCCTGCTGGTCAGATCTAATCCTCTTGCCTCCCCCCTACCCCCAAACTCTTTTGAAGCCCTTACTTTTCGGAACAAATATCAATTCATTGGTTTTTAAAGCCTTACATAATCTGGCCCCTTCCCATCTTTCTAAATTTTCTACCCATGCTTGGAACTCTTTTCTCCATCTCGGTCTCCTGGCTCCTGACTTCCTTCAGATTCCAACTAAAATCCCACCTTCTCTAAAAAGCTTTTCATAATTCTCCTTACTGCTAAGGAACTCTGTTGATTTTTGCCCAGTTTATCCTGTCTGGGTCTTGTTTATGCACAGTCATTGGCTTGTTGTCACCTCCATTAGACTTTGAATTCTTCTTGCCTTTCTTTGTATCTCAGCCCTTAACCCAATGCCCAACACAATACTTACTGACCTACTGTCACAGATTATGTTGAGCTGATACTCAGTCAGCCAGTCAAGAAGTATTAATATCTGCTCTGTTAATAACACTCTGCCAAATGTTAAGGAATACAATCAAAGATAAAGACAGTGATGTTTTCAAGGAGTCTAATGGGGAGAGACAACTTGCAAATGACTATGTAAAAACAAGATACACGAGGTGTAAGTAGAAATAATCTTTTTCTAATGGTTAATGGAAATAATGACAAATGGAAGTGATGGTTGAGCATCAGGTGGAGCCAGAGACTGGGAAGGGCCTTTTGCTGGAGGTAAGATTTAAACTGAGACTTGAAGAAATTCAAGTGGCAGAAATGGAAGATGGAGAGAATATCCCAGGCCAGGATATTCTTTGCTAGGAATAAAGCTTTTGTTCCAGGCAAGCTACACAGAAATCTTTTGCTTTCAACTTTCTTGTTGAACCAATGGCTCTTCCATTAATTTGTTTATGATCTCAGGCAAACTGTTTAGCTTCTTAGGGTTTCAACAAATGAAGGAGTTATATACTACATGATGTCTGAGACTCTTCCAGAATTCTGACCTCAGCATTAAACTAAAAGCAAGAACTTACTCCCTTGAGTGCCCCCTTATTTTTCATTTTTTGCTTTTTTGAGATACTCTCTTAAAAGACAGTGTTGATAACTATCCTGACCCTGTTTCTATAGATTTTTCCTTATTTTTCCCAGGACGCATCATATGTCTCCACTTTTAAGTACCATCACTTTTTTCCTTATAATTAGAAACCCTAGCAGAGTGTTAAAGATGAAGAGAAAACAGTGGTAGTTAGGTCTGTCTTACCATGGAAACTGATTGTTTCTTATCGATGTATCTCTTTAAATGGTTCTCTTTCCTTTTGTAATTTGGTAACTTTAGTTTTTACTTATAGGCCTGTGGGACTCCCGTGCTGTAGTTTTGTTCTGTGGTGCAGTTGGCAATTGGTATGATGTGCCAGGCTTCCCAAGCTATTTCTGGATTTTGAAAACCCCAAAGGGAAATTGGGAAGGAAGACTCTGAAGGGAGACCAGAGTCTTGTTCCTGAGTTTAACTGTGGTAAGTCACAAGTTAAGGGAGTTTTTGGATGGTTTCTGTTTTGTAGTATCAAGTACATACATTCACACCATTACATCCCTTGATTTAAAAGTTAGACATACCCACTTACCATCAAAAAAAAAAAAAAAAGTACTTATTAAGCATCTGCTGCTTGCCAGACTGAGTGCCAACCATCAGGGACAAGCAAAATAAGTCGAAAAAAGGATTTATATTCTCTATAGTTGAAAACACATACATGTACTTAAATGTTCTATACATATGTGTAAGACAAAATACAGCCAGTTTTCACTTACGGTAAATGGGACCATTCCCCAGATTCCCCCTCCCTCCATGGGCCTCTGCACCCCAGCAACTGGAATGGCTTCAGTGCCTAGAGTGGAGTCCTCCCTGGGAGTCAAATTTGTATAATGGATATTTATACAAAATGAGAACTGTCTATACAAAGTAAACATAAAGTCATACTGGAAGGAAGACCTATAGTAAGGGCTACTTTGAAGGGAACTGGGGTTCCAGATATGGGGGGACCAGCCCAAGCAGAGATGGGAGATAAGAATCAAGTTTTGTGTAAGAACAATGACTAAGCTAGTATCACTGAAATGTGGAGTGACAGGGAAGAATGTAACAATCTGGAACGGTTATTTGGAACCAGACAGCAAAAGGCTCCAAAGAAACAACAGAAAAATGTATATTTTATCCTAAAAGCAATAGTCATTGGAACTTTTTGAGCAGTGAAATGACAGTCATAGCTGATAAAAATACTTAATATTTATCTAGACCTTATAAGGGGCCAGTTGATAAAGCAGTCAGATTATCCACATCTGAAAAGTAGGACATTTGTCATAGCTGTTTATGTATAATTTTAAAAGAATGAATGAATGAAATTCATTTAGATAGAAATATCATGATATACAATGGCAATACAAATGTCAGGATATGGTCCCTGCTTTTCAGGCCCTTGTTTTCTATTGGGTAAGAATACACACATAACCATGGTGGACATGGACAGGTGTTTTGGTTTTGAAGGTTTCTTACATAGTTTTTAGTATCAGAAGGGAATAGATTGATAGACCCTTTTTCTTTTTCAATTATTTTAATGCTGTTAGTTTTCCAATTACAAGTAAAGATGGTTTTCCAGCATTCGTTTTTGTAAGATTTTGAATTCTAATTATTTTTCCTCCTTTACTTCTCCCTTCCCAAGATAGCAAACTGATAGAGATTACATAGGTAAAAATGTAAAATCAATTTTTAACATTTCCATGCGATTAATATTGGAAAAGAAAAATCAAAACAAAAGGGAAAGACCACAAAAAAAAAAAACCAAAATCAATCTCAACAACAACAAAAAAAGGTGAAAATAGTACGATTTGATCCACGTTCAATCTCCATAATTCTTTCTCTGAATGTGGATGGCATTTTCCATATCAGCTCTGTTGGAATTGTCTTGGATCATTGCATTGCTGAGAACCGCCAAGTCCATCAGAGTTGATCATCATTCTTGTTGCTGTGTACAATGTCCTCTTGATTCTGCTCACTTCTCTTAACAACAGTTCATGTAAGTCTTAAGTTTTTTCTGAAATCAGCATGCTCATCATTTCTTATAGAACAATAGTCTTTTATGACATTCATATACCATAATTTATTCAGTCATTCACCAATTGATAGGCGTCTCCTCAAATTCCAGTTTTTTGCCACCATAAAAAAAGCTACTGCAAACATTTTTGTCCATGTGGATCCTTTTCCCTCTTATGATCTCTTTGGAATACAGACCCAGTAAAGTCACTGCTGGATCAAAGGTTGTTTGTTTGTTTGGTTGGTTTGTTTTGTTTTTAGCATATACAGTTTTATAGCCATTAGGGTATAGTTCCAAATTGTTCTTCAGAATGGCTAGATCAGTTCACAACTCCCCCAATAATGCATTAGTGTTCCAGTTTTCCCATATCCACTCCCAACATTTATCATTATCTTTTTTTCTCATCTTAGCCAATCTTGAGAGGTAAAAGTGAGTACTTCTGATTCTGATACTGTGAGTCTCCACTTCTGGAGAGGAGAAGTAATAACCCATTCATTGATTTATAGATATAAGGGACTTAACCTCTATTTTTCAGAGCAGAAAACAAGTACATTACTATTTTTAGGCAGGTCCAGGATTTGAACTTGGGTTCTCTCAAAACATATCATGGCCTTGTTTTTTGGCACAAAGGAAGTTCTTGATGAATGTTTCTTGATTAATTGGGGTATTTTTGCAGACGATTAGAGTTCATTTTCTTTCTTTTGCAAAACTGTTAAAATACCCTCTCTAAATAGCATGTGTCTAATATTCCCATACTTGACACTTTGAAGTGGTCACAGTTGATGAGGATAGAAGGGTTATCCATTTGGCAGCTGTGTGAAGTAAAGTTGGAGATACCTATTTAGAATTGGTTGGCATATCTGCAAGTTATTGGGTTCTCCAGGACTTGGTACCCTTTCCTTCTTCTGAGCTGTTAAATGATTTTCACTGGGGTTGTTCCTTCTCTTCATTTGACTACTTTTTTTTTTCTCTTTTATATATAGTACTTGTTCCTCCTACATACCCTTTCCCACAACCTTTGCAATACCTTCTCTCTTTGTAACTATTGTCAGTTTTAACTTAGGGGGAACTGAATGGTGAGAAAACAGTACCTTGCACTTAAGAGGCACTTTCATATATTTTAGTTATATGGAAACATGGTAAATATTACGTGTAAAGTTATTCCAGAGACTAGATCTCAACAAGCAAAGGGCATGGAATCTTTACAAGTTTTCCTTGGGGTTAAATAGGGTTTATTTTTCCTGATTTGAGGATGTAGGTTGAAGCTTTTATGGAAATTGACCCCCTATAAATGGAGCATAGTGAACTAGTTTAATGTAGAGAAAGATAAACCAAAGTTCCATTTAGAGGCACAGCCTCTGTTTTTCAGCAAAATTTGAACAAAATAACAAAAAGAAACTGTGATTGCCTTCATAAGAAGACTGGATTTTCTTTGTGCAAAGTAGACAAAGCTGAAGTTGAAAACTTGAGATAAGTTTATTGAAGGGAGTGACAAGAAATTAGTTTGCTAAAGGAGCCAAGCTGAATCCTCTTTTAAGGAACTTGTTTTAGAATAAGACAACATTTTTCTCTGGAGAGGTATGCCCATCTCATTGCTTTTATACACAGTAGGTGTTTTTGTTTTAATTCCAACAAGTTGTTGATGTTTGACGAGTCTATACTCCAAGAGAGGCCTGCAGCAAGCTTACAGAACTAGTTTTAGATAGAGGATTTAACTCAACATTAGTAACAATTTGTTTCTTTGTATTTCATTAAGTGTCATTTCATTACAAGTGTTATCTGTTCATTAAATGCCAGTTGATTATTGAGCATAATATCCATGAATCTTTTAAAAATAGTGAAAATAATGAGTTCTGAATGCCTCTAAATAGGTTTTAAATTTTATTTGCCCTGAATTTATGCATAGTAATACTGTTGAAGGAAAATTAAATATGTATTTAAGACACACTATGTTAACAGAGAAACTTTAGTGAAGTGTAAAAACATTATCCCAACATGGGAGTACAGTTTTGTCTTGTATTTATGTTAGGGGATTTAAGATAGGTTAGTCAAGAATAAATTGACTCAAAATAGGTCTTCAAAAAAAAAAGTTCCTTATATACACACCCCCTCTAGTATCTTTGATTCTCTCAGATTCTTCCCCTTCCCCCCAAAAAAAGAAAGAAAAGAAAAAAAAGAGAGTGTCACAGAATTAAGCAATTCCAAATGAGATAAGTGAGGGCAGTGCTAAAAAAAGCACTGTCTCACGACCCCTTCTCCCCCTGCTCCCAGTGCAGCTGAGTGGAAGGAACACTCAGAAATTCTCAGAGAGGTGAATGAGAGATTCCCCCAGGGAGATAGGATTTTAGTCTTCTGACTAAAACTGGGGCTCTTTCCACCATACATTATCAAATCAGTTTGTGAGCGTTCTACTGCTCCTGTGTCTTAGCTTGGTGACAGCAACTTGGTGTTGGTGTTCCTTGGAAAAATATTACTCTGCATGACTTCACTTGTACATTGAGTATCATTTTCTTGTCTTTCTTAATGGATAAAAGGCAGGGAGAGAATTCAGAACTGGAAATTAAATTTAATGTTATCTGATGTTATTTAGTATTATTTTTGCTTTACATAATTGAAAAATTATTTGTCTCTTGGATCTTTTTACTTTCTTCCTATCACAAGTCTTCCCAAGTTTCTCCACAGTTCTAATTCTCATAATTTCTTTTTTTTTTTTTTTTGCCTATTGATTTTTTTATTTTTTTTAAAAGATATATGTTAAATCCAATATATGTAAACATATTTATACAGTTACTGTGCTGCAAAAAAAAAAATCAGATCAAACAGGGGAAAAAATGAGAAAGAAAACAAAATACAAGCAAATAACAAAAAAGAGTGAACATGCTATGTTGTGAGTCACATTCAGTTCCCACAATTCTCTCTCTGGGTGCAGATGGCTCTCTTCATCACAAGATCATTGGAACTGACCTGAATCATCTCATTGTAGGAAAGAGCCATATCCATTAGAACTGATCTTATGTATAATTTTGCTCTTGCTGTGTATAATGATCTCCTAATTCTGCTCATTTCATTTAGCATCAGTTCATGTAAGTCTCTCCAGGCCTCTGAAATCATCTTGCTGATTATATCTTATAAAACAATAATATTCCATAACATTCACATACCATAACTTATGCAGCCATCTCCACTTGATGGGCATCCATTCAGGTTAATTTCTTGCCACTGCAAAGAGGGCTGCCACAAACAGTTGTGCACATGTGGGTCCCTTTCCCTCCTTTAAAATCTCTTTGGGATATAAGCCCAATAGAAACACTACTGGGTCAAAGGGAATCCACAATTTGATAACTTTTTGAGCATAGTTCCAAATTGCTCTCCAGAATGTTTGACTCCGTTCACAGTTCTACTAATAATGTTTCAGTATCCCTTCCAACTTTTGTCATTATCTTTTCCTGTCATTTTAGCCAATCTGACAGGTGTATAGTAGTATCTCAGAGTTGTCTTAATTTGCATTTCTCTGATCAATAGTGATCTGGGGCCCCTTTTCATATGACTGGAAATGATTTTAATTTCTTCATCTGAAAATTGTCTATTCATATCCTTTGACCATTTACCAACTGAAGAATGGCTTGTAATTCTCATAATTTCTACAAATAACATTCCATTGTATTCACATACCACAGTTTAGCCATTGACCCCAACTTTTTCTTCATAGGCCACTGTGATAACATATGCCATTGCTAATATATTGGTATGTGTGGAATTTTTCCATTGGAGCATTAACCCAATAATGAACCAAAGGTTATTTCTCTAGTTTAATTCCCAATTGTTTTCCATGTGACTTTATCAACTTGTGTCACCTATACACTCACCTCTGTATTAAATGTAGCACTTTGCTCTATCTGCAGCAAATTTTGCTTCAAAGTTATTGAGAAATATACTTTTAAAAACATTGGTTAACATTCCTTTATTCTTTAGTTTGCACACAGAAAGCTAAGCAATTAAAACACTTCTTTCCACCAGGTTTCAGGAAAGAACTTTGCTTAAGGAAATGCTTTGTAAGTATTTAAACTCTGATAATTTTAATAAGGAGCAACTTAATAGTGGCCCAAGCTAGGAAGATTAGATGGTTTACTGCATCAGTAGGGTTTCATCATGTGGGTTGCCAATAAAACCCCAAATGGAGTCACAGAATTGGACATAACTGAATAACCAACTCACAAACGAAGACTTTCTATAGAATGATGGTTTGTCATAACTACTCCAAAGAGAGAGTTGCTCCTCTGCCCATTCTCCAGATGAGAGAAATATGCAGGAGTCTAAGCAAACGTGAAACATTTCCACAAGATATAATTTTTGTTTAGTTCTATAATTTCATCAACATTAGGAACTCCTTATGTGGAAACAGTCCCACAGTACAATTGGAAAACTCTAATGTAGCTTAAAATCTTAAGAGTACTGTGAGATTAATGGACTTGCCCATGGTTACATAATTAGAATATATATCAGTCAAGATTTTAACCCAAGTCTTCCTGACATAAAGACCAGCCCTCCAGCAACCACTTCAAGCTGATTCTTATGAATTCTAAGCTACCTATTCATTTATAAAGAAATCCAAAGGGGGCAGAGCCAAGATGGCAGAGTGAAGTAAAAATATGTGCCTTACTCTCCCAGTGTACCCCGCTATACAACTCTTAAAAAGCATGTCAAATTCTGAGCAGGAAAACTAAAAATGGCAAGATTTTTCTAGCACAGCACAACTTAGCAAGATAATTATGCAGATACTAGGGTAGGGGATGCCAGGATCTTGGTAGAAGTGTCACTGTCAGTGGGCAATGGAAGCATGGTCACTTGAAGTGCCCAGTACACCAGGATGGCAAGGGGACTAAAGATCTAATTGAGTGCTAACAGCTTGATTTGTTTCCTCAGCTATATTGTCGCAAAAATTGATTTATGTATTAGGATATAAAAATATAAATGAAAGCAACAGAGTATTGTATGTTTTTGGATCATAATGCAATGTAAATTACATTCAATGCAGGACCTTGCATAGATTAAAAATGAAAACTAAAACATCCTAAATGAGTAGATCAAAGAACAAATCATAGAAATAATAAAGATGATCACGATGAAACACCTATCAGATTAGCAAACATTTCAGAAAAGGAAAATGCCTAAGGGGATGTGGAAAAATAGGGATACTAAAGGGGACCATTGCTACCCAAAGAGTTACAATCCTTTGACTTGGGAATATCAATACTAGGTCTGTATCCCAAAGAGATTGTGATTTGCTTTGCATGATGTCATCTGTATATAATGAATATCATTTCTTGCCTTCTCAATGGGTGGGAAAAAGAGAGAATTTGAACTGAAAATAAAAAATTTAAAGGATATATAATTTAAACATGTAACTTGCAAAAAAAAAAAGTCAGAAATCATAATCTATGTTCTTTTAATAACCGACTTCCCAGGGATTTTAAAAAGATGTTCAGATGTAACTGATTTGATTCGTGTGTTATAATCTGTGCCATTCTACAAGTGCCTATTTTTCTCCATTTTCTATCAAGCATCAAGAAAACATGAAAGTGAGGGTGAAAAAAGTAAATGGCTGAAGTAAAGACCAAGTCAGAGGGTCATGCAGGAATTTAAAAGGGGAAAGCCATGCTTTGTCTCTCTTGCTTATTTCGGGATTGTCTCATTCTTCTAGGATTTGAAGTTGTATTTTATGCTAGACAGAATCACTTAGTTGGGTGATTTTTTTGAATCTAGCAATAACCATGCTAAAGATAGCAGATTCTGAAAATAAGATGGAGATGCTGAACATTCCTTATCCCTAGCTTAGCTCCACAGGAATTGGGGCATTATGCAGCTGAGGCCCAGGGGAAAGATAATGGAATAAGTGTAAAGGTTTCATCTCTCTGACCTCCAAGCCAAGAACAGACCTCGGGAGTCAAGGGGTGACTAGTCACTAAGCAACCAGGGCAGGGAGACCACCAAGTTACTCCCTCATTTGTTACTGAGACCAAGACTGTCAATTTAAATTAATCTGAGGATGCAGCTGCCTTAGTGATGACTGCAAGAGGGAAACATAAGAAAAAAAAGGAGGAAGCTGTGAAGTAACACAAGCAGGTGTTTATTGTACAGTTGGTTCCTTAATGCTGTACCTTTCCCTTTTGATTTATTTCACTTACTATATGTAAATGATTAAAACTTCTTTTGGGGTCAGTGTTACAAGAGATTAAGATTTAGTGGGAAATTAAGTCAAGAGAATAATTAACTGATAAAAATTTTCATCCTCCTTAGACTAAACTTTTCAAACATTAAAAGAAAAGAGAATTGGAAATCTTACAGTCCTGAAAAGGAATTTGTCACTAATGTAGCCCTGTAGTGCCATCTGATGGCTTATCTGGATATAGCAATCTGAAGAGCTATTTTAGAAAAAACTATTGCCAGGGCAGCTAGGTGGTGCAGTGGATAGAGCACCAGCCTTGAGTTCAGGAGGACCGGAGTTCAAATTTGGTCTCAGACACTTAACACTTCCTAGCCGTGTGACCCTGGGCAAGTCACTTAACCCCAGCCTAAAAAAAAAAAAAAAAGAAAATACTTTATTGCCAATGTAACTAAAGCAAGCTATCGAAACAGAGCTCTTTCTTTGCATATACTTTTTTTTTTTTTTTTTTTTTCCAGATCACATACCTTTGGCTATTTTAGTTAATATTAAAAATTTAGTATGTTAAGGAAATATTTTTCTTTAGGACACTAAAATGGCCATTGAGCAGCTAGATGGTACAGTGGCAAGAGTGCATTGGCCCTGAAGTCAAGAGGATCTGAATTCAAATCCAATATCAGACATGTAATACTTCTTAGCTGTGTGACCCTAGGCAAGTCACTTAATCCCAATTGCCTCGCCAAAATTTTTTTTTTAGTATCCACTGAATATGGATACCCTGGGAGAACATTACATTTTTACCTACTAGAAAAGAAAGGCATTCAGGCCTACATGAGAAGTGGTTTACAAGAAAATGGAGAGATAGAAAAAATGATGTAAGTGTGGAGTTGCAAGCCTGTAACCTCAGATACCTGGACAGGCTAAGACTGATGATTTTCTAGAGCTTGAAATTTCTGAGCTACAAGGTGCTATACCATTCCAATCCCCATACTAAGTTCAGCATAGGGTGAGCCTCCAATTCTCCCTCAAGAATAGAGATCTACTGAGTTATATGAGGAAGGATATATGGGTACAGATGGGAAATGGAGCCACCAATCAATGTAGTAGAATCAGGTCCTTGAGCAGCTGCTGAATTCCAACCTGGGTAAGGTAGAGAAACCCAATCTTTTAATAAAGGAGGAAGGGGAAAGTAAATTTTGTTTTCAATTTGTATGGAAGCAACCATGCCTCTTACCATAGCCAACTAGGTCAAAAGATCTTTAGTTTTATAGGTTGGGAATTCCATAGATTATATCCTATCTCTGTAACTCCTAGTTGTAGACAGCTCGGAAAGGTCCCGCTGTTTCTCAGTTAAAAAGTGCTAGATGGAGGATTTTAACCCAAGTCTGTTTGACTCAGGTTTATATTTCAGCTGTTAACTGAACACCAGTTGTTCACATCAACCGTTTTATATTTATATATTATAGGATTTTCCACTATCAACTTTCTCTGTTCACTTCCACAAAAACATGTGACGGTAACCTTGGGAAAATTGCCTAATAGTGCAACTTCAGTGCGACTGCAAATTATTCCATCTTTCAGTTTTTATTAGCTTTCAAAACAAATAACTCTCAGTACTTCTAACTGCCCTCAGAATTTCCGTACCATCTTAATAACTTTTGAAATTTTATATATATATCCCTCACTCTCTTGACAAAATAAAAAAGATTGCCCAGGAACTGCAAGTGGTTAGCAACTGTTCCCTTTGCTAAACTTAAAGGTAGACCATCTCACTTGTGGACTTTCTGAAGGATGTATATGTGTAGAGCAATTTGACTTTCACATACTTTTAAAAATGACTATATTCCATTTGAGCATTACCAGCATTAGAAGGAACCTCAATCACCTGGTCTAGATGAGGAAACTGAAGCTCTTAAAAAGAAATTTCACTTGCTTGAGTTTGTATAAGGAAGTGGCAAATGTAGTTTCTTGTAACTCACAGCCCAGTGTTGTCTCCATTAAACCATAGTGTGCCATGAGTTTTCCAGGGCTCCAAAAAAAAAAAAATGTTGGCTTGAAGTACAGAAAGGAACTTTTTAGAATGGAACTAAAACAAGGGTAAAATATCTTTTCCTTATTGTCCTCTCATAGCCCCTGAAAAATAGCTCTTTTGGAGGGATGAGATGATTTCAATAGGGTGTCACATAACCATGGAGACAGCTATTCCTGTTGCTATTAGCTGCAATCATGCCTGCTATTATTTTGTTTAAAAGAATGTGAATAAATTAATATATCAGACTCCCAGAAAGCGCTGCTAATAGGAAACCTACATCATCATCTTGCCCTTTGCTAATAGATTAGTGAATGCATTCTGTATTCAATCAGGGGCCCAGGTAGCAAAGCCCAGAGGATATGTCAGAAATACTTTCTCAGCTTTTGCTTCATACATATTGCTGCTTTACAAAATTAATAGCAAGATAAAGCAAAAAGAAAAATGTTTCAGCTTGTATTAGAAAGTATAAATCTCAAAAGTTGCAAAAAAAAGGAATGCTATTGAAGGTTCCCTTTTGAACAACTATGTTAAATAATTAAGGAAAGAACATTACCCACAGGACAGAAGCAAAAAGCATGTAGCCTCAAATTTTAAATGTACAAATTGCACATTTTATAAACTAAACCATCTACCCCAAGGATTCTTATTTCAGGGAAAGGAGTCCTGTGAATTTTAAGTTATCTTTATAACTTTCAAAATAATTATATGATTTGATATTTGTATTTTATCTTAAGGATTTAAAACTTATCCTGAGAACGAACTGTAGAATTCTTCAGATTGACAAAAAGGGTTCAAGACACAAAAAACCCCACTGAACTAAACAATCTCATTGTATTTTTATATCTTTTTTCTATCTTTCACCCTCAGTTCAGTTCCTCTTTCTTCTCTGCAAACATTTATTTCTTATGACAAAGAATAAAATGGTGGGGGTGGGGGAGATCTCAGCAAAACTAAACAGTGGATCAGCCAAGTTTGAGAATATGTACAATATTCTGCTTTCTAGCCGCCTGTCCATGTAAAGGGAGGAAGATGCATTTTCATCTCTCCTTTATCATATTCGCCTCCAAACCACCGTTATTCCCAGTGCTCTACAGAGAATGACAAGAAAATCATTCTCGGTTTATTTTTGTGTTTTTGTTTTAAGCTAAGGAGATTGCTTTGTTTAAAGGAGCAGGCTGTGTAGCCAAATTGAAAAGAGAAACTCTTACTCTGCCAAAGATATCAAAACCAAAGTCTCCACCCAATTGAGGGCCCCAGAATCTAGTGTTGGGAAAAGGACCCAGAAGAATCAACCATCTCATCCAAAGTTTCTCAATTCATAGAGAGCCCCAGCTATATAAGAAAGTCATTCTTGTTCCCTCAGGAGATAACCTAGCCACGTCTAAGATCACCCACCTCATTCTACATAGGAAATTTTTCCTATTGTTTTCATCTAACTTCCTGTCCCAGTAACAACTTAGGCTCCTCTTCTATGGCAGTACTGGTGGGCATCAGTGACTCTGCAGCTTTCTTAGCCTATTATTTTATTTTGGAGGGAAACACATTAAAGACTAAGCACCACTTGAGTTTTCAAAGGCTCCAAATTTCCCTAGACAGCCTTTAACTGTGAGTTTATAGGGCAAAAAAGAGAAGCTAGTAGGAACTGAAATGCATAAGGGGAATTTTATTTATTTAGAAAATTTTAATAGTATTTTATTTTTCCAAATAAAAGATATTTTGCATGCAAAAATAGTTTTCAACATTGATGTTTGCAAAGCTGTGTTCCAAATTTTTCTCCCTTTATCTACTCTTTACTTTTCCCTAAACTAATATAGTTATAAACTTGTGCAGTTCTTTTAAACATATTCCTCATGCTGCACATGAAAAATCAGATCCAAAGGGGAAAAAAGACAAGGAGGGAAAACAACAAAAGTGAAAATACTATGTTTTGCACTTAAATGCGCCTCCCCCACTTCACTTTATATTATCTAAAATTACAACTTTAAAAGGAAAGTTTTATTTTACGCTTACTTTTTCCAACATAAATTTTAATCAGAAATTATAAAATGTCATCAAATCTTATTTTTCATGAGTTATCCTGACCTTGAACGTTGATGCAATCTTTTAACATATCACAGAGTACAATGTCTCCTTGTACAATGTTAAATTGTAATTTAACAATTTGAATGCAGCAAAGTATTTTTGCATAGTCAGTATATATCTTTATTTTATTTAATTTAAATCAGTTATATCTTTAAATATGCTATCAAAACTTGTTTTTAATTAGCTATATGGTAGGCAGTCAATTGCACAATAGGACAAATTTACAAGGCACAATTAGAACAACTATAAATATGACAGTATCTATAAACAATATCTAATGGTTTGAGGTTTTATTCCAGCAAAGATCAATGTTTCTTCTTATGTATAGGTCTTAACCAGCACTGCACAGTACTTAGATTGTGGAAAATACTTGGCCATATTCAGTTGTGGTTAAAAATTAAACAAAGTGTTGGACAGCCAGGTGGTGCAGTGGATAGAGCACCAGCCCTGAAGTTAAGAGGACCCGAGTTCAAATCTGGTCTCAGACGCTTAACACTTCCTAGCTGTGTGACCCTGGGCAAGTCATTTAACCCCAATTGCCTCAAAAAAAAAAAATTAAACAGTGTAAACAGCTCATAGAAATATACTTTTAACTTCACTTGTATTTATGATTATTGTGGTTAAATAAAAATTGTCTTGCCTTTTTAAAAAGTCATTTTGTATTGCATTCATTATAAATAATATATTTGTTAAAAGAAAGAAAATGCTATCCTTTGATTCACATTCAGTCTCCATAATTCTCTCTCTGGATGTGGATGGCAACATTTTATCACAAGTCCATTGGAATTGCCTTGAATCACTTCATTGTTGAAAAGAACCAAGTCCATAACATTTGATCATCACATAATATTGTTTTTACTGTATATAGTGTTCTCTTGGTTCTGTTCACTTCATTTAGCATCAGTTCATGTATGTCTCTCCAGGCATTTCTCAAATCTTCCTGCTTATCATTTTTTTAAATTGAAATTTTTTATATTCAAAACATGCAAATTTAATTTTTTGCCATTTATCTTTGCAAAACCTGGTGTTCCAATTTCTCTCCCTTCCCCCCACCCCCTCTCCTAGATGGCAAGTAATCCAATATATATTAAACATGGTAAAAATATATGTAAATCAATTATACATATTTTTACAATTATCATGCACAAGAAGAATCCGATCAAAAAGGGAAAAAAATGAGAAAGAAAGCAAAATGTAAACAAACAACAAAAGAAGTGAAAATACTATGTTGTGATCCACACTCATATTCCCACATCCTCTTTCTGGATGCAGATGGCTCTTTTTATCACAAGATCATTGAAACTGACCTCAATCACTTCACTGGAAAGAGCCACGTCCATCAGAATTGATCATCATATATTCTTGTTGTTGCTGGTTCTGCTCATTACACTTACCATCAGTACACACAAGTCTTTCCCGGCCCTCTGAAATCATCCTGCTGGTCATTTCTTATAGAACAATATCCATACCACAATTTACTTAGCCATTCTCCAGCTAATGGGCATCCATTCAGCTTCCAGTTTGTTGCTACTACAAAGAAGGCTGCTACAAATGTTTTTGCACATGTGGGACCCTTTCCCTTAAAAATTGATTTGCTTTTTTAAAATCTTTACCAACATTCTCCTCCTCAACATGTTCTCATGAACTTAGAAATAATTAGATGGCATTGTAGATTGAATGCTGGGCCTGAATCATGATAACCTGTTGAAATCCAGCCTCTAGACACTCACCAGTTATGTAACCCCTAAGGCAAGTCTACTTTCTGTCTCAGTTTCCTCAACTATAAAACTTGGATCATAATAGCACCTATCTCATCAGTTTGTTGTGAAAATCAGCTGAGATATTTGTTAAGTGCTTAGCACAGGGTCGTGCATACACTAGGGACTTAATAAATGCTTATTTCCTTTTTTCCTTCCCCTTCAGTTAAAAAAAAAAAATAAATAAATAAAGATTTCTTCACTAGAATCTCTCTGAAAAGAGTAGTGTGATCTTAACCCTGAATGGACGAGAAGTGAAGGAAAATCTGAATCCAGAAATTAGTGTTGATGGACCTGGGCTGCTGCTAACTAGCTGGATGACCTTGGGATGAGTTATCTACCTGAAGTAACTCACAGGATCATAACACTGCAGCGATCCTTCTTAATTCCACTGTTTTCCTCCTTTTATTTCCAATTTCATCTGCATATAGCTTGATTTGTATTTATTTGTTGCATGTTGTCTTTCCCAGTAGATTATAAACTCTTTATGGTCAGGGACTATCTTTTACATTTTTTTTTCACATCCCCAGCACTTAACACAAGGCCTAGCTCATAGTGGATACTTACTGTTAGATGAAGAGATGTCAGAGACAAAACCCATGGCCCACACACCACTGCAAAGCTCTGAATCGGATTTTGGAAATTCTAAACCAAATAAACAAAAACTCAACAAAACGTCAATAATACTATATTTTAAAACAAATATGCAATTACAAGGACCTATTATGGATCCATTATGGATTAGTTGCCCCCATTTGTATTTGGCTTTAGTACCTCAAACAGAAATAAATCCTTACAACTACATATGGACCCAGAAAACCACAAGTTAATATTATCTTTGATTATGTTTTGATTTATTTTATTAATCATTTCCCAATTACAATTTAATCTGGCTTCTGTGGGATGGCCTCAAATTGGATACCCTCGTTAGATGATTCAAGAAAACAAGTCACTTTAGTCTTGACCATCTAAATAACACTGAGAGAGTCCCTGGCCTCTTTAAAACTTTAGTGAGATTATTCCCTTCATAAGCACTGATCACAACTCATCCATGACTTCTCATCCCTGCTAATTTCTATATTATGCCATTATGCATTGGAGTCAGGAGGATCTGAATTCTAATCCTCCCGCAGACACTTCATAGCAGTGTTAGCCTGACCATGACATTTAACCTCTCTCAAACTCGATTTCTTCAAGGTAATGATAATAACACTTACCTCATAGGGTTGTCAGGAGGATTGAATGACATAACACATGTAAAGCATTTTCAATAAAGCCTAAGTATGACTCATGTCTACAGTATTTCCTAAAGGGATTAGCAAGATTTCTTTTAGAACAATTATTAATGTGCAACAGGGTGGATATCAAATATAAGAAGCTATTTCTTTTATTTATTTATGTTTTGCCACAAAAACAAAAAAAATTAAACATTGGGCAGCTCTGACCAGCTCAATTTTTAATTCCCTTTGGCATGGTCTCTATCTCATGGAAACCACCAATCTTACTGTTTCCATACCCAGAATGGTCTCTTCCTGTCCCCATCTCCTAACTTTTCCAGGTTTGGAGCAAATCTCACTTTCCACAGGTGTTTCCTTCTCCCTCTTCTCTCTTCTCTCTTCTCTCTTCTCTCTTCTCTCTTCTCTCTTCTCTCTTCTCTCTTCTCTCTTCTCTCTTCTCTCTCTCTCTCTCTCTCTCTCTCTCTCTCTCTCTCTCTCTCTCTTCTTTCTCTCTCTCTCTCTCTCTCTCTCTCTCTCTCTCTCTCTCTCTCTCTCTCTCTTCTCTCTCTCTCTCTCTCTCTCTCTCTCTCTCTTCTCTCTCTCTCTCTCACTTCCTCTCTTTCTCTCTCTCTCTCTCACTTCCTCTCTTCCTCTCTCTCTATCTCTGTGTCTCTGTCTCTCTGTCTGTCTGTTTCTCTCTGCAGTGCCTTTGCTTTGAGATTACCTTCCATTTATACTACATTATCCTATATCTAAGGACAGTTCGCTGGCACAGTGCTGGGCCTGAAGTCAGGAAGAACTGTGCTAAAATACAGCATCAGATTTTTGCTATCTATGTGATTCTGGGCAACTCATTTAACCCTATTTGCCTCAGTTTCTCATTTCTAAAAGGAGTTGGCTAAGGAAATAACAAATCATTCCAATATCTTTGCCAAGAAAACCCCAAATAGGGTCACAAAGAGTCAGATATAACTAAATGACTAAACAATAACAAAATCTTGTGCTTGTTTTTTGCATGTTTTTTCCATATTTGATTATGATTCTTAAGCACTGGGACCACATTTTTGCCTTTATTTGTATCCTGAAAGAGTATCACAGTGCTTGGCACATAAACTAAGTGCTTAATAAATGTTTATTGACTGATCAAAAGATCAACCTGGAACCTCTGATTATATATGCCCTTTAGAGAGGGATCAGAGCACTAGATCACTAGAAGTGACTCAGGTTAATGCACAGTTCAGGTACCTTTTATACATTTTAACTACGTATTTTTTTAAATTTATATTTTCTCCAATTATGTGTAAAAACAGTTCTAAACGTTCATTTAGAAAATTTTGAAACTCCAGAATTTTCCCTCTTCCCTCCCTAAGAAGGCAAGCAATTTGATATAGATTATACATATATAGTTATGCAAAAAATTCCATATTAGCCAAGTTGTAAAAGAAAATAAAAACCAAACCAAAAAAAAAAAAAAACCAAGAAAAATAAAGTTTTAAAAATCTGTTTCATTATGCATTCAGACTGTCAGTTCTTTTTCTAGAGATAGACAGCATTTTTCAGAATTGTTTGGATCATCACATTGCTCAAAAGAACTAAGTTATTCACATTTGATCATTATATAACATTGCTGTGTTCTCTTGGTTCTGTTCACTTTACTCACCATCAATTCATGTAAATCTTTCCAGGTTTTTCTGAAAGCCTCCTGCACATCATTTCTTGTAACACACTAGTATGAAATTATTGTTTCTATTATTTTCATTCTTTAGGATTAGAATTTTTTTCAGTTAATTTTTAGTCTATGTCACTCCTATATTGAATATAATTTTTATTGAATTGTAATCTGAAAAGGATGTATTTAATTTCTGCTTTTCATTGTGAGCTTTTTATGCTTTAATATAAAGTCAGTTTTTCTGTAGGTGCTATGTATCACTGAGAAAAAAACCTGTTTCTTTTTATTTCTATTCCATTTTGTCCAGAGGGTTATTATTTCTAACTATTCTAAAATTCTATTAATTTCTTCAACTAATTTCTTGCTTTTTTGTTTAGGCTTAAATAGTTCTGAGAAGGGAAAGCAGGAGTCCCTTCCTGGTATAGTTTTATTGTCTATTTCCTCCTGTAACTCATTTAACTTTTTAAGAATTTGGTGTTTATGGGGCAGCTAGGTGGCACAGTGGATAGAGCATCAGCCTTGAATTCAGGAGGACCTGAGTTCAAATCTGGCCTCGGACACTTAACACTTCCTAGCTGTGTGACCCTGGGCAAGTCACTTAACCCCAGCCTGGGGGGGGGGGGGAAGAATTTGGTCTTTATGTATTTAGTATTGATATTAGTTGTCTATAGTACATTTTAGCAAAACTTAGTTTCCCTGATTATCTCTTTTAATTAGATCTATTTTTGCTTTTGTTTTATCTGAGATTGTGATTGCTACTTCTGCTTTTTTTTTTTTTTTTTTTAACTTCAACTGAAGTATGAGAAATTCTTCTTCAGGACCTTATTTTTTACTGTTTTTTTTTCTCTCTGTTTCAAGTATGTTTCTTGTAAACAACATATTGTCAGATTCTGGGTTTTTTTAATCAATTCTTCCATCCTCTTCAATTTTATGGGTGAGTCCATCCCATTCATAGTTATAATTACTATGTTTCTCCTTTTATCTTGTCCGTCATCAAAAGTTTGTTTTGCTTCTGAGTCTTACCTCCCCAATCTGCCTTTGCTTCTATCATTGCTCCTCCTTCTGCTATTTCCCTCTTCTTCCTCCTCCTCCTTCTCTGAAGGGCAAGATCGATTTCTATGCCCAGCTGAGTTTGTATATTATTCCTTCTTTAAGTCAATTTTTATGAGGAAGGTTCAGTCATTACCTGCCATACTTCCATCTTCCCTTCCACTGTAAAAACTCTTTCTTTCTTTTGCACATTTTAATAAGATAATAAGATAATTTGCCACATTCTGTTTCCTTTCCCTCTTTTCCTGATGCATCTCTTTCTCATTCCTTAATTTAATTTTTAAAAAATCATCTGCCACAAACATTTTTGCACAAGTGGGACCCTTTCTCTTCTTTATGATCTCTTTGAGAGATAACACCGATAGAAACACTGCTGGATCAAAGGGTATGCATAGTTTGATAGCCCTTTAGGCCTAGTTCCAAATTGCTCTCCAGAATGGTTGGATCCATTCACAGTTCCACCAACAATGTATCAGTGTCCCAGTTTTCCCACATCCCCTCTAACATTTATCATTATCTTTTCCTGTTATCTTAGCCATTCTGAGAGGTGTGTAGTGGTACCTCAAAGTTGTCTTAATTTGCATTTCTCTGATCAATAGTGATTTAGAGCACCTTTCATGTGACTAGAAATAGTTTCAATTTCTTCATCTAAAAATTCTCTGGTTATATCCTTTGACCATTCATCAAATGGAGAATGGCTTGAATTCTTATAAGTTTGAGTCAATTCTCTTTATATTTTAGAAATGAGGCCTTTATAAGAACCCTTGAATATAAATTTTTCCCCCAGTTTATTGCTTCCTTTCTAATCTTGTCTGCATTGGTTTTGTTTGTACAAAAACTTTTTAATTTAATATAATCAAAATTATCTGTTTTGTGTTCAACAATGTACTCCAGTTCTTCTTTGGCCACAAATTCTTTCCTTCTGATAGATCTGAGAGGTAAACTATCCTATGTTCTTCTAATTTGCTTATAATATCATTCTTTATGTCTAAATCATGAACCCATTTCGACCTTATCTTGGTATACAGTGTTAGGTGTGGCTCAGTGCTTCATTTCTGCCATATTAATTTCCTACTCTCCCAGCAGTTTTTGTCAAATAGTGTTCCTCTACTTTTCTTATTTGAATTTTAAAATCCTAAAAAGGACTTCTTTTGGGACCTGTGACCAATTCAAATTTTTCTTCAAAGCTTTAGATGTAGCTGTTTGGCTTCATTGTCTTTTTCTGGTTTTATATCTTTATCTCCTCTATCACCATACTAACTTTCTACGGTCAGATCCTTCTTTTGTGGTTTGCTCATTTTTTCAGCTATTTCTTGACTTATAACTATGTTAAATTTGGGCCCTGCTCCAAGGTCTTTCTTGTTGCTGTTTTCAGAGCTGGCTATGGGGCTCAGTAGGTTTTCATTCTTCCAAGGTGGTATGAATAGAGAGATGTGTGGTCCCTGTTCCCCTGACCTGTACTTTTTCTGTCCCCGTGACCAGAAGTGCTAATGAACTAATGTTCTTGGTTCTGCGACCTAGAGCCCATAAGTAATAAAGATGATTTTAATTAGACTCCTATTTTGTTCCCATCATTATTAATCAGTGCAGTGTGATTCTATGGGATGATTGTTAACAATTACTATTGATATATTCACCTAGTTATATACATTTAGTCAGCTTAGTTAAGTAATATTATAAGAATACCAAGTGCTAATGCATATTTTACACATATCATAGAGGGATAATCAGGTAAGATAAATTCTTTAACAAACTTTAAAACCTATAAATTCACTGTTTATCAATCATGAAGTTCACTTGTCTAACCACAAGGATGCTGATGACTAAATCTAGCAGGAGTGGGATGCCTTCATATAATGTGGAAAGTCCCCCAACTTATTTTTGTACTTCCAGACCGCCCTCTCTGGCCCAATGTGAGCAGGAGACCATCTTCTGACCATTCATTTAGCAGATGACCCTTGCCTTGCCTATCCCGTGACCATTTCTGGTTCTCTTGGCCTCAAAAGCAGTCTTTCAACCAATGAGACTGTGCTTTGTTTTGCTTTTTCTGAGTGTCTTGTCATAAAACCTGATAAAAAAAAAAAAAAAAAAAAAAGCCCTGGGAAAAGGGAGCTTTTCAGATCATGAGAAGATCATGGTCCCATTTAATGAAGGGATCTGATCCCTTTAATAAGTGGTTAAGGGCTCAACACTCTGCCTCAGTGATTTTTCTTGTAGTTTGGATCATTTTAGATCCTCAAAGGGTCTCCTGTAATCTCCTTCTGACAAGTTACCCATCCCTTTTACCATCTGTGGGTTGAGATTTTCCAAAGCTGCTGCTGCCACTGATGAACTACCTCCAAGATCTGCTGATCAGAAGGTCTGAGCTGACTGAGCTTCAGATTTTATCTCTTTATAAGATTTAAAAAAAAAAAAGTGTTGAAAAAACCTCACTTGCAATTACTTGCAAAAAGCTGCCTTTAGTCTTGTTTTATTTTCATTAAAGATATGATCAAATTATGTGTATGACCATTCTTATAGAGGTTTTATAAAGATGAGAAAGTAGACATAGATCAGTAGTTAATGATGACTTTCCTTTCCATTACCTTTGGGATAATTTGTCATCCACAATTCTTTGCATCAGGGACTAGTTTGAATGGTCAGGTCAAAACCTTTTTTTTTTTTTTTTTTTTTTTTTTTTTTTTTCCTCAATAGTGTTTTATCTCTAGAAACACACACAAAAATAGCTTTCAACATCTATCCCTGCAAGATCTTGTGTTCCAAATTTTTCTCTATCTCCTTCTTTAAGATAGCACAATGCAATATAGGCTAAACACGTACAATCCTTTCACATGTTTGGGGCCTTTTCTGTTCCCCAAATCTGAGCCATACTTTCCAACATACATTTTACCAGACTCCCTCATGTCCATCTTTCCAATGAAGTATCAATGTACATGTTGACTTTGTATTCCCTTGCAAGGCATCTAGTCCAAACCTTGCCAGAATGACTGTTATATATTTAAAATTTTTATGGAAACAAAACCAATGTAGGTAATAATTAGAAGGAAACTATTAACTAGGAAAAATCTTTACCATAAATTTCTCTTGCAAAGGTCTCATATTCAATATATATAAAACATTTAAACATATCTGTGGAGTTGATCCAAATTTATAAAAACGAGCCATTTTCTATTAGATAAATGGTCAAAGGATAAGAACAGGAAGATTTTAAAATTCTTTTGACTTATTTACTTTTTCTTAAGAATTGTTTTATTTTTAAAATTTTGAAATCTAGATTCTTTCCCTCTGACACTACCCATCCACTGAGAAGACATGTGAAATCATGCAAAAATGTCCTATTAACCATATTGTTAAAAAAAAAATTATGCTGCAATTTGCACTCAGATTTCATTAGTTCTTTCTCTAGAAATGGAAAGTATTTTTTCATCATGAGTCCTTTGGAATTGTCTTAGATTGCCTTATTGATTAACCTCATCAAGTCTCTCACAATTGATCATCATTACAACTGTACTCCTAGATTCATCTCTCCTCTTGAGAGTTCATTTATGGTTTATTCAATTTATTTTTCTAAAATAAGATTATTTAAATTTTTCTGTTCTTTTAATCTGGGAAATTTATATTTCTGTAAGTATTCTTTCATTTTATTTAGATTATCAGTTTTATTGGCATATAATTGGATAAAATAGCTTCTAATTTTTTTTCTTCAGTGACTATGAACTCATCTTTTGTTCATCTTTGATACTTATAATTTGATTTTTTTCTTTTTTAAAAATCAAATTAGCTAATAATTTATTTTATTTTTAAGTCCCCTAATTGTATTAATTTCAATGGATTGGTTTGTTTTACTTTCATTTTTTATTCTTTCTCCTTTGATCCACTGGATTTCTATTTTATTGTTTAATTATGTTTTTTTAAGACATCCCTTTTTAGGATTTTTAGTTACATATCCAATTCATATCTGTTTTTTATTGATAAAAGTGTTTATGTGGGGAGGTATGTGGAGGTGGGGGTGAGGGTGTGTGTTTTTCCTCTACATACTATTTTGCATTTCCCAATTATATCTTTTAAAAATTTTGGCATTCATTTTTGAAAATTTTCTTCTGCTTGTCCTTTCCTTAATCATTGAGGAGGCAATCAATATGTCAATTATATATGTAAAGTCATGCAAAACATATTTCTACATTGGTCATGTTGAAAAAAAAATACACATGAAATAAAGCCCCAAGAAAAATAAAGAAGTTTTGTTTCCATCTGTTTTCCCTTTGGAGGTGTATAGCCTTTTTCATCATGGGTCCTTTGGAATCATCTTGGATCATTATATTCATCATTGATCATCCTCATAATATTGCTGTTCTTCTGGTTCTACTGACTTCATTTGAATAAATTCATATAAATTTTCCCAGATTTCTCTGAAGCCATCTTTCTCATTATTTCTTATGACACAATAGTATTCCATAACAATCATCTAGCACAAGTTGTTCAGCCATATCCCAATTAATGGGTATCTCCTCAGCATTCAATTCTTTGCCACAAAAAGAAGAATTGAGATATGTATATATGTGTGTATGTGGTACACAATATACGTACATATATATGCATATATATATATTTACATACATATTTACTAATAAGTCTTTTCCCTTATCTTTTTTTTTTTAATTTTATAATTATAACATTTTTTTTGACCGTACATATGCATAGGTAATTTTTTTTTTTTTTTTACAACATTATCCCTTGTACTCCCTTCTGTTCTGAATTTTTCCCCTCCTTCCCTTCACCCCCTCCCCTAGATGGCAGGAATTCCCATACATATTAAATATCTTAGTATATCCTAGGTGCAATATATATGTGCAGAACCGAATTTTGTTGTTGTTGTTGCAAAGGAAGAATTGTATTCGGAAGGTAAAAATAATCTGGGAAGAAAAACAAAAAAAAAAAAAATGCTCACAGTTTACACTCATTTCCCAGTGTTCCTTTTCTGGGTGTAGCTGATTCTGTCCATCATTGATCAATTAGAATTGGATTAGCTCTTCTCTATGTTGAAGATATCCACTTCCATCAGAATACATCCTCATACAGTATTGTTGTTGAAGTGTATAATGATCTTCTGGTTCTGCTCATTTCACTCAGCATCAGTTGATGTAAGTCTCTCCAAGCCTCTCTGTATTCCTCCTTTTGGTCATTTCTTACAGAACAATAGTATTCCGTAATATTCATATACCATAATTTACCCAAGCATTCTCCAATTAATGGGCATCCATTCATTTTCCAGTTTCTAGCCACTACAAAAAGGACTGCCACAAACATTTTGGCACATATAGGTCTCTTTCCCTTCTTTAGTATTTCTTTGGGATATAAGCCCAATAGCAGCAATGCTGGGTCAAAGGGTATGCACATTTTGAAAACTTTTTGGGCATAGTTCCAGATTGCTCTCCAGAATGGTTGAATTCATTCACAACTCCACCAACAATGCACCAGTGTCCCAGTTTTTCCACATCCCCTCCAACATTCATCATTGTTTGTTCCTGTCATCTTAGCCAATCTGACAGGTGTGTAGTGGTATCTCAGAGTGGTCTTAATTTGCATTTCTCTAATCAATAGTGATTTGAAACACTCTTTCATATGAGTGGAAATAGTTTTAATTTCATCATCTGAAAATTGTCTGTTCATATCCTTTGACCATTTATCAATTGGAGAATGGCTTGATTTCTTATAAATTAAAGTCAATTCTCTGTATATTTTGGAGATGAGGCCTTTATCAGAACCTTTAACTGTAAAAATGTTTTCCCAATTTGTTACTTCCCTTCTAATCTTGTTTGCATTAGTTTTGTTAGTACAAAAGCTTTTTAATTTGATATAATCAAAATTTTCTATTTTGTGAATCTTTGGTCTTTTTGGAACACTAAATTAGTACTACTTTTGCTGGGTCAAAGGGTATGCACAATTTTATATCCCTTTGGGTGTTTCAATTTCTTCTCCAGAATTGGATCAGTTGGCTCAGATTGGATCAATTCACAATTACATCAGCAGTGCATTAGTGTCCCAAATTTTCCACCTTCCCTTTGTGTCATTTTCCTTTTTTATCATGTTAGCCAATCTGAAAGGTATGAAGTGAAATCTCAGAATTAATTTGCATTTGTTTAATTAGCAATGATTTAGAGCATTTATTCATTTCCCTATTGATAGCTTTGATTTCTTCCTCTGAAAACTTCTTGTTTATATCCTTTGACTATTTAACAATTGAGGAAAGGCTTATTATTTTTATAAATTCGGCTTAGTTCTCTATTTTTGAGAAACAAGGCCTTTTTTTTTTTCAGAGAAATTTATTTTAAGAAATTTATCTTGTTTCACTTGTTTTTTTTTTTTTAAACAGGAATGAGTGTTGTATTTCATAAAAAAAAAATTTCCCATATATATTCAATAATTGGGTAGACAGTTTTTAAGAGAAGAAATCCAAAATATCAACAACCATAGATTGTTATATTTTAAGATTGATAGTGTGACCAAAAAAAAAAAGATGAAAAAAAAATAAGTTGTTGGAGAGACCATAGAAAAAATAATACATGAATGTACTATTGATGGATCTGTGAATTGATCCATTCTAGAAAGTAAATTGGAACTATGCCCTCAAAGTTACTAAACTATACATGTCTTTTTAGCCCAATGATACTACTACTGGATTTATATCCCAAAGAGACCAAACAGAAAAGAGAAAAGACACAATTGTACAAAAACATTTGTAGCAGCATTTTTATGGCAAAGAACTGGAAATTAGTTATGACCATCAGCTGGGAATGGTTCAATAAATTATGACATATGAATTTAATAAAATACTATTGTACAGTATGAAATTATGAAAAGGACAGTTTCAGAAGAACCTGAGAAGACTTAGAAGAACTTTTCTTCTGAAGATCTGCTTGGTTTCAATTCCATTTAACATTACTACGCTAGATAATCCCTCTCTTCCCTTCTTCTCTGGCCCCTAGCTTTCTAGCTTCCTTTTTCATGTTTTCTAGATTATAAGCTCCTTGAGGGAAGTGTTAGCTTTCTTGTTATTATTTGTGTACTCAATACTTAGCACACTAAATATATGTTTATATTAACATATATTGATAATATTTAATATGTATATTAGCAAACATTCATACATAAATGTTTATTGAATTGAGCAGAACCAGGAGAAACATTCATACATCATTATAAATATAAACAACTTTAAAAGACTTAAGAGCTCTGATCAATGAATTTAAAGAGATAATAGTGATAGACTTGATGCAGAATAAAAGACATACTTTTAGATATAGTCAATGTGAAAATTTCTTCCAAGAATTGTTTGTCTTTTAAATAGAAGTTAAAAGGAGTTGAAGAGCATGAGGGATGAGATTACAAAAATAAATGGAAAATAGGGACATTGAAGAATTTCTTAAAATGCATAAACAAAAATGGAGGAACAAAAGGAAGTAAAATCAGTGTGCCTTTGAAAGTTACATATTGATAGGGAAAAACAAAATCTCTGTTTCAGATTTCTCTGCATGAGTTCAAATCTACCCTTGGATACTTGTTACCTATATCAGGGTTTCTCAAATTTTTTTCTAATTTGCAAGTCTTTTTCACCCAAGAAATCTTTACATGACCTTGGGCACCTAGGTATATAAAATAAGAATACAAATAAATATTTACTGATAATCATAATTTTGTATCCCCCATATTCTGTTATAACATCTGATATGGGGGTTGTGAACTACAATTTAAAAAGCTGAGAGCTAGGTGACCCTGAGTAAGTTACATATCCTTGTTTGCTTCAGTTCCTCATCTATAAAATGAGCTAGAGAAGAAAGTGGCAAACCACTTCAATATTTTTGCCAATAAAATCCCAAATGGGGTCACAAGGAGTTGGACAGGACTGAAAAATGACTGAAGTGAACCAACATGTAGAGAGTTAACAAAGATATAGGAAAGATATCCCAAAAGTCTTAAGAGCAGTTTTAAGTAATAAAAGGTTAATATTAAAATTATTAAAGCTTATTTGGGAGGAGGAGAATCAAGGACTGTTTTCACTTTGCCCCCATTAATTAGCCATGGTGTAGAGTTGCTCTATACAGACGTTGAAGAGTTAGTTTGAAAGACAGCATAGTTGAGGGAGTGGAATCACATACTATATAGATGTGGCAACAGAGAGACAGAAGCAACTTAAAGAAGCATGACCTGTGGCAGCAGAGAAGAGAGTCAGCTGTAGACTGGAGAGCCAGCCAGCTCTGGAAACCGAGAGAGGCTGCAGACAGGATGCGGAGACCCTGCAGGTCTATCACCTGGGGTTTCTTTTTCTCCACATTTTTGCCGCATTGTTTGATCATCCTTGTACTCAAGTTTGAACATATCCTTCCCAAAGATGCTGTGTGTCTTAATGAAGGAACATGGCATAGCTCAAACACTAAATATAAAATGTTCCCCTCATAAAAGGGGAATTTACATCTAGCTGTTTGTGTCTAATGACTGTGAATGGGAAGCACACTAGTAGAAGATTATAAGATACAGTACTAGAAGTATACCTCACAAGATACACTAAATAAAATGACAGAGTATTTGCAAATAAATTGCAATGCTTAAAGTGATATATAAATTCTATTATTAATTCTATTACTGTTATTATTACTCTAGATCCTGAGAGGATAGCCACCCCAGGGAATTCAAACTCAAGTTGAGAAAATATTGCATTTATTTAAGTCCAAGTTCCCAAATGAGTGAAAATGATGTCTTTTTTCTTTCCAAATTTGAGATTATTTCCATATTGGGCCTTCATCTTCAGAGGGCTTCACCATTAAATGCCTCAAAATCTTGCTCTCATTAACTCCACTTAACTCCAAGTCACAGAGCTCTGAGAGAGCTTTTGTGAGGGAAGTTCTAAACCTTGAAGGAGACACCCAACTGGGAAGGGCTGAAGGAAACCTTACTTCCAACAGCTACAGAAGGCTTCATATCTCTTCCTTGTTTCATTTATTTTTTGGAGGGGGAGGCAATCATGGTTAAATGACTTGCCCAGGATTACACAGTCTCAGGAGGTTGGATTTGAATTTTAGTCTTCCTGAACCCAGGCCTTGAGCTCTATCCACTGTACTACCTAGCTCTACAGCTCATCCCTGGCTGGAGTAGAGCCACAGCTGTGCCCCCCAAAGTGGGTTATTGTTTTCTTCCTCTTTCTCTCTGAAAAACAACAGTTATTAGCTTTGCTGTAGATACCATCATCACCTGCCCAGGCCACTGTACATAACCAGGGTTGCTTTGGGTTATTCAGAAGAAGTACACAACCATGAGATCAGCCTTCGAGAGGGAACAGATGGTTTAGGGATTCCCCTTCCTGGGCTTGAAAGTCTCATTACTGCAAAATGTCAGTTTCAGGTGTCATGGCTTAAGAAAAAGCAGCCATCTGTGTATTGGTCTTATTGTAATGCTGTAGAAACTGAGCAAGACAGAGATTAGAGAGTATTTAATAAGTTATTAAATGGAGAGATATACTGGGACCAATGGATCCATGTTTGGTCTCAGAGCTGAATGAGACTATCTTCTCCAAGAATCCAGCAAACAATCAGAGTTCTCAGTGACATATACACACCTGGCTCAGACACAGAGGGTAGATTGAAGCAGGGGCAGAATCAGGGTACTGAGAGCAGGGGAACTGGATTCTGACAGGGTGGGGTGAGCCTCTGGAAAATGGATGACATAATCAAGGGAAGGCACCCCGGACATGGGGGGAGGCATCTTGATAAGACGGTATCTGACATTCCAATAGTTTGGGAGAGGCATCCTGATATTCTAAAACATAAGATCTTTTATCCTTATCAAGTATTCTGATAAAGAGGAAGAGGAAGTTTTGCAGTACTGAAAAGGGAAACTGAAGCAGGTCTGAGTCAGGATAATTAGAGAAACAGAGTCAGGACAATAAAAGAGAACTGTGGCATAACATTCCATACTCTCTCTTCTGAATATTGAAATCATTGAATCACCTTCCTCTAAGAAGGTCTCAGCACCACAATTTTTGACCAACCTTATGTAAAGCAAATAAACCAAACTAAAACTATAAAAATACAAGGACTTATGGCAAGGACCAGTTTCTCCCTGATAACCCCAGAATTATTAGCATCAAACAGCATTCCTCATTTAGGGAGACACAGAGGCCTCCCTGTTCAAGTACTCTGCAGTTGGGGAGCATCTCAGCCAGAGATGGACTCTCAGGTCTGTGGTCATTTGTCCATTAAACGCAGCCTCTGCTGAGTAGCAGTGCTCAAGATAGTCCTGCTGCCCTAAGAGAGGTACCCCACGTCTGTCAGGGGCTCTAAAAGGGAAAAAGTGGGGCCTGGAGTAGCCCCACCTGTCCCTCTCTCTGGAACAGGAGCTGCTACTAGGAGACAGATTTCTGAGCAAATTATGCAGTTAGACCAAGGCAGGCAATCCCAAACTATTAGAGTCCTGATAGCAAAATGCTGAAACAGTAATTAAGGAACTGGGGTAACAGGAGTGGAGAAACAGATCGGAGAGATTGCCAGTCCCAGGACAGGTGTCTGATTTCTGATTGTTTCTAAAGAATAATCCCAAAAACTGAATAAGGGATTTCAAAGTTAAAACATAACCCAGCAAATTATAGTCCAGTAAGTTTTAAGCAAGGAGTTAAATAATTTCAAATTCAATCTGCACTAATGAAATAGGGGCAGGGCAAAAGTGCCTAAGAAAAATACATCAGTTTTTCCCAATTTCCTGACCAGCTTCAATCGTTTCCTTCCTCCTTTTTTTTTTTTTTTTTTTTTTACACAGAAAAGAAATTATCAAATGACTATTCCACATGTAAATCCCAAAAGTAAATCACAATTCCTATACATAACAGACTAGTAAGTTTCCTAAAATTCTCTCTAACATACAGCAATAGTTAAACAATTTTAACAAATATCTTAAACAGTGATACAGTTAAAATTTTAACAATAATTCAACCACTTTCCCACTCTCCAATATCAGTCCAAATTACACCAGGAGCAGTGATCTTCTTAAAAACAGCTTTCTGCAGAGGAGTCTCTCTGTCCAGAGAGAGGAGGGATGGGCGTGGCCATGCTGCCAGCTAATAAACTTCAGATGGGCAGATCCAGAAGTAAGTCAATACCTTTAATTGCTCAGAATCTAGAAATAAAGGTTAGAACAGACTGATACAAAATGTGAAGAGGCCAGTATAAATTGGTTAGCAGCTTCCCAATAGATAAAACACCAGTTAGGATTTTGCTCTCTCATTATTTAGAAACCTTTAAAAAACTGAATATCCACAGACACAAATATTCAGTAATAGATAGATGACCAGGATAAATACCCACTTGCCAGGTATTTAGGATATAATTATAACATATAACCAGATTGAAAACATCAAGGTATGACATTTAAACAGATTGGACATTAACAGAACAGACATTAAACAGATGGCGAGATATAACATAATTGAATTGCATTAACAGTTTCTATTAGCCATTGCTTTGATAATAGAAAGTTACAGAAGGAAAAAATGTAGGGACATAACCATAATATAAGCAGTTAAAACTTAACTTTCAGCAAAACAGGATAAAATAGCTTTAATTCATTTTTACTCTAGATAATTGTCCCACTGTCAGAGTGATGTGGGTTGTGCTCCCTTTAAGAAACTAGTCCTTTCAGGTTGATTTATTCTTTTCTGATTCCCAAACCAACCTAGATGATGCATTATCAATTCAAGAAGCTAGACCTTTGATTCACAAATCCTGGTCAAAAGCATGCTTTTGAATTCCAATAGGAGATATCTGGGCTCTCCCAGCCCCCATGGTATCTGAGCCAACTTGGGCTGTCCAAGCCTTCATTCTAATGATCTGCTCAGGTTTCTCAACCCCCACCAAGCAAATTCTAGCCCTGGATGAAACCCGTCAAGGATCCAACTTGGGACTCCACCCACAGGCCCCTTTAGCTAAATAAATCTCTCATTATAAAAGGAGTCAGACTAAAATCCTCTCTTGGCAAAGGTTGCAAACATGGCAGCCCTATACCTGGCACCTAAGACTCTGTCCACTGGAACACTGTTTCCAGTGCCCTCTTATCTCTACCTTCACCTTTTACTAACTTTACTTCCAAACCTCTTTTATCAATCTAGGTTTTGGGTCTGTAAATTCCTTTACGGGGGACTCTTGAGCTGCCACTAGACCTTATTTAATTCTGTATCCTTGCGCCGAATCCAAAGGGGTTGCAGGGGAGCTCTATTTGACTCCCTGTACCCCAAACCTGCCACTAGATCTCAATTAAACCCTAATTTCATTTAGGTACCCCAAATCTAGACCTCATCAAGAGGGTGCAGTTTTAAAACTCCCAAATAGCATTAATTATAAGTCCAAAGAATTTTACTTCTAATAACAAATTCTATTAACCAAATTTCAGACATATCCTAAACAGATATTTACCATAACCATATATTTATGACAGTAAGAATTTGTCTCAGTAAGTTCACTTCTTTCATATATAAATAGATGTTCCCATAGGTGAACATTTTATGTACAAATCAGTTTGCTTTTAAAAATACCCAATACATAGACAAATATTCCAAATTACATATTGTCCATAACAGAAACATTTTCAAAAGGACAAAACAAAAATATATTATTCTCAGAGGCTCTTCAATTAAACTTTTAAACAAACAATTAAAACTTAGAATATTCTATACAGAACATCCTAATATCACATAAAAGAATCCAAGAGGTTCTTACAAATATTAAACTTTCAGAAATACTATAACCTCATGTTGATAACAGTAATAAATTGGTTTCAGTAACTTCACAAGTTAGCTTTCATATTTAACAGAAACATTTTCAAAAGGACAAGGAAAAACTATGGGCATAACCTCAGGATATAATCAATTAAACTTATACAGAATACCTAATTCTACAGAAAAGAATTTGAAACATTCTTAAAAATATCCTTTAAATCTTTAGAAACAGCCTTACCAAATTATAGATCAATTAACTTTTTTTTTTAATATTTTATTAATTTTATAATTATAACATTTTTTGACAGTACATATGCATAGGTAATTTTTTACAACATTATCCCTTGCGCTCCCTTCTGTTCCGAATTTTCCCCTCTTTCCCTCTACCCCCTCCCCTAGATGGCAGGCATTCCCATACATATTAAATATGTTATAGTATATCCTAGGTACAATATATGTGTGCAGAACCGAATTGTTGTTGTTGTTGTTGTTGTTATTGTTGCAAAGGAAGAATTGGATTCAGAAGGTAAAAATAACCTGGGAAGAAAAACAAAAAATACAAACTGTTTACACTCATTTGCCAGCATTCCTTCTCTGGATTCTGTCCCTCATTTATCAATTGGAACTGAATTAGATCTTCTCTATGTTGAAGATATCTACTTCCATCAGAATACATCCTTGTGATAAGAGATAGCAAAGGGGAAACCCCGTTGGTCGGCGCAAAGATAGTAAAATAATCCCATGAGGCGCAGTGTCCCCTGTAAATGAATTTACAGGCCCACAAACCTAGATTGATAAATAAAAGGTTTATTGTAGGAATTTGGAAGTAAAGTTCAGTTAGAAAGATGCCAAGGCCAGAGGTGGCCGATGGGCAGGCAGGAACCCTTACATGGCCAGAAGGATACCATGTGTTGGGGGGGGAGGGCTCCTGCAAAGAGAGAGCTCTAGCTTGGCTCTTTTATACCTAAAAGGAGATGGTGAGTGGAGCCAAGTTCTGTCGGGCTTTTCAGATAAGGAAGAAACTATTTGTGGGGGCTGAGAAAACCCAAGCCAGCTCAGATCCGGTAGGGGCTGGGCCCGGATCATTCAGCCATGGGGGTTGGGAAATCAGAAAGGAATCTTAAAGGGACCTCAACCCCCATCACATATAATATGGATGATAATAGTACATGCCTCATAGAGTTGCTATCAGAGCAAATGAGCAATCTATAAGTGTTTTACAAATATCACAACACTACAAAAATGCTAGTTATTATTATTAGAGAGAAGAAAACAAATATTTGTTAAGTTTGCCAAGTGCTGAGCTAAACACTATAAATATTATTTAATTTGATCCTCACAAAAGTTCTGTGAGGTACATGCTATTATGTTCCATGTTTTCCAGTTGAGAAAACTAAGGCAAAAGTGAAGTGATTTGCCTAGAGTCACACAGATCTCTGAAGTCAGATTAGAACTCAGGTCTTCCTGACTCCAGGCCCAGCACTTTATCCATTATACTATCTAGCTATTTTTATTATTAGCAATAATATTTTATTATTTGCAAAAATAATAATTATTATGACTTTGATGGAATCTAAGCTGGTACCACAGCCCCAATCGCCAATATTTTCTCTCCCTCTTCTTCCCTACTCTTTGTCTCTCTGTCTTTCTCACAAAAGGGACTTTTCCCATGCATATCCACATTGAGATAATCCAAACATATGCAAAATCATATCTGAGATTCCAATTTTTCTGTTTCGCCCAATTCTCCTGATTGTTTTTTTTTTTTTTTTTTTGGCACTATCTCCTCTTCTCATTATATACTCTCATCTTACTCTGCTGGGGTGCTCCTTTCCTTAAGGAGTGCAGTGAGCTGGGTGAATTACCCCAAATAAATGCTCATGATTGAATGGAGACAGTTTGAGCCTAAATTCTTTCAAAGATAACATCTTACATATGCATACTTACCTCAATAACCTGGTCTTCTCTAAACATGCTCATTTCTACCTAGAGACACCCTTGAGGGGCATTTTGAGTATTTCCAGTTTACCTAACATGGAAATTACTACATCCCTTAATCTATGGGTGGGAGCTGTCTCCTTTAATTGGCTGCCTTTGTATTTTTAATTATTTTTTTTTTAGGTTATATATGTACATTCTTTTCTTAAGTTGATGGTTTCTTTATTGATTATACATTCATTTTTAATGTATTTTGATATGAGTCATGTTGGGGAAGAAAATCAGAACAAAAGGGAAAAACCATGAGAAATAAAAAGGTAAAAAGAGTATATATTTCGATCCACATTCAGTCTGCATAGTTCTCTTTCTGCATACAGATGGCATTTTCCATACAAAGTTTTTTGGAATTGCCTTGGATCATTAAAGAAGAGCTAAGTCCATTATAGTTGTTCATCATATAATTTTGCTGTTCACTGTGTTCAGTGTTTTCCTGCTTCTGCTTGTTTCACTCAGCATTATCTTTCCAGGCTTTTTTGAGCTCTTTTTTTCCCAAGTTTTTTGTTTTTGTTTTTTGTTTTTTGTTTTAGCTTTTCAGGTTTATCATTTAAAATAGATAATAATATTCCATTACATTCATGTACCATAACTTATTCAGCCATTCCCTAATGGATAGGCATCCACTCATTTTCTGATTCTTTGCCACTATGAAAACAGATGCTACAAACATTTCTGTACATATGGGTCTTTTTTTTTTTTTTTTTTTTTTTTTTATGATCCCTTTGAGATATAGACCCAGTAGAGGCACTGCTGGATCAAAGGGTATGCACAATGCACAATTTTTTCTTTTCCTTTTTTTCCCCTAAGGCTGGGATTAAGCGACTTGCCCAGGGCCACACAGCTAGGAAGTGTTAAGTGTCTGAGACCACATTTGAACTCAGGTCCTCCTGAATTCAAGGCTGGTGCTCTATCCACTGTGCCACCTAGCTGCCCCCACAATTTTTTTATAGCCTTTTGGGCATAGTTCCAAATTGCTCTCCAGAATGCCTACCTTCATTTTAAAATAGTAGTTTATTTTTCCAAATATATTTAAAGATAGTTTTCAGCATACATTTTTGTAAAATATCATGTTCTACATTTTTCTTCCCCCTCCCCAAAACAACAAGAAATCTGATATAAAATGTGCAATCCTTTTAAATATATTTCCATATTTGTCATGTTGTGTAAGAAAAATCAGGCCAAAAAAAGGGGGGAAAGATGATAAAGGGAAAAAAGCCAAATAAAGAAAAAGGTGAAAATACTCTGGTCCAATCCACATTCCACATTCAGTCTCTGTAGTCCTCTCTCTGCATATGATTAACATTTTCCATTCCAAGTCTGTTGCAGTTGCTTTGAATCACTACCAAGTCCATCACAGTTGATCATCACACAGTCTTGTTACTGTGTACAATGTTCTCTTGGTTCTGCTCATTCAATACCCATGCATGTAGATTTTTCCAGGCTGTCTGTCTTATTTTTAAACCTGGTGGTAATGAACCATTCCCCCTCCTTCTGTCACACTCTTTTCGGCAACATTTAGCTACTGGATTAAGAGGAGGAAGAGGCCCTGAACTTGGGAGAGGGGAAGGATTTTCCTTGCCCTGCTCCCTTTCTTTTACCCTGGGTCCTGAGTAATAGACCTGGAGAGGTGTGTTTCTCTTCGATGCTGGTTATCCTCCATTTAGGTGTGAAGGCGATCCTCAGAGCTCAGGGAGTTTGAGCCATGGTAGCCTTGGAATTATGATGTCCTAGATTAGGATCACAGGTGGAAGGATACCACCCATCATCTAAGCACAGAAACCCTGAGAAGTCTGTGTGCCTGGCCCTCATGCTTCTAAAGGCTTTTGGACTTGGAATTAAGGTTGTTCTCTGTGAGAACTGAGCTAAGCTATGACTTTAAGTAAGTAAGTACAGGGAGAGAGGAGGAGTGAGCTTTATACATATCACGGGAGAAAAGTTTGTGTATTTGTGACTGTACCTTTTTCAGGTGGTAGAAACTAGGATGGTCTGTGTCACATATGGCACTCAAAAATAAGGACAAACAACACAGAACAGAAACTAACAATCCTAGGCCCATTTTAAAAAGCCAAGGTAAAAGGAGAACAGGGGAAAAACTTCCCTTTCCTTCCCTTTTCCCTGGTTCAATTCATGGTGCCCATGCTGTGAGGGAACAGGGATCTTTACTCTCTGGACATATCAGATAAGACTCATAGAAAAGAAAAAAGAACTAAAGACTCAGTCTTTTAAGTTTACTCTCACCCACATGGTAGGGGATGCAATGTCCTAACATACTAGACATGCTCAAAAAATCCCGTCTCCTTATTAGGAGAACCAGACACACCCAAAGAAGCCCAGCTTACAAAATAGCAACAATAATAAACAGATTCTACCTCATAAAGAGACCTGTTTTCATGATGATAACTGCTATTTATGTTACAGCATTTTGAAGTTTACAGAGTACTTCATTTAAGCCCCTGAGATAGGGACTATTGGCATTATTTTACATGTGATACATGTCATAGGGGGGGCCCATTTCCATAAAAAACTGCTCTGGAGTCCCAGAGAATAACAAACAATCAACAACTTGAACAAAGTTAGAGGATTTGAAATCATCACTATTCCTATATATTACCAACAAAGTCCAGCATCAAGAGATAGAAAGAGAACCCCTTTTTTATTAAACAAAGAAAGCTAGTTTTATGAAAATACAATTATCAAAGTATTTTTAAAATGTTTATACACATCAAGTAAGAACACACACTAAGAGAAGAAAAAAAAATGCTCCCATTATTAGCATTATCTTCAATTTACATTTATTTATCCTTGTCCATTTTGTAAAGATTGTTAAGTCATTTCAGTTGTGTCCAACTTTTCATAACCCTGTTGGATATATTCTTGGTGAAGATACTGAAGTGGTTTGCCATTTCTGAGAAATCTCATTTAAAATAACTGTAGATAATATAAAATATTTAGGAGTCTAAAGACAAATGCAGGAACTATATGGCTGAATAAGTTATGATATATAGATGAAATGATGAACAGGCTGATTTCAGAAAAGCCTAAAAAGACTAATGCTGAATGAATTTAGAAGAACCAAAAGAGTAGTATAATGGTACACAGAAATAACAAAATCATATGATGATCATCTGTGATAGATTTGGCTCTTTTCAACAATGAGATGATTCAAAGCAATTCCAATAGACTTGGGATGGAAAATGCCATCCACACCCAAAGAGAGAACTATAGAGATAATACAGATTGAAGAATACTATTTTCACTTTTTTGTTGTTGCTGTTTTCTTTTTCTTTCTTGTGGTTTTTCTCTTTTGTTCTCACTTTTCTTTCACAGTGTGACCCATATGGAAATATGTTTTAAATCTTCATGTATAATCAATGTTAACTTGATTGCTGTCTGGGGGACAGGGGAGATAAAGGAGGGAGGGAGAGAAGAAAATTTTAAACTTAAAATCTTACAAAAATGAATGTTGAAAGCTCTTTACATGTACTTGAAAAAATAAAATACTATTTTAAAAAATAATATTGTTTTATAAGAAATGATGAGCAGGCTGATTTTAGAAAAGTATGGAGAGATTTTGCATAAAATGATACTGAGTGAAGTGAGCAGAACCAGGAGAGCATTATATATAGTAACAGCAAGATTGTGTGATGACCAACTACAATAAACTTAATTCCTCTCAGCAATATAGTAATCCTAGATAATTCTGAGACTTGAGAAGGAAAAGAGCCATCCATATCCAGAAAAAGAACTATGGAGACTGAATGTGGATAAAAGCATAGTATTTTCACCTTTTTTTTGTTGTGCTGATGATGATGTTGTTTTCATGTAGTTTTTCCCTTTTGTTCTAATTTTTCTTCCCTAACATGACTCAAATGGAAGTATGTTTAAAATTGTACATTAAAAAAAAAAAAAGAAAAAAGACTGCTCTACCCTCACATGGATCTAGATTCCTCTGAGGGTGGGGAGAGGAGGGAAATAGGAAGGTTATAGAACTTCCTGCAAGGAGAAGGGGTTAGGGACAGGTTTTCTTTAATGCTCTAATTCATTATATACTCACTCCATGATAAAACTATAGGGAAATCTCTAAGAGAAAGTTTAAATATGGCTGATGATAAGGGTCCCAACTGTGGCTACCAAGGTCCCTTCTAAGAAAGATGCCATATAAATATCAAGTTTAGGACAACAAGGTCTGTTTTTATTTCCTCAATCACAGAAAATACTTAATATGTAAAAGCTCCCAAACTCAGATTAATAGAGAATACATAAAACAACCCTTCATACTCTTCAAGAAAACTGCTTAGTGGGGCTGATGAACATTTGAGTATGCATTTATCTCAGACCTATGCTGTGCAGACAGGTCACAAGGTCCAGGTTTCCTAACTAATCAGAACATATCTTAATAATTCTTTGTTCGGTTGGCTACAGGATGACCTGGTCATGGTTATCATCTTGGAGTAACATTCTTCCTTTTGGTCAGTTGACATCAGATTACAGAAATTCTAGAAATCTATGTCCACAAGTTTATCAACAGGTAGGAAAATTTCATTTCTCAGGATCTCTAGTCAATTCCTTATGCTCAGGAAAGGAAATATAAAGGCAGAAAAGGATGACCAAGTACTCAGGCTCACATTCCCATCCTCATGTACTTATAATCATTGCTGTCAATAAGTGGGAAGAGAGAAAAAGGAAACTTTTTCCTCCAGCTTCCTCTTGCTTGAAGTCGAGAGGGAGAAAGCACTAAAAGAATCCCCAAACTGAAGGACCCAAGAAGAAAGAGGTTTAGCTTTTCACCTCAGTCCTCTCGCAACTCACAAGGAATGAATCTGCAACATTCACAAATCATCTTTAAAACAAACCCCAATTCACAGAAATAAGAGGACCAATCAGGATTTGCTGTCATCCCAGGAAATCAAAGTACAGCTCTCTCAAGGAGAGTTTTTCCCCTGCCATCCCCTACTCCATCACCCTGCCACATACAAATGAAGCTCAAAAAAGGCTAAGTGATTCGTCCATGATCATACAGTCCTATTGATGCTAGGCATCAAGTTGGCACAGTAGATATGGTGCCGGATCTGGAGCCAGTAAAACTCATCTTCCTGAGTTTAAATCCAGTCTCAGACATTTACAAGCTATGTGACTCTGGGTAAGTCATTTAAATCTGTTTGTCTGAGTGCCCTCATCTGTAAAATTAGCTGGGGGAGGAAATGACAGTAAATCTGCCAAGAAAGTCCAAAATGGAATCGTTCAAGTTAAATATGATTGAAAAAATCATTTAATGTTTCCTGAGAATAGTCCAGCTTTTTATCCACTATACCATGACCTTTCCACAAATATTAATTCATCAAATATGCTATCATTCTCCCAGGTACTTGGGTTCAAAATTAAAAAAATCATCTTGCATTTAGGCGAGAAAAGAGACTATTTCTTTCATATATTGATAATTAATTATTGAACTGGAACTAATTCTTCTTTTCTAGTTTCTCATCCATAAACCAGTGTCGAAAATGTTAGACACCCAGCTAGGATGGCTAAGATCTATTCAAAGATAGTAAAAAAATTCTAAATTTAGGTGAGTAGGTGGATTCCTACTCATGTTTACTTAGATGGGTTTTGTCCTTTGGGTGATGTGGAAATTGATAAATTTATTGACCAAGATTTGAATCCTCAGGATCAAGTATCTCCAAACTCTCACTGGAATAAGCTCATTTCTCATTATAATATTCTCTCATTATTTGTTAACCAATCAGAGTGGATTTCCATTCCAAGGGCATATAAATTGTGAGCCCACTCAACAAGTATCTTTGGTCCAAGATGGTCAAATTACCATTCCTTTTATTAATAAAATGGTAGCATTATTAGTAAGATGATTGATTACCCAGAAATTATTTCTCTCAAACTTTTAAAAGTCATCAAACTTTTAAAATGCATGTATATTCATTTTTTACCTATTTTCATATGAGTCATGTTGGGAGAGAAAAATCAGAATAAAAGGGAAAAACCACATACACACACATACCAGAAGAAAAAAAAATGAAAACAATATGCTTTCATTCACATTCAGTCTCCATAATTCTCTCCCAAATCATTTTCTATCCAAAGTTGGGTTTTTTTTTTGTTTTTTTTTTTTTTTAAATTGCTTTGGATCACTCAATTGTTGAAAAGACCTAAGTCTATCATAGTTGATCATTACACAATCCTGCTATTGCTGTGTACAATATTTTCCTGGTTCTGCTCATTTTACTCAGCATCTTTCAAGGCTTTTTTGAAACCAGTCTGTTTATCATTTCTTTTTCTTTTCTTTCTTTTTTTTTTTTTCTGGGAGTACTTTTATTTATTTGTTTATTTTCAAATACATGTAAAGATAATTTTCAACATTAAATTTAGTAAGATTGTGTTCTAAACGTTTCTCTCTCCCTCTGTTCTTCAAGACAGCAAGTAATCTGAAGTAGCTTAAATATGTTTCAATTCTTTTAAACATATTTCCAAGTTGGTCATGTTGTAAAAAAAAAAAAAAAAAAAAAAAAAAATCAGACCAAAAGGGAGAAAGAAAACAAACAAAAAGTGAAAATACTATGCTTTGATCCATAGTAGTCTCTACAATTTTCTCTCTGGATGCAGATGACATTTTCTATCCCAAGCTTATTGGAATTTCCTTGAATCACCACATTGTTAAGAAGAGCCAAGTACTGTAGAAGAAGAAGGAATTTGTGACCAAAGAAGAACTAGAGATCATTATGATAGGGCTTGAAGTCCCTTTAAGATTCCTTTCTAATTGCCCAACCCATGGCTGACCTTGATTCACAAATCCTGGTCAAAGGCATCCTTTGAATATCCGGGTCCAGCCCCACCATCAGTTCAGCTTCCCCCAGCCCTCATCTGATCTGAGCTAACTGAAAAGCTCGCCAAGAACTTAGGGGTACTGCCCATCTTCTAGGTATAAAAGAGGTAAGCTGGAACTCCCTCTTTGCAGGAGCCCTCCCAGCCAACACATGGTATCCTACCGATCATGTAAGGGTTCCTGCCTGCCCAGCGGCCACCTCTGGCCTTGGCATCTTTCTAACTGAGCTTTACTTCCAAATTTCTACAATAAACCTTTTATTTATCAATCTAGGTTTTCGGGCCTGTAAATTCATTTACAGAGAACACTGTGTCTCATGGGATTATCTTACTATCTATACCCCGAGAAATGGGGTTCCCCCTTTCCTTTCCCTCATTAATTATTGATCACAAAATAGAAAAATTTGATTATATTAAGTTAAAAAGCTTTTGTACAAACAAAACTAATGCAAACAAGATTAGAAGGGAAGCAATAAACTGGGAAAACATAGTTAAAGGTTCTGATAAAGGCCTCATTTCCAAAATATATAGAGAATTGATTCTAATTTATAAGAAATCAAGCCATTCTCCAATTGATAAATGGTCAAAGGATATGAACAGACAATTTTCAGATAAATAGAAACTATTTCTAGCCATATGAAAAGATGCTCCAAATCACTATTGATCAGAGAAATGCAAATTAAGACCACTGCATACCTCTCAGATTGGCTAAGATGACAGGAAAAGATAATAGCTAATGTTGAAGGGGTTGCTGGAAAACTGGGACATTGATACATTGTTGGTGGAACTAAGAAAGAATCCAACCATTCTGGAGAGCAATTTGGAATTATGCCCCAAAAGTTATTAAACTGTGCATACTCTTTGATCCAGCAGTGTTACTACTGGGCTTATATCCCAAAAATATACTAAAGAAGCGAAAGGGACCTGTATGTGCCAAAATGTTTTTGGCAGCCCTTTTTGTAGTAGCTAGAAACAGGAAAAAGAATGGATGCCCATCAACTGGAGAATGGTTAGGTGAATTGTGGTATACGAATGTTATGGAATATTATTGTTCTGTAAGAAATGACCAGCAGAATGATTTCAGAGAGGCTTGGAGAGATTTACATGAACTGATGCTGAGTGAAATGAGAAGAACCAGGAGATCATTATATACTTCAACAATACTGTATGAGGATGTATTCTGATGGAAGTGGATATCTTCGACAAAGAGAAGATCTAATTCAGTTCCAATTGATCAATGATGGACAGAACCAGCTACACCCAGAGAAAGAACACTGGGAAATGAATGTGGACTACTTGCATTTTTGTTTTTCTTCCCAGGTTATTTTTACCTTCTGAATCCGATTTTTCTTGTGCAACAAGAGAACTGTACAACTATGTACATATATATTTATTTAAGATATACATTAACATGTTTAATATGTGTGAGACTGATTGCCATCTAGGGGTGGAGGGAAGGAAGGGAAAAGGCAGAACAGAAGTGATTGCAAGGGGCAATGTTGAAAAAATTACCCATGCATACGTTCTGTCAATAAAAAGCTGTAATAATAAAAAAAAAATAAAGAAGAGCCAAGTCCATTACAATTGATGGTCATATAAAGTTATTATTGTATATAATGTTCTCTTGGTAGCCATGTTGGCAACCAAACCAAACCCCTCAATAATAAGGAAGTTTTTAAAAACTATGCTTCGATTTGCATTCAGACTCTATCAGTTCTTTCTTTGGAGGTGGAGAGCATCCTCCATCATGAGTGTTATCTGCAGTGCAATAAGGGAATAATTGATGAGAGTCAGTCTTTAATAGAATGTGCAATGTTTTGCAGGATGAAATCCATCACTTGTGGTGGCTAGGTGAGCTGCTTCTATAAATCTGAGATGATATGAAACAAAGAGACCAGGCTTTCCACTTCAGAGAATGGGCAAGTATTTTATAGCTCCCATTTACTTACTCATGGTAAAGTGGGACCTGTCTGTTGGCTGCTGTGGTAGATCTGAGAGTTCATAAAAAAGGCCACATCAGAGAAACTCATTTTTCCCTCCTGCTACTCATGAGATATAAAGATGAATCTTTGAGCTGCAGAATGAAGGTCTAGGGAAATCTCTTCCTCATTTCTTTGGAAATGGCTTATGAGCACATAGTCTACATCTGAGATGGGACCTCCTTCTGCTTAGGTCTCCTTTTGGTAAGGGTCTTTTGAGACTTTGAAAAGTTGAAAGAAACCCAGTAACATGAGTTCATGATAGAATTTGCTGGCATTCAAGCCCTGTGTGTCAGGATAGCCCTGAGGAACAATCTATTCAGTTCAGCCCAGAAGTTGATCAATGGAGTAACCAGGTCACAGTGTCCTGCAGCAGGAATGTCTCATTCATCCACTAGCCTACATTCAGAAAGGACCTTGACTGAAATGAATGTTTATTAGTAGCCACTTAAATTTTGAATGCACTTTTCCCAGCAATCAAGTAGTAGCAGAAAGCTGGCTCAGAAAGACAGTTTTGTATTTTAGATCTTACTAAATCTTTTCAGTAAATATCCCTTTGTGAAAGCTAATTGATGTTAATAGAATTGATAGTGAGATGCTAATCAGTGTTCTTGATGATACTGAGCACAATGTACAGAACACATAGCATTAGAGGATTGGGCTGATAGCATTGTAATAGATTTTTTGTTTTATGTCAATCAAATGTCTCTCCTCCCTCTCCAGAGAATCATCCCAAAGAACAAAGAATTAAAAAAAGAAAAAGAAAAAAAGAAGGCATTGTCAAGTCAAAAATCATTTATCAAGTACCTATTATATCCCAAATACTATGCTAAATTCTGGGGAAACTAACTCCAAACTCAAGAATCTCACAATGTAAGTGATTGGGCTGATCTTGGGCTAATTGAATCTAAGTTTGGGCGGAGATCTATTATTGGCCAATCAGTGAAAGCCAGTGTGATTTGACTTTAAAGACATAGCTCTATTTGTATTACAATGGACTAGTTTTTCCAGAGCTATATTTCAAGAGATCATAAATGAAAACTACATGAGACAAGAGTTAATTGGCCCAGTTTTTCAAGAAAAAATTGATAAAGTAAATATAAAAAATCTAGCCCCCAAACTCCAAGTTACCTTGTGAAGTATAAGTGATAAAATTTATATTCTTTTGGACATCGCACTTATATGAGTACCACTCAGACAGAGGGGGAAGAGGAGGAAAAAGAGGAAAAGGAAAAGAAAGAGAAAGAGAAAGAAGAGGAGGGAAAAACAACAGCATTTCTCAAATGAACCTGGCCAGTTGGGTATCCAGGGCACATCCACTACTACTATTCCCAGATTGTTTTCATCCTTCATTATAGAAGAGCACTGATGACATCAGGAGGATAATATCTTGACCTGCAAATGAATTGGGTTTAAGTGAGGTAGAGCTGTGCAAAGTCATCAGTCTTACACAGGAGAGACTGAGACACAAGAGCAAGAAGCCATCCAACATAGAGGGGACCTAAATTTGGATAGAGTATAGAGTCAGCTATCAAATGGCAGCTGTACCGCTCATTACCCAAGTCAGGGTCACAGATCTAGGACAGACTTAGGAGACCTGAATCCCCCCAAAAGTTCAGAAATAAGCAGCAGCTGTGTGGTTTAGGCTCTGGGAGTGAAGCAGAGTCTCAATCCCAGATTCCAGTCTATGCTAAGACTTATAAAGGAATATTAAGTCAGGAATCCCGGGACAAAAGGATAGTTCTATCGATCTGAACCAGCAACGCATTTGAATTGTCTAAGAGTTGCTGAGTCCAGTGGCAATCTACTGGAATTCCAAATAGGGTAAGTCCCATAAACATATTGTTCAGAATCAAGCTCTGGTCAGGAACTTTCATTACTCACACCAAGAGGTAGTATTCAGAGTTGGCCTTAATAAAAAAAAAAATAATAAAGTTGGAAACATTGAAATATTGCAGTTCTCCAATTCAAGCTGCCCCTGATATCCTAGAATAATACAATGTTCAATATCCCCAAGAAAGCAGCAGTAGTATGCAGAAATATGCAGATCCTGGTCCTAACATAAAACCTGAAGTCAGGAAGGAGGCTGAAAAAATGATCTTAAAAAAAAAAAAAATCCCACCATAAAAAATTATTGTGGCAACCAAGATGTTCAAGACATAAACACAGAAGAGAATGATTCTATAATATTTATCCCAAAAAAATTTCAAAGAAAAAACAGTGTAGGTACAAATTCAATTAAAATTTATGGAAGGAAAAATGTGAGTTTTTTAAAAGTTAAAAATATTTTTATAAACTAAATGAGAGCTGGAGAAAAAAATTGGGAAGGACATGAGAACTACAAAAGAAAGAATTGTAAAGAGAATTAATAGATTAGCACAACAGACACGAGATTTTCCCCAAATGACAAACTCCCTAAAAATTAGAATGGCTCAAATAAAAACTAATGATTGAGATAAGAAGAAATATTAAAACAAAGTTAAAAGACTGAAAAAATGCAAGAAAATATGGGGTATCTCATAGCAAAAACAATTGATATAGAAAATAGTTTGAAGAGAGATGAATTAAGAATTACTTAACTAATTGAAAACCATGACAAAAAAGGCTAAATATATTTTAAGAAGTCATAAAATAAAATTGCCCAGAACTTTTCAAATCAGAGAACAAAAGTGGAAATAGAATCTTCTTCCAGTCACTTCCTGAAAGAAACCCTGAAATAAAAACTACGTAGTATTATACTAAAAACCCAATTTCTAGGTCAAAGAAAAAATACTGCAAATAGTCAGCAGGAAAGAATTCAAATATTGAGAAGTAATAGTTACCGATACATTTATCTCCTCTGAACCCTACCATCATCAGGGATCATAGAGGAAGTATAAATGGAGTACCTGGGAAAGGTTCTGCTTTATCTTGATGATCTTAAAAGAAGAAAGAGAAGGGGAAAGTAATATTTTAGAAGGAAAAGAAAAATGGAGAAAATTCTCTCAATCAGGGTACACATGTAAAAGTCTAGACAGAATGGGGCAGCTAGGTGGTACAGTGGATAGATCACCAGCCTTGAATTCAGGAGGACCCGAGTTCAAATATGATCTCAGACACTTAACACTTCCTAGCTGTGTGACCCTGGGCAAGTCACTTGACCCCAGCCTCAAAAAAAATAAAAATAAAATAAAAAAATAAAGAAAGAAGTCCAAACAGAGAAAGAGGAAGGAGAGAGTGGGTAACACTTGAACCTTACTCCAAATTGGTCAAAGGAGAAAACACACACTTCTATTTTATCCATTTAAACACAATTGAGCATTGAAAGACATTCCATTAAAGGTACAGGAGGAAAAGGGGAGACAAGATAGGGGAGAATAAGAAAGAAGTCAGAATAAGGGTAAGAGTAGTCCTAAGTAAGAGAGAGCAGAATTTTGTTGATTAAATATAAATATAAATAATGATAACAAAATGTAATTAAAAAAAAATGCAGAGCTGGAAAATAATACTACATGTGAGGAATAGTAAGTAAGAAGAGTGTAAATAGATTTTAGAATATAGATGGGGAGGAGGTATAAAACTGAAAGCTAGAAGGGGCCAAGTCATAAAGGGGTCTAAGTCAAACATGATTTCAGTTTGATCCTGAAAGAAATAGGGAGTCACAGGAATTTCCAGATGAAGAAATTAAAACCGTTTCTAGTCATATAAGGTGTTTTAAATTACTATTAATCAGAGAAATGCAAATTAAGACAACTCCTAGGTACCACTATAAATAAACCACTCAGATTGGCTAAGATGACAGGAAAAGATGATAAATATTGGAGGGGATGTGGGAAAACTGGGACACTGATACATGGTTGGTGGAACTGTGAACGGAGAGCAATTTGGAACTATGTTCAAAAAGTTATCAAACTGCATACCCTTTGCTATATTGAATTGTTTGCTGTTTAGAAGAGAGGATAGGGGAAGGAAGGGAGAAAAACTTGAAAACACAAGGTTTTACAAAGGTGAATGTTGAAAACTATCTTTACATATACTTTGAAAAAAAAACCTATTATTTTTTAAATGGTTAGTCTTCCCAGTAACAAAAGAAAAGAGAGACAGTTTCTAGTTTCAAGGCTTTGCTCCTGAACTTATTCAGGAGGTGAACTTTTCACCAGTAAGAATAAAAAACATTCCAACAAGGTTACTGCTTTCTGATCAATTAATAGAGCTTTCTATTGGGAAGGCAGACATATGGTCTTCTATTCAAGTCCTGTTTCAATCTCTCATCATGGTGAGGAGGGGATTTTAAGTCTCTGAAGCTGAGCATATTCAGAAGGTTTTGAGTATAGTCTCATCCAACTGCCAGTCTAGCTGAATATGGAAGGACTATTATTCATCACAGGATTGGCTAATGAGATAATATTTTTCCCCCCACAACAACTCATGAAATAGTCTACCAGTACACAGTTATTTTTTTTTAAGTTTTTAACATTCATTTTTATAAAATTTTGAGTTCCAAATTTTTTCTCCCTCTCTTTATCTTTCCCTTCCCAAGATAACAAGCAATCTGATATATGTTATACATATGCAATCATTTAACATATTTCCTTGAATCATGTTGTGAAAGAAAGATAAAAGGGAAAAACTATGAGAAAGAAAAAGGAAAAACAATATGCTTCAATCCATAGTATAGACAATTCACTCTCTGGATGCAGATAGCATTTTCTAACCCATTCTATTGCAATTGTTTTTGATTACCATGTTGCTGAGAAGAGATAAGTCTGTAATAGTTGATCATCCATCCCATCATCTTGCTGTTACTGTGTACAATGATCTCCTGATTTTTACTCACTTCACTCAGCCATCAGTTCATGTAAGTCTCTCCAGGTCTCTCTGAAATCATCCTGCTGATCGTTTCTTATAGAATATTCCATAACATTCATATACCATAACTTAATCCAACATTCTCCAACTGTTGGGTATCCACTCAAGTTTCCAGTTTCTTGACACTACAAAAAGGGCTGCTGCAAACATTTTTGCAAATACAGGTCTCTTTCCCCTCTTTTATGATTTCTTTAGGATATAGATCTTGTAGAGACACTGCTGGACCAAAGGATGTGTATAGTTTTACAGCCCTCTGGGCATAGTTTCACATTGTACAGCAGGGCTTCTTTAACTTTTTCCAATAGAGAACCCTTTTCACCCAAGAAATTTTTACTATGTAGTAAAATATATGTATATGGTTATATAGGTATATCAAATAAGTATACAAATCAAACATTTACTGATAATCACAATTAACAACCTCCATATTCAATTATATAACCCCATATAGGGTCCTGATCCACAGTTTTTGTACTAAAGCCGGGAGGAGGTTGCAATTTATGAGGACAAAACTATCCACAGAGAAGGAAGCATGAACCTTGCAAAAAGAATGATGTCTCACTTATTTTACATTCAATCTGGGCTACCTCTCCTTGTATTCTCCACTACCATCAGGAAAGAGCAGAAAAATTAATGAGTCCATTAAGGACATCTTTTTAGGCTACTTACTGAATTATGAAAAGCTCCAGATAGATCCATCAAGTCTCCTAAGCACTACCAACACTGGGAAGGTGTATGGACTTCCTGTACTTGGTTCTCAGCATATGTGAGTAGAACCCGTGCTAAAGCATGATTTTGCATACTTCCCTCAACTCAACCCAACATTTTTATCAGACATTTATAAGAACACTGAAATGATCCCTGCTCTCAAGGAGGGAATATAATGCATGCAAGGAAACCTATACAAAGCAATTTCAAAAGGCAGGGAATTGCTACAGGCCTTTCTGGACCAGTTTCTTCAACTGTAAAATGAGGGGATTAACCTACATGCTCCTTCAGGATCCATTCTAGCTCTAAAGTTCTATGACCTAACACCTGCCATTTCTGTAGAGTTTTTAGGATCTGTAAAACTCTTTGCATCCACTCTCTCATGCAATTCTTCTGGCAGCTTTGTGAGATAGGTGCTTTACTTAAATCATTGTAAAGAGGCAAGGCTCAACCCAAGTTTCTCAAAAACTTCCCTGGCTCTATGGCATCAGAGGGTTTTGCCACCAAATACTTTTGGGCACTTTTATTCATTCTACCCACGAAGACGGGACTGTGGTAAGAGCTCCCTTTGATGCCTGCTCCAGCAGGTGCATGTGCTATGAGTGCCAGGCTGATGACTGGCGCCTTAGTTAAATAAGCACCTCTCTCATACCATTGGAGGAGATAAAGGTGATTCTGAAACACACCCTTAAGTATAACTTAAGTCAGGCACTATTAATTCAATTCAGAGTGGATTTGTTTGAACTTGTGTCAAAACCTGTTACCAAAGTTGTTCCTCTTCTCCGCACCTGGCCAGGAAACCTCACCTGTTCTCTCTGTGCTTAGTGCCCTATTCTGCTCTAATGTTTCTTACTAAAATGAGAGAAACTTCTCAAACCAAAAAGGTTATCCCTAGGTTCCTCTGTCCACTCCCAAAAGGACTTCCTATAGTTCCTACAGCCGGTTTCTCAAACTCTGCTCTACTATCCCTCCTCAGCTCTCTCACACCTGCCTTCCTGCCAATTACTAGTGTTCATTCAGATCGTTTATCTTCAGAAATTTTCTGGCAAAGCCTCTTAAGAAACGAATTCTTTCACTAAATCCACCACTCGGATGGGGAAATTAATCTTGTTGGGGTGTCTTTCTCCCCAACACTCCCACTGATGGACAACAAAATATTGTCTTCCAGGGCCCTGCCCTTTTAGCTTCCTCTTCCCCATAAACTCTCCTAGATCTGTCCTTCTCCCTCCTTTGCCCTCCCACTTCTATCTCCCCAACTCTTTACATACTGTAACCGTTTTTAAAAAAATATTTGTTTTAACGAGTTACACGTGAAAACACCTTCTTTTGGTTAGACATATACATTTTTTTTTTTTACATATTTAGTTATGAATCACGTTGGGAGAAACATAATTCTCTCCTTAAACCTACTCCTCATTCTAGCTATCCCCTCAAACCCTCTTACAGGCAGTGCTCTAAACTTAAAAAGATGTACACCCCCATACGAACTGCTCGTAGGTCATGCCCCTACTTATTCAGATACTTCCTGGAACGCTCATCCATTCCCTTTTCCTCCCAGATGTACCCCTCCCCCCCATCTTTTCTCAGTTTGTCTTTCCCTTTTGTCCCAACCCTTTCTTCCAAACGCTCGGGAGAATCTCCACCCCGGCTAGAAGCATCTCACTCTTTCCTTCACCTTCCCTCATTCCACCCCTTGACATCCCAATCTCTCAAAGAGGGAGGGGGCAGAGAGAAGAGGGGGTCGGTCCTTCCTCTAGCCCCGCCTCCTCTCACCACCACCCCCGCACAGCCTGCCCCCAAACCTTTCCCCTAGTCCTGGTTAACCCCTACCCCACTTTCAGCTTTTCTCGTGGCCCCACGGACCCGGACTCCGACCCCACCCCCAGTCCCATTCACGGTCCTCCCGGACCACACCTCCCACTGGATGGGTTTGGGCCTCTTGTTGCTCACAAACTCCTTCAAAACCCTTCTCTGGACACTGGACGTCCTCATTCACATCCTCCCCTTTCCCTCCTCCTCCCTCCTTCCTCAAAGGGATCATAAGAGTGGTCCTGAGATCTTGTAAGACCCGTCCAACTCCCTCACTTTACAGACGAGGAAACTGAGCCTCAGAGACTCAGAGTGTACCTTGTACAAGGTCATACGGGGTGACGCCAACCCGAAAAGCCAGCCTGGGCCTTCAGACCGCTCCCCGCCCCCTGCTCACAATTCCTTCCCTCATCCTCGTGCACCCCTTAGTTTACCTCAGCCATCCCCCCTTCCTTCTTTCCCTCCCTCCCCTGGCACTATCACCTCATTTCCCACCTTCTGGCCTTAGTTTACTTCTTCCCCCGTTCTTCTCTTCCCTTTTTCTCCTCTACTCCTACTCAATCTCCCTCCCTCCGTTCCGTCCACAGTCTTTTCCCCTCCTCTCTCCTTTTCCCCCTTTTTCAACGACTCCCCCACCCAGGTCCCTACTCTTCCACTCCCCGTCCCTCCTCCTCCCTTCTTTTTCCCCTCCACCTCGAACCCCGCCTTTCTTAGTCTCCGGTCGCCCCGCCCCGCTCCCTTCGCCGCAGTGGCGCCCCCAGAGCGCATGCTCCCCGGCGTGGCCAGGGGTGGCGTTTGTGCGGGAGGGGCCCAGGCACCCAGGGGAAAGAGGCTAGGTAAGGGGGTATTGGAAGCAAGGCTCCCGGAGCGTGCGCGTGCGGGTGCACGTACTGTTCGGGAGAGGTGAGAGAGGGGGGCGGGGGGGAGGGGGAAAAAAAAAAAAAAGAGATGACTTCTGCGCACGCGTGTTCGGGAGCGCGCCCGTCTGCCTCGGTCTGTCTTTCCCTGATGAGAGTTCCTTTTCCTCCCTGCGTCTTTGGGGAGGCGGGACGCGCGTGCGCATCACGCCTCTTTGACACGGAAGGGGCGGAGAGCAGAGGCCGAAAAGGAAGATCGACTGAGTAGCCGGAGCGCACACGAGGAGCCGCTGGGTCGGGTGGGGGAAGGGCAGGCAAGCGCGCGCGAAGGGGTGGAGGTGGGAGGGTGCAGCCGCGGAGGCGCGGCTGGCTGGCGAGCGAGCGCGGGATAGAGGCGGGCGCGCGCACCAGCTTCCCCTCACTCGGTGGCGGCGTCTTTGTTCCGTGTGGAGAAGAGAGGACTCGAGAGCCAGCGACGGGCCCTGGCCCTGGCAGAGGAGGGGGGGAGCGCTGGGGACGCGGTACTGCCGGCGGTGGCGGCTCCTCCCAGGTCCGGGTAAGGAACAAGGCCCTGGGGATGGGCGTTGGGGAAGGGAGGGGGCGGTTGGTTTGAATGGAGTAGGGGAGCGGGGGAGGGGGAAGGACCACACTGTCGCCTCGGGTCGCGCGGGGACTACGGAGGCGCCACGGGGTCAAGAAACCTCCGCTGCCGGCTCCCCCTCGCCGACCCGGCTGGGAGGGCTGGCCGGGCTGGGCCTGGACAGGGCCTGGGAGTGGGGGAGGGTGGTACGACGAGCGGGAAGCTGGTCTCGAGAAGGAGAGTGGAGGAGAGGCCGTTTCTAACCACTCTCCTCACGGACACCCTCCTCCCTCCGGTCTCCTCAGTTTACCCTGCGATTCCCCCCTCCTACTGCTTCCTCTTTCACACCTCTCCGTCCTTCTGGCGCCGCCGTTTTGGACGCTTTTCTGGGGCTTCGCGGGACCGGGGGTGGGGGCGGGTCTTCTTCCCACCCCCACATCCCAACCCTCGATCTCTAAGGCTGGTAGTCCGAGCTTGCTCAGAGGGGGTGGGGAGTGGGGAAAAGGTACTAATAAGGGAGACGGGAGATTGTATGTATGTCTTTCTGTGTTTGAGACACACACACACACACTTTCGCCGGGAGGGGATCCCCCTGGGCTCCACCGAGATCGGCATCCCAAAGCGCTTTCCCTCGCAGTCGATGACTCGCACGGGGCCAAGATCGGAGGGGAGTGGGAGGTGACGTGCGTGGGAAGCCGGCGCCACGCGGGGGCTTTCTCCGAGGCTTTCCAAACAAACCCTGATTTTCTATTCTATGTGCCGCTTGGAGTGGGGGCCCGGCCTGTTCCCCCCACCCCTTTTTGTTATTTCAGCTCTCCCTCCTCCCTTAACAATAGGCTGTTGTTAGAAAACACTCTGGGAGCTCGCCCTTCGGGTTACTAGAGTAGCAGCACCTCAGCTCCAAGTGTAAAAATGGTTTTAAAAAATAAAGTCGCAGGACATGTTGATTAATTTCGGACTTTTTAAGTCTCTTATTATCCAGTCAGCCAAGCTAAAAGATGAACTCGTGTCGACCCCCCCCCCTTTTTTTTTTTGTGAAAAGAAATTTTGTCTAAAATTTTCGAAAGACCATGTTGATAGTTATTTCAGAATCTTCCTTGCGAAGTGAGGAGAGGGAGAATGGCTATTGAAAGGAAGGAAGGAAGAAGTTTGGTGTCAATTTTGAAATTTTGTTCCTCTCTTTTCCCCAAGATTAGCTTCTATTTAAATTTTTTTTTTAAGAAATGCAGATATTCTGAGAATGCTTTGATTCGAAGGTTTTAAGAATTGTTTTGCTTTCTTTGTTAATGAGAAGTTTTGGACTTTAGGCACTGTTAATCTTTTTTCCCCCAGAAAGAAAGTATAGACAATAGGTTAACCTTTCAGTTGGGATGATATTTTTAAAAATTATTTAATACAGTGCCTGCACATAGTAGGTACTATATAAGTTTGTATTTTCTTTTAGTGAAAAAAAAAAATAGGACTTGGAGCTGGAAAAGACCTTAGAGATCATATAGAGAAACTAACCTCCTTATTCTACCGATGAGGAAACTGAAAATGTAAGTTTGTCCTTTTTTTTTTTCCTCTAAAAGAAATAGGCTATCTTAGAGAATTTAAGACTGAAAAAGGCCAAGTGCAGTTTTCTGACAGTCTGTCCTTTAAGAATGTTTTGTATGTATGTAAAATACATAAGATTACAAAATAAACAGTTACATTGAAATAGTTGTCAAAAATAAAAGTTCAGGACTTAAGGCCATTTGCTGTATATGTAATTTATTCCAATGAGCAATGGGACTATGATAAAAGGTGATTTTTCTTAGGAATTCCACAGAAGTTCAGAGAAAGGAGAGTTAGCCTTCAACAAAAGAAAGGAAAATGTTTTGGTGAGCTGAGCCTTGAAGAATATATAAACAAGTTGGAAAGACATTCTAAGGAGGGTGGCATGCTTGAGCAAAGATTTGGAGGCAGAAAAACTCAGGATTCCTTTGGGAAATGATTCATAGTCAATTTCTCATTCTAAGGAGTTAGTCCATTATAGGTATAGTGAGAACTGGAGCCATAAAGGTATTTTGAGGAATCCAACCTAAAGAAGTGTTGACAGTGGATTGATTAATCAGGCTATTGTGATAGTTTGGACAAGAGGTGCCTGTACTAAGTTGGCACTTGTGGAAATGAAAATGAGAGAAGTTTAGGAGTAACATCACAGATAGAATCTGCATAACTTGATAGCTACTTTAACTAGTTATAACTTGATAACTAATTTTACAGGGGGAATAAAAGAGGAACTGTCAAAGAAGTGTTTAGGTTTCCACATGGGTGAATGGGCCCAAATAGGAATGACATGCCTAAATCCTATGTAGGAGACAACGGTCTCCTGAGAGAAACTCCAGGTCTTCCCAACTCCTTAACCAGCTCTTTCTGAAACAGCAAGAACTCTTTGGTTTAATTGTACAGATGAATAATGTTTAGTTCAAAGGGCAATATTTTTCCTCTTGCTTCACTTCAAGTTCCATTGATTTAAGAATTTGTTTTTCTTTCCAAAATTAAGCTTTTTTAAAAATTCCAAAGTTATCATTGCAATAATTTACTTGTCAAAGTAATATGGAGCAAAATCAAACCTGTCCTTGCATTAAGAAACTTCTTTTCAAACAAGCTTCTCTTGTTTAAGAAATTTCAAATCTGTCACCTTAACCACAGAGATCCTTCAGTTTGTAATGTACATTGTCTCCTGACATATTTTTAAATTAACTAGAGAAAATCACGATTTTTCTTATATTAGGCTTTTCATTGCAGCATTATTAGATCAAATTACATTAAGATAACTTACATTATGATGTATTACCTTTAGAATCCTGAAAGCAGATAATACTTTGCATCATTTGTTGTTTTCATCCTTTCTGTAAATGCCTCTATTTTACATATGTCGCAATAAAAGATGTCATAGATAACATGTATATGTGGCAAACTGTTTTCAGTTACAAGGAAATAAAAACTGTTGAGTATCCAAAGGTTAAAATGAATCTGATACTACACAAATAAGTAGCATAGTAGATTTCAAATTCTTAGTGATGTTGGATAAATCAGGGAGTAATAAATTATCTACTTAACTAGCCATCAAATAATGAATACTAATTTTTCCCCAGACTTATATATGCACATGCATATACACGTATGAGAGATAAAGGAGTATTGTTGTTGTCATTCAGTTGTTTGTCATATTAAATTCTTCATGGTCCCAGTTTGGATTGTCTTGGCAAAGATACTAGAGTAATTGACCATTTTCTTCTCCAGCATATTTTGCAGACAAGCAAACTGGGGCCAGATAGATCAAAACTACTGAGGTTACACATCAGATAAAGTGTCTGAGGTCAGATTTGAACTAAGGAACATGAATCTTCCTGTCTCTAGACCTGCACTCTTATCAACTGTGACAAGAGTTGCTCTATTATTATTATTATCCTTCCCCCTTTTTTCAGAGAAAAGGAGGCCAACTAAGTTTAAATGCTAATGTGATTAAGGGCAAGTGTTACATTTTTCAACCTCCACAAAATTCTACTTTACATGCTTCACATAGGGTGATTCTAGCCTCTTGGTGACTAAGCAGAAAGCTTTTTAGTAAGGTTCCAGGGAGTATCTGCTGTCTGAAAAACAGTTCAGGTTAAGGAGAGGTTCTTCCCTAACAGGTTGGCACCAAGTAGACAATGGATTATTTGACCAGTAAACCGTTAAGTCGCAAAAATTAAAAAAAAAAAAATGTTAACTTTACATGGCATATTCTTTAATGATAAGATATTAAACCATCTATAACCATTTACTTAATTGTTAATATTCTAAATGTGACATCTTGATAATCTAAATGTGACAGTCTTGCATATTGATTTACCAATAGGAAATTTGAACCATATAAATCTTAGCATTCTTATTAATAACCTTAGACTCAGACTGGTTACATTTCCAAAGTGTTTTAAAGTTTATAAAACATTTTCTACAGTTACCTTAGAGGTAAATTAGGAATCAGTATAGCTGTTTTATGAGGTTGAGAGTGAGAGGAGTGGAGTACCTTGGCCAGGTTCACATTGGTAACAAGTGACAGAAGTTGGATTAAACTCAGGGCCCTCCTAACTCCATCTCCAGTGACTTTCTACAGAGAAAGCATGGATGGGTTAAGATCTCTGTTAGAGAAGAGACACTGATGGATTTCTGACCTTTCAAAGTATACTTTTGAAATAAAGGGTTTTTCAATTCTGATAGATGTGGCTCTCTTCAAGATGATGAGATGATTCAAACCAATTCCAATTCTTCAGTGATGAAGAGAACCATCTACACCAGAGAGAGAACTGTGGGAACTGAGTGTTTCCTTCTTGATCTGATTTTTCTTGTGCAGCAAGATAATTATATATGTATACATATTGGATTTAATATATATTTTAACATATATTGGACTGTCATCTAGAGGGGGAGATGGGGGGAAAGAGGGGATAAAAATATAAAAAAATATATCTTTGAAAGGATCAATGTTGAAAAATTACCCATGCATATGCTCTATAAATAAAAAGCTTTAATTTAAAAAAAAGAAAAAGAAAGAAAGGAATTTTGTAGAGCTCTTCTCCCATGAAATATATAAAACTTAAAACTGCACAGTTTGATTATTAAGTGATAATAACCATTTTTGTTTTCAATTTGTAAGCAAGATAATTAATACTTCATGACCAAAATGACAAAAAAGGAAAAAATTATCACATGTTGGAGGGGATATGAGAAAACTGGGACACTGATGCAGTTAGTGTAATTGTGAATTGATCCAACCATTTTGGAGAGCAATTTGGAATTATGCACAAAGGCCTATAAAATTTTTCATATCCTTTGATCTAAGTCTGTATTCCTAAGAGATAAAAAGGGCTGGGAGAGGAAGAACTTATTTGTACAAAAATATTTATGCCAGCACTTTTTCTGGTGGCTAAGAACTAGAAATTGAAGGAATGCCTATTAACTGGGGAATAGCTGAATGAGTTGTAGCATCTAATTGTAATGAAATACTGTTGTGTTGTAAGAAATGACTAGCAGGATGATTTCAGAAAAATATGAAGACTTACATGAACTGATAAAAAGTGAGTAGAATCAGGAGAAATTTTGTACACAATAATAGTAATATTGTGCCATGAGAACTGTGAATAACTTAGCTTTTCTTAGCAATATAATGATCTAAGATAGTCCCAAAGGACTCATGATGAAAAAAATTTCCACCTTCAGAGAAGGAACTGATGTCATCTGAATACAAACCAAAGCATATTATTTTTCCTTTCTCTCCTTCCTTCCTTCCTCTTTTTTCTTTTTTAATTTTATTTTTTTCCCCCCCTGAGGCTGGGGTTAAGTGACTTGCCCAGTTCACACAGCTAGGAAGTGTTAAGTGTCTCTGAGACCAGATTTGAACTCAGGTGCTCCTGAATTCAGGGCTGGTGGTCTGTCCACTGCTTTGATTTTCTTACCCAAAATGTCTAATTGGAAATGTTTTACATGATTTCATATGTATAGCCTATCAGATTGATTACTATCTCAGAGAGGGACAGAATTTAGAACTAAGAATTTTAAAAGAGAAGGGGGAAGAGAACGTTAAAAGTGTTTTGATGTATATATTTGGGGAGAAAAATGAAACTTTTTAAAAGGGGAAGGACAGAAATAGTTCCCTAAAATTAACCCAACACATCAACACAAACTCACATGGTGTTTATGTAGTGTCCCACACCTGTAGTATTCCAACTTTTGAGTGGGTTTCCTTTGAACCACAACATTGAGAGTATAAGATTAATTTAAAATATATAACATTTCATAATCTAATATCAGTTTCTTAAAGTTTCTCTTTCCCTTCCTGTGATGCATCAAGAAAACTACCTTTGGTTTGGGTTATAAGTGTAATTTTGCCATAGACACTTATTTTTGAGAAAAATACAATTTTCATATCAATGTTATTTGTACATATCACTACTTACTATTAAGTAAAACTCTTATTTTTGCTCTAAACTAGTTGGATATGCTTGATTCTATATCCCCATTACATTATACTTGTCTTTTTATATTGTATACATCTGTATACATGTTTCTTTCCCCAGTAGAATACAAGCTTTTTGAGGACAGAGATTTAAATGTTTTTGTCTATATCCCCAGCATCTATCAATAGTTCTCAGCAAGTTATAAATCTTCTGTAAATCAATTTACTTATGATATTTCAGTAAAATTATAAGATAGTAGATATTTCCCCTTTCTAAATAAAGACTGTATTTAGTACTAAATGAAGACATACTTAGGGGTAGTACTTAGATTGTATGATAGATAGAATGTGATAGTACTTAGATTGCTCAGATTCTCCCAAGAATTGTTAATTTGAACTTAAGGCTCCAGTTCTCAATTCTCTTTTAAATGCTAGACTATATAACCTCTATACAAAACAAATTATTTGTTAAGTGTCATTGAAATAAAGTGCTAAATTAACATCTATTGTATCTGTTAATCCGGTATTTCTTCCTTCAAGGTTGGGAAACATTGTAATTTGTCATAAATAAGCATTTCTAGTTACTGAAATAGTTCCTTTGAACTTTGAGAAAATTCAGCAACTGCTCAAAAAAGTAGTTTAACCACATTTTATAAAGGAAGTGGATTATCATACCCATGCTTATTTTATCCTCCTATACCAGGAAAACCCTTATAGTACACTCTACAGATGTAGATTGTGTCCCTTCTTGTGTGCAGGATACTAGTATAAGTAGTGGGAATATAAAAATACATGTAGCTCACATCCTTTTCATCAGATACTTTCTCATCTATTAGGGAGGAAAGACAGACATACAAATGATAATATAAGAACTCGTGGGAATTTATTCAACAACCTTTAATTATCTGTTACCATAAAATACTGGAGATGTACTGGAGAGACAAAAAAAAATGAGACTACTGAGTACACACATACAGACTCTGTTTTCCATTTAGTTTATTGTATCCTCTATTTCTTCCACTTGGAACCCTTTTTCATCTGAAAATTTTTCACAGTGTATATATAAAATAGATATACAAATCAAACATTTACTGATAATAATTTTGTGACCTCCACATTTTTTTGAGATCTTAAGTTTTGCTTAAGAAGTTGAGATTTTTAATTGGAGCTTCAGAGAAGCTGGAAAACTTGAGCTCAAGTAAGACTTACCCAGTTCAGCCATAGAATGCATTAAGGGAATAGTATGAAATAAAATTGGAAAGCTAAGTTAGAGGAAATACAATAGAATACAATACCTAACAATTTAGTACAAAATAATTTGAGGAAGCAAAAGAGATGAAGAAAACTTATCGAAGGAGATAACCCTTGAGCTGAGCCTTACAAGAAAAATATAGTGCCTGGCTCATACTGGATGCTTAAATAATCATTTTTTTTTTAATTAAATTAAAGCTTTTTATTCACAAAGTATATGCATGGGTAATTTTTCCAACATTGACCCCTGCATAAATTAAAGACTTGTTCAATTGAAAAAAGAAATAGGAAAGATGGAATTAACATGGAATACCCTTGTATTTTAAGCAGGGACTTTTTGAGTCAGTAAGCCCTTACTTAGTAAGTACAGAGTGCTAAGCACTGTGTTAAATTCTAGGGCTACAAAAATACCAGAAGACTATTCCTGACCTTAAAGACTCCATGTCAAGCCTCATCAAGAAGCATTTAGTAAGCACCTACTTTGTACCAGGCACTCTTCTAAGTGCTGGTGATATAAAAGGTAGTATCCTCATGGAGTTTCTAATGGAAAGACCACAAGCAAATAAATATATAAATGAACTGTATGCAGAATAAGGAGGATTGGGAGAAGCTTCCTCTAGTACAGTTCTTGAATTTCTTCCACTTAGAACCCTTTTTCATCTGAGAAATTTTCACAGTGTATATGTATAAAACAGATATACAAATCAAACATTTACTGATAATAATTTTGTGACCTCCACATTTTTTTTGAGTTTTGCTTAAGAAGTTGAGATTTTTAATTGGAGCTTCAGAGAAGCTGGAAGACTTGAGCTCAAGGAAGACTTACCCAGTTCAGCCATAGAATGCATTAAGGGAATAGTATGAAATAAAATTGGAAAGCTAAGTTGGAGGAAACTCTGGAGGAGGATCATAAATGAATTAGGCTAGGGATTCTGTATTTTATTCTAGGAATAATACCCAGCCTCAGAGAGTTTGTGATCAGCAAAGTAACAAGGTCAGAGAGGGGCTTTAGAAAGAAAGATTATTTTGCCAAGTTGTGAAAGATACACTTTTCATCTTTGTGCATACTTTATACTGCCACTTGGTATCTATTGTGACATTAGGCAAAGAGTTTCACCCCTCTACAGTTTCTTCAGTGCAAAATGGATAGGTTAGATTGAGATCGTTTTAATCTCTAAATCTATGAAATTATTTGTTTTCAAATCCCTTTAGCATATAGTAAGTAGGTAGTAAGTGTTTGTTGGCCTGTATTAGATTTTTAAAAGATTTATTTGGAGATTTATTAGAGAAAGTTTTGCTTCTACTTGTAAGAGACTTCCCTTTATTTATTTATTTATTTATTTATTTATTTATTTATTTATTTATTTATTTATTTTTCTGGTTAAAGGGTACAATAATAATTAGTCAGTAGATCTCTGCTTGTCTAGGAACAGATGCAGTGAAATCCATCGTGTGAAATCCCACATATGGGTTAGTAAATGGGGATTGGGAAGAAGAAGAGTCAGCTCTATATTAAAAGATTATTATAAGATAATGGTAAACTTCACTCCCTTTAGTAAAAGGTTAAATAATGGGCAGTGGGCTCCAGCTTTTGAAGAAAGGAGGTTAGCTAGAATGAAGAGTAATGGTTGAGTAATGGGAAACTAGAAAATTGTTCATAGTTACTTAAGGGTTCCATTTTAAGAATTTCCTTCTCCCCCTCATCTCCAAGAAACCATGAAACATTCGTCTTCCCCATCTTTGTTTTTTCCCTCCCTAAGCCCTAAATAATTTGTAATGATGTTTTTACATGAAGTACTAAATTTAAAATCTGTATTTGAAATTAAGCCCAACAGTTTGTGTTTTACTGTTTCCATTTAGGAAGAGATTTAAATTCTGTTTCTTCATTTCTTTATAATGGGGTGTGTGTGCGAATTTTCAGAAATATAGTATGTCAGAGCATTTAACCAAAAAGAAATAGGCTTTTCTATGTGGTGAACAATTATTTCCCTGCTTCATTGTTCGCTGACAGTTCAAAAATGGCAACTTTTGGAAAATGGCATTTTAAAAATCTTTATTGGGGAAATCTTTGTTTCTTAAACTGCTATCACTGTTTTTGTCTCTGAGAAAAGAAATCTATATTGACACATACATAGGGAGCTGGAATTAAGTTATAGGAGCTTCTTATGCCTAGAAGTTTTGTAGTGTGTAATTTTCTGCACAACTGCACGTTTCATCAGTGACAGTATTCCCTCCCTTTGATGGGAAGGGCTAAAGGAGAAGTGGTGCTAGGAAAACAAACCAGATTGTCCTTTTGAAATTGTTGGCCCAACCCCATGCTGGGAATAACAGGTTCTCCATCTCATATTCCTGTAGAATATTTTCTTTTTATGATATACTTCATTATTAAAGATCTGACTTGTCAATTGGCTATTGAGTTAAGACATTAACTTGTACCATAAGCCTTCCGAAAGTATAGAAAGTATAGAAACCATAGATGTTGCTTATGTTCACTCACTTCTTAATATTCCCCTTTAAACTGTTACTTTTTTTCTCTTTGTTTCTCAGCTGCAGTTTTCTCTGTAGGAGAATGAGAACATAGTATTGATAATAACAATTGATTACATAGCATTTTCTGCAAAGTGCTTTGCACTGAAGATGAAAGGGTATTGAGAGATTTGATCATAGATTGTTTTAGGTTCTGTGTTTCTTTAAAATGTTTCCTCAGAACCCTGTGTGCTAAAGAGGGCAAGAATTATACTTGTTTAATACATGATGAGACTGAGGCTCAAAAGATTGATGCCCTGTTCATGATCTTAATAGTTTGTAAGTGTCAGAGGTGATACTTCTTAGTACTTAATGCCCTTGTGTTTTAGCTTCTGTGAGTGATTTTCAGTTTGACATAACTACTTGGTTCTCCCATCTATAAATGTGAATACTATTCCCCAGAAATGCTGCTGTGTGGCTTCATTGAATAAAGATTTAAATTTTTTGTATTAAAAATGGCTAGTACCAAAAGTGCTATGGCATTTCTTGCCGTGCACTCTTTTGGCTGTGGTTGGCATCATTTCACATGGGCCGTATGTTCTCTATTCCCAAATATTAGCCAACTTTTCAACTTATACCGAAAAAATTCAAATTATCTCTTTCTTATTTGTTATGTGTTTTGATTTATCTAATTCTGAGAGTCCAAAGTTGAGATCTCCCACTATTATATTTTTGCTCTCTTAACTTCTCTTTTAGGAAGTTAGAAAATATTCATCACTTTTCATTCCCAGATATCGTGTGCCCAATTTGACCTCATGGCTCAGGTCAGAGCCAGGACTTGGATTTGAGAATTTACATAAAAATAGTATTCTGGAAGCTAGTGTAAGAATGAAGTTTATTACTATACAGTTCAGCAAGGCAAAAACTAAAGAAACTATATGGCAATATGCAGAAATTCAGCTATTTGGGAAAGATTCACTCATGTGAGGAAGATAAGTCAAATTCTTGGAGAAATATATGCTCAGAGTGAAGTCTGAGCAAGGAAATTTTATACTTTAAAGATGGGTTTGGTGGAAAACAGGTAATGAATGCCAGACATTGGAAAGGGCTTTCTTAATAGACTTAGGTGTGATAGGGAAATTTTCTGGGTCATTTATTCACCCCAGATTTCTGGGGGAAAGTTATTCATTTAGGACCTTAAGTTGGATGAGAGCCCAAATCTGTAATCAGTGATCCCAGAAATAGATGTTGCCTTGTTTCTAGTGATTGGGAACTTTTTTCCAATCAGGAGCTGTAATTATTTATCTGTGTGACACAGGGTCAGAATGAGTCAGGACAGTGGAAGAGTTAAAACCATCTATCCTTTTTTATGTTTATGACAATTAGGACTCTTTTTTTTTTTTTTTTTTTTTTTCCCCTTTCTTTTTCTGAAGCTGGGGTTAAGTGACTTGCCCAGGGTCACACAGCTAGGAAGCGTTAAGTGTCTGAGACCAGATTTGAACTTGGGTCCTCCTGAATTCAGAGCTGGTGCTCTATCGACTGCGCCACCTCGCTGCCCCGACAATTAGGACTAAATTATTCCTATTTTAATCCTGACACTTGTGGTGTATGTTATCTATCTATCTAGGCAATTGGGGTTAAATGACTTGCCCAGGTTCACACAACTAGGAAGTATTAAGTCTGAGACTTTCATTTGAACTCAGGTCCTCCTGACTTCAAGACTGGTGCTCTATCCATTGCGCCACCTAACTGCCCAATATATTTTTTAAAGCACAATTATATTATAATGGCCTCTGTTATGAAGCTACTAATCCCACATTGGGAAGTTTGATCTTTATTCCCAGACCTTCAAGATACAGGAGAACATTTTCCCCATGGCTTTTTCTAATATAGATATATGCTAAGTTTTGAATAAGTAAAACACTTGAAGAATTGAATATCTTTATTGAATGAATTTTTAATAATTCCCCCCTCACCTTTGACATAAATAATCTTCCATAAATGTCCCTAAATCTACATGGGTTAGAGGAAGTTCTTCCTTTTACCATTAAAATCATAGTCCTAATTCTTGTCTCAACATCAATAGTAATGAGAAAGAAGTTTGAAGAATCTTTGCTATAAACATTTTTTTTAATTAAAACTTTTATTTTCAAGACATATACATGGATAATTTTTCAACAACGACCTTGCAATACCTTGTGTTTCAATTTTTTCCCCTCCTTCCTCCCACTCCTTATCCTAGAAGGTAAGTAATCCAATATGTATTAAACACTCTAAACTTTTTTAAAGTTTATTATCTCTTTCTTAAAATGGAGCATTTTTTAAAATCTACATTGGCTAATTGAGGTTTCTAATACAGTTTTTTACTTTATCATATATTGATAAAGTGTTCAGATAAAGAGTTGTGCTTTTTGATATATTTAATAGTCCTTATCACTTTTCTTTTGTTTTCACTTAAAATTATCAAAATTACAATCCCTAATTGGTTAATGCTAGATACTGGTACCTTATGGTAAGGCCTACCTTTTTTTTTTTTTTTTTTTTTTTTTTTTTAAGTTAAGGCTTGAATAACTGTGCTTGCCAACTAACCAAGGACTTTTTTTTTTTTTTTTTTTTTTTCTAGTAGGTAGTAGGAGACCATTTTGAGCAACTTCTTTGAGGATGTCTACTCCAGACCCACCCCTGGGAGGAACACCTCGTCCAGGACCCTCTCCTGGGCCTGGCCCATCCCCTGGTGCTATGCTGGGCCCTAGTCCTGGACCTTCACCTGGTTCTGCACACAGCATGATGGGCCCTAGTCCTGGGCCACCTTCTGCAGGACATCCCATACCTCCTCAGGGCCCTGGAGGTTATCCTCAAGATAATATGCATCAAATGCATAAGGTAACTAGTTGTATGTAATGTATTTTTTGTTGTTGTTCCAAGATTCATTTATATACTTTAGATCATTTCCCTTATCTTAACAGGCTAATCCTATTTCCTTCCATATCTAAAAAAAAGATGGGCCATATCTTAAAAAGTTGTTTTGAATTAATTTACATCCTTATCAATGGTCTCCTAATTTGAAACTGGCAATACTGGGTACAAGAACTTAAGAAAATAGGCATTCTTTAATTCATTAATTCTCTAATAAATGCCACTAAGATTATTTTGATGTGGGAAAACTTTTCCTCTCTCTAGAAAATATTTCTTAGGTGTAGTAGCTTTGAATGTGGAAAAAATAATTTAATGTAGATAAAGGCTCTAGAAAAGCCTTTTCTAGAGAGGCTTTGCACAGTGATAGTACCTCAATACTAGACTATGAATCTGTAGCTTAACTGATCTATGTATGTCATACAATGTGGGGAAAAGTGTCCTGGATGAGAAGCCAAGAAGCCTTGCTACTGTTGTTGGTCTTGGCTCTGTCACTGGCCTGCTCTGTAACTTTGGCCAATTTTCTTAACTTCTTTGTTCCTCAGTTTCCTCATCTGTCAAGTGGGGGGGAAAACAATTTGGCTTACTTTCTAGTGGTTGTGAAGATCAAATGAGATGAGATGAAGTACTTTAGGTGTTTAAACACCTGTAAAATAATATTGTTGGTGATAATCTGGGTCAGTGTCTATTGTGGTTGCTTTTTTTGTCCTGAAGAGAAATAATGTATAAGTTAAAAGCAGAAAAATTGATAGAACTAATGAGGTAATCAAATAAAAACTTGGAATTTAGTGTTTTTGGAATGAAGCAGTTGGGTGCCTTAGGGGAAAAAGCAAGTAGTGAAGAAATATAGAGGTTCTTTTAAAGACCAGATATGGATACCTTTGCTTTACTCATTAGTTATGATTCCTAAATAGAAATGACATCTGCTCATTTCTAGCATGTCTTCCTTTCTGTGCAACCATTCCTTGTTACAAATAACTTTCTCTTTCCTAGGTTTTGTTTTATTTTGTTTTGTTTTTATATAGAAGAATCCTGTTTATCCTATTTTCTACATAAAACCATTCTGAGTTTTAGAAGGGTCCTTATTGACTAGCTTTGAGGGAGGAGAGGGGGAGGGCATTATGCTAGTGTGCCACAGTGATTCTCTGAAAAACAAAAGCAATTCTTAAGTTACAGATCCTTAATAGGTATTTAGCTGTAAATACAAATGATTGATTACACATTGCCATTCCCTCCTTATCCGCCTATACACGAATTCTCAAAGCTCTTCAGATAACAGTTAACCTGTCCTGTAGCTACTTGATGATAGAAAACCAATCATCTGATTTAACTTTTCTTTTACTTCTTTCTTTTCTTTTTCAAATATTTTTACCTTTCTCTTCTTTTTACTACTTACAGGTCAATTAATTACATACTTCAATCAATCTTGCACAAATAATTACATCTTCTTTAATTACATCTTCTTTCCCTCTAATTTCCTACCCAGTTAACTTCCTCAGGAAAAATCTTTTCCCCATTTATTCTCTGTTTCTTTTACTTGTCTTCTCTCTATAATTGTAAATGATAACCATCCAGAATTATTGACCTCAATAGCTTGTACTTAGACCTGGATTTTAATTGACAGCATTTTGGCATAACTTCATTTTCTTTTCTCTCAGATTCTAGCCTTATATCCAAACAGGATTGGACATTTGTATTTGATATTTTATTGTTACCTTAAATTCAGCTTATCTAAAATTGAGCTCATCATTTTCTCTGCAAATCAGTTTTCTCTTTCTGATGTCTTAATCACTAAGGAGCAAAACTTAAGACTCCTAAGTCCATCTCTTTAATCACCAACGCTTATTAATTTCTTTTTTCCTCTTGTTTCTTTTATCCCTTCCTTTCATTCTGCTCCTACTATTGCCAGTCTTCCTACTTAGACTACTAGAGTACATTTCTAATTAGCATTCCTACCACTAGCCTCTTTACCACAGTCCATCTTCAGGTCACCTTTAAAAGCATTTCCCAAATCACATTTTTGGATCAGCATATCATCCTTGAGTTCATACTCCCTAAATAGCTTCTTGCTGCCTCTAGGCTGGTTCAAAGTATTCAGCTCTTGTTCCAAGTCTTCCACAGTCTGGACCTGGCCTTCCTGGAATCAGTTTTCTAAGATATGAATTTTTTTACAACTCAAACTGGCTGACTTTTTTTCCTGTCAATTTCCGTGGGCTTTCCTTTCTCTCGGTCTTCATTCATACTGTTTCTTCTCTCTTCTTAATTGCCTAGATCTTTCCATCCCTTAGGATCCAGCTTGAGTCCTACTTTTATGAGGTCTTGCTACCCCATATGATCCTACCTTCTTCTGATGAACTTGTAGTTTTCTTATGTGTATGACAGCTAAATTGGCAATTAATTACACAGTGCTTTGTGGCATTTTTTGTTTTATCTTTTATTATTTAATTGTTTTGTTTCAATTTTCATTTGTCTCCTTAGATCAGATTCTTTTAAGGTCAAGAGACTGTGTTTTGTGTGCTTTTAAATCCTGCAAAGCCCCTTGTATGTTGCAGATAGTCCATATATGTATGTTCAATGTTAAGGAATATCTCCATGAGTCATTCCTCAAGGGGAGGCTACTAAGCTGGGTGCTCATAAAGAGATGATTTTCATTGTTGTATATTCTGCATTCTTAAGAGGTAAGTTTTAAGTTGCTTCTAAAGAAGCACAGAATCCAGAAAACTATCTCCTTGCCTTTTTGTAAGAACTAAAGCAAAATGAGTACACATCTTACCACTGTCTTTATACTTGGCACTCTTAAGTTGGAAAGCATTAAAAACTCAAGTTTTGACTTAGACATGAAAGGGATAAGACAATTACCATACTAACAGCTATTTTTATGTATTTGAAAGGCATACCCATGCTTTTCAAAGACCGCTTATGTAAATAAATAATGCCAGATGGTGTAGGGACTAGCAGCAAAATCATTTTAGTCCAGTTTTTGTTTTTTGTTTTTAATTTTGTTTCACATTGAAACAAGCCCTGCCCTCAAAGAACTTATATTACTGGGGAGAGCTGTAGTATTAAAAAATAATTGTAAAACAAGCTAAGTTGAGGGAACATGAATAATTATATAGTTAAAGAATATTTCATAGAGAAGGTAGTACCAAAGATTAGTTTTAAAGGAAGTTAAGGACACGAAGAGATAAAAATGGAATGTATTCCCAGACTGTGGATGAATGAAGGTGAGAAAAAGAATGTTGAATTCAGGAAAAAGTCCGATGTCCAATTGTTTTAGAAAGCTAAATAGGGACAGTAATATTAAGTTGTATTGCAAAACTTGACTGAAGAGCCTTAAATACTAGGCTGGAGCATTTGCACTATGGAGAGGCACTAGGAAGCCACGGAAGGCTTTTGTATAAGGGGTTAGATATGTGCCTTAGGAACATTGTTTTGGACAATTTTCAGGATAGATGAAAGAAGAGAGAGATTAGAAACAGAGAAACCATTTAAGAAGCTATTAGAGTAGTCCAGATTAGAAAGCAATAAAGTCTGAACTAGTCTAAAGACTTTGAGTGGAGCAAAGAGGTCAGATCAAAGAAGTGTTGTGAAGATAAGACTTGACAATTGATTGAATATGGGGCTGAGGGAGAAGAAATAAAAATTACTGAAATTTATATAGCCTTTTAAGGTATGCAAAAGATTTTATATACATTATCTCATTTGATCCTCACATGAGCTCTGTGAGGTAAGTGCTACAGGTATTATTATCTCCATTTTACAGATGAGGAAACTGAGGCTGAGAGAGGTTAAGTGACTTGTCCAGGGTCACACAGCTAGTAAGTGTCTGAGGCGGGATTCGAACCCAGGTCTTCCTGACTCCAAGTCCAGCGCTCTCTCCACTACGCCATGCTGCCTCTCAAGGATGACTCCAAGGTTACAAACCTGGGTGACTGGGAGAATGGTGGTATCTCAACAGCTATAGGGAAGTTTGGATAAGGGGCAAGTTTGGGGGTGGGATAGGGATGGGGGGGGGGAAGATAATTAGTTCTTTTTTGGACATAATGAATTTAAAATGTCTGTGGGATGTTCAGGAGGAACTGTTCAGCAAGCAATTACATTTAAGGAATGGAACTCATGAGTGGGAATAAGGTTGGGAATTAACTTGCATAGAAATGATATTTGAATCCCTGGATAAAGATGAGTTCACCGAGAGAAGAGGGTCCAGTACAGAGGGTTCATGAATGGTAAGGGGAATGATGATTTAACAGGGGAGAGTGACAAGGACTAGTAAAATGTAAGAAAGCTAGAACAGAACAATGACATAAAAACAAAGAAAATGTCCAAGAGGATAGAAGAGAATCAGGTAAAAGATGATAAAAATTAAGAGGCAGCCATCACATCTAGCAATAAAAGATCATTGATAACTGGAGAGGACTTGTAGGAGAGTTCTCAAGTTGGAAGCTGGGTAGTAAAGGAAGGAAAGTGGATGCAGTAAATACAGAATTCTCTTTCTAGGACTTTGGCAATGAAAGGGAGAAAATTTAGGTGAATAGCTTGAAGGGTTAAGTGCGTTTTTCCAGGATAGGATAGACTTAAGCGCATTTGTAGGCATTTAGAGAAAGATGACAGATATAGGAGCATATTGCATAATAGGAAAGGGAAAAGGAAAAATTGAGAAGCTTCTAGGGAGAGTCTGGAGGGATTGAGTTTAAGGGACTAAGTAAAGAGCTTGGCTCTGGCAAGAAGAGCCTTTTCTTTCTAGCCTATAGAACTGAATATACATCAATGAACAGGGTAATAGTAGGAACAGTGAGTAGAAGTATCAGAGAGGCAAATTTAGGTATATATTATAAAGAAAGACTTTCTAGAAAGGGCGGCCCAGGAAAAAAGTCACTTTTCCTCACTTGTCAAACAAGGGTTAGATGAACACTTATCAGTTATGGTATAATGGAGATCCTTTTTTAGTTTATTGGCTGGACTACATGGCTTCTGATTCTCTTGCACATCTAAAATTCTATAAATATATTTGCCTATTGTCTTGGAAATATAAAGGGTTAGGGATAGAGAGAACTGTCTACATATTTGATGGTGATGATGATGATGATGATGATGATGATGATGATGAAGATAGTTAAGATTTATGTAGTGCACAGATTTGCAAAACATTTCACATATTTTATCTCATTTGATCCTCATGACACCTTGGAAGATGCCTGCTATTATTATTCCCATTTTACAGATATAGAAATTGGAATTGAGAGACAATGAACTAGACATTCTAATGGATGGGGATAAATATGACTTCTTAGGTGTCACTGAGACTTGGCCACCTGAGACTCGTGAGTCAAATATATTTCTGAAATTATATCTTATTAGAAAGAAATGGAAATAGGATAAATTAAAAGGGAGGTAAAGTAGCATTGTTAAAATATATTCATGTAAAAAAAACATAAACCAAAGTGAAACCTGAACAGCACTTAGGGGAAGACCTGAGATAGAAAAGATAAAATGACAGTTAATAGTTCTGGTTCTATTACACCTCTACCATCATGGTATGGAGAGTACTTAGGTGAAGATCAATAGAGACAGAAAAGATCAAATGATAGTTAATAGTACTAGTTGTACCACTACCTCTACCATCGATTTTATTGATAAGAGAAATGCAAATTAAAACGACATTTGAAATATCTCACATATATATGGATTGGCTAAAATGATAGGAGGTATAAATGACAAATATTCAAGAGGATGTGGAAAAATTGAGACACTATTGGTGGAACTGTGAACTGACCAACCTATTTTGGAGAGAATCTGGAAGTATGCCCAAAAAGCAATAAAACTGTGTGTCTTTGACCCTGCAATACTATTACTATTAGGTCTTTTTTCTAAGGTTGATCAGAGAAAAAGGAAAAGAAGCTATATGTATATTTATAGCACTGTCTTTGTGGTGTCAAAAACCTGGAAATTGAAAGGATATTTAAGATCAAATACTCCTTAAAAAGCAAAATTGGCCAAATGGAAATGAAGGTACAAAAGGTCACTGAAGAAATTCCTTACAAATTAGAATTGAGCAAGTGGAATCTAATGATTTCCATGAAACATCAACTACAAGCAAAACCAAAAGAATGAAAAAAATCAAAGAAAATGTGTAATGTCTTACTATACTGACCTGGAAAATAAATTGAGAAGAGGTAATATTAGAATTATTGGACTACCTGAAAATAAAACAAACCTAGACATTCTTTCAAGAAATTATCAAGGAAAACTGTATTGATATTCTAGAATCAGACAGTAAAATAAAAATTGAAAAAATATACTGATCAACTCCTGAAAGAGTTCTCAAAATGAAAATTCCCGGGAATATTACAGCCAAATTCTAGAGCTCCCAGATCAAGAAAGAAAATTTTACTAGCAGCCAGTAAAAAAAAACTGATAAATCAAATATCCTGGAGCCACAGTCTACATTAAAGGATTGAAGGTTTAGACCAGGGGTTCTCAAACTAAGACCTGCGGGCCAGATGCAGCCCGCTGAGGACTTTTATGCGGCCCACCAGTTATGTCAAATGGGCTGAGGGGCGGAGACAGTATGAGCTTTTGTTTTTACTATAGTCTGGCCCTCCAACAGTCTGAGGGACAGTGAACTGGCCCCCTATTTTAAAAGTTTGAGGACCACTGGCTTAGACTATGATAAAGGATTTAGAATCTATCCTACAAAATTAGTATAATCCTTTAGGGGGAAAAATAGATATTCAATGAAATGGGGGGATTTTAAGCATTCCTGATGAAAAGATGAGAACTGAATAAAAAATTTGACTTTCGGGTACATGGCTTGGGAAAAGCATAAAAAGGTAAACAGTAAAACAAAGTGACTCGATAAAAGTTAAACTCTTTAGATTCCTAAATGGGAAAATGATACTTGTAATTAATTTCTAAGAACTTTATTATTATTTGGACAGTTAGAGAATATATAGACAAAAGGATACAGCTGTTAAGTTGTGATGGGATATATCTAAAAAACAAAACAAAATAAAGAGGTGAAAAAATGCACTGGAAGAAGAAGGGAGAAGTAGAATGGGATAAATTATCACACATAAAAGAGGCACTGAAATCTACATACACACACATTGTAAAAAGGAAGATGGAGAAGGTAGGGAATAGCACTTGAGCCATACTCAATAAAAATTGTCTCAGAGGGAATAACATAACACTCATTAAGAGTATAGGAATCTACTTTAGCCTACAGGAAATTAGGAGGGAAAGTTGATGAGGGCGTGACATTGCTAGAATTGGAGGAGATGGTAGAAGCAAAACATTTGTGCATGGAGAGAAGATAAAGGAGGAAAGGAAATAGACAATCATAATTGTGAAAAAAAAGTTATACTAAATTTCTGACATCTCTGAGTCAAATTCATAAGAATGGAACTAATTCCATTTAAATGATTTAGAGTAATATAAGCAAGTTAAAGGAACATGGATTAATTTCTCTGTCATATCTATAGGTAATGGAAAGAATTTCTAACTAAATGAGATAGCAAATTTTATTTATTGTTCAGTCTTTTTTCATTCAGTCCAAGCCCTTGTGACTCCATTTGGGATTTTTGGTCAAAGATACTGAAGTGATCCTGGAGCTCATTTTACTGATAAAGAACTAAGGCAAACACTGTTAAGTGACTTGCCCAGGGTCATACAGGTAGTATAGTTTGAGGCATGATTTAAATTCATGAAGATGAGTCTTCCTGATTCCAAGCCCATTGCTCTTTCCGCTGTACCATCTAAATTCGTTATATAGAGGATTATGAGATATAAAATGGATTATTTTTATTATATTCAATTGAAAAGTTTTTCCTCAAACAAAATCAATGTAGCTAAGATTAGAAGGGAAGCAGAAAGCTGGGGAAAAATCATCTGTAGCAAATATTTCTGATAAAGGCCTCATTTCTCAAATATATAGAGAACTGAGTCAAATCTGTAATAAGAATCATTCCCTAGTTGACAAATGATCAAAGGATATGGAAATGCAGTTTTTGGAAGAAAAAATCAAGGCTATACTCATGGGGGAAAAAAAACCACTCTAAATCATTATTGATTAGAGAAATGCAAATGTAAAAAACTCAGATACCACCTCATCTGACAGATTTATCATTTTCCTTTCTGTTATACTGATCAATATTAGAGGATATGTGGGAAGATTGGGACACTAATGCAATGTTGGTAGAGTAGCAACTTAGAGCAGTGCCATCCTTTTTCCTAGCAATAACAGTGCTAGGCCTATATTCCAAAAAGATTGTTCAAAAGGGTGAAAAGGGTAGGGGAAGACTTAGTATATACGAGAAAATTTATATTGCCCTTTTTTGTGGTGGCAAAGTATTGGAAATAAAAGGGATGCCTATCATTTGGGAATGGCTGAACAAGTTGTAGTATATGATTGGAATGAAATACTATAAGAAATGAGCAAAATGATTTCAGAAAAACTCAGAACTTAACAAAAACAGATGCAGAGTAAGTTAAGCAGAACCAAGAGAACATGGTACATACATATATGCTGATCAGCTGTGAATGACTTAGTTATTTTCAGCTATTTAATGATCTAATTCCCAATGACTTTAGACGATGAAAAAATGCTATTTCCTTACAAAGAAAGAACTAATGGACCTGAATGCAGGTTTGAGAATACTTTTTAATTTCTTTATTCTTGTTTTTGTGAGAAGGAAGTTAGGAAGTTTTGTTTTCTTTCACAACATGACATGGAAATATGTTGCACATTACATATGTATAACCTATATCAAATCACTTGCCTTCTTGGGGAGGGTGGAAATAAAGAGAATTTGGAACTCAGAATTTTAATAAATTAATATTATAAATTGTTTTTATGTGTAATTGGGGGGAAATAAAATACTATTAGAAAAAAATACATATGACCCATAAATTGAGATGTAATCTAGCCAAGTTCATCACTGTGTTGGAGGAAATCTAGTGTTGTAAACAAGCTAGAAATTAAAGAAGGATTTCCTGTATTTGGTGAGTCTTTCAGATAGTCTTGTTTGCAAATGATATCATGCTAAATTTCATCAATCCCTGGGAGAATTTTGGTCTCTCTATGTAAACAGATGGTATATGAACTTCTATTGCACAAATTATAATATGTAGTTAAATGGATTATAGAGCTTGTCCAACAGTCTGTATACCAGAGCCAGAAACTAGAGGTAGGTGATAAATTGGACCTAGAAATTGGAAAAGGGTAGCAGTCTGGATTGTTTCTAGTAAATTGTAAAGCTCCTCTGATGATCCCCACATCCATCTTTTAGTAGTCATTTTAATAGTCTAAAGTATTCTCTACTGAGGACATTAGAGAAGCTGTAGAATATAACCAGTGAAGAATTTCAAAGATCACGTTCAGAGATAATCAATGGTAGGAAGAAATGTGAGGTTGGTTAAATGATAAGAAATTGCAGATGGACAGCCTGAGAGTTCCATTAGTATCCTCAAAATGTCAGGAGGACTTGAGAAAGGCTTCTGGCATATTGAATGGACTCCTGTGGCAAATTTATGGGAGAACATAGACATTAAGTCAAGATAGATGTGCATCAATGAATTAGTCTGCTTCATTTCAGGGAATAGTCAAGAAATACATGTCTTTGAATACAGAGACATGGTTAGGTAATAGATGGTTAGAGGATGAATACAAAGGCATAATATGGACCTGGTTATATAAGAACAAGCTCGTGCTAATAGGGGAAGCTACAAATGACAGAGTTTTAAAAGTAGGGAAAAAGAGGTGACTCAAAGATAGGATAGAACCACTGTCTGAGGTAGATGGATCAGTGTTAGTACTGAGAGAAGGTAGATCATCTTTATTCTCAACAGAGGAAAAATTTAGGATGGAAAGGATAGACTGAAATTGGTTAATTAAAAGTCTCATCCGGGATCAGATAGTAAGAAAATACTTAGCCACTCTTGATGATTTTAGGTTAATGGACTCAATAACTATAATCTAATATCCTGAAAGAATAAGTGTATGTGATGTTGGGTCACTGTTGATAATCTTTGAAAGATAATGGGAATAGGAAAATTGATGTTGGAGAGGAGAAATAAGTGTGTTACTTTTTAGTGTTTAGAGTTTTTTAGGTGTTATTTTTTAAAAAGGAGACTAAAAGTTAGAAATTCTGAACTAGTGAACTCTATTTTGCTTCCTGGCCAAGATATGGTTAGTAAACTTTTCCCCACCCCCAACCCCCGGACAGCAAGTTAACCAATATATGTTAAACATGTCTACATTCTCTTCTCACACATTCTTTCCTAACGATGATTCTAGATTGTTCGGTAGAAAGTTTGAGAAAGGCAGATTTATTAGGTTTAATATGTAAGAAAAAACTCTTAAGATTTAGTGATTTCACAAATTGGAATGGGACTGGAGAAAGAAAGTTTCTCTTTGAGAGTCTTCAGACAGAAACCTAGAGTTTTTGTATTCAGATAGTGGACTGGTCTAAATTCTTCCAACTCTGCTTCTGTGAGTAGCAAAAATTGGTCAGCAGGTTGGTGGACATTTTCAAGTATGAGGTCAGGATAAAATGGAGAGGAAAACAGAACCAAATACTGAACCCTGTGCTAAAGAGAAGGATGTTATAGCAAGAAGGTTACAACACTGGTCTACGGAATGGATGATACAAACTGACAAGAGTGAAACTTGGAGAAAGAGGCATTACTGAGCATTGATGGAAGAAAGAGGGCCTCAGAGTACCTGTATGTGTTCTTCCTTCTAGTCCTATCCAAGGATGTGACAGAATTAACAACTAGCATTGGAAGGAACAGAGTGTCTTCTGTTAAAGAGCAGAGAATATGAAAAGGGAACAAATTAAAAAAAAAAATGAAGGGGTATTTCTTAATATTAGAACTTGGATTATAGAGAATACAATGGAAAGGAAAGAAGAATGGATAGAGGAGAAAAGGGACTGGGGAGAGGGAAGTTTGAGATAAGTGAGTCTGATGATGAGGAAAAGGAGCAGGGGAAAGGAATTATCTTAACTTTAATTTTTTTGTTTGTTTTGTTTTATTTGTCCCTTATTTTGGTGTTTTGAGGTGAAGAGGAACTAGGCTTACATGATTTCTCTGTCAGCTCTATTGTCAGAACTCCACTGTGGTTATTTTTTAAATAAACCAGCTCTCTCCCCTGGGGCTTCTAGAAAGCTATCAAAAATGAAACGTTGAGCTCTGGGTTTTTTATTAGGACACAGTGCTTTAAAACAGTGATGTGTGGCTCTTTAGTGGTCCATTTCATCCTCCAAGTTATCAAGTGCTTCATTGTACTAATTAAAGTTAGGTAGGAGGGGCAGCTAGGTGGCGCAGTGGATAGAGCACCAGCCCTGATTTCAGGAGGACCAGAGTTCAAATCTGGTCTCAGACACTTTAACACTTCCTAGCTATGTGACCCTGGGCAAGTCACTTACCCCAGCCTCAGAAAAACAATTTGATTTTTTTGAAAAAAAAAAAAAAAAAACATTCCTGGGTATGGTCGGAAAACAAAATTAAATTATATCTGATTTTAACGTTTTGGTAATTAAAAAAAAAAAGATATACAAACTAAATGGGTTCAAATTTCACTTCTTTTTATGAAGGCACTTAACTTTTCCTCATTTATGAAATGAGAGAATTAAAACAGGGAGCCTCTAAGATCCCTTCAAATTAAAAATCCATGTCCTGTTATTGTATGGATTTATATTTCACCTGTTATTCTTTTTACAACTTCCCTGACGATTTATTACCCATGCCTCTATTGGAAGGCATGAGGGGAAATTCCCTGTGCCCTAAAATGGTTGATCCCCTCCTTACCTACCTCTCCTCTAACCCTTCTTATTTGAATAGGTGTAATAGACATTTTTCTCTTTATATAATCTCTATTCATTGTTCCTAATTCTGTCCACTTTCCATTTAGGATAGTCCTGGTATTTAAAAATAATCTCTTCCTGCTAAAATAGTACTATTTCCTTTAACTGATCATTATCTGGAAAGGGTTTCCAGTTCTCTCAAAAGCATTACCTTTCAAAGGACAATATATATTTTAAGTCTGGTTTATCTTATCTCTAAAAAAAAAGAAAGTCTTTGCATAATTATAGAAGCCTAATAACATCAAGAATTATATAGTCCTCTAGAGTTGTAAGAAACTTGAGATAACTAAATTCTTTTTTCACATTATAGTCCTTCTAATATTTCAAGATGCATATTATAAAGATCTCCCTTTCCCCTTCCTTGATGGTTTTTCTCCATACTAAATATTTCTTGTTTTGTTTTGTTCTTTAACATTTCTAGGTCTTTCAACTTATACTCATAGGGCATGGTTTTCAGTCTCTCAAAATTTTTATTTATCTTCTCCACAAGCTTAAATTCTAAAATTTGGTACCTGGCATTAGACACAATACTTCAGATGTGTTCTGACCAGGGTAGAATAATGGGCTGTGTCCTCAGTGATTCAGCCATCATTCTTTTATAAATGTGACATTAGGTCATTCTCTTGTCTTTAGATTGCAGCATTGCACAGCCAGAATATTAGACTTAATACTCATCAGATTTTCTAGGTGGTTTTCACATGAATTACTTTGTCTCTTCTGTCTTTGTACTCCTAGTCTTAGATTTTAAATTGATTAAAAGAATTATGAGTTTTGGTTTTATTAATTGAAACGAAAAGAGAAATCCAGCTCATAAGTACAGAACTTTATACTTTATTCCCTACTAAATTTCATTCCTGTAGAACTGGCCCATTCCAGCTTTTATGCATGTCTGTTTTGTCAATCTATTTAACTATCCCTCTCAGTTATGTGTTACCTGCTGATGGGATAATATGTCATCTATTTCTTCATCCAGATCACTGATAAAAATATAAAATAACCTGAGTCAAGGATAGGATGCATGCATGGGCACACACTCACCCATACCACACCACACCCCTACCTCTCTTTTCTCTCTCCTCTCTTTCAGTTGACTTGACTTCAGAACAGTTAGCATTCTTTCTTATCTAATACTTAACATCCAAGAATGTTGTGAGAGATTTTAAAATACATTTCTCTGAAATTCTGGCAACCTTAACTAGTCTAACTTGTAAAAGAAAATAAGATTAATCTGCTAAAACTTATTCTTAAAGATTGTTTTATTTTACCGAATGTATTTTTCAAGGAGTTTTCTTCAGTCATTTTCTGTGTTTACTTTTTCAAACTCTTACTGCAATATTTCCATTTCCTTTCCACATTTTTCTTCTAATTCTAATTCACACTTGTAAGATCCTTTTTGAATTCTTCCAAGAGAGCCTTTTGAGCTGGAGACAAGTTCATATCCCCCTTTGAGGCTTCATCTAGAGCATTTTGATTCTGTTCATTCTTGTCTCCATAATAGCTATCTATGATCAGAGCTCTTTTTGGTTTTTTGTTCCTTTCCAAAAATTGTGGTCTGTTCCTATGGTACAGAGGAGATTGTCCCAAGCTTCCTCTTTAGGGCAGCAGGGGCATCAAACTAGCCTGGGGTTGGTTGTATTGCAGGCTTCTCCCCTGCCCTGGGTGGGCCTGGCCAAGTTCTGCCTGTTACTTGCTTTCTGTAGTTGTATTGAAGGTCTCATCTGAACCAGGACGGAGTAGCCAATGCTGTTAGCTCTCAATTTTGGGTAAGAGCCTCCCACTTGATTCCCTGGGGCCTCCCTGTGCTGGGCCGTACCTTTCCTCCTGCCCCCACTTCCTCCAATGGAGACAATCCTTTCCTAAAGCTTTTCTGGTGAAATTTGTTACACCAAATATTTTGGGGTTCTGTCACTCCAAAATCCATTTAGAAGACTTGATCTAATATTGATTCTGAAGGCAGGAAGAGCTTTGCCTACAAAGTCCTGTCTACAAAGTTCCATCTTGGGTTTGTGCCCCTCTTCTCCCTCCCTAGTATAACTCATTCTTAATGAAACAATGCTAACTTGTAGCGAAAATCTCAGTCCCTTTCAAATTTCCATAAACTATCCTTTTAGTTCTAATCTAGCATTGTATCAGAAAAGTATATTATTAGTTAGTCATATCTGAACCTTTGTGACCCTGTTGTAGTTTTCTTGGCAAAAATTTCTTTCTCTGTCTCATTTTACAAATGAGGAAACTTAGATGGAGTTAACTGACTAGCCCAGGGTTACATAGTTGGTAAATGTCTTGAGATCAAATATGAACTTCTGATGCCAGGTCTGTTAGTCCATTGAACTACCTCTCTGGCTTAGATTCACTTAGATTAGATTTAATGAACTTCAATAACATAGCATCTCTCCTGTTTGGTCCATTTCCTCAAAAATCACTATGCGTTACCTTTTTGAAAATCAAAACCACATTCACTCCTTGCCCATATTCCAGTTCCTCAAAAGTAACTATCTGTGGGTTTAACAATCAAGTAAATGTTCTCAATGCTATAGAAAATAGTTTTCCAACCAAGATAAAGGATAAGTAGTTCTACTTTCCTTGCATTGCCCATGGTCTTATAATTCTGATCAAGTAGGGTGCTATGATACTTATCCTTAATCTTCTCAACTCCACGTTGTTAAACTGGCAAAACAGGTAATTAATGAGCCTTAGCCAAAAGGTTTTTAGTCCTTCTGGAACAACTTGTTTTACATTGATTTTTTTTTTTTTTTTTTTTTTAATCACATTCATTTCTGAATATGTTTCTCTCCTCCACTACCTAAAAAGCCTTTTGTGTTTTTTTAAAAATAGTTCAACACAAGTAACCAACTTAATAACTGGGTCTGGTAGTGTAGTAAAGTTTGATAGCAGTTTTCTTTTTGTTTCTTATAGGAGTGAGGTAAATTTTTTTCATCTCTTCCTCAAGCTAAGTGTAGTCATAATTATACAACATTGATTTTATCTTTTTTTTCTTTTCAGTTATTGTAATAATTGTATATTTTCCTGATTTAGCTTACTTTAGTTTATATGTTGTGTGTTTTTCTGAATTATTGTTACATTTAGCTAGTTACAGCCGCATACTGCATTTTGTTTAACCATTTCCACTCTATGGGCATTGACTTTGTTTCAAGTTATTTGCTACCACAAAAAAAATGCTGCTATAATTATTTTGGTGTAAATGGAACCTTTCTTTGACCTCTAAGAAGAAGTTGTATGATTCCAAATTACTTTCTAGAGAAACATTGCTATGTGGAATACTACATTTCTAAATTGGATGAGAGTTAGATTTTCCACTGTGGTTGAATCAGAATTCACTATTTTGTCAATAATGCTACATGAGTTGCAGTGTTCTTGTCTTTCCATATCTCCTCTACTTTTCTAATTTTTTTGTCAACTTTGCTGATTTGCTTGGTTGTAAGATGAAACCTCAAAAGTTATGATTTTTTAATTTTTCACATTAGTGATTTTGGAGATATTTTTATATGTTTTGTCCATTGCATCTTTTTTACTCAACGTCAAAAAGTAATTTCTAATAATAAATGTGTGTAGCAAAACTAAGCAATATATTTTAAAAGTCTGACATTCTCTCCTCAGGGTCCCCCCACCTCTGCAAAAATATAGGAGCTGGGTGCCTTATAACTGTACTTGGGGGCAAACTTGGTCATTATAATTTTGCACTATTCAATTTTGATTTTTTTGTTGTTGACCATTTACATTGTTGATATTATTGTCTTGACTTGGCTTCACATTGTTCATGAGTCTTCTTATGCTTTTATGCATTTATCACATTTGTCTTTTATTTTTTTTAATAGCACAGTAATATTGCATTTTAGTCAAGTGTCATAGTTTGTTTAACCAGTCAACAGTTGATGGACATTTTAAGTTTCAAATTCTCTCCCTCTCCCCAACCCTTTCTTCTTCAATTGAGAAGGCAAACAATGTCAGTTATAAATGTGAAATTATGTAAAACATTTCCACAACTGGCCACATTGCCCATGTAAAAAGCAGGAAAAATAAAGTGAAAAAATTGTATTTTAGCGTAGCTGTCATTCATAGTTGATCACTGCTACTATATTTCTATTCCTGTATGTGCCACACCTTTTCAATTTCATATAACCAAAGATATCTGTTTTACTTTTTATGATTGCATATAACGTTTCTTTGATTAAGAACCCTCTCCTTTTTCCAGTTGATAAATGGTGTAAAGATAAGAATAAATTGTTTTCAGAAGAAAAAAATTAAAATTTTAGTCATACAAAAAAATGCTTTGTCACTGCTGAGTAGAAAAATGCACATTTATGAAGTAACACCTCATACTTATCACAGTGACTAATGTGGCCCCCCCCCAAAAAAAAAAAAAAAGACGGGGCAGCTAGGTGGTACAGTAGATAGAACACCAGTTCTGAATTCAGGAGGACCTGAGTTTAAATCTGGCCTCAAGACACCTAACACTTCCTTACTGTGTGAACCTGGGCAAGTCACTTAACCCCAATTACCCCAGCCAAAAAAAAGGACAAATGTTGGAGGGGATTTAGGAAAATTGGGACACGAATGCACCATTGAGGGAGTTGTGAACTGATCCAACTATTCAGGAAAGCTATTTAGAACTGTGCTCAAAGGGCTATAGAATTGTATATATCCTTTGATCCAGCAATACCATTACTAAGTCTTATCCCAAAGAAAATAGGAAAAGGACCTATATGTACAAAAATATAGCAGCTCTTTTTTGTAGTGACAAAGAATCGGAAATGAAGGGGATGTCCATCAATCGGAGAATGACTTAATAATGAAAACTACTGTTCACCTCCAGAGTTTGAATGCATTTCAAAGCATTTAGATTTTTTTTTTTTTCCTTAGTAGTTTGCTTTTTGGATTTGTTTTTGGTTTTGGTCTGTTTTCTTTCACAACACTGCTGATGTGGAAATGTTTTGCATAATTTACAATCTATATCAAATTGCTTGCCTTCAAGGAGAGGAGGGAGACAATTTGTAATTCAAAACTTTAATAAATGAATGCTTAAAATATTTTTATTATGTGATTGAGAAAAATAAATTAAAAAAAACTTATCAGTAGCTGTGAAATTGATCTGGGTCTCTTCAAACTTTTTAAATTTGTGGTCTTAATATTCAGGTTATGTAACTACTTGGAACTTTAATGTAAATGGTATACAAATCTAATGGTGTCATTACTTTTTCAAAACTATACTACTTGTATTTCTCCTGATAGGTGCCTTCACTTCCTTTTCTTTTATATTTCCTTTTTTAATAGGAATTTGTTAGTGAATATCCTGTTTAATCAAATTTGGTTACTTTGGTAGCTCACCTTCCTTACCAGAATTAGTTGTATCTCATCAGAGAGAACTTTTTCATAAAACTTACTTCTTACAGTTCTTTAAGATAATGTAATATCATTCCTATTTTACATGTTAAGAAATACGAGGCTCCAAGAAAGTTTGACTTGTCTATGATTACACATCAATAAATGTTTAAGAATGGGTCTTTGCTAATAGCTCTTCTGTAGCCTTGCTCCCCTTGAACCCTTTTTACTTCATACTATTTTCCCTACTGGGAAGGAAATGTCTTTTCTAGTCTCTGCTTTCAAGACCTATTTCAGCTCCCATTTTATCTATTAAGCTTTTCCTGATTACTATAGGTCTCAGTAATCATGTCTTTTTCTAAGCTTTTGTATTATCAGTGCCATTAATTTGGTATTTAACACATACGTTTTGCATTGTTGACTACATTAGATGTGTCCTGCCTTTTCAAATATTGATTATTATTTAAATATTAAGTCCATTTTGGATGGGACCCATAGCTTTGTATATACAGTCTTTTACATTATGTCATTGTGAAAGTGTGGGTTGGTAATAAATGATTTGATTTCATAGCAAGCGACTTATCTGACAAAGATGCTGCTTTTTTGCTTTTTAAAATTGTAGCCAATGGATTCCATGCATGAGAAGGGAATGACGGATGATCCTCGATATAACCAGATGAAAGGGATGGGAATGAGGTCTGGGGGACATACAGGGATGGGGCCTCCTCCAAGCCCAATGGATCAGCATTCTCAAGGTAATGTTTTTCTCCAGGCTTTCCCTCAACTTTTTTTCCCATCAGTTTTTATATTTACAATAGTAAAGCTATATATTTATACCCTTAAGTATCTCTCTGAACACTTTGATCTGGCAGTGTTTTTTCAATTTGTCAGTTTCTTTCTGCATGTCACAGAGATAGAAAACAAAATTGTTTTGAGCAATAGCTTAAACAGAGTTTTGTGTTTCCTTATTAAAATGTCTGTTGAATGACCTTTTTCATGTTATTCAATAAAATCCTCTTTTTGATCATCTTAGAGGAAGGTCTTAGAGGAAGTGTCAGAGGTAATCAAGGTCATTCCCTACTTTTAGTAAAGAAACTATACTTTGGAATTTTAGAAAAAAATGTTTTTTTCTTAAAAATAAGAAGAAATTTGGAATGACCACTCAGCATTTCATTTTTTCTTAGGTTATCCTTCTCCTCTGGGTAGCTCTGAGCATGCCTCAAGTCCTGTTCCAGCTAATGGCCCATCTTCAGCCCCACAGATGTCATCTGGTCCTGGTGGGGTACCATTAGATGGTAGTGACCCACAAGCATTAGGACAACAGAACCGTGGCCCAACGCCTTTTAATCAAAACCAGCTGCATCAGCTTAGAGCTCAAATTATGGCATATAAAATGCTGGCTAGAGGGCAGCCTCTACCAGATCACCTGCAGATGGCAGTGCAGGGTAAAAGACCAATGCCAGGAATGCAGCAGCAAATGCCAACACTACCTCCACCCTCTGTATCTGGGACAGGACCAGGACAAGGACCAGGACCTGGACCTGGGCCTGGTCCAGGACCCGCACCTCCAAATTATAACAGACCTCATGGTAAGTGTTGATTAACTATATTGATTTTGTTATCAGGAAGATGGGGAAGGGGGTATGAATAAACAAAAACGCTTCAATGTATCTGTAAATTACTGTTTGTTTAGCCATCCATTCACCTCTAATCCTTAAACTTTTAATAGTGCCCTACATCGGATTTGATTAAATAGTACTTATTCATCTATGCTCTGAGAGCACAAAGTTAAAAGTTGACTTCATTGCGTTCATTATATTATTTGCCCACCATATATACACATTTGGAAACAAAGCCACCCACCACTTTACCCGTAAGCAGATTTTAAAAAGAATTTATCTTCCTCACAATTCACAGGTATGGGAGGGCCAAACATGCCCCCTCCTGGACCCTCAGGAGTTCCCCCAGGAATGCCTGGACAGCCCCCTGGTGGGCCCCCAAAGCCCTGGCCTGAAGGTAACATAAATTCTTTTCACAAAACTTTTGTATTATCATTTTTTACTTCAAGATGAATATAATGTAGGTATCCAGACTGTATAGAAAGAAAAGTGGTAATAAAAGTGAAACCACCCTCAATTGACTTTTTATATGTTGCTAATTGTTTTTTGTATTTAAGTCTCTTTAGTATTTAAGTCTCTGCAGCTTCTAAAATACCTTGAATTTGCTTTTTTCTTTTTTTAAAATTTTGTTTTTAAATCATTGTTAAGTTTCTGCTCTCTTCTCTTGCAGTTTAAATAAGGAGAATTCTAGAAATGCTATTGAAGGAATTTAATCTGGGGTCTATAGTCGGTTTGGTTCTTTCAATATAATTGACTTCCATTGTGATCCTGTGCATTTTATTTTGTATGTTTAAGAACACTCTAAGAAAGGATTACATAGCTTTTACCAGATTTCCTAAGAAGTCTTGAAACAAGGCTCAGCTAGGTGGTACAGTGGATAGAGCACCAGCCCTGAATTCAGGAGGACCCGAGTTCAAATCTAGTCTCAGACACTTAACATTCCCTAGCGTTGTGACCCTGGGTGAGTTATTTAACCCCAGTGGCGGGGGAGGGGGGGTGAAGAGGAAGAAGATCATGAAACAACAAAAATTAAGAATCCTAGTGTTATAAGTATTGTCTTCAGATGAATAATGACTCTGAGCATCAGGAAACAACTGAATGAAATTCCTTAATCTTTCTATGAAATTATTTGACTATAACATTTCCTTAAGACTATTTGGGTCTACTTGTTTTGTAATTGATAGGTCAGTAGTTTGTGGGGTGCATATGAAAGTAATGGTGGCTGTATTTGAGTTTAGAGATTCTGACCAGTCAAATAAATTGCAAGAGGCCTTTAAAGAACACTTTGTTTTATAGCTACAGCTGCTGCTTATGCCATAAACTTCATGAGGATAGATGTCTTTTGTTGTGCTTTCAGATGGGTGTTACTTATAGATAAGTTCTGGACCAGCTCTCTGCCTCAGTGTCATACCTTCACAAGGACTTGACAACTGAAATTTTATGATAATAAACTACTAAGAAACTAATATTTTTGTTCCTGTTAGTTCATGATAAGAAGGAAGAGAAAATATGGCTCAAAAAAAAAAATCAAAAAGTGGTAGCAGCAAAACAAAACCCTGTGGATCTAGTATATTTGGATTTTAGCAAGGCATTTGATAGAATTTATTTTATTGTCATGAGTAAGAAAGCTATGAGTTACACGAATAGTAACTGATAGAATGACTAGATTTAAAAGTAGTTAATACTGAGTCTGGGCAGCAGCAAGGTGGCACAGTGGGCCTGGAGTTAGGAATACCTAAGTTCAAATTTGGTCTCAGATATTTACTAGTTATGTGACCCTGTCAAGTCACTGCCCTATTTGCCTCAGTTTCCTTTTTCTGAAAAATGAGCTAGAAAACAAATTGGCAAACTATTCCAATATCTTTCCCAACAAAAATAAATCCAAATGGGGTCACAGAGGGTTGAACACAACTGAAAACATTTCAATAACTACAGTGTATCAGATTCACTGTGAAAAGAGAGGTCTATAGAGGGATTTGTCTTTGGCCCTGAGCTAGTCAACATTTTTCTCAATACTTTGGAAGAAACTATTAAAATTCTGTGTTTCAGATTTGCTGATAAAAGGAAGCTTGCAGGGTGAAAACATGTATAAAAAAATTTGAACAGGCTATAAGAATGAGAACAATCTAGGGCAGTGAAAATGTACAGGGCTAGATGTGAAAGCTTGCCTTTGGACTCAGCAAAGTTACTTTGTAAAAGCTTGGTAGTCAAAAGAACTAATGGTGTTTTAAGCTGCATGAAAAGAGCTGTCTGAGAAGGAGCTTGCCTATCTACATTTGGAATGCTGATTGGCAACATAATGTAGTAGTTAAAGCTGCATTTGGAGTCATGTAAGTCTTGATTCAGATCCTACCTCAGGCATTTCATAACTTTGTGACCTTGGACACATCACTGAACCTCAGGGCCTCAGTTTTTTATCTTATAAAAGGAGATCGTAATACTTACACAGCCTAATTGTATAGGGTTGCTATGAGAAAGCATTTCAAAATATTAATCCATTTTTCCAGTTGCCAGATTTATTTTGTTTTATTTTTTTAATTTTAAAGATTGAATCTCTCCCATCTCACTGGAGCTGGAAGTAAAGAAGTTACTCACAGACCCAGTTCTGCTCCTGAACTTGAATTTGCTTCAATTCTGGCCTCACCAGTTCACCACCATTCTCCCTTGTTCCTTGGGGCTCAGATTTAGTACAGGTGCCTGATTAGTATCAAGTAGCAACCAGAATGGTTCTCTTACTGTATGTCTGATAGTATCATTTCCCTCCTTGAGAATTATCATTGATTCCCTGTATCGTCTAGCAAGAATGCAAAATGCTGTGGTTGGCAATTAAAAATGCTTCACAGTCTGTCTCCACCCCATTTTTAGGCTATTATCATTCTCCCTTATGCATCTTATATTTCTGCTGAAGTGCCTATTTGGAATTCCCCATATTTAACATTCTATATGGATTTGATATCCTTTCAAAGATTGTGCATCCATCCCTTCCCCTTACCCTCTATTCCTAATGCAGCTCCCTCCTTATGCCTGCTTTTGGAATCCTTGGCTTCCTTCAAGGCTGTTGGGTTCAAGTTCCAGAGAAACAGAAATAAGGAAAAGCTTGCTAATCATCCATTGATAGAATGTGTTTAATCAGGAAGTCAGTTAATAAGCATTTTTAAAGCACTTGCTGTCTGCCAGGTAGTGTGCTAAACTAATGGGGAAGACAACATGCAAACAAATATGGACAGAGAAGCTATAGGCAGGATAAGGAGTAAGTAATGAAGAGATAGAAGGCACTAGAATTAAGAGCAGTTAGGGCAGGCTCCTTGTAAAAAATGGGATTTTAGTTGAGACTTGAAGCCAAAGAAGTAAGTAGAATGAGGAGGAAAAGTACTCCCAACTAGAGGGGCAGCTGGAGAGAGCGCATGGGGTTGTAAGATGATGCCAGCAGAATATGTATGATAGTGAATAAGCTGTAAGGAGGACTTTGTATTTGATTCTGGAGGTGATTGGAAGCTAATGGAGATTGAGCACTGATTGGAGAGATTAGTTTGGTTGTTTTGCAGAGATGCATAGGGTAATGGGTAATAAGCCGAGGCTAGGTTCAAGTTGTAAAGAGATTTATATCACAAACAATAAACTATTGGGTTCTTTGGGTAATTGCAAACTACTTGAGCTTATATTTAGAAGAAAGGTTTTATGGGCATACTTTAGTTTTAGGAAAACCAATTAGACAGGCATATGTAGAAATACATCAGTGGCCCAATGATGAAGTGATGGACCAGTACTAGGAAAACCTGAGTTCAAATCTTGCCTCAACTACGTTCCAGTTATGTGATCTTAGACAACTTAAAAGAGGATTTTGTATTTGATGGGGGAAGGGAGGGAAAGATTGGAGGCCAGTTTGGTTGTTCTGCAGAATTATATGCATAGGAGTAATGGGTAATAAGCCTAGAAAGGTAGGCTAGGTTCAGGTTGTAAAAGGATTTATATCACAAACATAAATTATTGGATTCTTTGGGAAATTTCAAGCCACTTGATCTTATTTAGAAGAAAAGTTTCATGGGCATAATTTAGTTTTAGGAAAATCAATTAGGCGTATGTAGAGAGAGATACATCAGTGGCCCGGTAGAGTGTTGGACCAGTATTAGGAAAACCTAAGTTCAGATCTTGCCTCACATACTTTCTAGTTATGTGACCTTAGACAAATTACTGATATGATATCTGCCTGTTTTTTCACCTTTAAAATGGGGATGATGATAACATGGTTGAAATTCCAGAATGAAGCTATCTGTGTGACCCTACACGAGTCACTTAACTTCTGTTGCCTTTTCCACCTTGTCCTTCTTCCCCCCCCCAAAAAAAAAAAAAAAAAAAAGGAAGGAGGAAAAAGCTTTAAGGACTTAGCTATAAAGAAAAGCAAAAAACAATGTTTGCTGTCAAAGAGCTCAACAATAAATTGGAGGTATTTAATAGAATGAAAGCTACTAACATTAAGGGTGAAGATAAAGCCTTCCTGTAGGTGATAGGATTTTAACTGGACTTGAAGGACAGGAGGCAGAAATGAGAGAGAGATTATAGAGACACAGCTTTGGAGCTAACAGAAAGTGTGAGATCAATGATACAAGTAGAGTTGGCCTTATCAGTGAGATCTTTTATCAGAGACTGGGGTAAATTAAAGAATGAGGGGATGTCAAGGGATTTTAAAATGTAGGGAGAAGAAGGAACTCACTTCTGCAGGCTCCTTTTTTTCCATTAAAATGGGAACTGAATTCCTCTTTTAGGCTCAGAGACACTAATATAGGAACCTTGAGAAGACTGAAACAATCTATGAAGAATGTAATAAGGGTTCAAAGTCAGAGGAGTAAAATCTGTCTTGTAGCGAAGGCCCAGTTTTGTTAGATAACGTGAATTTATGGTGGATTTAGTTAATAGTTGTGTAGCTTCTTCCATCTTCAGTACAACATGAATGTAGAAGCATAGGAGATAAATAGTGAATGTAATATTGGTTTGGAGTTTGACAGGTAATAAGTATTGGACAAAGGGGCACTACCATCCTCTAATTCACCTAGATTTGAAACCCAAGTGTGATCCTCAACCCATTCTCTCTCACCCCCTTTATTCCATCTATTGCCAAGTCCTGCTGGTTTTTGCCTCGCCACATCTCTTTATATATGTCCATCCACCACATTGGTGCAAATTATCATCATCTTAGACCTGGGCTATTTCAATAAGCTTCTTGGGTGTCTCCCCACCTCAAGACACTCTCTCCACTCTAATCTGATCTTCATTAAGTTCTCAAAGTCATCTTCATGTGGCTTAGGTCTAACCATACTTGTAATCTACTCTTCTATCCATCCCTTATTCAGTAAATTTTAGTGACTCTCATCTCCAGAATTAAATATAAAATCCTCTGTTTTGAAAGGCCTTCATAATTTGGTCCCTTTCTATATTTCCAGTTTCTTTCACCATACTCCTCCATCTCCACATACTTAACAGTCCAGTGACATTGACTTCTTTGCTGTTTGTTCCTCATATGTGACATTCTATCTCCTAACTTTTGGGTATTTTCTCTACTTTTGTCCTTCCCTGGAACTCTCTCCCTTCTCACCTTTGCTTCTTAGTTTCTTTGGCTTACTTTAATTCCTACTTTCTGCAAAAAAAATTTTCCAAATTGTATGTATGTATATGTGTGTATATGCATACATTGAGGGTAAAAATATTTATGCATGATCTTATTTGTTCATAGTTATTTGTATGTTGTCCTTAACCAGTAGACCATCAGCTCCTTAAGCGCAGGGACTGTTAATTTTTGTCTTTTTTTCTATCCATAGTGCTTATCATAGTGCCTGATTTGTTGTGGGAGTTTAGTTAGAATGGTTCTTAATTTTATTTTCCAATCCTTTATACAGCAGCCAAAGTAATTTTCCTGAACCATGGGTCTGACCATGTCACTCCCTTACTTAGTAACTCTTCACATACCTATTAATTCTTTTGGTCAAATATTAACTCTGTGGTCAAATACTATTTCATTTTCATCTCATCCTATTATAATTTATACAAAGGCACATTATATAAGTTATTTAGTATAGTAGTTCATGTGTTCAGACACTGTACTTAAAGACATATGTAAGACAGAAAAACTTAGAGACCACTGCTATTTTTCAATGAAACTGTTCAGGTAAAAGAAATAGAGTAGTATTTTTTTTTTTAAGGGTTTGATTACTAAATAACTATCTTTTTTTAAAATAATCTTTTATTTACAAGATATAAGCATGGAAGGGGGCAGCTAGGTGGCGCAGTGGATAGAGCACCAGCCTTGAATTCAGGAGGACCCGAGTTCAAATCTGGTCTCAGACACTTAACACTTCTTAGCTGTGTGACTCTGGGCAAGTCACTTAACCCCAGCCTCAAAAAATATATATATATGCATGGATAATTTTTCAGCATTGACCCTTGCAATACCTTCTGTTCCAACTTTTCCCCTCCTTCCCTCCATCTTCTCCCCAGGTTGACCAATACATCTTAAATAAATTAAAGTATATATTAAACAATATATGTATACATGTCCATACAATTATTTTGCTGCACAAGACAAATCGGACTTAGAAATAAGGTAAAAATAATCTGAGAAGGAAATAAAAAATGCAAGTGGACAAAAACAGAAGGAGTGGAAATGCTATGTTGTGGTTCACTCACACTCATTTCTCATATTTCTTTCGCTGAGTGTAGCTGGTTCAATATATTACTGCTCTATTGGAACTGATTTGGTTCATCTCATTGTTGAAGATGGCCACGTCCATCAGAATTGATCTTCATGTAGTATTGTTGTTGAAGTATATAATGATCTTCTGGTCCTGCTCATTTCACTCAGCATCAGTTCATATAAGTCTCTCCAGGCCTTTCTGAAATCATCCTTCTGCTCATTTCTTACAGAACAATAATATTCCATAACATTCATATACCATAACTTATTCAGCCATTCTCTAATTGATGGGTATCTTTTCAATTTCCAGTTTCTAGCCACTACAAAAAGGGCTGTCACAAACATTTTTGCACATACGGGTCCCTTTCCCTCCTTTAAGATGTCTTAGAGATATAAGTCCAGTAGTAACACTGCTGGATCAAAAGGTATATATGATTTGATGACTTTTTGAGCATAGTTCCAAATTGCTCTCCAGAATGATTGGATGCATTCACAATTCCACCAACCAAATGTATCAGTGTTGGGACACATCCCCTCCAATATTCAGCATTATTTTATAATGTCATCCTAGCTAATCCGAGAGGTATTTCAGAGTTGCATTTCTCTGATTAGTAATGATTTTTGGAGCATCTTTTCATATGGCTAGAAATAGTTTCAATTTCTTTATCTGAAAATTGTCTATTCATATCCTTTGACCATTTATCAATTGGAAAATGGCTTTATTTCTTATAAATTAGAGTTAATTCTTTATATATTTTGGAAATGAGGCCTTTATCAGAACCTTTGACTATAAAAATGTTTTCCCAGTTTATTGCTTACCTTCTAATCTTGTCTGTATTAGTTTTGTTTGTACAAGAGCTTTTTAATTTAATATAATCAAAATTTTGTATTATATGATCAATAATGAACTCTAGTTCTTCTTTGGTCACAAATTCCTTCCTCCTCCACAGTTCTGAGAGGCAAACTATTCTATGTTCTTCTAATTATTTACAATTTCATTTTTTATGCCTATATCATGAACCCATTTTGACCTTATCTTGGTGTGATGTTAAGTTTGGGTCAATCCCTAGTTTCTGCCATACTAATTTCCAATTTTCCCAGCAGTTTTTGTCAAACAATGAATTCTCATCCCAAAAGCTGGGTTTGTCAAACATTAGATATATTAGTCCTTGACTATTTTGTCCTGTGAACCTAACCTATTCCATTGATCAACCAATCTATTAGCCAATACCAATTGTTTTTGGTGACTACTGATTTATAATATAGTTTTAGATCTGGTACAGCTAGGCCACATTCTTTTGATTTTTTTCTCATTAGTTCCCTTGAAAGTCTTTACCTTTTTTCTTAGAGATGAATTTTGTTGTAATTTTTTCTAGATCATTAAAATAGTTTTTTTGGAGTCTGATTGGTATAGCACTAAATAAATAGATCCGTTTAGGTAGTATTGTCATCTTTATTATATTTGCTCGATCTATCCAAGAACACCTACTATTTTTCCAATTGGTTAGATCTGACTTTGTGTGGAAGTGTTTTTTTGCGCATATGGTTCCTGACTTTGCCTTGGCAAATAGATTCCCAAATATTTTATACAATTGGCATTTAAATGGAATTTCTTTTTGTATCTCTAGCTATTGGATTTTGTTAGTGATATATAAGAATGTTAATGGTTTATGTGGATTTATTTTGTTTGTATCCTGCAACTTGGCTAGCAAAGTTGTGCATTTTCCTCTTTCTAATCAAATTTACCAAAGATTTATCTATTTTGTTGGTTTTCTCATAAAGTGAACTCTTAGTTTTATTAATTCAATAGTTTTTTTACTTTCAATTTTATTAATTTCTCCTTTTAATTTTAGAATTTCAAGTTTATTATATAACATTTCCCCATATTACTGCTTTGGCTGCATCTCACAAATTTTGGTTAGAGTAGTATTTTTTATAAATGTATTTTTAAATACATATTAAATATTTGGTTCATCTGTCAAGTTGTATCATATAGAGGTAATTAATACAGGTGTTTTTATTACACTCTTATAGATGAAAAAACTGAGGCTAAGGAAGAAGGTTGCTTTGCCCCAGAACATGACAGTTAAATATCAGAGGTCGAAATTAAATCTGGTATTTCTGACTTCCTCTGATATCTGTTAGGATTACTAGGTGCTAACTCAGTTGTCTAATTTAGCATGGTACTTAACAATTCTCTAGCTCAGAGTTCTCACCTTTAAAAGGAGTTTACACCTTTAAAGGAGTTTATAGCTTTGTAATACTAAGCCCATTCTCTGGGAGGATAAAAGGAGCCAGAATTCAGGAAGAAGGAGGATTGGAGATTCTACCTTCACTCTGGCTGAAGGCTCCAGAAGCCTCCCAAAAAACCTGCTTACAGAGAAAAGGATTTACAGAAAAGAGATCTCCTCCCAGAGAAATCTAGAGACAACACAACATTACATTTTGGCGCCTCCAATGTGGGGTAAGGACTTTTGCTTTTCCTGACTCTGGCTGATTCTGAGCTCTTCAGAGGAGCTAGCCCGGACTTGACAGTTACCCATTCCAACATACTGGTATACTGAGAGAGGTAATAATGAAGCCAGAAATAGTATCCTGTGTGTAGTTTATATTTTATTAAAAACCATTGGCTAAAAGATTTCTTCATAAATTACTAGGAAAATTGGATATTAATGTAATTACATATTTGATTCAGATTAATATTCTCAGCTCCAATGAGACTGGTGTTTTAAAAATTCATTTAACAACCAATAATATATTTTTATCTTACCTTTGTAGATAATAGAAAAATATATCTTTTAAACAAATGTAAGAAACTGCTAAAGAAAAGGTTGATGGTTTTGTTATCCAGAAAATAAATTTTATATGACAGAATGCCATCTTTTTTTTTTTTTTAATTTATTTAGAATTTTTTTTCCCACAGTATATATGCATGAGTAATTTTTTTTTAAATAATATTATCCCTTGTATTCATTTTTCCAAATTATTCCCCCCCTCCTCCCTTTACTCCCTCCCCTAGAATGCCATCTTTCTAAAATGAAAAGTTTGGGGAAAGTTTTTCAATAACTGTATCCAATATAAATTTGACATTCCAGAATATCTAAGGAACTGATATGGTCTATCTTAATTTAGTCTTCTAAGGATGTGAATAATTTTCGTTTTAAATTTTATTTATTGATATCTTTTGTTTTTATATCACCTTTATTAGCACAAGTGAGCCTTCCCTTATACTAAATAATAAACAAGAGGGGAAAAAAAAACCCCATACAATCAACTAATTCTCATCAGTATTTGTAATGTTATATAGTATAGTTCCCCACTTCTGCAAACGTGGGAAGAAGATGCATTTTTTTAGTTCTTATTAGTCAGTCTTGTTCCTTACAATGGCCTAACATTAGGATCATAGATTTTGTTTTGTTTTTGGTCTGTTCCTTTAAACTATTTTAGTCAATTACCCATATTGGTTTCGTGCTACTTTTTAATTTCTGATGGCAAATTATTAGTCCACTACAGTCATGTAACTTTAATTTGTTTAACCGTTTCTCACTTGACAGATGTCTTTTGTTTCCAGTTCTTTTCTACTTCAACCTTGTTGGGCTACATAGCATTACTATTTGGGGTCAAAAGATAGCTATTTTGATCACTTTCTTAGAATAATTCTAAATTGCTTTCTAGAATGGTTGGACTAAATTGCAACTCCCCACAATGGGGATTAATGTGCTTGTCTTTCCATTATCTCCCCAATACTAATTGTCAATCTTTGTCAATTTTTTTGTGTGGTGGAGTTTATTTTGGAATTACTTTGATTTGGATTCCTTTTTTATTCTTTGTAATTTAGAGCAGTCTTTGATGTAATTATTAACATGGTCTTTATTTCATCCTTTGTGACTTGTTTATTCATATACTTTGTCCACTTCACTTTTGGGAAATCTTTCAGTCTTACATATTTTGTATTTTATTGCCTATAGGTATATACAAATATTTTGAACAGATTATTAGAGATTTTGTTAATTTTTTTCTTATCCCAGGTGAATTTATTTTATAAACAGCTCTCAAAAGGAGTAAGCATAAACTTGAAAAATTGTTCAAATTATTCCCACTCATCAATAATTTGAGAAATCTTAATTAATATTGACTAAATTAGTAAAAATAGCTAAAAATGATAGGATTCATGTTGGTAGACCTTTATCAGAAACACTGGCTGTAAAGATTTTTTTTTCTAACTTTGTATTTATCTTTTAATCTTGTTTCTGTTGCTTTTGTTTGTGTAAAACCTTTTTAATTTAATGTAATAAAAGTTGTTGATCTTTTTATTTTCATAAACAAGTTAATTGATTCAGTAAATATATGTGTGATGTTTAAAACTACTGCATCCACCTGCCTTTAATTATATAGTTGAGATCATACTGTAAAAAGCAGTATAAAGTATGAAGAATAAACTGTGGTCTTAGAATTAAGAAGATCTGTACTTCATATATCCTACCTCCAACACTAATTTTGTGACCTGGAAATGTGTGGCATTAATTTCTCTGAATCTATTTGCTAAGAAATAGAGGTAATGATAGCACTTAACCTTAAAGGGAGCCAAATGAGATGATGTAAAACAGTTTTTAATCATTTGGTGCTGTGTAAGCAAGAGCTATCTAAGCCAGAGTAATTGAAGGATAAGGGAAGACCCCTCACTCCTGGTGTTAATCAAATGTATAGATAGAAACTACCTGTTGACTTACAGCATATTTTACTGAATAGATCATTTCTTTTGTTCCATTTTATTGGAAGTTTGTGATTATGAATAATAACTTATTAAAGGGATTGCTGAAAATGTAATTCTGCTAATGTAGGGAAAGAACTAAAGAAAAGTCCAAGTAACATTAGATAACCCTTTTAAATAGAATTCTGTGACGATAGGGACACAAGTTTTACAAAATGAAAAATTGCTATGGGAGGACAGTAGTCACTGTTGTTAGTACCCACCTAGCCTTTTTCTGTCCTAAGCTTAACAAGTATGTCTTAGATTCATTGTATGATAAAGAATGCTTTTGTTCCCATCACAGGCTTCTTCATCAGGGCTTAACAGTTCTGTCTTTACAATTGTTTATCAGATGCATATGTCTGAATCAATAACCCTGGGGAAGAAGGGTCAATACTGCTTCTCCCCCCTGGTTTGGAACCCCACACCAAGAGCTCCTCCTGTTAGTCCCCACAGCCAGCAGCTTCCCTGCCCACCTGCTTCTGTATTCACTGGCTGTGCTGATTCCTTCTCATTCAGTTGCATGTCTCAGCTACACAGCTGGGCCTGGCATCCCTTAGTAGCAGAGGTTCCCCCAATTTTTCTGGACTCAGGAAGGTCCAGAAGGTGACAGTTTCTGTGGCTGAAATAGAGGTTTCCTCTGCGCTCAGCCCCAGGACTCCACACTTTTTGGGTCAGGAGAAATAACCTAGAGGTGTTTGCTTTAAACCAGCCAGACTTCAACCCTCCTGTCTGTGTTCAGATCTTTTCTGGGTCTTCTCCAGAGGATTGGTTCTGCCCCTAACTCTTAACTTGTTTTTCACTGGGCTATGTTCAGCCTTAGCTGCCATTTTGTTTTGTTTGTGGGGGAAAGCTGAAGAGCTTGGAATTTTCTGACTTACACTGCCATCTTCCCAGATGACTCTGACAATTTTTTCTCTTTGATTCTTAACTAGGACCCATGGCAAATGCTGCAGCCCCCACTAGCACACCTCAGAAACTGATTCCTCCCCAGCCAACTGGGCGCCCTTCACCAGCACCCCCTGCAGTACCTCCTGCAGCTTCTCCTGTAATGCCACCACAGACACAGTCCCCTGGACAGCCAGCCCAGCCTGCCCCCATGGTTCAGCTCCATCAGAAACAGAATCGAATCACTCCTATCCAGAAGCCGAGAGGACTTGATCCAGTAGAAATTTTGCAGGAGAGAGAATATAGGTAAGTATTGTTTGCTTTCTTCTCAAGTTTGTATTTTATTTTCCCTAAACTATGGAGATGTTAATTTCTGAAATGCTTTACTGTTATCTTATATACTCTTCAATTTTGAAATAGCATTTTCTTAGGAAATCTGTGTTTTTTACAGTCAGAAAAATTCTGATATTTGAGCACTGAAAACCTCAGTATAAAATTATTAAAGAAATTCCCCTTTACTGGCCTTATATAATCATCTTATGAGCCAACCGTACCATAATATATATAAGGGCGCTTACTGTATGAAATTTTGTTTTGTTTCCAAAGCCATAATTTGACTTGTGATATATTTGACTGTTATTGTATTAATTAATTTATAGTACAACATGTTTTTTGAAAGCATTTTTTGCCCTGGTTAAGGGCGGAATTTAAGGACCTGTGTTTGGGGAAGGTCTAGTTTTCTTTAGATGTTCTGAATAAAACTAAACATTGTAAACAAAAATCATTTTATGTTTTCATTCCCTACGTAAATGGGTTGGTTTCTTCTCAATAGGTTACAGGCCCGGATTGCCCATCGAATTCAGGAACTTGAAAACCTTCCTGGCTCCCTGGCTGGAGATTTGAGAACAAAAGCAACTATTGAACTCAAAGCACTCAGACTGCTAAACTTCCAGAGACAGGTAAGGACAGACCCTGGAACTGTAACATTTGTGAGATTGTGCCATCACACTCAGTGTTGGGTAAAGTTAATTTAGGGCAGGATATGCATAAAACTTTTGTTGTGGGGCAGTTAGGTAGTACAGTCAGTGGTTAGAGCACCACCCTGAAGTCAAGAGGACCTGAGTTCAAATCTGGTTTCAAACACTTAACATTTCCTAGCTTTGTGACCCTGGGCAAGTCACTTAACCCCAGTGTCTCAAAAAAAAAAATTTTTTTTTTTTTTTTTGTCCTGCTTCTCTATTTTCTTGTGAATATCCTTCTATTCTCTTTTGTGCATTTAAAAAAATAACTCAGTGATCCTCTTTATTTTTTTGGGCAGAAAGGGGGCTGGGTAGCTCAACTCTATGCCTAACTTTCTTCCTCCTCTAAATCTGTTTCCAGTAAAAAGAAAAAGAAAAAAATCTCAATCCATATTGCAAGTAAAGTCAATAGTTGGCATATAGATAATTGTTGATAAAGTGAAGAAAACTAATTATTATTCTTTTAAAACATTCCCCCAACACACTTACGCAATTGTTAACTGTATTGACTCTTCTTTTTATTTATAGGTATAAGCTATGTTCATGAATAGCAATTATACCATTTCTGTTAAGAATGGCTTCTGTATCTCACTAATTTTTTTAAATTGTATTTCAAAAATGTGACACAAGCTATTAAAAATGGTCCAGTGCTTTTAAAAACTGCATCTTAGTTGAACAAAATTGTTCTCATTTGAGTATACATACCATGTTCCCAATTTATGTTTATAATTTTTTTAGTTGTTTACCAGGACTCCTTGTCTGAACCTAGATTTAATGCTTTAGCTAGTGAAAAATATTTTTTCTAGTCTTTGTCATTATGACTATTATGTAATCTATAATTATGGCTATTTATGTAATTATGTACTGCTTCTAATTTTTTAAAAATGGCAACTTATTTAAAAGCTGCGTCAGGAAGTTGTGGTATGCATGAGAAGAGACACAGCCCTGGAAACTGCACTGAATGCCAAGGCTTACAAACGCAGTAAGCGGCAGTCCCTTCGTGAGGCCAGAATAACAGAGAAACTGGAGAAGCAGCAAAAAATTGAACAAGAGCGGAAACGCCGGCAAAAGCACCAGGTGAATCTTAGAAACAATGTAGTATCTCTCCTGTATATGTTTTCTTAGGTTAACCACTGCTCTGTGTATCCTACTCAAGCATTTTGATAGTTATTGAAATTTGTTCAGAGAAATAACTGCAAAGGAAACATATGTTTCCTTTATTATGTCATGTTTCTAATCTTTTGTTATATGTTATGTTTCTAATCATAATTATAAATTAATGGATTCTATGTAGTCTGAATGATCAAGTCAGCCAACTTAGCCCACTCAGCTGTATCTCTTGCGAGATAGAAGGGTATAATATCAGTGGGGTTCTTGGAAGATGATGGTCAGAGGTCAGGCAGTATCAAATATGTGATGGGTTCTCCCTTGTCTACTCTTCCTGCATATGACCTCTATCTCACCCACTCCCCAGAATCATTGCTCTCAACAAGGGAAGCATACTCCCTAGATAATGGCACCTGGTGACAAAGCCCTACTCACCCTGTTAGTTATTATATGTTTATTCTTTGTCTAACTTAAATAAGCTGTAGCCTAAGATTTTCTGTAGAATCTTAAACATCCGGGTCTCTTATTTCAGGAATACCTCAATAGCATTCTTCAACATGCCAAGGATTTCAAAGAATACCATCGATCTGTCACTGGCAAAATCCAAAAACTCACAAAAGCAGTGGCTACGTACCACGCTAATACTGAGCGGGAACAAAAGAAAGAGAATGAACGAATTGAGAAGGAGAGGATGCGAAGACTTATGGTAAAAGTCTTGTAGGCACTATCATGGGGGTGGAAGGATGGGTGTGTGTGTAACTTTTTCATTTATAATGAGATCTTTTCATTCATTTATTTATTTATTTTTTTGCAAATGATGCTCAGAACATATAACTTGTAATTTCTATAGGCTGAAGATGAAGAAGGATATAGGAAGCTTATTGACCAAAAGAAAGATAAGCGTCTGGCATACCTACTTCAGCAGACAGATGAGTATGTGGCTAACCTTACAGAATTGGTACGACAACACAAGGCTGCACAGGTTGCCAAGGAAAAAAAGAAGAAAAAGAAAAAGAAGGTAAAATAAATTTGTATCAATTTCCTATTGGTTATTTTTATTTTTATTTTTTTTAGGTATTTGATTGCCTTGAACCCTCAGCAATGCTTTATAATCAGTTTTTTTCTTTTCATTTCAGAAGGCAGAGAACGCAGAAGGACAGACACCTGCAATTGGACCAGATGGAGAGGTTAGGCGACAGATTTTTTTTTTTTTTTTTTTTTTTTAATTCAGCCAGCATGGAATATTGGTTGTTTTTTATTCTTATAAGATACTGCAGGACCTATACTAATACTTTAATAAGTGAATATATTTTATTAAATACATAATTATTTTTATTTATTTATTTTTCTGAGGCTGTGGGGTTAAGTGACTTGCCCAGGGTCACACAGCTAGGAAGTGTTAAGTGTCTTGAGACCAAATTTGAACTCGGGTCCTCCTGAATTCAAGGCTGGTGCTCTATCTACTGCATCACCTAGCTGCCCCAACACATAATTATTTTAAATCTTGCATTAGGAAAATATCTGTCAGCATTCCACTGCAGTTTAAAAAAAAAAAAAAAATCCCTCTTCTCTTCTTTGGGAAACTGGAGGAAAGTGTTAAAAATAGTGACTAAGGTAAAATATAATCAAGGGAAATTAATAAATCAATGATTTTTTTTTTTTTTTTTCATATTTTAACAGTAAGCACTTAGTGGCTATTATAGACTTTGTCTATTCTAGAGAAAACTTAGAGCCAACTCTAATAGCAAGTTCTTGTAGCTCTCTTTTCAGAATTTTCAACCTTGCCTTTAAGATTGGTTGAGTGAATAATGAGAGCATTTACTAAACATTTCATGGAAAGAAATACAATTTAAGGAGATTTGGCAAATATATTTCAAAAACCAAATAGGCTTTAGATAATGAAGTTCTATAAATACACATTATTTATATTTTTTATAATAATAGCTCATAGTAGAAAATTAGGAAAATATTAGTTAAGTGTGGGAAAATGCTTCAGTGTAAATTGCTTTGAAGTTCAGCTTGTCTGTCAATTTGGGATATTTAAAGTAACTGTAGATATATGTAAAAGTAGATGTGAAAATTCAATATGTCATGTTTTATTTTTTCAGCCTTTGGATGAAACCAGTCAGATGAGTGATCTCCCTGTGAAAGTGATCCATGTAGAAAGTGGGAAAATCCTCACTGGCACAGATGCCCCCAAAGCAGGGCAATTGGAGGCATGGCTTGAGATGAATCCAGGGTATGTATGTAAGACAGTTCCATATAGCACTGATTAGGCTTTGAATTGTTTTATCCCTTTTATTCTAATAAAATATTTGTTTAATTTATAAATATCATACATACCTAAAGTAGTTTATCTTAATATTTGTTGTAAAATGTGAACATTTTTTCCCCATTTAGATATGAAGTAGCACCAAGATCCGATAGTGAAGAGAGTGGTTCAGAAGAGGAGGAGGAGGTGAGAACTTCCTTAAAACTTAATTATGTTTATAATAATCATTGGCATATAGACCGAAATTTATAAAACTTTTGCCCGCTACTTCATTTTCATAATGAGGGGACTCTAGATTTCAGAGATTTTGCCAGCAGGGAATGGAAGCTATAGCAAGTCCAATAAGAAAAAGTAATCAATGGCTATAGACAGTGACTTTTATTTGAGGAACAGCTCTTTTTTTTATATTTTGAAGACTTCTTATCACCAGAGAGTTGACCATCATTCTTAGTTACATTCAGTTAGTAAACTGGGCAAGGTTAAAATAATTGTGATGAACAATTATATTTAGATAATTATATAAAGCAACATTTAAAATAAAATTTAAGGAAAACTTTAGGTTTTGGAGGGAAAAGTTTTTGGGGAATCAGCCTACTTTTCTTTTATAGGGAGGTTAGGCTTTAAAGTTCTGAACACTGAACTGCAGTTTAAGATGATTGAGGTGGTCACAAAGAAGCCTAATAACTCTTATGCATTTACTTCAGCAAAGACCTAAAAATAGTATTAGATCAAATAATGATCAACAAATCCAAAGAGAAGCTATAGTAAATGTCTTTGTTATTAGGATTAAACAAAAAGACAATCAAAAGCTGTAGAAAAGAGATCCTGCCAGAAAATCCAATTGTGAACAAAGGTTCACGGATGGAAATCTGCCTGTGTAGATTAGAGATGTTCTGGGAGCATCTAAATTTGGCATTATTCTGTATTCAGGGACAGGAATAACAGAGGGTGGGCTGGACAAGAAAGCTCTAGGGCAGTTGAAAATCTGCAGAATTCAGATTGCACATATGGATCAGGAGTTTTCAGTGCTCATCTTGTGTATGAGGCTCCAGAATTCCATGACATCAGGACCTATGACCTAATTTTCTGGGCTACTTGAAAATTTTTAATACTCAAGAGGGTAGATAAAAGGTGTAGTGAGAATTAGAGGAATAGGCCTGGGTATTCAAGATCTGTACCCAACAGAGCTTAATTATCCCACCCAAAGTTGGGGAAGGGAGAGACTCCTGGCCATGGCCCAAAATCCTAATTCAGAAATTGAGGATAGAAATAATAAAATAGAAGAAGAGACCAAAGTAAACAAATTCAAATAAAGAGAATGACATCTTAACAAATACAAGTAGAATCTGAGAGGAAGAACAGGCTTTGACTATGATAACTATATGAATATGTAGATGAAAATAGATTTTAAACATGAATTATAACTTAATCAAGAACTTTGCAACAAAAAGATATAAATTGAAGCAAACAGGTAGAAGCAAAAAGGAGGAAACCTTATCCATAATAATGGATTTCTTGAAAATTAAAATATACCAAAATTAGACAAGAAATCTTAGCATAAAATTAGGAACTGGGGGAAAAAAATGTAAGACATCTTCAGGTCAAGGAGACTTGACTAACCATTAATGTCCCTGAAAATTTAAGACTTAAACTATAATACCATCTTAAAGAAATTATAAATATACAGTATAACAATGCTTTCTAAAAAAAATTCCTAAGCAAAATCTAGAGCTTCCAGGTCAGAAAAAATATTTCAAGATTCTACAGTTTAAAAAAAAAAAAAAAAGTTTTAAGTACCAAGAAATCACAATCAGGATCATATTAGAATTGAAATCTACTGCAATAAAGAAGATAGCTTGTAATATGATCATCTAAAAGAAAAAGATAAAGACTTATAATGAAGTAATTTAATCTGACAATCCTATAGGGAAAAAAATGAAATTTTAAAGGAGTTGAGGAGATTCAAGCGCTCCTAATAAGACCAGAACTGAGCAGAAACTTTGAATAAGATAAAGAGTACTTGTGGGTATAGTTGTATTGTTTTGATTACCTTGAGAAAAAAGAAAAGGGGTCAGTAGGGGGAGGGGGGGGGCGGGAGGAGGAAGTACACTGAGAAAGAAATTTATTATGATTGGAGTAAGCAAGAAGAGGATAAAATAACACAGGAAATGGTGGTAGAAGTGGGCACTAACACAACTATTACTTTTATCTCTTCTTAACCAGACAAAAGAGGGAAAGAGAATTGAAAGAAAACACATGTGTATAGCCTTGTGTAGATGTTTAAAGTCAAAAGAGAAATACATATGTGAAAAGGGAGAAGGAGTTTTAACATAAAGGATAGTAATAGGAAGTAAGTAGTCATAAGGAAAATAAACTTCAGCTTTTGAGGGTAGCTCATGAAAGGGAAAAATGAAAGAAGAAATTATTGCCATTTGGGAGGAATAATGGAGCCCCAAAGCACATTGCTTTAATTAGAGATCACTAGTATTTATCATCTTCCTTCTTTTTCACCACTTTCCTTGTAAAAACAGGGAAGAGAATATGATAAAGGGAAATACATAGTGATAGAATAAATAGTATACATAGGATAAACTTAACCCCCAAAATGAAATAAAGTAGCAAAAGAAATGGGGAAGCAGAATTCAATAAAATACTTACACAAAGTATTTGAAACATTAAAAAAAAATTCTCACTGTTAAAACTAAGGTAGAAAATTTATTGTATGTGCTTCAGGGAATTCATAACATTATTTCAGAGAAAGCAAAAACAAAAGGAGACATAGTCAAAAGGGGGACAATGGATCTTAAAATTATATAATGTTTAAAGGTACCACAGGCAAAGAAATAGCATCCCTACTTAATATTTATGTTCCAAATAACAAAACATCTAACTAAAGAAAGTTAATGGAATGAAAAGGGAAACATGACAAAGACATAATAGGAACCATAATATAATTCTTTAAGACAGACAAATATAACAAAAAACAAATATAACAAAAAAGGGGTTTTTTTTTGGTTTATTGTGGTGTGGAGTTTGTTTGTTTTTAAGATAAAATAAATTAAGGAGCAGAATAAACATTTAGAAAAGTTAAATTTGATAAATTTTTGATAATTACTGAGGGAATAAGGAAGAATATATTTATTTCTTGCCTGTTTGTGGTACCTTATAAAAATCGATCGTGTGACTAGGGAATAAAAATTTCATGCAGAAAATTAGAACACATTTTTTTTTATGAACTAAAATGTAATGAAAACATAATTTCTAAAGGATTAAAGAAATAAATCAAGGAGGCTAAAAAGAAGTGAGTGGTATACCAGTGTCAGAACAAGGGCCTGCAGAATAAATGAGGGGATGAAAAAAATTGTGCAACAAATGAATCCAAGTTACCATTATGCTATCAGAGAAAACAAAGAAATATTCAAAAAGTATTAAGAGATAAACAAGGAAACATATATAAAGGAAGCATAGACAATGCACTAAAAATTTTCAGCATCCAAATTTACAAATGAAACTATTTGATCTTTAAGAAAACATTTAAATACAGCAATGACAGGAAATTTTAATATCACAAATGATGGTTTTGGATAAATAACGGAGTAAAAAAAGCAAACTACAGAATTGAACAAATTTCTCAATAAACCAGAATTAAAAGATACTAAGTCTTTAAGGATTTAAGGTACTTCCTAAATGGAATAGCAAAAGAATATATAAGTTTCTATATACCCTAAAGACAGAAATCATCAATACATCCTTTCCAGAATATAAGAGAAATTGGTTTAGGGACTACAAACCAAAGATAGAGACACAACAGGAGATTTAATAATGAAATCATTAGTAGATTGGTCAAAGAATAAATCATAGAAATAACCATGTAAATGGAAATTATAAAGAAATAGCATACCAAAATTTCTGATACAAATTTAAAAATTTCTGATACACAGCTAAAGTAGTCCTCGGGAAATCATATATTATTGTACATAAACAAAATAAGGAAATTAACTGAATATTCATTTAAAAAATTAGAAAATAACCTAAAATTAACACAAAAGAAGAGTTTTTTTTTTTTAATCAGAAAATAAATAAATTGAAGGGGGAAATAAATCCATAATAATGGTTAATACATTTTAAAATGGTTCTTTGATAAGATTAATGAAATTGATTAGTCCTTTACTAATCTGATTAAAAAGAGAGAACAAAATTTCACAAAGTGAAGTCACAGGAAAGCCAGAAGAAATAAAAAGAATAATCAAAACATTATAAAGTTACTTGCTGACAAAACTGAAAACATAAAAGAAAGGAATTCAGAAATATAAAATACTCATACTTATATGAGTAATACTAATAGAAGTATGAGTAAAACTAATAGAAGACCAGATGGACACTTTAAATAATCCAGTCTCAGAAAAGGAAATAGCTATAAAAGAACTATCAAAGAAAAAAACAACTGGCCCATATAATCTTAAGAGAACTGTTACATCAGACTTTTAAAGAAAAATTACTATTTAAATTCTGAAAAATTGAGGAAGAACAAATCAATAAATCAGACAAGCAACTGTAAGAAAATTAGAAAAACAAAAAGATAAAATTTATGAAAATCACAACTAAGTATCGAGTAGAAACTGAAAAATCAAAAGAGCTTAACAAATGAATTCAAGGAGCATTTTCCTCCATTTACAAAAATTTACATTTAAAAAAAAGAGAAAGGGAAAGACAAGCTATTAGCTAGTTGACTGTTGAAGAGAGGAAAGCCAGGTGCCAGTATCAATTATAAAGAAGATTGCTAAATAATTATAAACTACTATGCTCTATTAAGAGCCAACAAAACTTTTTTTATAATATTTGTCATCATGTAATATGCTCAGATAAACAGATAAATAGAGAAAAAAGTCACACAGTCTAAAAAAATGAAATTGAATAAGTCACACATTAATTCTCAGATTAAAAAAAAAATACCAAGAAATGTATTAGTATATTATATCAAACAGCAAAGCAGTTTAGGTGCCACACTGGATGAAGTTCCAGACCTGGAATCAAGAAAACTCATCTTCCTGAGATCAAATTATCCTTAATTAAAAGTAACATACATAAAATGTTAAATAATATAGTAGCAGTAAAGCCTCAACAACATATTAAAATGATTATAATGTGACCAAATTGAATTTGTATTATGGAGCCAAACTTGGTTCAGTATCAGAAAAAGTATAAACATAACGAGCTATGTTAATTACAATAGGCAGCATATGTTTATTTCAGTATATGTGAAAAGATATTTGACAAAAATTCTGTATCTATTTCTTTTAAAAAGCACTGAAGCCTAGGAATGAATGGAGTTTTCCTTAATATAGTAAGGAATCTCTGTATGATAGGTAAATGCAAGAGGCCTTTTCATGTAAGATTAGGGGTAAAATAGGGATGTCATTTCAGTGCTATTATTTAATATAATGCTTAAAATACTTGTTGAATATAGAAAGTCTCTTCCATTTCCCTCCTCCAAAAAATAAACATAGGCAAAGAAGAGAAAAATAGTGCTTTTTGAGTCTGCTTTGATAGCTCTCTAGAGTCAACTTAAACATTGAGGGGCAGCTAGATGGCGAAGTGGATAGAGCACCAGCCTTGAATTCAGGAGGACCTGAGTTCAAATCTGCTCTCAGACACTTAACACTTCCTAGCTATGTGACTCTGGGCAAGTCACTTAACCTCGGCCTGGGGGAGGGGAGGGACTGTGGACATTAATTGAAACATAATCCTATCCTTTTATGACACAGATAAGGTGCTGGAAGAAGCAAATCATGAAGAAATAAAAGAAAATTATAGATCAGTTTCTCTAATGAATATTGATACAACAATCTTAAATAAAATATTAGCAAAGAGATTACAGCAACTTCTCACCAGGATAATACATTGTGACCAAGTGGGATTTATACCAGAATTATAGAACTGGTTCAGTATCAGGAAAACTATAAGCATCATTGACCATATCAATAGCAAAACTAACAGAAATCATAGGATTATCTAAGTAGATGAAGAAAAAATATTTGACAGAATACAATACCCATTCCTAATAAAACCTGTGGAGAGCATAGGAATATATGGAGTTTTCCTTAAAATCATAAGTAGCATCTATTGAAATTAAAGCTTTTTTGACACTATCTCCTGTTTACATAAGAACATATAAAACATTATAGGCCAAGTATAGAATCCAGGTCAAATATTTGTGAGAATCAGTTGGATATATTTGCTTTGTCAATTTTTAATGGTCTTTTCTAGGAATCTGAACACAATAACTGTTTTTAGCTGATCTTTAGTTTTTCCCTATTATTAATTTCAGAGAAAGATTGAATAGAAATTATTTCTGTGGGTCCATATTTACAAGAGTAACTAAAGTAATTGTGAGCTGTTTAAAAAAACAAAACAATAACCTAGTAGCAAGTTATAAAATTCACATGAAGCATCAGTTTTCTAAAATTAAGTAAAGCTAGCGGAAAAATATAGAAAGAAATGTATTCAAAATCATTATATATCTGAATACTGCAAAAGTACATCCTGCAAATGGGTTCCCACTAACAAGAACTTTTGTTGAAATGATAGGAAGAAGAGGAAGAGCAGCCGCAACCAGCGCAACCTACTCTCCCTGTAGATGAAAAGAAAAAGATCCCAGATCCAGACAGTGATGATGTCTCTGAAGTGGATGCAAGACATATTATTGAGTAAGAGGAATCCTTTACCACCTTCTGAGAAATGATTTGAGTCTAAATAAAAGTCTCACTTAATAAGTTAACTTGTTGGATTCATAACTTGTATCAGACCCCACAAAAGAGGTGGGGAAACCTATCTATTTCTGACTTTCTATTACAAGACATGTTTCATTCTGGAAAACTTTGTATGCAAATCAAAGTCAGATCCATTTGTTTTTCTGGTGGGGTTTTTTCCCCCTGGAAATTTCATTCTAAGCTCATTTCCAGTTACATTGAAAATGCCCACTTTCTTTGACTTCTGCCCAGAAGTGAATTTATTTTATTTTTAAAGTAAAGACATTTGGATATTTCCCATATTTAGTTTGTGGACTCAAAACTGGTAATGAGTAACAGTTTTACAGATTGAGAAATTGTGGAATAATCATGGCTAAATGAGGCAGTAGTGTAACTAGTTATCCTGCTTATTTCAGGCTTGTCCTTGTCCTGCTGCATCATATTTCAAAACTCTGAGAGCCTAAAAATGTACAAAACTTAGTTTGAGGCTTTAGAGCTAGAATATAACATATCTTTTCCCAAACCTCCCTCATATGATAGTTGAGCAAACTTGAAATGAAGTGCTTTGCTTCAGGAAACACTAAATAGTAAACCAGGAACTCCAGCTGGATCCTCTGGGTTCCAGCCTCTGTCCCTCACCACAGTGCCACAATGTGACACCTATTACAAAGCAATGGAATAGTCTAGTATAACCATGCTAAAGAAACTTGTGTTGGTACAATATTTATTACAAAAATGAACACTAAGTATCTGTTCCCTGACTTTTTTTTTTTTTCTTTTTCTTTTTCTTTTTTTTAAAAATCAAACTATAGGAATGCCAAGCAAGATGTCGATGATGAATATGGTGTCTCTCAGGCCCTTGCTCGTGGTCTGCAGTCATATTATGCTGTGGCCCATGCAGTTACTGAAAGAGTGGACAAACAGTCTACACTTATGGTTAATGGTGTACTCAAACAGTACCAGGTAAGAGATAGAAAAAATTGGAATATGACTTCCCAAGCATCAGGCACATGGGGCTTTTACTTTTCTAACATACATCATCAAAGAGACTTTGCTATATAACATTGAACAATACCATATTTTCATCTTTCAAATAGATATTAGATACAAATCATTTTTCTCTGTTGCCAGGAATTCCATATTTTCTTTTTAAGCTGCTCAAATAGAGTAATTACAAATGAAATGTAGTGATCTGGTATACACATGGAAGAACAATTTTTTCTATCAATAGAAAAGTAGAGAACAGTGAGCTCCTTATATGCTTCACATGCCTCTTGTTAGATTGGTTCTAAGTTAAATTTTCTTTATTCATTTATAAAGCATAAAATGCTGAGGGAAAGGGGAGAATTGATCTGTTCCTTTTTAGAAGAATCATATCCCCCATGTATGCCTTGCACTTTCTCACATCTCCCACTTAAAGTCATCATATTCCTTCAGGTCTTGCTTTCTCCAGAAAGTTTATCTTGAAACTCATGATTGTTAGTATTCTTTCCTCAAGTTATGTTTCATTGAATCATCAAAATGCATTTCTCCCTATAGAATGTAAGTTCCAGGAATTATATTTTGTTTTTGTATCCCCAAGGCCTTGCATATAATAGGTGTTTAATAATGCCAGTTGGTCGAATGAATGGACAGAATGACTAGATTGTTTTTATCAAAATATCAAAAGAAATCTGTAAAAAGATCATTCTATTAATTGACTGATTAAAATAATTTAAAATTATTTCATTGTTTTTTCTGTTTGGACATGACTTCTTTTTGTTGCTAACCACTTGTTGAGGCTTATTCCATAAAGTCTTGGCTCAGTGAAGAAATGAGATTTCACAGAAAAGAAGCCCTTATTCAGTGGGAATTTCCAGAGGCAGAAAAAATTGTAAAAATTAGAACTTAGTTATTAAATCAGTGAACTTTATTGCTTCTGTTCTAGGATCCCAAATTTCCTTGAGAAAAATATCATTCCATTTAAAAATGATACTTGTGTATTTTTTTCAAAAGTTCCCAAAATCTCTAAAGAGTTATATGTTTGTATTAAATAGGTTAGAAAGTGACACTTCAATTACTACTTCACTGATCTGATGTCTTTGTAAAAGAGAACCCTTGTCTTTTGAGGTCATTTTCAAAGTATATCTTTCTCTTTAATTAACTTAATGTCACTACCTTTGTTTGCATTTTTATTCTTTTTAGATTAAGGGATTGGAGTGGCTGGTGTCCTTATATAATAATAACCTGAATGGAATCCTGGCAGATGAAATGGGTCTTGGCAAAACTATTCAGACAATTGCTTTAATTACATACCTCATGGAACACAAGCGTATCAATGGACCTTTCCTCATCATAGTACCTCTTTCGTAAGTTGACAAAAGCAAAATCTACCTGGGTTTGTACTTAGCTTAGTGGTCTTAATACAGTGATAATAAGGCACAGGCACATTAATTTCAAGATGGGAAAACCTATTATCCTTTTAACTGTAAACTGAGCCCCTTACCATGACTGGCATCCACAGAAATGTATTCCATTGTTTACCAGGGTCCTAGTAAGAGAGTATAGATAGGCTGATGTAGATCCATTACTGTTATATGAAAGACAATTCTGGGTATATTGTTAATATCTTTTAAAAAAAATTTTTGTAGAGCACCAGGCCTGAAATCAGGAGGACTTGAGTTCAAATCTGACCTTAGACACTTAACACTTCCTAGCTGTGTGACCCTGGGCAAGTCACTATTGCCTCAGGGGAGGAATATCCTGCATTCATTTTTTAAAACACATATCTTTATGAATCAATCATATTGGAAGAGAAAAATCAGAACATGCACCTCAAAAAAGTGACTGCCATTCAAAGTGGACATAAGAAGAAAAGAGAAGGCTATTCTTTTGTAGCAAAATAATCTGTCTTTTGCTTTAATAAGTTAATGATCATTCACAACTCTTCATACAATAAAATAAGCCAGTGGGGCCACCAAAATAGATAATCCAACTAAATTTGCTTTTTTCCTAAATTTCTTTTGGACATAGAAAGGAGATGTGCTTCAAGGGCAAAGTTTTTTATTATAATCATCAAAAATATTTTTCTTTTGCTGAGGCAATTGGGGTTAAGTGATTTTCCCAGGATCACATAGCTAAGAAAGTTATGTGTCTGAGGCCAGATTTGAACTCACGTCCTCTTGACTTCAGGACTGGTGCTCTATCCACTGTGCCATTTAGCTGCCGCTGGCAATTCTTTTCTTTCTTTTTTTCTTCCTTCCTTCCTTCCTTTCTTTCTTTCTTTTTTTTTTTGATAGCTTTTTATTTACCAGATAAATGCATGAGTAATTTTATAGCATTGACAATTGCCAAACCTTTTGTTCCAATTTTCCCCCTCCTTTCCCCCACTCTCTCCCCCAGATGGCAGGTTGATCAATACATGTTAAATATGTTAAAGTATAAATTAAATACACTATATGTATACATGTCCAAACAAATATTTTGCTGTACAAAAAGATTCGGACTTTGAAATAGTGTACAGTTAGCTTGTGAAGGAAATCAAAAATGCAGGTGGATAAAAATAAGAGGGATTGGGAATTCTATGTAGTGGTTCACAGTCATCTCCCAGAGTTCTTTCACAGGGTGTAGCTGGTTCAATATATTACTGCTCTATTTGGAGCTGATTTGGTTCATCTCATTGTTGAAGATGGCCTCGTCCATCAGAATTGATCTTCATGTAGTATTATTGTTGTTGAAGTGTATAATGATCTCCTGGTCCTGCTCATTTCAGTCAGCATCAGTTCATGTAAGTCTCTCCAGGCCTTTCTGAAATCATCCTTCTGCTCATTTCTTACAGAACAATAATATTCCATAATATTCATATACCACAATTTATTCAGCCATTCTCCAATTGTTGGGCATCCACTCAAGTTTCCAGTTTCTGGCCACTACAAAGAGGGCTGTCACAAACATTTTTGCACATGCAGGTCCCTTTCCCTTCTTTAAGATCTCTTTGGGATATAAGCCCATTAGTAACATTGCTGGATCAAAGGGTATGCACAGTTTGATAACTTTTTAAGCATAGTTCCAAATTGCCCTCCAGAATGGCTTAATGTATTCACAATTCCACCAACAATGTATCAGTATCCCTGTTTCCCCACTTCTCCTCCAACATTCCTCATTATCTTTGCCTATCATTCTAGCCAATCTGACAGGTGTGTAGTGGTATCTCAGAGTTGTCTTAATTTGCATTTCTCTGATTAATAATGACTTGGAGCATCTTTTCATATGGCTAGAAATAGTTTCAATTTCTTCTTCTGAGAATTGTCTGTTCATATCCTTTGACCATTTATCAATTGGAGAATGGCTTGATTTCTTATAAATTAGAGTCAATTCCAATATTTTGGAAATGTGCTGGCAATTCTTTTAAACAGGACTAAAAAGGGAATAGATTTGGATATGGACTGCATAGAGATAATAATTGAGCCCTGGGCAACTGATAAGATAAGCAAGTTAGTATAGGAGAAAGAAAGAAGATCCCCAGACAGAGCCTTCAGGGATAGCCTTGATTACCAAGTTTTAGTATTATCTAGTTGTAGATCAGGGGAGAGTAGCTGAGAGAGTACTTAAAACAAGTAGAAGGACCAGGAGAGAACCATGTAATGAAAACCTAAAAAGAAGAAAGTTCCCTGGAAAGGAGTGATGAACAGTGTCAAAAGTTTTAAAGTAATCAAGTAGCATGATATTTGAGGAAAGGACATTAGATTTGGCAATTTAGAGATACTGGTAACGTGTTGAATCATGAGAGCAGATTCTGCGTTATTGGAGGGATAAGAGAAAATAAAATGGAGGCACCCAATGTAGCTGGCTTTCCAAAGAATTTCGTCAAGAAATATCAGAAAGAAATACTAGATGATAGCTAGTAGTGATGAAGGGAGTGATTAGTGAGGATCCAACTATTCTGGGAGAGCAATTTGGAACATGCCCAAAAGGCTATCAAAATGCCATTGCTGGATCTGTATCCTAAGGAAATCATAGAGGAGGGAAAAGCTCCCTTTCGCAAAAATGTTTATAGCAGCTCTTTTTTTGTGGTGGAAAAGATTTGGAAAATGAGAAGATGCCCGAAGATTGGGGAATAGCTGAATAAGTTATATGAAAGTAATAGAATATTATTCCATAAAAAGTGATGAATAAGCTGATTTCAGAAAGGCCTGGAAAGATTCACACAAACTGATGCTGAGTGAAACAATTAGAACCAGGAATATATTGTACACAGTAAGAGCAAAATTGTGTAATGTCACCTCTGAAAGACTTGGTCCTTCTCAACATTTAGTGATTCAAAGGAATCACAATAATCTTTGGATAGAAAATGCCATCTGCATCCAGAGAGAGTTATAGAGACTGAATGTAAATTAACACATGCTATGTTCACTTGTTTTTCCTTTTCCCTTGTGTTCTGATTTTTATTTTCCAATATGATTCATAAAGAAATATGTATTTCAAAAATGAATGTACATGTATAAGGGAAGAACAAGCTCATTTATAGTTTCTCCTATTGGATTGAGCTTAAGTCAGGAGCTGTCTTTTGCCTCTTTTTGTATCACTGGTGTTTGCCACTTAAATGTTTAATGGTTGACAGACTTGCGCTGGTTCACAGCATTGGAGGTAGAGTGCCAAAGCAAAGCATTTGTATTTGACCACAGTCCAATACGTGTTGAGCAGAATGACATAATCAAACCACTGTTTTTGTGAATATTATCTTGAAAGCTGTATTGATGGATTGTGGTTAGATTTGAGACAGGTGGACCAATTAGAAAGCTATTGACTGGCATGATGGATTAATCCTGGGCTTGAAGTTTAAGAAGGCTTGATTTCAAATCCTGCCTTAGACACTTACCAGCCATATGTATATAAAAACATTTATAAGTGCCTACTAGGTGCCAAACACCAGGGATAGGAAAAGTGACAAAAGACAGTCCCTGCCCTAAGAAACTCATAATCTAACAGGGAAGACTGCAGTCAAGCTGTTATTTGTCCTTTGTTTTCAAAAAAATACCAATGACATTACAATATTGAATTGGGGTATAGTGTTATTCTGTTGCTAATTAGATGAATATGTATTTGGAAGGCACTATCACTGATTGGTCACAAGTAGTGTGTTAGAACTTTTAAAGTGGAACTAGCTCTGGATTTGCTCAGCTAACGTTTCATTTGTGCTTCTACAATTCTGCTTTGTTCATTGAGTTAGCACCTTTTTTTGATACAGACATGCCATGCCGGGCAGTCTTGTGCCAGCATTTCCTATGTGTCACAGTCAGTACTAAAGTTTTTATGTGATAACCTTGAGAGTATCCATATACTACTACTTCTGATCATCTTGTGAGCTCTTAATTTTGGGAATTTTTCACGAGATAGTTTTTTGGGTAAGCGTGCGTTTAGCTTTAAAACTGTGGCCAGCCCACCCAAAGTTGTATTCTCTTTAGTAGAGTTTGAAAGCTTGCCAATGTAGCCAGTGTAGAGTGTCCAGTAATATGCACTCCAGTGTAGAGTGCCAAGTTATATACTTAGGGCCTTCCCAAAACAATCCAAGTGGAAACAGTTCATTTTCTGGTATGACCAGATTTCACTGGCATATAACAGTATCATCAGTATGGCTGTCTTGTAGGCCTTCAGTTTGGTAGGCAGCCCAACATTCTTTTTGAGCTTCACAAAAGCTGAATTGACTCTGGCAGTGCAGGTATTACTCTCATTGTCTATGTGGAAGAACCTAAAGGATAAATGGGAAGGTATTAGCAGTAAGTGTGATTGGGAAAGGCTTCCTGTAGAAAATGGGATTTTTATTGGCTCTTAGAGGAAGCCAGGGAGGACAGGATGTGAAGGATGAGGAGGGAGAGCATTCCAGCATGTCAGATAGCTAGAAATGGAGTTTCTTGTTATGGAACATCAGTGAACTCACTGTTGCAAAATTAAAGAATGTGTGACAAAGAATGATGTGTAAGAAGTCAATTCATCCTTTTCAGTCTCAGTTCCTTATATGTAAAATTGGACTAGTAATAGCACCTAGTTCACAGAGTTGTTGTGAAGATGGATGAGATGTGTAAAGAACTTTGCAAACGTTAAAGCTTTTTGTTAGCTAATAATACAGGCATCTGGTGAAGATTTAAATTAGAAAGGGACATATGTGAGAAATGGTGTGAACATAAAGAATATCCAAGAATACTAGAAATATAGAATACCACAAAGAGCTCAAGAAACAACTAAGAGAACCATTGTATTTAGTAGCTAAGAGTTCACTGGTCACAATTGCATGGTAAGTTCAGAAGCTGGATTGCCAAATGGTGAGAAGGGAGCAAGAAGTGGGGGGGGGCAATTAAATTAGTTCATGGGGTTAGGATTTTGGTTATAGAAGAGGGAGGAGGCATAGGGTAGTAACATGTTTATAAGCATTCATGAAGAAGCTCTTTTTTTGTGGTGGAAAAGATTTGAAAAATGAGAAGATGCCCAATGATTGGAGAATAGCTGAATAAATTATAGTATATGAAAGTAATAGAATATTATTCCATTAAAAAAATGATGAATAAGCTGATTTCAGAAAGGCCTGGAAAGATTGACACGAACTGATGCTGAGTGAAACAATTAGAACCAGGAATATATTGTATACAGTAAGAGCAAAATTGTGTAATGTCACCTCTGAAAGACTTGGTTCTTCTCAACATTCAGTGATTCAAAGGAATCCCAATAATCTTTGGATAGAAAATGCTATCTGCATCCAGAGAGAGTTATAGAGACTGAATGTATCTCTATCCACTCTCGCCACCTAGCTGCCCCCTATTCTTTATTTGGATAAAAAGATACTCAATAGAAGGATGTTGAGGTAAGGGAAATGTTAAGAATGATTGAAGAGGAAAGTTTCTTAAAGAAATGGGAAGAGAGGTTATTAAGGTTCCATATAAAGGGATGAATGGGGAATAAACTTGAAGAGTTTTGAATTGAGACAAAGAGGAAGCTCAAGACTTGTGGCTTGTTTTTTTTCCTCTGTGAAATTGAAGGCTTTTAAAATAGGACTGGATGACTTGAAATAGATGCTTAGGAGAGAGAGGTGACTTTTATTAGGAAAGAATAAACATAATTCCGTGCAGTCTTGAGGATCCGTTTGAGAATGAATAACAAATACATAGTGGACTAAGTAAGTGTATTTGCATGACTTCCTCCATCATTTGGTAGTAGAAGGAATAGAGAAGAAGAAGAATGGTCTCAAAGATAGAGGGCAGTTGAACTAGTTAACTATAGGGTCAACTTTTAATAGGAATAAAGTAAGATCAGAGCATATTTACTGGGAAAGCTGGGAGCAGTAATAAAGGAACAGTTGGTCAGAAAAGGGGGGAAAATACGTTTAGGATGAGTGAGGTCAAGGGATAGATGGATAAATTAGAGGATATAGCTAAAATGATTGCTGGCATTCTTGATCACATAGCTTAAATCTTTATAGGAATTCAAGAGGATGGCCTTCCCTCTGTGTGGCTTAATATTACTTCTTTTCATGTATCTTGTTCCTCACATATAACATTCCATCTGCTATATTCTTGCTTCTATATAAACTATTCCACTATACCTGGAATACACCCCTCCTTTGCCCACCTTTTAACATCCACATTCATGGCTTTCTGCAGAGGAAGTAGAAAAGGAGTGTTCTAGATCAGGGATATGAAACTTGGAGCAGAACAAGGGAGTTTTACTTAGAGCACTTTCAGATGGAATTGGAAAATGTTGAACCACAGTACCACATAATGTCAATTTGTGATTTTCTAAGTCAGTACTGTTTGTTTGAGTTTGACACCACTGTGATGGATGGCTGGAAAAAAGAGAAGTATTGGAACAGATATTGTGAAGAGTGCAATGCAGCACTAAGGAACTGTGAACCTTATCTACTTGTGCCTTGTGAGGTATCTTACAGATACCCCATTTGCTTCTTTAAAGCTAACCCTCTGCCTGTGTCCTTTCTCTCATACTGATTAACTTTCCTCTTCAAATAATCCCCCTTTTAAAGTTTTTATTGCTATATTTTGCTTTTATATCATTCACATTTGTTGATTTTTTTTTTTTCCCTTGCTCTTCTCTCAAAACACCAACTACTTTTTTTCAGAAAAACTAAACAAAATATCAGCCAAGTGTACAGTTACATGCAATGTTCCCTACTCCATCCTCAACTTTGGTAAAGAGGGAAAAGAGATACAGTCTCATCTCTCTTCTTTGAGGGTAAACTTGGCCATTATAAATTCAAAGATTCATCTTAATTGTTTGTTGATCTTTTATTTATACTGTTGTCATTATGTAAAATACTTTATTGGTTCTGCTTAATCAGTTTTGTATTTGTATTTATCGTATTCTTTATTTTATTTATTTATTTTTTTTCCTGAGGCTGGGGTTAAGTGACTTGCCCAGGGTCACATGGCTAGGAAGTGTTAAGTGTCTGAGACCAAATTTGAACTCCGGTCCTCCTGAATTCAGGGCTGGTGCTCTATCCACAGCACCACCTAGCTGCCCCCTATTCTTTATTTTTTATAGCACAATAATTTTCTGTAACCATTCATACACCACTATCTATTTAGTTGATGCCTATCAGTTGGCCAATCAATTCTTTTTCCAGTTCTTTGCTATTACAAAAAGTGCCATAGTGGGCTTTGATTCAGGAAGACCTGGGTTCAAATCTCTTCACAGAAACTTAGTGTTTGATCCTTGATAAGTCTCTTAGCTTCAGTTTCCTCATCTCTACAGTAAGACAAATAAGAAAACATACAATACAGAATTGTTATAAGAGATCAAATGAAGTAACAGAAAGTTCTTAATAAATATTGTTATATAAGACATTCAGGATTAAACAAAAAGTAAAATGGTAAGACCACTGAATTTAAGACCTGGAAACCAGAGTTCAAATTCAAATTCTTGATATTTACCAGCTGTGTGGCCTTATTAGCTTAATTTTTGTCCTTTTTCTAACAACCACATGGAAATAATTCTTCATTATTGCCTACTTCACAGGATTATTTTAAGGAGAGCCTTTGGAAACCTTAAATAATATTGTACAAATATGACCTCTAATTTTAAGAGAATTGGACACAGTAGAAGGAAGCAAAAACTAAGTAAATAGTACACTAGGGACTAGGGGCTAATTAGGGATGAATGAATGAATGAAAAATAAAAAGCATTTGTTAAGTATTTACTGTGCACAAAGTCCCATGCTACAAATAGTAACACTATTTGAGTAACTCTCAAAGAGAAGGAAACTTGTAGGAGGATTCAGTTGCAAATTAGATGGAAAGTCATTAATCTTTAAGGAGCAGCAGCCAAGCAAATACTGTTATCAAATATTATGAACAAATATTGTTGAGATTACTGAGGGAAATAGGACAGATAATGTGTCTAGTTTACTGTTCTTGGGAGGTGAGCTAGAAGGAAAAATCAAGAGAGGTCTAGTAATAAACTTGTCTTTTTCAAAACTTGCTTTCTCTCCCAATAGTCACCAAACTTGTTTTTGCTTTGTCGCTTTCTCTCTTCCTCAGTATTCCATCAGTCACTAAGCTTGTCAATTTTTCCAAAAGAATTGTCTTATCTATGGTTTTTCCTGCCCTCACCATCATAATCCAGGCATACAGTTTAAAAATATATATATTATTTCATACCTGGTTTACTATTCAAACCTCCTGTCTTCCCTTATTTGAAGCTTTAATCATTCCAACTTGTCCTGAGAACTGCTGCCAGGCAAAGTCAAATTTTCACTTCTATCCCTTTGCCCTTTTTTTTCTTGCTTCTCACTACTCCCTCAGATGACCTCTTCTGTCAGGAAAGCCAAGTCAGTCTTCTCATAGACAGTAAATGTATCATATACATTTGTGACTAATTTAGTTCTTACCTGTCCAAATGCCCTATTTCTAGGAAAATGCTGCTCAAGTCCTATCTCTTCTTAGGAATTCTTTTTTCACTGTTGGAGACTTAATTGATTTCCATCTCCTTCAATTCCTCTATTATAGTCCAGTACTTAACTGGCAAGAATTTTTATTTATTTGTTTGTTTTTGCTCTTGTTTGATGAATCTCCTAGTTGTGCCTCTTCAACTGGATTCTGAAGTCTAGAAATTATAATAGTTTGTATAGCACTTCCCCTCTGACAGCACCTAGCACAAGTCTGGGCACACTGCCTATGAATATTTTGTAGATTTTGATAATTTACATTTTAAAATGTCATTGATAGTTTTGTTTTGTTTTGGTTTTTTCCCTAGAACTCTGTCAAATTGGGCATATGAATTTGATAAGTGGGCTCCTTCTGTGGTAAAGGTCTCCTATAAGGTAAGTTATAGCTTTCCCCTTCAAAAATTCTCCTTGCTGATAAAATACCTTAAGGCAAAGGAAAGAAAAGCCAACGTTATGTGCTAGAATCAAAAATTGTCAGCTGGGGCTGCTGATAAAAGGCGTTTGGCACCTGGTAGCATGGGGTCAGACATGTTGTGACCTTAAAGAAATTTCTCACCCTCTGCATCATACTTTCCTCCTCTTCAAAATGAGAAGATTAAATGAGGAGATTGGTTTCTTTCTGCTGAGCTTAAATGTTAGCATGTTGAATAGGAAGAAGTAAAAGAGAAATTTTCAAAGTCATTGCTTTCCCTTTGAGTTCTAAAGCATTTCAGGTTGATTATTCATACACCCAAGATCACAGGCTTGAAATTCACCACCCTTTCAGACTAATTCTTCCCATGCCTGAAGGCCTCCTATAATGGGCAAGGCACAGAGCTTTGGCCCTGGACCAGCTAGAGTAAAATTATTCAGTGAATTATGGTGCTTTTTAAGAGTTCCTCCTTTCAAAGTCAGGTGCTCTAGCAAGCATGTGTTTTAATCTTTATAAAGATAGTATAACTGACATCTGTTGCATCTAAATACTTACTCCACTTGTTGGCAGAATTACCCTAATAGGTTCTTCTATGGCCCCAGTAAGCAGCTGCTGCTTTCCTTTCCCCAGGGCTCTCCAGCAGCAAGACGAGCTTTTGTACCTCAACTTCGGAGTGGAAAATTCAATGTCTTGCTAACTACGTATGAATATATTATAAAAGATAAGCACATTCTTGCCAAGGTAAGATTTTATCCCTAATCAAATGAGAAAAATTAGGAGAGAGCTTTGTCACTGTATTTCTTCAATTGTAAGCCTATTTGTGATGACACATTGAGGCAAAAACAGAGAAGCCAAGGGAGTTGGACTGTCTCAGCCCAGTCTTTTAGTTTAAAGAAACTCTTCACTCTCCTGTGCTTTCTCCTAAATTTCCCAGCATGGTACAGTGCCTTGGTAGTCAGTAAGCTTTTTAATTTAAAGGGGTTAGACAAGATGATTTCTGAGTTAGGCTAGTTGTAGACTTAATAATATGATCTTTTAACTTGTACTTCAAATTTCTTATGGAATCTTAAACAGACCCTCAGAAAGATTGTTGCTGTATCAAAAGAGGCAACATGACATTGTTCTAAAGAGTCCTGGACTGCTCATATGTAAAAGGAGGATGTTTATCCTCAACAGGATGTTAAAGAAAAAGGGTTCTGTTAATGATTACTTCTCTCCAGGCTATTAGTATGGTGGAAGAGGACATTTATCCTTCATGTGAGACAAACTGATATAACTTTGGCAGGGAAGGAGTCATTTGATTTTTCAGTATTTTAAATATTACAGTTTTTTATAATATTACAATTTATTATTTGTTATTTTAAAGTTTATTCTTATTAACACTACTATGGAGTAGGGGATTGAAATAGATATCTAAGGCTCCTTCTGCCACTATATCTAAATCTCGTGATCCATTCTGAGTGTGGAAGGAAGCTAAATATTTGAGTGACACAATCAAGTCAGGATGTTGGCTGTCCACAAACTCTTCTCCCCAATTTTACATAGTCTGTCTGTCCCACAAAAATTGTCAAATGTCTGTTAAGTTGTTGAAAGGTGAATGTCAGCATATTGAACATTGTGAACCATAGAAAAGTCATGTATGTGTGCCTTCTGACTGATGATAGCTGTAAATGTTACCCCGGCATCATACTTGAATATCAGTGACTTCCCCCTAAGAGTGAAACTAAGATAATGAGGTTTATCTCCTGTTGCTCTAGAGAAAATGATGTCTGAGAGGGCACAGTGTACTCTTGATTCCTTCAAATCACTGCATAGGTGATTAGGCCTGAGGCAGCATATCAAGTGTTTATTAAGCACTAGCTGTGTATAGTGTACCATACAGTATTCTGGGACAGTGATCAGATTTAGTTAAGATGTGGACACAGCCCAAAATGAACAGGAAGAAAGTATTTGAGTTGGATTTTCAGGATGTAAAGAGCATGAAGTGTAGGGTATTAGCCTAATTAGGTAAAAATAAACAAATATGAGAAGATCCTTGTCTTGGGGGCAGAAAGTAGTCTGGTTTGTAAACAAGGACTCTTTCGTGCCATGGAATTGAATTATAAGTATAGATGATATAATTTTTTTATGCACATATACATACACACACACTCATTCATATGAGTATATATAAATGTAGCTTGTATGACAGGAAGTCATATTAGGTAAAACTAAAAAAAAAAAAAAAAAAGGCAAAGACAGAGGGCATCAAGAAGTTTGCACTACTGCAAAAGGAGAAAGAAAGCAGGAACCTGAATGCAGGCACATTAAATGCTTATTATGTAGTAGACCCTCTTCTAAGCACTGGGGATACAAGTGCAAGTAAGATTGTCCTTAATCTCAAGGAGTTGTCTTTCTTATTGGGGAAAACAGTTCATAATAATAAAGAACAGAAGCAGTTAGAGAAGGCCAAGTCAGAATAGAGGTGGAAGAGAAGAAAGATTGTTGGGTTGCTGGTGAAAGGATGAATCTGGCCAAAGACCACACAGATTAGATGAGTTGGTCCTGAGGAGTGGGCTGCAAGACAAAGCTGTCCTTCAGGGGAGAAAGCTGCTAATGGGCTATAGCAACAACTTAAGATTTTAGCACAAATGTATGACATTAAGCAATTTTATGCATCAGCAATTGTGGTGGCAGTTATCAGTTGAGAGAACAGAAGTGAGAAGACCTATAAAGCCCTATAACTAGAGATGATAGGTGGCAATGAGTAAAGGGGAAGAGGGATTTGCAGTCTAATATAGTAAGCATTCATTAAGCATCTATTGTGGGCATAGTGTTCTTCTAGCTGCTTGAGGACACAAGACAGAAAAACTTTTAATGCCTGATTGGGTATAAGAGGAAGAGTCAAAGGATAGATATGTTTAGAGAAGTGTCACAGATCACCCCAAGATTGTGAGAATGTGAGACACAAAGTAGGCAGCAGTACCACAGAAGGACACATCTGTGAAGTCAACAGAAGAGACAGGTTTGAGGGAAAGGGAATGTTGAGTTCTAGCTGCCAGCCAAATACAAAGGTCAAGCTTAGAAATGGAGTGTTGGAAGCCACCTATTCAGAAGGGACCATTGATGCCATGCGTATAAAACAGATTGTCTAGAGATACAGGGTTAGGGCTTCCAGGACAGATTTAGACAGGCTGGGTGTTCTGCTGTCTTAGATTTGTTATCTTGCCATACCATGGTCAAAAGTAAGGAAAAATGCATTCCTCCGTGGGAACTGGTTACAGTTAAATGAGATGTAGCATAAAAAAAGTTCACTTGTATCTGCAGGATAAAATGTCTCTCCAAATAATGTTTTTCAGATTCTCACAGTCAGGCAATTCCCTTTTCCTAAACTGGTGTACTGTTTCATCTGCAGATTCGCTGGAAGTACATGATTGTAGATGAAGGTCATAGGATGAAGAATCATCACTGTAAACTCACACAGGTCCTGAACACACACTACGTAGCTCCACGGCGCCTGCTGCTGACAGGGACGCCCCTGCAGAACAAGCTACCTGAGCTGTGGGCACTGCTCAATTTCCTCCTCCCAACCATCTTCAAGAGCTGCAGCACCTTTGAGCAGTGGTTCAATGCTCCCTTTGCCATGACAGGAGAAAAAGTAAGTGTGCCCAAGCCACAAGTCACTGGTTATGCATGGAGATCCATGGCTGTGAGGTGGAAACTCCTTGAACTTACAAGGGAAAGAAGACAAAAATTGCCATTTCAAAACATAATCTCATCAGTTTTATCGAGAGAAGTGGAGTGTTATTTATTGGGTTAATAAGTAGATAAAATTCCTGGATGTGCAGAGTAGAGCTTTTCAGCATAGTGAGGCAAGAGTAAAGTTCTCAAGGGGTGAGCTAGAGATCAGACCTAGCCAGGGGGCTCAACAAGGGAAAGCCTTTTTATAATACTGCTGAGATTTGACTCTTGATATGACAAATATCAATTGATGTCTTAAAAAACTCTTTGGGAAGGGAAGAATTCAGTTACTGCTAAGATGGTAAAGAGCTTGCTAAGGGTCATACAACCACTATTTCCTGACTTGGGGAATGGCTTTCTAGGCCAGCTCCTTCTCAAAATGTGAGGAGAGATGAGATGCTTTATTACAAGTGAAATATTTCATTTGATCCTCACAATCCTGTGAATTAGGTATACCTATTTATAGATAAGAAAGATGATGCTTAGAGAGCTTAATGACTTGTCATACAACTAATCAGTAATGTCGGCAGAGTTCAAACCCAGATCTCCCCTGATTTATTTGTTACCAATCTTATTTCCAGTGATAAATTGTTCTTCTTAGTAGTTTTAAAGAATGAACAGCTATTATCTTATACAACTATCAGATAAATATTAACCTTTTTCTTAGGACAACTTGCCCTGCACCTTCTTCTCTTCTTACTCAACTTACCCTACCCTCTCTTGGTGACTTTTATCAGTTCTTATGGTTTCAAGTATCATGCAGCTGACCCTCAGATTTTTCCATCCCATGCTAGTCTTTCTTCTGCGTTCTAGTCTCACAATGTCTTAAACTCAATGTGTCTAAAGCAGACACTTATAAAACTTGGCCCTCTTTTCAGCTAAACATTTCTTTCAAGAGCACCATAGGATCCTTGGAGTTATTAGCTCCCCACTCACCCCACATCTCCAATCACTTGCTGCCAAGTTCTTTTGATTCCACTTTTAGTACATTCCTCAGCTCCATTCCTTTCTATACTTATAAAACTCCTGTCTGCTTGGCAGATTGACATCACCTCTTGACTGGACGATTATTGCAGTAGCCTGCTCATTGGTCTTCCTGCTTCTAGGTTTTCCCTCTTCCAGTCCATCTGCACTCAGCTGTCACAATGATAGTCTTAAAATGGCTGTGTAGCCATTTTACTGAGCATAAAATGCTCAGTAAACTCCAAGGGCCTCATGATCTCTAGGGTTTTTTGATTAACAGAATAATCTCGTTGGCCTTTTATGCCCTTTCACAACCAACCCTCCTTTTTGCATATGTCATATGATATTCCAGACAGCCAAACCAGCTTTCTTTTTGTTCCTCTACCCAGCAGTCCACTGCCCATCTGCATGCCCTTGTTTGGGTTGCATCTGCCCCATACTTGGAATGGATTATACTTGCCTCTCACCTCCATTGCTTAGAATCATTTCCTTCAGTTAGCTCCCCAAATCTCTCTTCCTACCCTCATAAACTTCTGGTGCTTCTTTGCCAAGTTAGATGTCATTTTATATACATACCCATTTGCGTGTTATCTGTTCCTGTACAATGTAAAGTTGAGATCAAAAGCAAAACTTGTATCTTTTTAATTTGTCCAACATCTAACATACTGCCTGGCATGCTGATTGATTGATTGATTGATTGATTGATTGATTTCTATATTTGCATTTTTTCAAACATTCCCTGTTTTCTCAGAGATAATGGTTTTGTTTTTCTTGTGTTAATTGGCAAAAAAAAAAAAAAAAATAGGTAGACCTGAATGAAGAAGAAACTATTCTGATTATCCGACGTTTGCACAAAGTGCTACGACCTTTCCTGCTCAGACGGTTAAAGAAAGAAGTTGAAGCCCAGTTACCTGAAAAGGTGTGTATAGGTATATTCAGGTTTTTTTGAACCAACCCTATCACTGTTTCCCTTGACTCCACACTGAGTGGTCCTATTCATATCTCCGCTTCACTGTGTCCATAATGGAATTTTGAATGTTCTCCTCTTGAGCTTACCTCCTACTCAATCTTTCAAAAATCATTTTCAACTCTTTTATGCTCCACAAGTCACCCAAGTCCAGGTGATAACTTTTCATCTCTTACATCGCTCCCCTTTTCACACACAGCCACCTCCCTTGTTCATCACCTCTCTCCTGGACAATTGAAATATCCTTCTCACTGGTCACCCTGTTTCTAGGTTCTTGCTTTGTTAATTCATTCTACCCATCACTGTCAAAATACATGATGCAAGGCTGACTATGTTACTCCTTGGTTGCAAACTGTCAGGGCTTCCTTATAGCTACTGTAATGAAACACTGACCCTTGGTCTCCAGGAGTGATTTTTGGACACAGCTTTCTAGACTTAATTTTGCACACTTGTAATCCTTGCCAGTTGACTGTTCTCCAGTCTCCTCCAGGACTCTCTTGCCTTCATGCCTTCACTCCATCCTCACTCCACTTCTTAGAATCCTTAGCCTCCCCTCCCCCAAGTTCAGCTCAAAGGCTGCCTCCTACACAAGAGTTTTCCTGATACTTCTCAGCTTCTGATGACAAATCACCTCCCTATCTCCATTGTATTCTATTTACTTATATATGTATATAATGTAACAATATATACATTGTTTCCACCAATCGAACATAAATGAGAGTCTTGTCTTTAATATGTCCCCCACGTGTCACAATGTCTGGCATATAGTAGAAATTTTATAAGAGACATGGGGTTTTTGATTAATCCTTTCAAGGTCTAGTTCATGTGTTACTTTTCTCTTGTTCTGTTTTCTAATGTTCTTCTCCCTTCCCTCTCCTCCCCTCAATCCTTCACTACCTAAAAGGGATCATCCCCTCCACATTTTCTAAAGCATTTGGCCTGGATGTCTCATCCATGCTGGTCATATTTTATTTTATGTTTACTTGTGAGTAGCATCTTTCCTAGTTGTCTGTTCCTTACCTTGCCTTCCACAACCCCACTGAAATATAACTTAATGTCATGAACTATCATTTTTCAGCATTTTCTCTCAAGCATCTAATACAGTATCTGCTACATACTAGGTATTAATATCTGCTTCTCTTTTTCTTTCATGATAACCCTTCTAGAAAACAGGACTTATTAGTGACAAGCCAAATATACTAGAGGTCTGAGAACCATCAGCTCCTCTTCCCAGCCAGATCCTTAATTTCAATGTACCTTTTTATCTCACTGCCCTGATATGAGAAGGGCAGGCATCTCATATAGAATATTTAAGCCCTCCTGGCTTATCAAAAGAACTGCTTTATATAAAAGGTGTCTTTTGTGACTTTTCAGGTGGAATATGTGATCAAATGTGATATGTCTGCACTGCAGCGAGTCCTCTACCGGCACATGCAGGCCAAGGGAGTACTCCTGACAGATGGCTCAGAGAAGGACAAAAAGGTCTAGTACAGCTCCTCATTCATCCTTCCTCCCTTCTTCCCTTCCAGGGCTTCAGAAACTTGAGGGCCTAAAAGTTCATGGGGCCTTCCTTTTGATTGCTTTGCTTTTAGTTGGAATATATTAACTGACAGATTTCCTGGCCATTTTAACTATTGTTTGACTTGGCTTGGCTCGGCTCAGCTCAGAGCATTAAAATAGTTGTGGCACTTTGTACATTCATTCCTCCCTAGTGCTAATCCTATTTGAACATAGTTCTCCTTCTAATCTCCTTGGAAGCATTTGTCTTCAAGATTCTTGAATATTTCCTTGCTCATATTTGTCTGCCTTTTAATAAGCTATGTGGTCCTTGCCTTGGCAGACTGTTTTTGAGACTTGGAATATCAGGCCTTCTGACTTATTTTATCTGAAAATGATGGCAAGAGATTTCAAACAATTTCTTAAATTCTTAGAAATAGAAAAAAATTTTCCCCATGGGGCAAAGTTAAAAAATAATCCTTTGTAATGCTTAAGTATTTAAGAGTCATCTGTGGGCTAATGAGGAAAGTCTGTAGGTCATTCTTCCCAGGATTCTCTCTAAGTGGTCCTCTGATTGGAAGGGTGTTCTGACTGGGAAATCTGTTTTCCTAGGGTAAAGGTGGCACCAAAACACTGATGAACACCATCATGCAGCTAAGGAAGATCTGCAACCATCCTTACATGTTCCAGCATATAGAGGTAAGACAGGCGCCAAGAAGTCTGTTTCAAGGAATATATATTGTCAAGTTACAAAAGAACTTCTATTTCCAGTTTAGAAAAGTAGATCTTCATGATCTTAACTGGTCAAAATATTGAACCCCTGGATATTCTTTATTGTAAACAAACAAAAAAACCATTCCTTTGTTACCCAAATGTCTCTTTTTGTTTTTTTTTTTTTTTTCACTGAGATGGATAAGTATTGTTAAAAAGACAAAAGCACCAAGTCTTGTTACGTTTTTTTGCTGTTTAACATATGAGGTTGCTTTTTGAAGTTGCAAAACTTTGATTAAATAACCAATCTTTAGGCTTTCACACATCCAGTAGCAGTTATGGATCATGAAGTGAAGCAGAAATGATAGTCTTGGAGTTGAATACTCCAGAACTCAGAGCAAGACCCCAACCATATTAAAATGGAATTGGGAAATGTTTAACAAAACAAATAAAAATACAATACAATATAATGTTAATTTGTGATTTTCTAAGTCAATCCTCAGCTCATAAGGATGCATTTCTTACTGAGTTTGACACCACTAATTTAGAGCTTCTAAATGTCTGTTGGGCATAAATAATTTTCCTATTTTGTTTGCAGGAGTCATTTTCTGAGCACTTGGGATTTACTGGAGGGATTGTCCAAGGGTAAGAGCAGCATGTATTTGGGATTTCCCATTTTGAGTGATTCAGATGAACTTTTTTTAATTTGCTTTTGATTAAAAAGCTCTAGTATTAGAACAGAATAAACAGGATTTTACTTAATTTGGGTTTTATCATTTTCACTATAATCTACTACTATGTCTACATTTTAATTTAATTAATATATTTTGGTTATATTTATAAATATACCCTTCTCCCTCTTTCACTACTTAAGTAAGCCACCTTTATAACATTTAAAAAGAAAGAAAATTGCTCAATAAAGCCAACCACTACATCAGCTAGGTCTGATGAGATATAGAGTACTCCACACCCATAGTTCCCTACTCTTGCAAAGAAGGGATAGAGATGCATTTTCTTATCTTTGGAACCAAGCTGGCTCATAGATCACTGAATTTCTTTTTTTAAACCTTCCCATTTACATTGTATTGATATATTATTTTTCTGGTTCTTGCTTACTTTGGGTTAAATCAGTTACTATTTCTTGCAGCCAAGTAATACTCCAATTACATTAAGTAATCACATTTAAACAAATTGTTCCCCAATCAATGGGCCTTTACTTTGTTTCCAGTTCTTTTCCACCACAAAAAAATGCTCTTAGGAATCTTTCAAAACCCATTCCTTTCCTCTGTTGATTGGGTTTGGGGTTTGAGTTTTCTTAATACATTGCATGATTAACTTAATCTTCAAACAAACATTTTATGATACAGGGAAGAATACTATGTAATAAACTGAACTGTTACAGAGATTTTTTTTTTCTCTCTCTCTCTCTTTTTTTTTTTTTTTTTTTTTTTAATTTTGCTTTGGTAATTGGGATTAAGTAACTTGCTCAGGGTCACATAGCCAGAAAGTGTTAAGTGTCTGATATCAGATTTGAACTCAGGTCCTCCTGACTTCAGGGCTGGTGCTCTCTCCATTGCACCACCTAGCTGTCCTATTAGAGATTTTTAAAAATATGTAGGTGTTGACTTTAAGAAGACAGTAACAAAATTGCTTTGTTTGTGTTCACGTCTTGAATGTTCTTTTATTCGTTGTTTCATTTTTTTTCGTATTGCTTTTTCATGTCTACAGTGCTCCCTAAGTTGGAGCTCCTCTGTGTAACAAATATGTAAACTCAAGCAAAACATATTAATACTTTGACCATATCTGAGAAGGCCTATGTGATTCTGTACCTTTTTTCATCATCAATTGCTTGATGTCACAATTATTTCTCCCTGTTTCTTATAATCATTACCTAAATTGTTCTTTTAATAATCATCACCTAAATTGTTTGCTTGATTTTGTTTATTTTACTTTTCATCATTTCACATAAGTATAAAGTATAAAAGAGCACACGTGTTTGAATTTGCATATTCTTCCTTTTGAGGCTGTCATATTTCATTCCATTACATAACTTGTGTAGATATTCCCCAAATGATGGTTATACATTTATTTCCACTTCTTTGCTACCATATAAAGTGCTCCTTTAAATATACATGTGATTTTTCTTCATTCTTAACTTGCCCTTTGGTCATTATCCTCTTCAGTGTTAAAGTAAGCATAGAATCATAAAAATCTTTCTCTTTTTCCTATCTCATAATCCTTTTTTTCCATATCTCATGTGGTTTTTGGTCTTTTGCACACCAGCCTGGATTTATATCGAGCCTCTGGAAAGTTTGAACTCCTGGATCGAATTCTTCCCAAGCTTCGAGCAACCAACCATAAGGTGCTCCTTTTCTGCCAGATGACCTCTCTCATGACAATAATGGAAGATTATTTTGCTTATCGTGGCTTTAAATACCTCAGGCTTGATGGTGAGTTTAACAGAGAACCTTTTATTTGAAAACTGTATTATAGTTTAATGATTCCTTTCCCTGAATTACTAAAAGCATCTCAACTTCCTCACAGAAACCCTGTGTAGGAGGCAAAGGCTTCAAGGTAATTTTTTTTACAGATGATGAAACTGGTTTTTGATTGTAAACCCAGTCTGTTATTAGAAACATATTTTAGACCTAGGATCCAGCTCTGGTCCCAGTATTCTTCTGCCTGCCTGTCAGGTACTTGAGTCAGGATGAAGATGAAATTCCTGCTGGCTGTCTTCCCTACTGGGTCCAGTTCAGTTTTGCATTGTTTAGTGACTAAGCCCAATCTTAGTTTTTAGTTAAGGATTCTGGCTATTTTGTTATATCTAGAAAGTTGGCAGGAAGTGTTTAATTTGCATTTACAACTTGAAATAACCTCTCAATTTTGCTTAGAGCTCCTTTGATCACAGTTGATAATGACCAAAGAGGCCTGGAAAGCTCTCTGCTGTTCCCACAATGCAGTCAAATTAGTTTCCCATAAGTATAAGAAATTAAATGACTATGTTCATTACTTGGTGAGAATGCCTGCATTTCCCAGTCTGGAGAGCTTTTCCTTTCTGCCCTAAAGGATTTCTAGAAAGCAGATGGTTTACTATTCATTGGAGCTAGAGAAACATGATTTTTGTATTCTTACCCTTAGAAATGTTTCTCTTTGCAAAGCAAGAAGTTGCCTCAGTAATAATATAGGACTCCACAGCCCAAGCTACCTGCCTTTATTTCTCAGGTTAGTGAAAACAGTAATTTAGTACTCCATTCACACCTGACACTAAGGTGACCTGGTTGGTCACTGATATCTTCTTTCATAGGGTGCCTTTCTGACTCCTTTTTTTGGGGGGGGGAGGATGGGAGGAGGGTCAGTCTTGCTCATAGTTAATATGCCTCATACAAAGGACCATTCCCCATAGCCTCCACCACCACAGTGTATTACACAGTCAAGCTCTTGCCCAATCACTTAAAGCACTTATTTTGGGATTTTTGTGAAAAAATATATTGAAAAATAAAGTTAATTCATGGTATAAAGTAAATTTTAAAGTGTTTATTCTTCACATATTATGCACATCTCCTTAAGTAACTATTTTCATAGATTCAAATGACCCCATAGTCATGTTGGGGGGCTTGATATATATTTAAGAATATTACAAAATTTAAGTGTGAAGCTGCTTATTTCTTCTTGGGTTGGTCATTTTATTTAGATTTCTAACTCTTAAATGATGTCAAAAATCTTAACCCTTTGCTTCTTTGATGCCCATCAGGAACCACAAAAGCTGAAGACCGTGGTATGTTGCTGAAAACCTTCAATGAACCAGGCTCTGAGTATTTCATTTTTCTCCTGAGTACTCGAGCCGGGGGTCTTGGGCTGAACCTCCAGTCTGCAGATACTGTGATAATTTTTGACAGTGACTGGAATCCTCACCAGGTAAAAGAAAAATGATGCTAATGGAAGGGACTCTTGATAGAGATTCCAGAAGCAAAGAAAAGCTTTCCACCTCTTTAAGGGGGGATACAGTAATGGCTCCATCTTAAGTTTAAATACCAACTTTCCTGTTTCAGATATTCTGAGTGGTTTAAAACATGAAGTGCAAAGAGAACCTATAGAATCTCTTTCTCTAAAGATGATTAAATTCCATCTGCCTTGGATGGTATTAGTGTGAATTCACTTGGAGACAAGTAACTGAGCTGGATGACCTCTTGAGAGCCATTCTTTTACTGTCTATAAAAGCACAGACATTATCAATATTTACAAGTAAACCAACGAATAGCTCATTTAAAGTGCACCGACATGTAGAGTTGAAATAAAAGTCATGTTGCCTTCCTTTTTATACCTGAAAACAGGTGATGTTCTCAGGCTTTCATTCTGTGCAGAGTAAGAGATAATTCCCACAGCTAAAGAGAAAAAACTCAGCTAGGGATTTGCTCTTTGTATTTTCTGCTTAAAAGCACATGAATGCAAAGCCTCCTTGTGGAGACTTAAGTACTACTTTCTTTGTCTAGTCTAGTCGCTGGCTGCCTTACCTACTTTGGCTCACTTAGTTCCTTACTTGTGTGTTGAGATGTGACCCAGAGAAAATCGCATCTTAATCTAAGCAAGAATTAAGTTTGCTTGGGTCATTTGCTATGCTCTTATTTGTGCTTAGGGGTGCTAGCGTTCTGTCATGATCAGGGGAAGCGCTCAGTAAATATTTGTTGCTTTTGTTTTATTCATGAGGCAGCCATGAAAGAGAGTGTGTGGGGTGAAAAAACAGGTCTTTCCAAGAATGAAGTAGTAAAAGCTGAGCTTTCTTCCCATAGCCTTGAATTCCAAAGAAGGTGAAAGCAAGCTTCTGAAGTAAAACTAAGGTAGTATGTCCTCTTTCTAGGCCCCCTCTAGAGGTGGTAATGGCTCTGGCCTCAGCAGCTCCTTTCATGATTTATGGAAAGATGAGCTGGTTTTCTCAGTTGCTCTACTAAAAACTATCAGCAAAACCAGCCTTTAGATTTCACTTCTCTAGAGGCGTAACTCCCTCTAATAGTAGAAGCTTTTTAGACAACTTTATGTTACACTTGGGGGTGTTTCAGCTATACCAGGCATGTCTTTTCACAAAGACCCAGCCTTCTGGGTGTCATTTAAAGAACCTTTTCCATTATTGTTATTATTTCTAGAAAAATTTGAATTGAAATGACAAGCAAACAATTTTCTCTTTCAGGACTTACAAGCACAGGACCGTGCCCATCGTATCGGGCAACAAAATGAGGTCCGAGTCCTCCGTCTCTGCACAGTTAATAGTGTAGAAGAGAAAATCTTGGCTGCAGCCAAATACAAACTAAATGTTGACCAGAAGGTTATCCAAGCTGGTATGTTTGACCAGAAATCCTCCAGCCATGAGAGAAGAGCTTTCCTCCAGGCAATCCTAGAGCATGAGGAACAGGATGAGGTAGGAGGCCTGACGGACCCTGTCCTCTCTCTTTCCTGTGTGAATGGTGAATGCATGAGTACCTTTCTTTTTTTTTTTTTTTTTTTTTTCCATAATTTTTTTTCCCTTTTTTCCTTTTTTTTTCCTTTTTTTTCCATTTTTTTCTTTTTCTTTTTTTTTTTTTCTTTTTTTTTTTTCCTTTTTTTTTGCTCTTATTTTTTTACATCCCTGGAATAAAGGGAGTGTGGGCTGAAAGGAAAGAGGATGAGTACTTGCTTTTCTTTAAAGTGACTTTTAGTGCTGGTGAAAGATGCCGGATTGACAGCCCTGGAGACTGAAGTCCTCTATTTATCCACAGAGCAGACACAGCACGGGCAGCGGCAGTGCAAGCTTCGCCCACACTGCCCCTCCGCCAATGTGCCTCAACCCTGACTTGGAGGAACCACCTCTAAAGGTGAGAGGGGTAGTTCAGTCTCCATGCCCATTCAATCCTTGGCTTCTATGCTGAGGTGGCCAGCAAAGGGCCAGATCTGACGATGTGTGTGTGTGTGTATGTGTGTGCTTTCTGTTGCCATGTGGATACTTGTCCACTGGAAACTGGACTGAGACCTCCACCTCATTTCCCATGGACCACCGAATAGCTGTCAGGTGGTAAAGACTGTCGGTGTTGAAATCCACTCACTTCAGCTCCTTTTAGAGTCTCCACAGTAGAATTAAATATTTAAAATCTTGTAGGAAGAAGATGAAGTTCCGGATGATGAGACTGTTAATCAGATGATTGCCCGACACGAAGAGGAATTTGATCTTTTCATGGTGAGCTTCAAAGGCTGGGGTAGTTATAGTCAATAGAGAGAGCCACAAGAAATGTGGTATTTCCTGCTTAAAGGAACTTAATTAGGAGAAAACAGAATATGAACATTGAAGGGATGCTTTTAACAGTTTGTGTGCAGCTACAAAATTGTTTCAGAACCTTGTTTTTAGTAAAATACTAATAATACTAATCAGGATTTTACTGATAAAATACTAATAATACTAACCCAGGATTTGTTTGGAGAGTGAGCGAGCTCCATCATTCCTAACAAACTCTGAGGGGTAGACCGGAATTAAACTCTTTATTTCTCCCATTGGCATATCTTGTGGTAGGCACTGCAGTAATTGTGGTCTTCATTATGATGTGTTGACTTGCTGAGCTTGAATGATTTTCTTACAAGGATAATTCAGTCCATCAAGGGCTAATATCTTTGAAAAGGAAATTGTAAAATTTCTCTTGTTTATTTTTTCACTAGTTGTACATTTCTAAATACCATCTCTCTCAGAATGAAAGTAGTGACTATATAACCTTAAGTTAGGAGCCCTTTTTATCCCTTGAGGTATACCTGTGCTACCTTGTAAACCTGACCCTTGGGGGTAAAATGATGTGTTATTTCCAAAAAGGTTTAAACCTTGGTATCCTTGCATCCATGGAATAAACCAGAGGTCTATTCAAAACATTATAGAATGGTGCATTGAAGGAAAGTTCTCCAAAAGCATCTGCACCTAAAAAGTCAAAACTATGCTGTATCTCTCAATTTGACTGTGTTCCATGCTAGAATAGAAATAAAGTCACTTTATGAGCTATAGTTTCTCTTTTTGTGTTTATGGAGAGCCTCTCCATCTAAATACAACTTAGATATCTAATTATAATGTATATTGGGACTTTATCTCATTGTCACCCAAGGACTTTCTAGCAATAGAAATAGGCAGTGATCTCTTTAATAATTGCTTATGATTTTCCCATGGCCCTCTGAGTTCCTTTCACTCTGTTTTAGCGAATGGATTTGGATCGTAGGCGAGAGGAAGCTCGAAACCCAAAAAGAAAGCCACGCCTCATGGAAGAAGATGAGCTTCCATCTTGGATCATTAAGGATGATGCTGAAGTTGAGAGACTGACTTGTGAGGAAGAAGAAGAAAAGATGTTTGGGCGCGGCTCTCGCCACCGTAAAGAAGTCGACTACAGCGACTCGCTGACCGAGAAGCAGTGGCTCAAGGTATATACTGTAGGTGATGGCTTCATTCTGCAATGATTTTTTTTCAGACTACCCTTGTTAGAGTTCTGGGGACCTTAGTTTATGCTGAGAAACCAGTCTCCTGCCTAGTGGGTTACAGTCTTTACTGAGGACTTTATTTGAAATCTCACTGACTTCCAACAGTTCTTACTCAAATTTATTTTTATTTCAGCGTCAGTGAAGCTTAAGCAACACAGATGTTAATACAGTTCTAATTCCTTTGCAAGAGAATTAGGCTCTCTTGATTTGTATTGCCTAACAGATATCCTCTGAGGATGTGAAAATTAATCAGTCTATCTAAGTTTATGTCTGTCTAGGAAATGGTGGCAGATATTAGAAATAGTCTCCTTTCAGCTAGACATTAATGAACAACTGACAGATTTATTTTCTTGCTATGTTGTTTTTTTTTCTATGCATATTTCATTCAGAATACCACCTTTCTATTAAAGTGCCTTATATGAGACAGTAACTTATCATTTTATCTGCTTTTTAAAAAAAATCTAACAGACTAAAGTCTATACTGAGAGCAGAAGACTGGGTTCTAATGTCAGCCCTTTGCAATAGACTCAAGTCAGAAAGCCTTGAGTTCAAGTTCTGCCTGAGATGCAGTCTAGCTATGTAGTCCTGGGCAATATAATACAACTTTCCTTACCCTGAGGTTTCTTTATCTGGTAGAGAGAAAATTGGATTTGGGAGCCTCCCTGGTGTCTTCTAGCTCTTAATTCTATGATCCAAAAATTTTTTTAAATGTTTCTCTTCCCTTCTTTACAGAAGTGCAGTACTATGGGCACACAATTACATATACTCTTAGATTCATTTTTCCTGACCTGCTTTTCCTTTTATTAAATGGGATAGCTTACCAAAAAGGAGATGATGCAAAAATCAAAATATAAATTTTTTTAAATGTTAAGAAACCCACCGTCAGAGCTTGGCCTCTTATTTGATGATAAAGTCAGCTACCAGGAACTTCCTGGTCAGAGCATGACCCACTCTGATTTCTTTCAGCTAATAAATTCCATTTAAATGTTGTTAAAAACCAGGGGCTGACAGAGTACTATGTTATAGATTTGATATTATCCCCTCAGAAAACCAGAGGAAATAAAATATATGGTTTTGAAGTAGATTCAATTTGGTTTCTAGGGAACAGGAAGAGGCAAATAATGGTGCTCATGTAGTGACAGAACCAGCCTTACTTGTCCCACCAAGACACATTTTTGCTCAGTTTCATTTTCAGATAACTCTCCATGCTGATTTGCTTTTCTCTACCAGACTGTCCAAAAGTATATGCACACATTTGTAAAAAATATTAAATGCAGAAAAAGAATAAACAAGCCTGTTATATCAGGGCCGTGTGAGGATGAAGCAGTTTGTGCTTCTGCGGCTTCTGAGTTCAGAAGGCCTAGAGCTGTGATGAAAACCACTTCAAAGAAAAACATTTTCTGTGGACAGTGCTGGAGGTGGAGGTCTGCATGGCTTACTGGATGGAATGGCAAAGTCTAAGACATAAATTCAGCTCCTAAAAGGAATACTGTTTTATAAGGAAATAGAACACCACTTTGTAGAGAGGCCTCTGCTCAAGAGCCATGAAGTCCCTTGTCTTCTTGGGCAGGAAAAATTGACTAACAGATATAAACTATATATAGAGTCTTAGGGTTGGAAGGGAACCTTAAATTTAATGTATTCCAACTCTTCATTTTACCAATAAGAAAACTTGGACCCAGGGAGCTTTAGTCCAGTGTTCCTCTTCCTTTAAGGGTGAAATTGCCTATGGGGTGTTTTCATTTGTAGCACTCATTACAAAATTTAGATAGCACAACAAGTGAATTGAACCAGATTTGGGATGTATGGCATGGAGCTTGCCCTTAACTGTTAGCTGCCCTTCCCTTAGCTTTGTGTATGAATGAGTTGTTTCTGTTGTATTCCTCTCCCTAAATAATCTGGATGGTGGTTGTTCTGTTTTACTACCACTGACCTTGAAGGCCATAGAAGAAGGTACACTGGAGGAAATCGAGGAAGAAGTTCGACAGAAGAAGTCATCTCGGAAACGCAAACGAGACAGCGATGCCGGCTCTTCAACACCTACAACCAGCACTCGCAGTCGTGACAAGGATGATGAGAGCAAAAAGCAAAAGAAACGTGGCAGACCTCCTGCTGAAAAGCTCTCCCCAAACCCACCAAACCTCACCAAGAAAATGAAAAAGATTGTCGATGCTGTGATCAAATACAAAGACAGGTAAGTGAAGAAAGGGACAGAGTAGCCCCTTCACTTTGTGACTGGTTCCTTGGCTGTGAGCAGGAGGATGGGGTGCAGCCAGAGTCCAGTGGGTGTCCCTACCAGACTGGCTGTCTTTAGTTGTGCTGAAGGAGAATTTGGCTAAATGACATTTTCTTGTGCCTCCTTGGTAATGCCAAAAATTAGAATAGAATGGGAGGAGTCTGTGTTCAGAGGTCTCTTCAGAATCTACATCTCACCTCATCTTGATTCTAAATTCTGTAACTTTCAACAGACCCATTTTACCAGTCATCTGCTCTCATCTAGTGAGCAAAACCACCCTGTTATGTAGTGAAGGCAAGCTTTTGTCTATAGCTTTTTATATCTCCTTGCAGACTTTATGTAGGCTTTGATTTGCTACCTATCCTCTGCCTTTCAGTTTTGTGTTCTCCGTAGGTAGTTACAAGCTCTCATCATTTAAGGCCCATTGCATTGAGTTGTTTTCAGAGTGGTATGGTATATGCAATATATAGTGCAATTGAAGCATGTCTACCTAAGAAGTATTACAGTTACCTGTGTTTGGAGGTATTTAGGATTTTGTGTAAGTCTAGAAAGCACAGTAGGGAAAAATTCTAAACTTGCTTTAGTGCCCCATTTGACTGCTTCACTAGGCCCAGCAGCTTTAGAAAGAAGTGCCTTTTTCTGAGATCTTGAAGTACTTCTTAGGAGCCCTAAACATCACCAGTAAGGGAGTTAAGACCTAGCTGATATCTAAAAAGATGGAAGGAATAGGTCTAAAAGAGATTAACCCCAAGAAATACCTGCTTTAAAAGTAAAAAAAAAAAAAAATTATGCTAGGGAAGTTTAAGTTGGCTGTATTCTTGATCAAGATAGTTTGGGTTTTTTTTTTATTTGATCTTGACTAATTAACATTTTATATTCTATTATTTCCCTCTGGCCAGATTTTATGTACAACTACTGGACCCTAAACTCAATCTATGGTTCATGTTACTCTGTTGAAAACATTTCATTTGATAAGTTACCAAATGACTTTACTTTCTGTAATTTTTAATACATTTCAGTAAGATCTGGCATGTGAAGAAAAGTTGCAGAGGCTTAGACATTATTGTACTACATATAATACTAATATTAGGGGGATATTTGGACTACCATCTTACAAGGGACATATTGCTCAGAACATTTACACTTAGTAAAGCTATAATATAAATAGTATATATTTCTTTAGGGCTTTAAAATTTAAAGAATTTCCCTACAATAATTATGTAAATTGGAAATATAAATATTGTCACCACTTTAGGGCTAAATTATGGCTTATATAGATGAAGTGACTTGCTAAGGGTTATACCACCCTTAGAAATGGGGAGCCTCACTGCTTCTCATATTCCCAAGTCATGTCCATTATCTCAACTCTTCCTGGGAATGTGCAAAGCAGGGGTTCTCAAACTAGAACCTGATGCGGCCCGCTGAGGACGTTTATGCGGCCCGCTGGGTTATGGCAAATGGGCTGAGGGGCTGAAACGGTGTGAACTTTTGTTTTTACTATAGTCTGGCCCTCCAACAGTCTGAGGGACAGTAAACTGGCTCCCTATTTAAAAAGTTTGAGGACCACCGGTGCAAAGCCTCAGGCGTGATACTATGCCTTTGTAAGCTTTTTTCAAGTATTCATGGAACCAAATGGAAGAATTATGGCCTCCTTTTATGTTTGTTTTCAGCAAATCCAAAAAATATCCCAGGTATTAAGGGTTACAGTTAGTAGTTGTAGATAGAACATTGCCTTCTCCACCAGAGGACACTGTAAAGGGAGATGTTATTGGAACATGTTTTTTATTGAAACTTAAAACTCTTTAAAACACAATTGCCAATCCCAGAATAGACAGCAGATTTCTTCAAAACTAGTGACCCAAGCAATATCATTCTTTAGGAGAGGGGAGTGGATAGTTAGACCAGGTGACCTTCAATGACCTTTTCCCATACTCATACTAATCTTCACTGATGAAGTATCTCAGGTGTTTCTCAAAATTGAGAATGAAAAGCTGAACAGATCTAAGAACATCTAAGGAGATGTTACAGAGAAGCAGATTTTGGTTCAAATGTTTGGGGAAAATTCCCAACGAGCAGTGCTGGCCACATGTGGAATGAGCTGCCTCTTAAATCACATTCTCGTGCTTACAAAAGTTCTTCAAGGAAAAGTAATAGAGAAGACTTCTGCTCCAGGATAGGTTGGGCTAGACCTTGAGAGTTCAGCTATTTCAAAGAGGCTGTACTTTTGGAACAGAAACAATATTTCCTGATCTAGGACAACCCCTTGTGGTAACTTTCCTCCATGCTGCCTCTTTGGGTCCATTGACCTTGCAGGAATTGGTCTTTTGATGACTAAATCTATTCTCTTTCATCCTTTTATTTTAAGATTATTCTTGGGTGTATTGGAGGATTCTTGTCATTTTCCCTCATCCAAATTGAGAAACATTGATAGAACTCTTATTGTGTACCCAAATATGCTCTGAGAACCTGGGACACTGATTGGATGTGTCGCATAGTAACTGTCCTTGTAAGATGTTCACATTAAAAATAATCAGCAATAATTCCAGGGAGTGTGTGCTAAAGGAGATTGTCCTTGGAGTGATAGGAGCTAATGCACTCTTGAGAGTTGGAGAATGTGTATTGGGCAAATCCCTTTTATTTTTGTGAGTCTATTTCCTTGTGAGTGCAAAGATAGGCTAAGCATGAGTAGGATCATGACTAAGGATCAAGAATGGCATAAATTTGGAAATTAGCTGTTAGAAATAGAAAATAATAATTAGGAGAGAAGGAAAGTGAGAGTTCCTCATAGCAAAAAAACCCACAGTTTTAGTGCTGTGCTGGTGAGTACAGCAATTCATTGAGGCCATAAGGATATTGTCTGAACTATTCAGTACCTTTTCTGAGGAAAAATAACCCAGGGGAGGAAAAAAGCACAGGAGGACTATAATCTGTATTTGGCCAGAGGAAGGATCAGCTTTTTTTCCCTCAAATATATTTTCATTTGTTTGTTCAACATTGTTTATTATATACATTAGGGCTGACTAGAAAATACAAAAAGAAAAGCAAGCTTCTTTCTTCAAGGAGTACATTGAGTAGAGTGGAAATTGTGGATGGATCAAGCCACATGTTGTATGGGTGTGACTTTATTCATATACATACAGGTATAGTAGGACAGGCATTAAATTAGGGGGGATTCTGCAAGGCTTCTTGTGAGAAGGGGCCTTTGAACTGATGGATTTTGTGAATGAGAGATAAGGGAGTATGTTAGAAGGATGGAAGGGGAGAAGAAGGAAGCATATATGTAAATATCTAGAATTGGGAATTACAATACAAGTGAAGTAGCCTGGTTAGAACATAAAGGGAGTAAAGGAAAAATCTAGAAACACAGGGCCTCCCAGCTGTACATCTGTCCTCATAGAAGCTTACAACTTTCTTTTGATCCTTTACTATTATTTAAGCCTTCACAGGAATGCTGTATTTAGAACATTGTTCAGTTTTGAGAGGAGTTTGGAAGGTGTGCAGACAAGCTGCAATGCTAACCACAGTTTTGTTTCATTGCCTGAGTACTTCTCTTTGCAGTGCTAGATAGCCATGCACTGGTAGTACTTAATATATGGAACAGGAGATACAAAGGCAGGGGGCACTTGGTGCTGAGGATGGTAAACAATGTCATTTCATCACCAGGGAGTGAGTGGCAGATAACATTTGGGGCTAACATGCCTTCACAAAGGAAAAGGGATTGCAGTTATATCCAAAAAGATAGTTAGGATTTGGTATCAAAAATTCAGTTCTGCAAATCTCTAAAGGCCTACTGTGTGCAAGGTCATGCACTGGATGCTGGGGAAGTGTCCACTCTCAGTGTGATATGATTGTTAGAGCACTGGACTTAGGGAGTAAGGGAGACAAGGATCAAATCAATGCTCTGCCCCTATGACCAGGGGCCAGTGCATTTGAACTCTGAACTTGGCTCCATGTTTTTAGAAGGAAATCTAGAATTGTGCAATTGAATAATTTGTGTAAAACACAGTACTAAATCATTCAGTTATTATTGTCTCACCTTTTTTTTGATGGCATTTAAATAAAAATGATCCTACAGTTATCCTTTTGAACTTTTGTTCCAATATACTTTTTGTTGTAGTATATAAACTCATCCTCTATGGACTTAATATAAGCATTCTTAGTATAGTAGAAAAGACAATGAGGATGTGAATTCCTTTGACTCTGGTTTTGCCCCTGGTTTACTTGGGATCAGATTTTGGGGTCCTTTGGTGCCGAGTTAAGGAATTTGTATTTTATACTATAGGGACAGGGAGTCTATCAAAGGTGTTTGATAGAAGAGGAACCCAGATAGGGGCTCTAATTTTTGGTCAAATGTATTTATGAGTTTTGAAAGTTTTCTACAGATCTAGGGGAAAAATTTCTGGGATTGCTCTTTTTTTTTTTTTTTTTTTTTTTTAACTTTCACTAGTATTTTATTTTTCCAAACATATATATAAAGATAAAGATAACTTTCAACATTCATTTTTTTATAAGATTTTGTATTCCCAAGACAGCAAGCAATCTGATATAGATTAAATGTGTATAATTTCCATATTTGTCGTGTCGTGCAAGAAAAATCAGACCAAAAGTATATTTCAATCTATAGTCTCTATAGAACTCTTTCTGGATGTGGATGGCATTTTCTACGGGATTATTTTATGTTGATGGCTCCATGAGCCTATCAGTGTGAACACTTACTCCCAGGACATAGGTCTCCACCCTCCTGTGTCTCTCCATCATGTGTGATATTTATCCAGGCCTTTGTATAATTACTCTACTGAAGATCTACTTCCTCTGGTTCTTCTCATGTTTCCTGGATACCTGTGTGACACTTGGGCTGTCCATGTGTTCATCTTTGCTAAATAATCATCACATATCTTCCAGTATAAGTCTAGAAAAATGTCATTGTGGGTCCAGCTCAGTTTCTCTGTTCGTTTATCAACTCTCCTGAGGACCTCCTTTTGAGTATCAAGTTATCAGTAATTAGATTCAAATTAGATGATCTACAATCCTTGTGATTCTAACTACCATCTGCCCCCTTTCCTATTGCAGGCATAGCAAAATCAGTAGGGAACTAATTCCAGAGGGTTCATATTTTTGTTGGAAGGATCACTTAAGGCCTAACACCTAGCAATAAGCTGCTCTGCAGTTAGTAAATGTAGTCCTTGGGTAGCAATGTGTCCCAAGGCCTCTACTTGAAGGCTTTTTCAGCTGGGTAAGTGGAGGGTAACTGTGGTAACTGTGATACCATGAGGAAGCATCTGAGGAAGAAACCTGGGTTAGCAATTCTAGCAGTTTCCTTGTTATTTTTGTTCTAGTGTTGATTAGTTTCTGGGCAGATTTATATTTTGATTCTTTGTCCTACTGTTTCTCTACATGCATAATATAGATGTGGGAGTACCAAGGACTACAGGGGGGAAAGAAACAACTTGAAGCATCTCTGATTCCCTCTTTGTACATCGTCCTGCTCCTGGGTCAGGTCATATCCCTTTCCACCCCTTGGTAAAAGATAAATAACTTAACCATGGCCAAAAAAGTCCAATGTGATGGCCAACTCTCTGATTTCAAGCTTCTCTCCACTTAACTAGTCTGGTTCTCAGACAGCATATGGCCTATCACTCAGCCTGCCTGGCCTTGGAGGATCTAAGCTTCTAGCCATGCTTTGGTAGTAGAGAGAAAGAAGGGGAGGAAATAAGCATAATGTTTGTGATGAATAAATACTGTGGGGGTATTGCTTTTGAGTGTGGAAAAGCCAGGCCTACACGTGTGCAGCAGGCTGATTCCAGTGCAACATTCTCTTAACAGTACACAGTCCCGTCTCATAGACATGCACAACCCCACACACCTCCAGGGGCATCAGGATTCGTCTTGTTGGCCCATGAACCTCCTCAGCCTGCCCTTGAGTTAGGGACTGACCATGAGGTGGGTTCTTGTGGCTCAGGAAGAGGAAGTGACTTGCCTTTGGTCCGAAAGCTAGAAAGGGTTGGAGCAACAGCTTGGAATGTGGGGGTGCTGCCATCAGCATCCATTCCTCCATGCATTTCCTGTAAAGATTAGAAGCCAGGAGCTTACTGCCCTGCCCAAAGTATGCAGGACAGAGAAACATCAGAGCAAGGGGGTAGAGTTGAAAAGAAGTTGAAAACAACTACTTCATGAGCCTGTGACCTGGAAATCCACATAGATCCTGAAAATGCCCTCGCTCTTGGAAGGTAAGATTTTACATTTATCTGAATTCAGAATCATCCAGTTCTATCTTAACCCATTTCCACAACCTGTTCTTTGCTACAGCAAAGCTGCCTCCCTCTGCAGCCTGCCTGCCAGCCTCCTTTGTGGCTAGGCTGGGACCTGGGGCTGCTGGGCAGTCCAGCGGTCACTCTGAGCAATTGTCTCTGAGGTAGTGTAGTTTTGGTAGCAGCCCACTAAACTGCTCTTTGTTTTTGTTTCTTATTTCTCTCTGCAGCAGAGTGACGAGCAGTGTGTAATGTGTAGAAGCTTCTCCACACTAGCCCAAAACAACATGACTTATAACTGTTGAACTATGGAAGAGCCATTTCCAATTGCACCATATTATTAAAATGGCCAGACTTGTTCTCATCTTTAAGACATGTTCTGCAGATTTTTTAAAAAAATCCTCCTTGGTCAAAAGTGAAAAGGACCTTAATGAAGTTCAGTCTGGTCTAATTCTTCCATCTTCTGTGACATCAACATCATCTGCAGCCAAACAGCTACAAACAGTCAGGAGGAGTCGTACCAGCTGCCCCCTTTGAAGGCAGGGATATCCCTCCTTCCCCAGGGATCCAGCAGCCCTTTCTCTGAGCTTTTGTAAGAGTCACATTGTCTGCTAGCAAATCTATGTTAGCGGCTGGGAATCCAGTTTAAGCAGATGAATTTTTTTTAATGACTAAGACCAGAAGGTGGCGATCTCTAACTAAATATCTTTCAGACTGGAAGCATGAACACTGAGACAATAGGAAGTACCAGCAAACTGCTCCTGCACAAATCCTGGCAGAAAGGAACACCCTAGTCTTTCTTTTTACTCAGAACTTTGATGAGTATTGAACATCCTGGCTGAAAAACATGGCATCTTCTACTAGTTCCAAGACTTGATGAAGCCTTGATAACTGAAGGAGCAGGTCAGGGTTCTGAAGAGGAAGCAAAGCCTGTTGTGACCACAGCACAAGTCCTCATGGCATATGAACAAAAGAGTAGGGAAGCATGGAGCCCTCGTTCCTTCTATGGCTGCTATCTCAGAAGCAAGCAAGAAAGGCAACAAGCTCATAGCCCTCAAATGGTAGGACAGTCCAGTAGGGCAGAGAGGCACTGAGGAAGGTTACCAACAACTTTAAGAAACAGTTAATAGTTTGGGATGGTAAACTATCTTAAAGCATAAGAAATGGTATACCTTAGGATGGTCAGCCACAGAGTTCCCTGTGATATTTAAAGCAGGGGATGCCTTGAATTAGATGATGCCATCTGGCCAGAGAAACTACCCAAAAGCTCCTAGGTGAGCAGAGTGGAAAAGAGAGGTTTTGGGCTCAGAAGACTTGGGTTTACATGCTGAACTTAATGGTGATATAACTGGGATTATGACTGAGCTGCTTCAGATTCTTTGGTTTTGTGGTTTACGTAATCAAAAGAAGAGGCTCCTAAACCTTGAGAACTAGAAGGGAACATGAAAAAATCTCTTTGTTAGCCTGCTTAATACAATTGAGGACCTTCAGCCCTAAACTGTTTGGGCTGGGACTCACAATAATACTCCCCCCTTCCTTAACTTCCTTGGACTGAAGACCAAATGCAAGAAAATGTAGTTATATGAACATTAAAACATTAGATAAATGTAAGTTATTTCAATTTATGTACAAAAGACAATCATGTGAAAGAATTTATTATGAAATGGAAAGAATTTTGTTAACATGCTGCTGTAAATGGTAAATAAACTTAATGGACAATATTGTTGCATTATAAGTAATGAAGAATGTGAATATTCAGAGAAACACAGAAATATTTGTTTGAACTGAATCAAAGTAAAGAGAGTGAACCCAGGAGAGCAGTGGACATAATGACCACAGTCATGTGAACAGGAAGACTACTCTGGGAGGTGTCCAGATCCAGAATACTAGCAGGGACTCCCATCGATTCCTTCTGATTCAAACTCAAAAATGCTCCCTTGCTCTCTGCTAAGAAATGGCACATCTCTGCACAGACAAGCACATTCGGCCACTCACAGGCACTAGATTGGGCAGTTTGATTTGACTGGTTTTTTGATCTCTCTTTTGTAAGAGATGGTTCTACATAGGGGAAGGGTTATTGTTGGGGAATGATTGTTGTATAAAACAAATTATATCCCAAAAAACTTTAAGATTTTTTGGAAAAAAAATATTTTTATTGTCAACAAAAGCTGCTGTATATCTCATTTCCAAAATTTGGAAGCAGTAATGAAGAGCATCACATTTAAGTTAAATCATTCCTGCAGAAAAGACTTTAGCAACCATTTATTCCACCTTTCTCCACGAAACTGAGGCTCAGAGAAGTGATAAAAAATGTTTCAGGGTCAAAGTAGCAGTAAACCAGTTGCTCTCCTGTGTTCTTTCTATTCTGTTGTGGGAGTCTCACTTAGGTCATGTGGCCTTAGGAAGGAATACTTAGCATCATGACCTGAGAGCTAGACTGAGTCAGGAAAACCTATATTCAGCAACCTATGTTGCGATACTGGACAAATCACTTACCTGCTCTCAACCTCAATTTTCCCATCTCCAAATAGTATTTGACCAATGTGGTTGTTGTAAGGATAAAATGAGATAAATATAAGCCACCTTAGAAACATTAAAGCATGGCTGCTATCATTTGAAAAGAACTGGTTTACCAATAAGCTAACAGATTTGGCAAAAAGCCATACCTCTTTCAGATAGTTGGCCAAGGACTATACTGCCTGGCATAGTGTTTGTGGGCAGAGCCTTTGTCCTACTTGTAACTTCTGATTCTTCATATTCTACTGCTGAAGCATATGAAACAGTTTGGGGAAGTAAGTTCCTCTTAAAAGAGAAATAAAGACACCAAAGATTAGAGGAATTTATCTCAATTTCAGTTTACCAGAAGGTCTAGGGCAGTCATAAACATGAAGCTTCAGAAGTAGCTGATACTGACAACTCATAAAGTGATTCTGAGAAACCTGGGTGTAATCAATGAGTTTGGAGAGTTAGTGTGATTGACATCGCATGTCTTTTATGGAACTGAGCACTTGCTGTTACCTTCCCAGTGATGGACAGAGAACCTTGTAACACCCTTAGAACACAAAACTTCCTTGCTTTATTCTGATGGTTTCCTGTGTCCTTTGTTGTTTGCCTACTTGTCTTAAACTGGAAGAAACTATAAGATATTCAGTTCTGTGGAAGTCTAGCCACGTACCTCTATTTGTAACAAAAAATAAAAACATTCAAAAGTTAAATGGATAATTAAGTTGTGGTTTTTGTCTGAAGAAACTATAGTTTTTATTTAATATTTCAAACCCAAGCAAAATGAACTGTGCCTATATTGTCTTAAAATCATAAATCTGAGTTGGCTGATATATCTGAGTGTGCATATTCTTACCTTTCCCACCGTAGACCTACTGTATTTCTCCTCCAGCAGTATCAGTTTCTGTCATATTCTCTTTCGTCTTTTTGTGCTATTTAGTTAGCCTAGGTCTCGGCATCTCCCTCCCTTCCCTAGTTCCCATTAGTCATACCCTGGAAATGGAAGTGTGAAACCCCTGACGTTGTGGTCATCCTTATGCTTGTTTTGTGAAGCTTGTGCTCCCCAGGAGGGTCCCAGGCAGGGGAGGAGATGGGAAGGGCCAGCTTTGGGGTTGGGTGCCTGGCTGAGCTGGTAGTTCATGCCTGGTGGGTGTGTGTCCCCTTGTTTTGTAGTAGTAGTGGACGCCAGCTGAGCGAGGTGTTTATTCAACTTCCTTCCCGAAAAGAACTGCCAGAGTACTACGAACTCATCCGAAAACCTGTGGACTTCAAGAAAATAAAGGTAACATTGCCTTCCAGATTGAAGAAAAGAGATTTCTTAGCCTATAAGCAAAAAGTCCCCAGTCCTGCCTTGTTAATAAAACATTTTTAAAATAGCCTAGACAACACCCCTACTCCTGTCCCCTAATTTTGCTCCTGTTACTTGTTTGACTAGCCATGACCTGTTATTTCTTGGGTCATGCAAGGTCATTTCAAAGGAGCCCTAACCTCATGGGCAAAGACCTCAAATGAGTTGGTGAGACTGCAGGTAGGGTTTTTCCCGTGGTCAGCAAATACTAATATGGAAAGTGCTGGGATAAGACCTGATTTAAGCCCTATGAAATAGAATGAGTTTTTCAGCAAGATAGTTAACTTTTTTTCCCCCATGCAGGAGGCAGGGTTAAATGAATTGTTCAAGATCATACAGCTAGTAAGTGTCACATGACTGAGGCTAGATTTGAAGTTGGGTCCTCCTGACTCCAGGACCAGAATTCTATCCACTGCTCCAGGACAGTTATCTTTTGAATGAGTAGAGGTATATAGGATGATCTTTGGGGGAGAGATAATTTTCTATCATTTGAGCTCTTCATTATATACCAAGTCTTGACCCTGCCTTTTCTCTCTCCCTTGTTTCCCAGGAACGGATCCGCAACCACAAGTACCGAAGTCTCAATGACTTAGAGAAGGATGTGATGCTGCTGTGTCAAAATGCCCAGACCTTCAATCTGGAAGGCTCACTGGTAAAGATCCAGCACCACAGCCTGGGAGGGGACAGATGGAAGAGCCCATCCCCCAATTTCAGATGCAGCCCAGCCTCCCTTCCTTTGTCAACAATTGAGACTAACCATGGCTGCATTTTTAACTTTTCTTGTTGGGCTCCTGGACATCTCTAAGGCTGGTGTGATCTATGCCAAGAGAGAGGGCCCCACGTGTGAAATCTAGGCCATTTGCCCCCTGACCTGAGAAAATAACTTTCACCCTACCAAAATGGTGCATGTGTTCTTCCAAAGCTGTCGATCATAAATGTCCGCATTCAGTAGAACTCTGTAGATTCATGTTCCCGCCTCTGTCCCTTCTCTCATGAATGTTGTTATAATTTCTGCTTTCCCAACACCCATGTTAAAGATATTGTAAATTCTGCCAGATTGGCTTGGTTTCAACTATTCTTCCCACTCTCCAACTCCCCTTCCCCTTAGATCTATGAAGACTCGATCGTCCTACAATCTGTGTTCACTAGTGTGAGACAGAAAATTGAGAAAGAGGATGATAGCGAAGGAGAAGAAAGTGAAGAGGAGGAAGAAGGGGAAGAGGAAGGATCTGAATCTGAGTGTGAGTTTGCCTTGATACTTCAGACTTGGTAGTAATAGTATCATAACCAGACACCTTTAGTCACACTGGAGAAACAGGAACATGAGAATGACAGGCCTGGAGACCGGCAGGGCTTGTGCAGGAAGGAATGGAGAGATCCTGTCTCTTGTGTCATTAGCAGGGGGAAGATGGGTTTTTTCTCTTTCACAATGTAAATAACCCCCAAGTTTGGGGTCCTGGGAAGTTTAATGGTTCTCATATGCCCTTTTGGTACCACCTATTCTATTGTCCTGGAAGAAGAGTGGATTTGTGGATTTATACCCTGACTTCTATGATTCAGGGAGGGCTGAAAACTGGGAAAAGAGAGGAGGTGAAAGGCTTTTGGGGATGCTCTGAGCCTATAATCAGTTTCTTCCCTTGGTCCTCAAACCCCAACAAGTACCCCCCAATCTTATACCCTATTACTCCTTCTCAGCTCGCTCTGTCAAAGTGAAGATCAAACTTGGCCGAAAAGAGAAAGCACAGGACCGATTAAAGGGTCGGAGACGCACCAGCCGGGGGTCCCGAGCCAAACCAGTAGTGAGTGATGATGACAGCGAAGAAGAACAGGAGGAGGTAAAGATCAGAGGATCTTGTTTGTAAAAGGCAAAACTGGGGTACATGTGCAGTCTGGAAGGAACATCAGCCAGAGTGCACTTTGTTGATGCTCTGCCCCATCCTTTTCAAACTCATCATTAACTCAGGGGGCCAAAACCAGAGGAAGCCTGTCAGGCCGCCCAGTCCTTTTCAACCAAGGAAATTGAGCACTGGCAAGCTAATGTGGCTTTCCTAAAGTTACTCACAGGCAGTAAGGGGCAGAGAGTTACAGTAAATGCCTGCTTAACATGGGTAAAAGTCAAGTACTTAAATCCTCTAAAGAGATCCTATAAGTTATCCTATAAAGAGATTCCCTCCCCCCACTTCAGCAAACATTTATATTTGAGAGCCTGGGTCCTTTCTAGTATAGACTTTGGTTACCAAGAACAGTAATCATTTTTAACATTCCATAGAGTAAGGTCTTATAACTGGAAGCAACCTTGGATGACCTCATAGGCCCCCAGCCCTCACTGCCCAACTCATCCTCTGATGTGGGGCAGCAGCAAAGCTTCGGTGACTTCTAGGCCTGGAGCAAGAAACCAGGGCCACTGTGACTCCAGGGGGTTTCTGGGGGGGAGGAGGGGGGAGTGATGATCTTCTTACATCTTCCCCCACCTCCTCCTTCATTATCAGACAGGATACAAAGAATTTAGTAGCCCCCACTCCTAAGGGACTGGACTATCTCAAGTTGCCATGTTGGGATAGCTGATCCTAACCGTCCCAGGACTGTTTCTGGCCCAAAAAAAAAAAAAAAAAGGGCAGAGGTAGCTTTGATCAACCTTGTTGATATCAACCAACAGTTTTTCTTGATTTATTTTTATTTAAGCCTTTTTGTCCCTCTTTTCAGTTCCTGCAGGCTAAGCTTCCATAACTTTCAACTGTAACTTTCAAGCTGGGATTTCCTATAATGTCCCCTAGGTTTTCATTGTCTATTCTGAAGATGTCATTACATTAAAAGGGTCTTTAAAATATAAATCTTTTGGGCTGATTGCTATGTTAAACTGAGACTGGGCCCATTAGGAAAAGCTAACAACCTCTAATGAAAAAAGTAACCACTGTTAAATAAGGAAACTTTTAGGATTAAAAAATCTCAGTACCTTAGCATGTATATGTCACAGAGTTACATTTCAACGGGTCTTTAAAATATAAATCTTTTGGGCTGATTGCTATGTTAAACTGAGACTGGGCCCATTAGGAAAAGCTAACAACCTCTAATGAAAAAAGTAACCACTGTTAAATAAGGAAACTTTTAGGATTAAAAAATCTCAGTACCTTAGCATGTATATGTCACAGAGTTACATTTCAACTAATCTTAAAGGAATTAGGATTAGCAAAGCAAATAGGTTCCTAATCTGTGTTTGTCATCTAAAACAGATATTTTCAGTTTAACCACTATTTCTGCCTGCCCTGAATATAAATGCTGGATATGATAGACCAGAAATGCCACAGGTTTACAAGATACCTGCATTTGTGAAATCCTGCCTAGTACCCGAGGCAGTCATCTTAGGACACAAATCCAATAAGTATTTTATTCTATTTCCCAGTAAAGGTGGAAGCCTACCCTTCATCAGGAAATTAACTAAATGTTTCTTGACACTAACTGGTCCATTTCCCCAGAAGGATAAGTTAGAATGGTGTCATCTTGTGTAATGGCAAGAGTACTTCTGTGCAGTCCCAGAACCTGCATCTGAATCCTGGCTGCTTTTCCTAAACGACCTTTGAACATCATCTTTGTGGGCCTCAGTTTCCTCATCAGTAAAATGAGGGGGTGGGATTAGATTATCTTCAAGTCCCTTCCAACCCCAAGAGTGATGTGGTGTTCTGAGCTTCCCAGATTCTGGGCAGTTCTGAGAACCCTGCCTGCCTGCCTGCCTGTGTGCTCACCAGCCTTTTTTTGTGCCCTACTTTTTAGGATCGTTCAGGAAGTGGCAGTGAAGAAGACTAAATTGGACATTCCACGGTGTAGACCCCCGAGAAAGTCCCTCTTCCTTTAGCTGTAACGGGTAGCAACAAATGTAGTATCAGACTTCAGTAAACTGTATAAAAATCTTCCATATTTATACTGCAGAGAAGATGTAGGACTGTTTGTGTCTTGCCTTGTCCTGACATCAGTAGCGTTTATAACAGCATTAACTGTTTAAAAAGGAAAAAAAAAAAAAGAATTATGAATTGGGGAACACTTGATATCTATTTTTTTCTTTTTCTGGCAGTACTGTTTCAGTTGCAGTATTGAATCACTGTAGTTTAAACTGTGGATGCATGTGTGTAGCCGTCCACTACTAGTACTGTATTTTATTCAACAGGTCAAAGTCACCAGGTCCACCTGTCCACAGGGGACACTGACCCTGGTGAGTGTGTGTGTGTCAGCGTCACTGGATTTCAGACAGTAATAAATTAAACAGAAAGACTCTCTGGTGGACTTATTATCTTTACAATATTCATGTGTTGCAGTCATTTCTATAACGCTCCGCCCTCCTCCCTCAATGCCTATCCTGCTTCCAATATAGAAAGCAGAAGAAAAAGGGGCAACTAAAAGGTACAGTGCATAGAGCACCAACTCTGGAGTCAGGAGGATCGGGGTTCAAATTCAGCCTCAGATACTTAACACTTACCAGCCACATGACCCAGAGCAAGTCACTTAACCCAAATTGCCTCACCAAAAAAAGAAAAGTAAGTTAAGGACATAAAAGCTGAAGACACCTTGAGCTTGAAAGGAGAGTTACTGCCTGAGTAGGAGGATAAGACTCCTGGTTCTGCCTTCAAGAGCAACGATTTTCTGAGGTTCATGTTCTTTTCTTTCTTTTGTTTCCCCTCAATAGTATTTTGTTTTCTAATTATATGTAAAGATAGTTTTCAACATTCATTTTTGTAAGATTTTGAGTTTTTTTCTTCCTCTCTTCTTTCCTCCATCCTCAAGAGAGCAAGCAATCTGATATAGATTATATATGTTATTTTAAACATATTTCCATATTAGTCATGTGATAAAGGAAAAATCATGAGAAAGCACAAAAAAAAGCAAGAATAGTATGCTTCAACCTCTTTTGAATCAATACTATCTCTACTGGGTTTGTATCCCAAAGTGATCATCAAAGTGAGAAAAGGACCCAAATATGCATGTTTGTAACAGTCCTTTCTGTAGTGGCAAGAAACTGGAAACTGAGTGGTCCCTATCAGCTGGAGAATGACTGATGCTGAGTGAAGTGAGCAGAACCACAATCAGGTTGATTTCAGAAAGGCCTGGAAAGACTTACATGAACTGATGCTGAGTGAAGTGAGCAGAACCAGGAGATCATTATATACGGCAGCAACAAGATTATGTGATAATCAACTGTGATTGACTTGGCTTTTTTCAACAATGAGGTGATGCAAGACATCTTTAATAGACTTGTGATGAAGTGCCATCTGCATCCAGAACTGTGGAGACTGAATAGGGATCAAAGGCATAGTATTTTCGCCTTTTTTGTTGCTGTTTGCTTGGTTGGGTTTTTTCTTATGTTTTTTCCCTCTTGATCCAATTTTTCTTGCGCAGCATGATGAATATGGAAATATGTTTAGAAGAATTGCATGTTTAACCTATATCAGATTGCTTGCTATCTTGGGGAAGTGGGAGATGAAAGAGGAAAATTTGCAAAGGTGAATGTTGAAAACTAGCTTTGCATATATTTGGAAAAATAAAATACAATTTAAAAATAATATGCTTAAATCTGCATTCAGTCTCTATATAGCTCTCTGGATGTGGATGGCATTTTCCATCCCAAGCCTATTTAGAGTTTTCTTGGATCATTGTATTACTTAAAATAGCTAAGCCTATCAGAATTAATCATCACATAATCTTGCTGTTACTGTATATTTAATGTTTTTCTGGTTCTGCTCACTTCGCTCAGTGTCACTTCATGTAAATCTTTCCACGCTTTTATGAAATCAGCCTGCTATTCAACAATTCTTAAGAAGATAATATTCCTTTATATGAATACATACCATAAATTATTGAGCCATTCCCCAAATGATAGGCATCCATTAATTTTGAGGTTCATGTTCTAAAGCCTGGTGGTGCTTGGTAAGAGGGCAGTCTCACCTCTGCCTGAATGAGAATCCTCTACTAATCTATAAGCAGGTGGTCATCAAGTCTCCATTTGATCTCATAGTTGATTGTTCTATTTCCAAAGACAGAGTCTTTCAGTCCAAAGTACTGGTCACTTAAGCTTTTCCCAAGGTAGATATATGTTCTTAGGGGGTCTCCCCATCCTCCAGATATTTACTTACCAACTTTAAGTCTTAGGAGAGTCTTAAGATCAAAGATTTAGACCTCTGAACATGGACAACATTTTTTATCATGGCATTGCCCAGCTGGGTCAATGCAGATGAAGGACAGGAAGACCCAAAAGCAAATTTCTCTTTAGCTGTGTGATGCTGCATAAGTCACTTTTGTTTGCCTGTTTCCTGATATAAAATGGGGATGATAATAGCAGCCTCCTCTTATACTTTTTTCAAGGATCAAATGAAATGGCACATTTAAAGTATTATATAAATGCTAATATTTATAAGGCTAAAAAGTTATTGCATAAAATAGATTTCATAGCTAATGTTATTAGCATGCAGCATATGTAGTTTTAGGATTTATGGTACCTCTTTACATGTCTCTTCAATCTTCCCAACCACTTCAAGTTAGGGACTTTTATCTCTTACAGCTGATAAGAGGCTGAGAGAACTTAAACAATCTGGGTCACATGGATAGTGTCCAAAGTAGGATTTGAACTTTCCTATTCCAAAGTTAGCATCCTGTCTTCAGACATTAAATATGAGGGATCTTAGGTGCCAGAGCAGAGGTTAGCAAGCATTACATTTAATTTCAAGATTTTTTAAATTTGTATGAATGGCTGACCTCACACTCTTAGCAGCATCCCAGTCCTTAGCGATATTTTATAGGTAGCTGGTGTCTTGGATTTCCTTTTAAAAATCCCAAGTATTCCATAAAAACACCACTTTCCCCACCCCAATCCCATCAAGTATCTGTGAAGTTACAGAAATGCATGTTTCCATCCAAAAATCCATGAAAGCTAACTGCTCCCTCAGGCAGCAGTAAATAGGGCAGAACTGAGAGCAGCAAATACTTTGGCAAATTCATTTTGCAGAGAAATTCATTCCTGCCCATTTTCTTAGCTCCTTATCACTTTGTCATGATGTGAGGAGGCTGGGAAGACAATCTGCTATCCACCAGTGCTGCTTGTTTCTCCTAATCTCAGTCCAGCAAATTCACAGCTTTCCTTACAAGTCTGAATTTGTTAGGCACATCTTCACCTAAGATACTGCAGTCTGCATAGCTAATGGATCCATTTATTCCTCTCTTTCCTTCAGACCAATCATAGCCTAGAATCTTTTCCTTATTTTAGTGGAAGAGAAAGCCTATGTATGAGGCAGAAGCAGCTGGCAGTCCATATCCAAATTGGCATCCCCAGTCTAAGAAACAGATTGCTCGGCAGCTTGTACAAGGATGGGCCGAGATTACCACGTGATATGAATGTCTCCACACGTTGTATGTATACATTTGCCCAGGACCAAGTGTCTTTGGATTTAAATGCTTTTTCATTTATGATAACTACTCAAATACATAGAAAAGGAACTAGGCTTGGATTCATAGATGGAAGCTACAAGGAAAATTTCATCTCTATACAAAGAATTTCCTAATAATAACAATGGGAATGGGCTAGCTGGGGGTAGGGAAATAGGGGAAAGATGGGGAGACCCTTTAAGGGTCATAAACAGTGATTGGACAATTGCTAAGTAGACAAGACTTCAGGTAATGGTGGTAACCTCCAGGGTAACAACAATGAATTTCTGTGCTCTGATGTTACAAGGAAAGTGGATCAAGATGAAAATTTATGATGGACTTTATTTCCCCTTCTATATGACCTAACCCTTTGAAACATCATCTTCCTTCTTCAGAGAATTCCTTCCCTTTGTCAAGGTCATTTCAGTTTCTCAACTTGTGAGTTACTCCAATGCCTGTCTCTTCCAGGAGTTTGTTCTATCAATGACCGATCTTCCTCTGTCTCATCTTCAACCTTTCCCAAAGGATGCTTTCCCAGTTACTTTATAATCATGCTCAGGCTTCCAGTTTTTAATTGTTAAAAAAAAGATTGATTAACCTTTATATCCTCAAACTATTATCCTATATCTCTTCTCCCCTTTGCCAAACTCCTAAAAAGCTGCCTCCACTTGTTTATTGCCTATTTACCCAATCCTGAATATCTTTTTTTTTCCCCTGAGGCAATTGGGGTTGTGTCACACAGCTAGGAAGTATTCAGTGTCTGAAATCAAATTGGAACTCGGATCCTCTGATTTCAGGATTGGTGCTCTGTCCACTGTGCCACCTAGCTGCCCCATGAATATCTTTCAAAAACTTCTGAACATTGGCCCTTGAACACACTGCTGATATCTCAAGGGTCACCATTCACTCCTATATTGCTTTTCCCATATTCTTCTTCACCCTTCTGTACTGTTGTCTGCTCTCTCCCCACTTCCATACTTTTTTTCTCTTGATTTCCTTGAGATATACCTATGTCTCTGTGTTTTTTGTCTCTCTTCTATCTTACCCATTAATAACTCTTTCCGTCCCTTCTATTCTTTTTCTCTTCCTCCCTTTTCCCTATTTTCCTCTGTCTTCAACCCCCCCCCAACTGTCTGCTGCCTTTTTTTAATTTTTATTTTACCTTTCCTGTAGGGGTATAGAGACAAAGGTCAGAATTTAGCAAGAAAACTGTTGCCTAAGGTTCAAATGGGTAACATGAGCTTCACCATAGCCCCAGAGGCTGTGGGTCAAGGTACTGAACTCTGAGAAAGAAGGGAGGATGGCCAGGTCCAGATCTTTGAGACAAATCACTGGACTGACCCTTCTGAGATCATGAAGTGAACAGAGATGGGGGGGTTTCTGAACCAGAACTGGCAGTGAAAGTGAAAAGCAATTTCTTCCTCTGAGCTCTGGGTGTTTGGAATATTAGTGTTGTATGAGTGTGGTATGAATGACTGGGGGGCTAAGGATGGCCAGGAGGCACCACTTCTTCCAGAGAAAGCTGCCTGATTTTTTTTAATAAGGACTGAAGGGCAAGAGAATAAGGGAAAAGAGAGTCATTCTTATTAGGAGCTCTGCTAGAGAATTAACCAGCTTGGTGTGTGATTTGGGGGAAAGGTTTCTGCAAGAGAGATAATGGAGATATGTAAACATGGGCACAGGTCCAGCAGACAGGTTAATTTAGTGGATGCAGATTTCAGAACCTATAAGCTTGAATAGACACATCCATCCTGTGTGTGGGCATCCCAGTTAGGGATGACTGACTCCCTGGGGCCAACAGTTTGAATACTTCTATTGCTCAGGGCTTAAGACAATACCCAGAACAGAAGAGGAGGTACTTAATAAAAAAAACTTAGTGTTTAATTTTCCCCTGGAGTACTTTTTAAGAACTGAAGGTAGTAGAGATTCCCAGGTCTTCTAAGGAATTTTGCTACATATCCTAGTCGCAAGGATTAGGGAATTTTTTTTTTTTTAATCGTATTTTATTTTTCCAAATACATGCAAATTCAAATCACATTTTAAATTCATCTTTGCAAATCTTTCTCCCTCTCTTCCCCTTACTCCTCTGCAAGGAATTTGGATTATTGTATAATTCTTTTAAATATTTTCATATTCATTATGTTGTTCAAGAAAAATCAGATCAAGAGGAAAAAACAAACTATAAAAAAAAAGATGTGAAAGTACTATCCTTTGATCCATATTCAACCTCCATAGTTCTCTCCCTGGATGCAGGGAGATCCCACATCTATTGGAATTGCCTTGAATCACCACATTGTAAAGACCCGAGTCCATCACAGCTGATCATCACATAATCTTTTTGTTGCTGTGTACAATGTTCTTTTGGTTCTGCTCACTCCACTCAGCATCAGTTCATGTAAGTCTTTCTAGACTTTTATGAAATCAACCCTCATCATTTTTATGGAACAATAATATTTCATTACATTCACGTACCATAACTTTATTCAGCCATTCCTCAGCTGATGGACATCCACTCAGTTTCTTGCCATTATAAAAGGGACTGCTACAAACTTGCAACGTAAGAGTCCTTTTTCAAAGATGCTTTATTATTCCTCTTTATTTCACCTTAGAAACAAGTTCTGGAGTTCACCTTTGGTGACTTTTCCTGGTATGGGGGTAAGCAGTATGGTGCCCTCAAACTCAGAAGGAAGCCAACAAGGCTAGAAATACCCATCTGGGAATTACCTTTGATCACCTGTCTTCAGGAAAAGAAACAAAAGCCAAGAACATAGTCAGGAGCTTAAAGTCCTCCCTCCAGGTTACCTAAACGATCTCACGTTGCTTGCTTCCATGTGCATGTAGTCAACCTAGCTGCTCCCAGAGAGTTGACTTTGGCAGTGCTCCACCAAAGCATTAGAAACCACTCCCCCCACTCAACCCAAAGAATGGGTAGTTTTTTCTGGTTCAGTCACCAAATGGGAAATAATAAGGGAGTTGGACTTGGCTCTGTCTCTACCACATTTTTCATAATCTTGCCTCCTTATAATAATTCAATGGAAGGCAGCCTCCACTTGTTTTTCCCTATCAGCCTTTCAAATACTTGAAGATTTATATCCCTCCATAAGTCTTCTCCAAATGCCCTCATCCTGAGGGCCTCTGAACATCCTGGTCAGTGTCCTTCCTTGAATATTCTTCCAGATGAGTCCTAGCAAGGGTAGAGCATAGTAAGACTGTCCGTTTATTCATTTGGGATAATGTGCTTCTGAAAGTTTATTTTGCAGAAAAGGAAACTAAATCACAGGGAAGAAAAGTATCTTAGTCAAGGCCATATAATAACGCAGTAATGATGTAGCTGAAAGTGAGCAGCTATTAGGTTAGAAAAGGCCTTAAGCCAGTTCCAATGGTCTTGTGATGAAGAGAACCATCTGCACCCAGAGAGTGGACTGTGGGAGCTGAGTGTGAGTCACAACAAAGTGTTTTTACTCTTTTTGTTTTCTTGCTCTTTTTTTTTTTCCTCATTTTTCCCTTTTTGATCTGATTTTTCTTGTGCAGCATGATATTTGTAGAAATACAAATGTTCTATACATGTATAGGAGAATTGCACATGTTTAACAGATTACTTGCTGTCTAGGGGAGAGGATAGGAAGGAAGGGAAATTTTAAGAGTGAATGTTGAAAATTATCCATGTATATATTTTGAAAATAAAAAGATTTTAAAAATCATAATAACCCAAAAAAAGGCCTTAAATAGTAACCTAAGTGGGTACTACTCATACTAAAAAACGACTGAGGTAACCATACAGCAAGGTCCCCTCCTTCCAGATGACTGAAAGACTAGATGTGAGAGGTGGTCACTTCAGAGCCTCAGTTTTAGAAGAGGTGGAAGATTGCTGGACTTTAAATGTCAACAGCTCCTGTTCACGGGTGCTGGGCACCTATGTCTGTCCTTTTCTGGTAAACACACAAGGTGTACTCTGGACACAAATAGATGACACAGGCTAGCAGGTTCCCAAATGTGCCCCCTGACCACAGGTATTGTTAGGGTCAGGGAGTCCTGTGGTACCGATAGAGCCTGCTAAACAGACTTGGTGGGATTTTAATTTCCTGGTGCTGTTAATGACGAAGCAAAGCAGAGCCTGGGACGGATGCTTGGCTGAACTATGAGCCCTCTGGGCCTTCTTTGCTAGTCTGTTTTGAATTTCTGAGCCCTTTTCTCTACCTGAGTTATTGCCTTAGAAGGACCTCATAAGTTAGACCACCAATAATTCTTTTCCTTGATCCCTGGGCCCTCCCTTCTCTCCCTTTCTCACACATCTTCCTCTCTCTCTCCTCTGGACTCAGATACCCAGTCTCCAACTAGAAAGGATCATCCAAGGGCATCCAGTCCAATCCAGAAATGGCAAAAATCCCCTCAACATCCCTGCCAAGGAGGTACCTAGCCTCCACTTGTTGGCCTCAAATTGTGATGGAGAGAGTTCATTCCTCCAAAGCAGGATACCTGCCTTTCTGACATTTTCTACCTGTTTCTCCTAGTAACTTGCCTTAAGAACAAACTTTCCTCTTTGAGATTAGAGCTCTTCAGATAATTGAAGGCAACTGTGTCTTTTTACACTTTTTCTCCTCCCCCCTTTTAATTCTCCCTTCTCCCATTCTTTCATCCTTATCTCTTTCCAGTCCCCCACCCCCATACTGCTCGTGGGCCATTTTTTTTTTTCTCAGAAGATGACTAAAGCTCCCCATTGGAACCCTTGTTAACATCTTAATTTGTGACACCTCTCTGGAGTATTTGGCTTTTAAAAGAGAAGCACAGGGAATACATAGGCAATACTCTAAAGAAAATCTCTAATAATGGGAATTTCTAGCACTGCGGATTGATATGAATAGAGACATATGGGACAGGAGGGTATCCTGGGAGGAAGCCACATCACATCACACTAGGTGGGTCACCTGCCCAGTCTGCCTTGATTTTAAGCAATTAGTAACACAAACAACAATGCAACAAAAGTTCTTTCAAAGAGACTCATGAGAGCTGATACAATCAAGTGTGTTTATTTAATTTAGATCGAAGTCCAGTAAGGAAGGGAGAAGGGGAAGCAGACCTCAAAAAGCCCATTCACTTTGCAGCCTTTGCCAAAAAAAAATCTCTTTGGTGAATTTAACATCAACTGGTCTTTTTTTTTTTTTTTTTTAAAGAAAGTAAACACTAATCAAACTTTTTTATTCAATTTAATTCATCAACAGGCATTTATGATGGCCCTACTATGTACTATGTATTGTGTTAGGCACTAGGGGTACAAGATAAAAATGAACCCATTCCTGCCCTCAAGAAGTTCATCTACTTTTGATGAGTAAAGTTTGATGGGTAGGAGGAGTGGAGAATGTGCACAAAATATCTAAGGAAAAAGACATGAGTCTACTACAAAGGATGGTGGCTAAGTTAAACAAGGCTTCTGCGAGGCAAGAAAGAAGAACAGAGAGGGCTTACTAGGAACACCAGACGAGTTAACGTGGCCAGATATGAATTAACTTCTCAGCTCCTTCATCATAGTCAGATTCTGACATCTTGCTGCTTTGGGAATTAAAACTCCCCTATACTTCTCTAGAAGGAGATTTGAATATTCAAGAAGTGTCCTTGAATCCTCTCTATGGATGTGTGTAAGCAGATGGCTCCACCTATCATGTGCTTCTGCAGTAACTTACATCTTTGGTGAGAAAATAAGGGAAGAAATTCCCTTGTGGCATCCTGGATAAAGGTGCAAAGAAAAAGATCTAGCATATCCTCAAGAGGTCTTGTATCAAATGCTTTTGATAATACCTAAAAACCTTTAAAAATGTCTTTGAGAAGCTCCATGAATAGTAATATGCTAGAAGGACTTTTTCCAGTTGTATCCCATTTGGGGTTTTCTTGGCAAAGACACATCATTTAATTTGCCATTTCCTTCTCATTTTACAGATGAAGAAACTGAGAATAAGTAAGTGACTTGCCCAAAGTCCCAGAGGTATTAAATATCTGGATGAATTTCAACTCACAAAAATGAGTATTCTAGACTTCAGGCCCAAATGTTCTATCCACTCACTACACCAACTAGCTGCTTAAATAAGGAGAGTGACTTTAAAAAAGTAACCTTGCTTTCTATAGAATTACAGAATCTCAGAGGTAATCTTATCCAGGGATCAACCCTTTTAGCCTTCACTTCGAAACTCCCATTTACAATGAATTCATTATCCCAAGTGGACAACTGAGCCTAGATTTCAATAAAACACTTCTCTTCACTGTGTATGAACACTCCACGTAGACATGACCGTGAGGTAAAAAGGCTGTTTTTAAATTTTCAGGTTGTTCCAGGTATTAGGGGATTTTCCCTTGCATCTTATTAGTCCTAATTTAATAATAATAATAATAATAATAATAATTAGTCCTAAATTTTCTCTTGCTGCTCTTAATTGTGCCCCCAGAGACCACACAGTAAGTTCATTCACTCTTTCACAGGACAGACTTTTAAATCTCTGAAGACAGCCTCATTGTCTTGTTAAACATTCTCCACTCCTTAGACTGATCCTTGTATATTCTGATTGAGCCATTTTATTGGCTTTAGTCTTATCCTGATCCTGATGTCCAAAATATTAACTGTGCCTTCCTTCTAGTTGTGAGTCACCAGCAAATTTATAACCGTCCCATCCATGCTTTCAGCAAAATCACTGATAAAACAAAAACAAAACCCCGTTGAACTCAATTAAGCAAAGGACAGGGTCCCAACTGAAATTTTCCCTCAAGGTAGGAATGTCAATGATGTTTTAGTAATCTCTGGGAATTTGACAGCTCACTGTAGATAAGGACTAAAGACCTCAAATCCCCTCTAAGCTTTGTATAAATCCTGCCTCTCTCCCATTATCTCCACTTCTAGTTATTATATGGGTGATTTAAGGCAAATCTGGATTACAGCAATCCAGTAATAAGATCTAGTAAATACCCAGACTAATTCCTGGGGCAAGCTCCTGTAAGACTTGTTTCTAAGCATTTCCCAAGTTTTCTCCCTCATGCACACTCATTGCTTTCAGCCTAGCTCAGAGTGCACTATAAGGAAGTTATAAGGAGTTAGCAAATTAATGTTGCCTAGAAATTCAGGTCCCTTAGGAAGGTTTATCCCTATACCTAAGCGTATGAAAAGAAAAGGGGAAAAAAAATTTTTTTTTTCAGAATCCTTGTGCTTGGCAGCTTAATCTGAAGTCTTTGAACAGATTTTCAAGGGATCTGCAGACTTGGATAGGAAAAAAAAAAAAGCTTTTATTTTCATTAACTCTTAAACAAAAGCATTTTCTCTCGCTTAAACACAAGTTAATTTGCTGGTAAATCAATTAATTAAAATTCTGACAAGGAGTTCATTAGTTTCACTCAATTTCCAAAGAAGACCACAGGGCACAAAGGTGGCTAAGAATTCCTGGTCCAAAAAGTACCAAGATTGTTAAAGGGAAGATGTGAAGAAAAGGTCAAGAGTAAGTCTGAGCAAGTCTTAGCAAAACTGGAAAGTTTTTCACTTTCTCTGGTCTTCTGATTCTCAAGAACAATTGCTCTTTTCTCTTATATGTGAATGACAATGTTGCTACTGTCTTTGGTGCAATGGACCAAACTGGTCTCTGACCTGGAATGGCTGGACCGAACAGAGAAAGCTAGATATAGGAGAGTCAGGAATCAAACAGAATTTAATTTCAAAGTGAGGGAAATGGCTTGCAAGTAAGGAAACAGTGCTGGACCCCACTCCTAGTGGTGGACCTGTTAGTGTGGCCAGATGTCAATACTTATACCAGCAGCTGCACAGTGATCTGTAGCTTGGGCTATGTGGGGTGCAGTATGACATTTGATTCATAGCAGGGCTTCATGATCAGATCAGAACTTATCCAAATTCATAAAACACAAAACACCTGGTTCTGGTCAAAGCCATATAACAACATATGAAAAACTTCTGATTTTGCTGTAGCTGAGATCATCCAGAGGGTGAATGCAAAGAATTGTAGTGTCAAGCTCAGGTACAACTTGTTTGCTGGGTTTTAGTGCTGAAAAAACAGGGTCTTTTGTGTTTTATCTCTTCCACCTCAAAGAACAAAGATGGGTAAAGTACTGGTCTGGTAGTGATAGTCTTTGTGTCTCATGCAAGGCATCTGATCCTCGGTTCTCTGTTTTGTTTTGAATATGTCAACATCAACTGGAGTTGCCAGGTTTTTAGAAGTAATCTTAGCCAGATAGACTCTTTATATGAGTTTCTCCTACCACAACAGAGGTCTGGCCCGTGACAACAAAGATTAATATTCCAAAACTGAGTTTCTGATTTCTACTTTTTAAACTGGAGTGAGTTCTGATAAGATGTAGGAAGAGAGACTTCTCTTCTACCCTAATATTTGAATACTTATCAAGAATTGTTTGCATATGTCCCCCAAAATTCAGAAGACATTGTTTATGAAATCATTTCCTTTCAAAAGGATGGTTTGAGAGAGGTGGTGGTCAGAAGCAAAATACCGGGGAAGAGGGAAGAGAGAAAGGAAAAAGAAAAGCATAACTTGGGGTAAATGAGATGGCAGGAAATACAGAATTAGTTATTTTAACTGCAAATGTGAATGGGTCAAAATTTCCCATAAAACGGAAGCGGATAGCAGACTGGATTAAAAGCCAGAATCCTACAATGTGTTGTTTACAAGAAACACATTTAAAGCAGAGGGGTACATACAGAGTGAACGTAAAGTAAAGGAGCAGAATCTATTATGCTTCAGCTGAAGTAAAAAAAAAAAGTAGGGGTAGCCATCCTTATCTCAGATCAAGCAAAAGCAAAAATTGATCTTAATTAAAAGTGATAAGGAAGGAAACTATATCTTGCTAAAGGGTAGCATAGACAATGAAGCAATATCAATATTAAACATATATGCACCAAATGGTGTAGCATCTAACTTCCTAAAGGAGGAGTTAAGAGAACTGCAAGAAAAAATAGACAGCAAAACTATAATAGTGGGAGATCTCAACCTTGCACTCTCAGAATAAGATAAATCAAACCACAAAATAAAGAAATAAATAAGAAATTATAATTAATAAGAAAGAAGTTAAGTAGGTAAATAGAATTTTAGAAAAGTTAGATATGATAGATCTTTGGAGAAAATTGAATAGAGACAGAAAGGAGTTTACTCTCAGCAGTTCATGGAACCTCTTGAAAAATTGACCCTATATTAGGGCATATAGACCTCAAAATCAAATGCAAAAAGACAGAAATAGTAAATGCATTTTTTTCATATCACAATGTAATAAAAATCACATGCAATAAAAAGCTAGGGGAAAATAGACCAAAAAATAATTGGAAATTAATTTAATCCTAAAGAATGAATATAATCAATAACTTCACCCAAGAGAATGACAACAATGAGACAGCATACCAAAATTTGTGGGCTATAGCCAAAGCAGTTATTAGGGGAAATTTTATATCTCTAGATGCTTACTTGCATAAAATAGAGAAAGAGAAAATCAATGAATTAGGTTTACAACTAAAAAAGCTAGAAATAGCTTTCAATAAAATTGAAAGTAAGAAAACTATTGAATTAGTAAATAAAAGTAGGAGTTGGCTTTATGAAAAAACCAATGAAATAGAAAAAGTAAAAATCAATTTGCTAGTCTCAAAAATGAAAAGGAAGAACTTTCCACCAATGAAGAGGAAATTAAAGCAATAATTAGGAGTTATTTTGCCCAACTATATGTCAATAAATTTCATAATTAAGTAAAATAGAAGAATACTACATAAAACATAGATTGCAAGGGGCAGCTAGGAGGCGCAGTGGATAGAGCACAAGCCCTAAAGTTAGGAGGACCCAAGTTCAAATCTGGTCTCAGACACTTAACACTTCCTAGCTGTGTGACCCTGGACAAGTCACTTAGCCCCAATTGCCTCAGCAAAACAAAACAAAACAAAAAATAGATAGATAGATGATAAATAGATGGATAGATAGATAGCCCAGGGACTATCTAAATAGTCCCATTTTAGAAAAAGAAATAGAACAAATTGTTAAGGGACAGGTCAATTCTCCAAGAGCCTGTGGATCATAGCATCTGAAGGAGTTGCAGGGCAGCCTTTGCTGACACAGGTGCTGCGGACTGGGAATGAGATAAATTGGAGGTAGAGGGAAGAGGAGAGAGGTCAGAGAACAGCAACTGCCTCTCAGTTTCCTTGTAACATCCTAGGACCAGATGGATTTACATTTGAATTCTAAGAATGAGATTTAGGCATAAAGAATGAATTCTACCAAACATTTAAAGAACAATTAATTCCAATGCTATATAAACTATTTAAAGGGGAAAAGGAGCCCTTTTATGACACAGAGATGGTGCTGATAGCTAAACCAGGTACAGTAAAAACAAAGAAAATTATAGAACAATTTCCCTAATGAATATTGATGCAAAAAATCTTAAATAAAATATTAGCAAAAGAGATTACAGAAAGTCATCCCCAGGATAATTCACCACGAGCAAGTAGGATTTATACCAGGGATGCAGGGCTGGTTCAATATTAGGAAAACTATTAGTATAATTGAGTATATCACTAACCAAACTAACAAAAATCAAATGATTATCTCAATAGGTGCAGAAAAAGCATTTGATAAAATCCCACATCTTTTCATATTAAAAACACTTAAGAGTGTAGGAATAAATGGACTTTTCCTTAAAATAGTCAGTGGCATCTGCTAGCATCATATGTAATGGGGACAAAGTAGAACCATTCCCAGTAAGATCAGAGATGAAGCAAGCTTGCCCATTACCACCATTGTTATTCAATATTGTATTAGAAATGCTAGCTTTGGCAATGAGAGAAGAAAAAGAGATTAAAGGAATTAGAGTAGGTAATGAGGTAACCAAATTATGCACTCTTTGTAGATATCATCTGCATGGTATACCTAGAGAATCCCAGAGAACCAACTAAAAAACTACTAGAAAAAATCCACAACTTTAGCAAAATTGCAGGATACAAAATAAATCTACATAAATCATCAGCATATTAGCAACAAAGTCCAGCAGCAAGAAATAAAAAGAGAAATTCCATTTAAAATAAAATCATTCCCTATCATCATTTTGGTTGTGAGCCAGAGGAAAGAAAACCTTTTGAGACAGAATTGGAGATAAGCCCAGCAACCATGTAACTGGCAAACCATATGCACCACAGTGGCCACTCTTCCTCCCTGCTTCTACCTTTACCTCAGTGAGCTGATTGATGAGTCATTACCACTCCTCCCAGAAAGAATTTAAGCACATTGAGGGCAGGGACTTTCATTTTTGTCCTAACAAAATGTTTAGCACATCATAATGAGCATTTAATAAAATCTTAGCTGATGGGTGTTTCCAGGCATGCTCCTAATTACATTTTTAATTCTGTGACTAACTTCTGGTTCTAATTTTGGTGATGATTGCTTCAAATATTTAGAAAATAATGTGAAATTCTGTTATAGTTTTAATCTACTTCAGTGATCCTCAAGGAATTTGTTAGAGAATCCTTCAGGTGGTCCTGGGGCATTAGGATATGAATATTGTATAATATGATTAGGTTGATAATCTTATATTTAGCAGAGTTTTTGAAATTGCAGATCTTATATTCATTATTTTATCCTAAACTTTAAAAATATGAACAAAAACATTCATATCTTAAAATGCTACATAAATCACAAACTTCAAATATACATTTTTTAAAAAATTAAGTTAAAAAAAAAGTAATAAGAAAATACTGTCTCTTATATCCCCTTCTGATTTCTTTCTCATCAATACTGTAAGTTGGTTTTTATCTCTTGCTCTCTCTTTTTAAACAATATTTGATTATTTTCTCTACTTAAAAATAATTACCATTGTTAGGTGAAAGAAGTTTTTCATTCTATCAGTCAAAATCAAGTATAAACAGAACTCATATATCTTCTTGAACCAGTCAAAGCCATTGTGTGAGAAACTTGGTTGTACCACAAGGAATTAATGTAAAATAATTAGTAATCTTGAAAATCAGTGTGAATCTGAACTTCTGGAATTATATAAGCTTGACTATATATAGTGTTACAACTTTGAGGAACAAAAGTAGGACTGAGATGTGTCAGAGGGGAAATGCCAAGGAAGATCATGGATTCTAGACATCTTGGAATAGAAGAATTGGACTAATGAAAATCCTGAGAAAAAGTTGGCTCTTTCTCCAATTTCCCCTCCTGATATTTGTCTATGACACAATATATTCTGTTCTTTCATTATCCAAATGTTTCCAGTAAAAGGAATTTTTCCTTGACCACTAAGAAGCAGGACTTAGAGATAGCTATAGTTGTGAAATTAGATAATCCAACCTCTCCTTAATTATTAAGAATTTTCCTAAATGGGCTTCAAAGTGAAATTGAACTCAAAATTTTTCATCAAAAATGAATTTCCTAAAGTCAAAAAGGAAGGGACTGCATAAACCTTATTGTCCCATAGGCTTAAAATGAGAAAATTTATAATAAAAGAGTATAATACATTTATATAATACACAATATTTGTATATACATTGTAAAATACACAAATATACTATTAATATTTTTTGTAGAGAAAGGTGATTTTTTTTTCCTGACATCATCTTTGAGGTCAAATCTTAGTGTTGGAATTACAGAGTTATAGGTAAAGAGTTTTGTAGTACTTAATATATTACCTACTGTTTTCCAAAAAGATCACACTATTCATATATAGTTCCTTCAGAAGTATAATCTGTCTCACATTTGTCTTTTTGTCTCCAGGGCCTAGCATAATACCTGCCAAATAATAGGTTCTTAATAAATGTTTGTTGATTGGTTGATGATGATGATGATGAAGGAAAAAGGCAAGAATGAGTTATTTAACCATATATTGTAAAAGCACCTTGACCAAGGCATCACCTTCTACATGGCCTCTCTTTGGTTCCAGTTTCTCTGGACTATAGGTGACTATATTTTATTTACAATTCATTGTTTAAAAGTATTGCTTATGGAATCAAGGGCTATAGTCTGTTCAGCGACCAATAATAACTCAAGAAGATTGATGGTAAATCACATCTCCATCACTCGACAAAGTTGAAAGATTTGAAGATCTGGAATAGTTTTTTGATCATATTGATTTGTTTCAGAGGAGGGCATTTCCTGGGCAGGGGTGAAGTAAGACAGTGCTCTGATCATAAGTGGGGGACAGTGATTGTGATGATAAAATCAGAAAAGAGAATCAATAAAACATATTGAAATATACTCAATTTAGAAGGGTACACAGAAGCAGAGCAGAAGTAAATTTAATATTTACTTTTTTTTTCATTTTCTATTGGAATGATTTTTTTATTATAGCTTTTTATTTACAAGATATATGCATGAGTAATTTTACAACACTGACAATTGCCAAGCCTTTTGTTCCAATTTTTCTCCTCCTTCCCCTTCCCCCCCTCCCCAGATGGCAGGTTGACCATTACATGTTACATATGTTAAAGTATAAATTAAGTACAATATATGTATACATGTCCAAATAGTTATTTTGCTGAACAAAAAGAATCAGACTTTGAAATAGTGTACAATTAGCCTGTGAAGGAAATAAAAAATGCAGGCAGACAAAAATAGGGGTATTGGGAATGCTATGTAATGGTTCATAATCATCTCCCAGAGTTCTTTTGCTGGTGTAACTGGTTCAGTTCATTACTGCTCTATTGGAACTGATTTGGTTCATCTCATTGTTGAAGATGGCCACGTCCATCAGAATTGATAATATTTACATTTAAAAAGACACATAACCTACAATTAATAAATTCACCATTTCACAATATTCTTTTTCTGTTCTTTGTATATGGGTGGGGTTACCCTAAACAATAATCCCAAACCACTTAAAATGAATGATAAGATAACACACCTTGACATATTTATCAACTGAGAACATATATCAGTAGTTTATTTAGTGTGAATTGGGGAAAATAAACTGGTAATACCTCTTTTAGATCAACAGAAGATTTGTTTGGATTGGCTGAATATCTTGATCATGTTCTCCAGGGTTTGAATTTTTTAAAAGCCCCTGATTTAGACAGAATTGGTGATAGGAACTTTTTTTGTTATTGATTATGTTGTTTGTCCTTCATTTTCAAAGACCATGACATCATGGAGATGATACCATGACATGCAAGTGAGTTGGATTTAAGTGAGTGAGGGCTGTGCAATCACCAATCTCACTTTCTCCTCCAGAGCCATCTGGTTCCAGTGACAAGATATAGATTAGGACTTGAGATGGCAACCTAAAGGGGAATTTTCCAGCCAAACCCCTGAAAAAGAATTGACCTTGGTCAGAAGATCTCTACATTTTAATGGATTAGAAAGATTCTGTATTTCCCATTTCCCCATACTCCATCCCTATGACATCATGGGCTATCAGCACTTTCTACATTGGAAGAACAAACTGTGTGCAATGAGGAAAAGATTATAAGGACCTACAAAGAGTCTCAAAGAAAAGCTAAGCATTCCCTAAGAGAACATCACTAAGATTCCAGTCAGAAGTCTGTCCAGACCTGTGGGTTCTTCCTTTACCTCAATAAGCTTGAGGCCCCTTTCTCTGATACTCTGTATGTCCTTGTGGGAGAGTGGGGTATGGGTTTTGGGGAGGATATTTGCACCAACTGTTCTTATTATTCACCTTAGTATTATTTTTTGAAAACTAGTATTCAGTTCAATTGACTAATATCAACTGATTATCATAGTGGAAAATACACTATATATGAGAATTTGGAACTCAAAATTTGAAAACAATTGTTTTTACATGTAATTAGGAAAAAATAATTTTTTAAAAATTGTTACACATCCTTTAAATATCTTTTTTTTTAATTTTATAATTATAAATTTTTGACAGTATATATGCATGAGTAATTTTTTTATAACATTATCCCTTGTATTCATTTTTCCAGATTTTCCCCTCCCTCCCTCTACTCTCTCCCCTTGATGACAGGCAATCTCATACATTTTACATGTGTTACAGTATAACCTAGATACAATATATGTGTGTAAATCCAATTTTCTTGTTGCACGTTAAGAATTGAATTCTGAAGGTATAAGTAACCTGGGTAGATAGACAGTAGTGCTAATATTTTACATTCACTTCCCAGTGTTCCATCTCTGGGTGTAGTTGTTTCTGTCCATCGTTGATCAGCTGGAAGTGAGTTGGATCTTCTTTATGTTGAAGATTTCCACTTCCATCAGAATACATCCTCATACAGTATTGTTGTTGAAATATACAACAATCTTCTGGTTCTGCTCATTTCACTCAGCATCAGTTCATACAAGTCTCTCCAAACCTTTCTGAATTCATCATGCTGGTCATTTCTTACAGAGCAATAATATTCCATAGCCTTCATGTACCATAATTTACCCAACCATTCTCCAATCGATGGACATCATTCATCTTCCAGTTTCTAGCCACTACGAAAATAACTGCTACAAACAAAAAATAAAATAAAACTTTTTCCATCCAAATATCTTTAAAACAATCTTAAAATTTCCTCTAAAAACTGCTTTGGCTGTATCACATAAATTTTGGTATATTATCTCAGAATTGTCATTCTCTTGGATGAAATTATTGATTATTTCTATGATTTATTCTTTAACCCACCAATTCTTTAGGAATAGATTGTTTAATTTTCAATTTAGTTTTAACTAACTTAATTTTGATCTATTTATCCATGGATATTTACTAGACATAATTTTTATTTATTGATCTGTAAAGGATGCATTTAATATTTCTGCCTTTCTGCACTTAATTGTGAGGTTTGTATGTGCTGATATATGGCCATGCAGCACTGAGAAAAGCTATATTACTTTCTATCCCTATTCAATTTTCTCTAGAAGTATATCACACTTAACTTTTCTAAAATTCTTTTTAATTCCTTAACTTTTTTCTTGTTTATTCTGTGGTTAGATTTATCTAGTTCCGAGAAAGGAAAGTTGAGATGCCCCACTAGCAAATTTTCGCTGTCTCTCTCTTCCTGAAACTCACTTAACTTCCTCTCTGAGAATCTGAATGCTATACCACTTGGTGCATATATGTTTAGTATTGATATTACTTCATTATCTTTGGTGCCCATTAGCAAGATGTAGTTTCCTTCCTTATCTCTTTTAATTAGATCTGTTTTTGCTTTTGCTTTATTTGAAATCAGGTTTGCTATCCTAGCTTTTTTATTTTTTTATTTCAGCTGAAGTATAATATATTCTCCTCCAGCTTTTTACCTTTATTCTGTATGTATTTCTCTGCTTCAAATGTTTTTCTTATAAGCAACATATGATAGGGTTCTGACTTTTAATTCACTCTGCTATCTACTTCCATTTTATGGGAGAGTTCATTCCATTCACAGTCACAATTATGATTACTAACACTATATTTCCCTCCATCCTATTTTTCCTTTTACACTTTTCTCTCTTTTCACTTTTTCCTTCTTCACTAGTACTTTGCTTTTGACTCCCACCTCCTTTAATCTGCCCTCCCTTCTTTCATCCCCCCCCTTTTCTTTCCCCTTTCCCCTTCTAGTTTCTTATAAGGTAAAATAAATTTCTTTATTCAATGAGGTGGATATGTTATTACCTCTTTGAGCCAAATCTGATGAGATTAAGGTTCAAACAATGGTCATCCCCTACCCTTCTTTTCCTCTACTATAATAGGTGTTTTATGCCTTTTTATATAACACGATATAATTTATCCCATTTTACCTCCTATTTTCTCTTCAGTACAATCCTTTTTACACTCCATAATTTCTTTTTAATATCATCCTATCAAAGTCAGCTTATACCCAAACCCTCTGCCTTCTGTATAATCCTTCTAACTGAAGTTACTTGGAAAGTTATGAATATTCTGAGCCCTTCATAAAGAAAAGCTTTGAGAATTTATTGCTTTGTCTTTTAGCTTTCCAATCAGAGGAAAGAAGCAATTGAGGGAACTGAGGAAGTGTTGTGTATGAAAACCTTCAATAATATGCAGAAGGATGAGATTTTTAGATATACCTTACCTTGGGGGCAGCATATAACCATGGAATCAAAACCAAACAACTGCCCAGGGAAAATGGTGTTTCTAGGAAAGTTTCGTAGGAAATTGGTTGCTACTTATTGAGAGAGATATTCTCTATGCCAATATATAAACCATCCAAATCAATTAAGCTTCACTCCAGAATGAGACTGTACCATAAAGAAGACTCTAAATTCTAAATTCTAGATGTATAATATGAGAAACAATTTCTGTGCCTACTATATCTGTTCCCCCTGATTCCTCAATCACAACCCTTTAGAATTTACAGTCAATCCACTTTTTAAAAAAATTAACAATAGCTTTTTATTTTTTTAATACATTCAAAGATAGTTTTCAGTATTCAACCTTGCAAAACCTTATGTTTCAAATTTTTCTCCTTCTCTTACCTCCTTCCCCCATCCTAGACAGCAAGTAATCCAATATAGGTTAAACATGTACAATTCTTTTTTATTATTATTATTATTATAACTTTTTATTTACAAAACATATATATACATGGGTAATTTTTCAACATTGACCCTTGCAAAACCTTCTGTTCCAACTTTTCCCCTCCTTCCCTCCACCCCCTCCCCCAGATGGCAGGTAGTCCAATACATGTTAAATATGTTAAAGTATAGGTTAAATACAATCTATGTATACATATTTATACAGTTATTTTGCTGCACAAGAAAAATTGGATCTAGAAAGAAGGTTAAAAAAAACCTGACAAGGAAAAAAAAAAATGCAGCAAACAGAAAGAGTGAGAATGCTATGTTGTGGTCCACACTCATTTCCCATAATCCTCTCTCTGAGTGTAGCTGATTTTCTTCATATGTACTGCTATTTTTCCAATTTTCCCAACAGTTTTTTTTCAAAATAAAGTTATTATCCCAGAAGCTGAAGCCTTCGGGTTTAACAAACACTAGATTGCTATAGTCATTTATTACAGTGTCTTAGTTAATCCATTTTTTTTTTAAACCAAACATAGCAATAGAATTAACTGATGGAATAATCAAGGCCACTATTTCCCAAACTTCCTCCCAGCTTCCCTTTATTTTGGAATATCAGAAGAACATATTTGAATTTAAAATATTTGAATTATTTTTCCCATCCTCTCCAAAGTCATGGAGAAGATCAAGGGAAGAACTTATATGTGGGATTCCCAACTAGGAATGTCTTTGTAAACAAGAAAGTGGGGAGGGGAGAAGAGCAGAAAGGTCTCATACAGGCCTTCTTATCAATGCTGAGTTTTCATAGTGGCATCCAGCCCTGTCTTTATCTCTTTAGATTTCAAGCTTCTCGAGGTCAGGGAATTTTGTCTTTCTTTGTCTACCAGTGTTTAGGACAATGCCTGGCATAGAGAAGGTAATTAGTAAATTCTTGTGACTGAGTGACCTCCATAGCATCACTCAGATTCCTGGTTTCAACTCCCCCAGTCCCTAGTGCTCATCAAAGGAGATAAAATCTGGAATAAGCATCTAGCATTCAGTAAGAAGAGCCATTCCCTGGCTTTCTCAGGCTCTTGGTCCCTGATCTCAATGACCCATCCAATAGAGCAGAGATTTCAAATATCTGGTTCAAGGTCTCTATAAGGCCTCTGAAATCATTTACTAAGGCAACCACAGGGGATGATGAACCGAAAACTAGCTACAGAAACCTCCCGCTGCTTGAATTCTATAAGTTGATAATTTTGTAATTAATGAATGATTTTATAAATATCATAAATATTCAAATGGTCCCTATCCCTGCAATAGAGGAAAAGCAACAATCTCAAGGGCAGAGATGAAGAATAATAATAAGCCCTAATATTTATATAGCATATACACATGTTTCATTTTTATTAGCTCAAGTTGATCATTTAATCAACCTTGTAAAGTCAGCAAGCAACTAGGCAACACCTGGACCATAGCCCAAATTCAAATCCAGCATTGACTAGGAATGTCAACTTGGATAAATTACTTATGTTCGCCTAAATTTCTTCAATTTAAAAATAGGGATAATAATAATAATACCTCTCTCCCAGGGTTGTTGTAAGGATCAAATGCTTAGCATGGTACCTGACATATAGTAGATGTTATATAAATATTATTATTACTTATTATTGTTATTTTATTGTAATATTTTATTTTTCACTAATTTCATGTTAAAACAATTTTAAAAGTTTTTTAAAGTTTTGAATTTTATATCTTTGCCTCTTTCTCCTCCTTCTTCCCTGATTTATTTATTATTATTGTAAATATCCACTTTTATTGAAGTTTTTTATTTTCAAAACATATGGGAAGGAAAAATTTTCAACATTTACCCTTGAAAAACCTTGTGTTCCCATTTTCCTCCCCTTCATCCCTACTCCCCCTCCCCTAGATGGCAAGTAATCTAATATATGTTAAACATGTTTTAAAAAAATGTTAAATCTAATATATGTATACATAGTTATACAATCACATGCACAAGAAAAATCAGATCAAAAAAATTTTTAAATGAGAAAGAAAATAAAATTCAAGCAAACCACAACAAAAAGAGTGAAAATGCTATGTTGTGATCCACCTTCATTCAGTTCCCTCAGTTCTATCTATGGGTGGATATGGCTCTCTCCATCACAGTTCCATTGGAATTAGCCTGAATCAGCTCATTGTTGAAAAGAGCCACGTCCATCAGAATTGATCTTCGTATAATCTTGTTGTTGCCGTGTATAATGATCTTCTGGTTTTGCCATTTCACTCAGCATCAGTTCATGTAAGTCTCTCCAGGCCTCTCTGAAATCAGTAGATATCCATTTTACAAAGAAAGAAACTAGGGCTAAAAGAAATTAAGTGTTAGAGTACAGAAGCTAATAAATGCCCAAGGTGGAATTTCTACTCAGGTCTTTCTTTCAAGTCTAGTATTCTATCTTTGAAAAGAAACATTTAATTTGTCATTCCCATAATACTAGATTTTTCACAAATCTGCCCCCCTGAAAGATCAATTATTCATTACAAATTCCTGTACATTACAAAATCTCCTTTGTCTCCCTTTTTATCCCCTCCTCCTCTCTTCTCCCCTCTGATCAATCAATGAGTTCTGGGACCTGAAGACAAAGAATACTACCTACCTCTGAAGGAGAGAAATGGGCTAAATAAACAGAAAGAATATATTTTTAGAGATGGCCAGTATGAGGATTTCTTTTCCTTGACTCTGTCTATTTTTTTTTTACAAGAGTTTTCTTTTTCTTTTCTTTTTTTTTTTTTTTCTTTTCCAGGCGTGTTAAGAGGGATGGAAAATAGATTTTTGTTCACTGAAAAAAAAAATTCTTGAATTTTAAAAAGAAAAAAATATAGGGCAGCTAGGTGGTGCAGTAGATAGAGCACCAGCCCTGAAGTCAGCAGGACCTGAGTTCAAATGTGATCTCAAGATACTTAAACATTTCCTAGCTGTGTGACCCTGGGCAAGTCACTTAACCCCAATTGCCTCAACAAACAAATTAAGTAAGTAAGTAAAAGAAAGAAATAAAAAGAAAAAATACATAGGAATTAGTTATATTACATTCCTAACTTCCCCAAGCTTCACATATCAACAGAACATCAAGAATACAGGCAAGAAGGTAATTATGATTTAAACTGCATCTATTAACTTCTGCCAAGAACAGGAGCCACATAATAAGAAACTCAGGAAATTTCTAATTTGTCAAAAAAGAATCATTGGTAGCATCTATTTAGAAGCTTACCCTCCCTTCCCAAGAAATGTCTGATTTGAGTCAAGGGGGAGTTCTGGGATCCCAAGCTATGATTTCTGAAATTAGTTTGTGTTCATTGCGGCCTCAGCAGCAGGGCCTCTAGCAGGCAGAATTTGTATCTCTGCTAACTCATGGCTTTATCCAAAGATCTCTTTAGTCAATGCCCTTGACAAAAAGCACTGACATTTAAGTCCTTGACTGAATTGGTCTGGCATCTCTGACGCAGAAAGGAAGAAGTCAGGGAGATGCCAAGGTCCTGCCACTTCCTTACGTGGTATCTGAGCTCCGACTCAAATACATCCCCTGCCTCTGTATGACAAGGAATTCTTGTGAGATCAAGTTAAAATCATGTTTATAGAAATGTGATGTTTTGTTTTTACAGTTTTATATCTACTCTTCATGAACCCATTTGGGATTTTCTTGGCAAAGAGACTGCAGTGACTTGCCATTTTCTTTCTCCAGCTCATTTTACAGATGAGGAAACTGAGACAAAGAGGATTAAGTGATTTGTCTAGGGTCACACAGCTTGGAAGTGTCTGAGGCCAAATTTGAACTCAGGAAGATGAGTCCTCCTAATTCCAAACTCAGCATTCTGTCTATTGTGATACCTAGCTGTGAGAGAGAGAGAGAGACAGAGAGAGAGACAGAGAGAGAGACAAAGAGACAGAGAGACAGAGAGACAGAGAGACAGAGACAGAGAAACACACACACACACACACACACACACACACAAAGAGACACCCAGAAACACCCAGAAAGAGAGACAGAGAAACACACACACAGAGAGAAATAGAGACAGAGATACAGAGAGACAAAGAAACACAAAGAGACAGAGACTGAGAGACATAGAGATACAGAGAGACAGAGAGGAAATAGACACAGAAACACAGATAGAAACAGAGAGAGGCAAACAGAGAAAGAGAGAAATAGACACACAGAGAGAAACAGAAACAGAGATACAGGGAGAGACAAAGGAGAGGGGAACAAAGACAGAGGGAGAGAGACACAGAGAGACAGAGAAAGAGAGGGAAAGAGAGACAGAGACAGAGGGAGAAGGGGAGAGAGACAGAGGGGGAGAGAGAGACAGAGAAAGAGAGAGAAAACAAAGAGAAAGGAGAGACAGAGACAAAGACAGAGAGAGAGAGGGAGGCAGAGAGGGAGAGGGAGAGAGAGACAAAGAGACAGAGAGAGACAAAAGGGAGAGAGAGAAAAAAAAACAGAAAGGAGAGACAGAGACAGAAAGAGAGAAAGAAGAAGAGAAAAGAGGAGAAGAAAGTCACAGATCCAGACACAGTCATAGATATGTATTTGTGCATAATGTTGTCTTCCCATGAGAATGGAAACTACTTGCAAAGCAGGGACTGTTTTTGCCTTTCTTTGTATCCCCAGCATTTAGCACAGTATTTAGAATCTAGTAATAACTTAATAATGACTTGTTGACTTGATATATATCTGTGTGTATATGTGACCGCACCTGTATATTTGCATAGCACCTGTACTGGAAGTGCATAATACACTATACGTACTTAATGCTTGTTGACTTGACTGTGGAAAGAATAGTCTCAAACTTAGAGTAAATGGTAGCATAGGACACATAGAGGGAGCATGTATAGCTCCAGGATAGGACCTTGAAGTTATTTTTCTACTAGCAGAGTTCCTCAAAGCTCAGCTCTCAAAGACAGAGCCAGCTTTCTCTTAAGTCCATTGTCAGCTCTCTCTTCTGTGGCCACGGTCACCCTCCTTGCCACGCTTCCAACCTTGAGGGGAAGGTAAAAAGTCCCTCTATCTCTTTCTGTCTTTAGTGTATGTTTCTGCATCTTCAATCGTGCCTTATATTATCTTGAGTGGATTTGCATCAGTTGCCTTCATCCAAAGATCACGTTCCTATAATTCTCTCAACTTTATAAAGAATTTTTAACATCTTGTTCTCAAGTTAATTGGATGAAATTAGCTCCTAACTTGTGGATGGCTCGAGCTGAACAGAGTAGGCTAGAGACAGGAAAGTCAGGAATCAAACAGAAGTTTCATTTCAAAGTGAAGGAAACAGCTTGCAAGGAAGGACACATGTCCCAGGCCCCACCTCTAGTTGGGGGACCCAATTTAATGTGGCCAAACCTTGATTTATATACTTGTAACTAGACAAATAGTCAAACAGTATAGCGTAACAACAGTAGTAAGGCATAAGAACAAGGTTGTCCAGTGAAAAAAAAAGACCACTCAAAGCACAACTCCAGGATGCTCAAGCTCAGGGACTATCAGTTCCAGAAGGTGAAAGCAAAGGATTGCTATTACAGCAAGCTCAAGGCACAATTTGCTTGTTGGACCTTAGCTCTGGAAAACAGGGTGTTTCCTAATAGCATCTGGATACTCTTTTATACTTCTTTTACATATATGTGTATATATTTGCATGTATATTCCCCACACACACCAGCCTTTATGCAATTTCCCTTCATTATCTCAAGTTCTATACTCTGGAGCCAAATAGAACAAACTTAATTTCTCTTCTCAGAATAGTTAAAGCTCTCCTCAAAATCTTCCTCATTCTGGATACTAAGACTTTTGATGCATTTTGAGATTACATAGCTGCCAGCCTCATTACTCTGCCTTACCCACAGCAGGCTCAGCCCTTTCTCTATAGTTTTTAATTTATATTCTCTGCACATACAAATTCTATTTTCAAGGCCTAAAAGTCCCATTTCCTCCCAAAGAAGACCACCCTGACTAATTCAGTTCACACTGATCTTTTCTTTTTTTGCCCTTCTGTAGTACCTAGTCTGGTACCACTCAGAACCTCAGAGAACTTTAGGAAACCTCAAAGGGAATTTAATCCAACTTATACTAACACAAATCCTCTCTACAGCACCAGCACAAACCCATCCTTCCAAATATTTTCTGAAGTCCCATCTATCTCTCTGTGTCTCTGAAGAGGCTATCTTCCACGCCAAGAATGTACTCTCTCCTCATGCCCTGGCCCCCTTGAATTCCTAAATTCTGTTAAGTTACAGGGGTTACTTCCTACAGGAAGCCCTTTTTCTAATTTACCTCCAACTCCCTCCGTTAGCATTCTCTCTCTATCTCTCTCTCTCTCTCTCTCTCTCTCTCTCTCTCTCTCTCTCTCTCTCTCTCTCTCTCTCTCTTTTTTAAATTAAAGCCTTTTATTTTCTTTTTTTCTTTCTTTTTTTTTTTTAATTCATTTTTCCAAATTATCCCCTCCCTCTCTCCACTCCCTCCCCCCGATGGCAGGTAATCCCATACATTTTACATGTGTTACAATATAACCTAGATACAATATATGTGTGTAAATACCATTTTCTTGTTGCACATTAATTATTAGCTTCCGAAGGTATAAGTAACCTGGGTAGATAGACAGTAGTGCTAACAATTTACATTCGCTTCCCAGTGTTCCTTCTCTGGGTATAGTTATTTCTGTCCATCATTAATCAACTGGAAGTGAGTTGGATCTTCTTTATGTTGAAGATTTCCACTTCCATCAGAATACATCCTCATACAGTATTGTTGTTGAAGTGTATAGTGATCTTCTGGTTCTGCTCATTTCACTCAGCATCAGTTGATGTAAGTCTCTCCAGGCCTCTCTGTATTCATCCTGCTGGTCATTTCTTACAGAGCAATAATATTCCATAACCTTCATATACCACAATTTACCCAACCATTCTCCAATTGATGGACATCCATTCAACTTCCAGTTTCTAGCTACAACAAAAAGAGCTGCCACAAACATTTTGAGCCTTTTATTTTCAATACATATGCATGGATAATTTTCAACATTGCAAAACCTTGTGTTCCAATTTTCCCTCTCCTTCCCCCACCTCCTCCCCTAGATGGCAAGTAATCTAATATATATTAAACATGGAAGAAATGTACATTAGCATTCTCTTCCTGCTCAAATTAGTTTGTGTTTACCTAAAAGAAAAAAAAAAACTATTTGAAGACAATTTTTTTCTTTCTTCTATCTTTTTTATTTCAAATTTGTGCATAGTAGATATTGAATAAATGTTTGTTGAATTTGAATTGCTCTAATAATTAGGAAGTTTTGCTTTATATTGTATCATAAATTGGATTCTCTTTATTTTCTACCGGCAACTAAGTGGTGCAATGGATAGAATACAGGACCTGGAGTCAGGAAGCCTCATTTTTCTGAGTTCAAATCTAGCCTCAGATAAAGTTCTTAACTGTGTGACTCTGAGCAAGTCACCTTACTCTGTTTAGCTCAGTTTCCTTCTCTGTAAAATGAGTTGGAAAAAGAAATGGCAAACCACATCTAGGGCAGAGGGTGAGGGGGGAAGTGAGGGAAATTGGAACACAAGGTTTTGCAAGGGTCAGTGTTGAAAATTATCCACGCATATGTTTTGAAAATGAAAAGCTTTACTAATAATTAAAAAAAAAGAAATGGTAAACCATTCCAATATCTCATCATGAAGAGTCAGATGTGATTAAAAAGTGACTGAGCTGTGCCCTCTGGGATCCAGGAGAACATGTCTAATCCATCTTTCATGGGATGTATTTGAAGCCAGCTATCATTACTAATTTTCTCCTCTAGGACTAACATCCATCCATAGTTCTTTCAACTGATCCTGATTTAACAGTCTTGGGAAGGCTCGGACTGGCTGCTTTGGGAGAGGTCCTCAGTGGCTAAAAACCTTGAGAGCTGTATTTCTTCCCTGCTTGGGGACAAAAGAAGCTAATTTGTGATCAGAATCAGAGGGCCAAGTTGCCTTTTACAGTTGTTGATTTTAATCTGAAAAGAGGAAAAAAAGGAGAAAACTCGTGTAAAAGGGGAGTCAGGGAGACTTCCTCCACAGAGAGTAACAACTCAGCCTTATTGACAATAGTGATGACATGTAACATTAGCAGCTTTTCTCCTCAGACCTTTACCTCTAGAGAGACAGAAGAGATGAAGGATAAAAGGGCAAGAAACAATACAGAAAACCCTGATTTTTATTATATCTACTCACTCAGGTTGTTAGAGCCCTGAAAAAAAACAGATAAGGGAAAACTAGTCATCCTTATCCCTAACCCCTATCTTGCTTGACGTTCTATTCTCTGCCTGTCCTTTAATGCTGTTAAAAACTAAAGCTGGCTAATCTGGTTTCTCATAACACTTGTGGTTGACCCTGTCCTTCCCATTTCCTTGCGTCTGGTTGTTCAAGGCATGAAGAAGTGGGGTAGTTCTGGAAGCCACAAAGGAGAAGAAATGACCTTTCCAAATGCAAAGATGGATCCTCGCCCTTCCCTGCCCATTACCAGGGTGATATGACATGATAGCCAGTCCACTCTTTATCCTTCCTGTTTGCCCTTATGTTTGTCATCATCTTTCACAAAAGCAGTGTCCATGACGGAATATAACACTCTAACTGTGACCTTGTTTCATGTAGATCCTCTCTCACAAAACAGACATCAGAAGAGCCAATCTGCAGATTCTCTTGTCTCCAGAACAATATGCAAATAAAGACTTTAGTGACTGATTCACATTAACCAAAAACTGTCAAAATCAGACTCAAAGTGTCCAACAAAAGGAGGAATCCCAAAAGGCCAAGAATTAGGGTTTGTTTTTTTTTTGTTTTTTTCTGTTTGTTGTTGTTGTTTTTAAAAGAACTAAGCCATGATAATCAACATTGTGTTTTCTTTCCCCCTTAACAAGGAAATGGAGGAAAAAAGCATTTGATATTCCCTGAATGGGACATGGCCTTTCTGATCTGCAGGAAGGCAAACATCAGGGTGAGTCCTATTCCTCCAAAACATGGTGAAACTTTCTCTTTTCCCCCCCTTTTTTAATAACATGTTTAATATGGATATATTTTCATCTGATCTCACATATATAATTAATTGATAATTAATTTTCTTCTCCATGGGTGAGGGAAGAAAGAGAAAATTCAGAATTCAAAAAAAAATTTAAATGAATATTAAAAATTAATAATAAGTTGTTTTGTTTTTGGTTTTTAAATTATGAAACACAGTAAAAAGGCCCTTCTCTAATCCTTGGATCCTTTGCCCTAGATGAAATTCAACAGCAGCCAAGATCTAACAACAAAGGCTTACATAAATGAATAGTCTCCTGGGTGAAGACCAAAGCTGCTGAGAAATCAATCAACACTGAGAAGAGTAGGGGGTGGAGAGGTGAAAGACAGCATTTCCTGGTTAGTGATGTAGGCCTAAACTCCTAAATATCAACTTTCTCTGGAACAATGAAATTGGCACCAGGGCTGCAATTGTGAGCAGAAGGTATATACCTGAGATTTAAATTTTTTAGAGGGTGGGTAATAAAAGGTGGTATTTTTCCCAGGACTTTGAGACTGCGGCTTTGTATTTCATTACATTCTTACTTGGTAGATTCTCTTATAGAAGCTTCACCCACACTCCCCTTCTGATGCTTCATTAACATGACCATGGGCTTTTGAAGGCTGCATTTGTGAGACCCAAATTCTGACAGTTCCTGTCAAGTTGTTAAAGCTTCCAGATGGGGCTGAAATGGAGTCTGGCCAAGTTCAGAGAGTTTTCATCATTAGTGAGGCAATAGTTTGGAGTTTCTGTTTGGGGACAGACCAACTCCCAACGTAGCTACTAGAACATTCCTAGAATGGAGGTTTCTGTGGTACTGATGTCGGAGCAAGGAAGGCACTTGTGCTTTTCTCTCTGTGTGTACTGGGACTGGGTTTCATTTAAGGAACTTCTCCCAAAATCCAGCTTTTTGGCTCATGTTCCCAACATGTGGCTTCTTTTGTTCACTCATAAGCTATGAGAATATCCAATTTTGATTCTTCTTGGTCTTCACAAACAAAGCAAAGGTCTGTGGGTTTCTGTGTAAGTTAGCAAACCACTAAATATAGGACAGGTTTTATTTAACTCAATAGAAAAACAGGACCTACATTTAGCCCTATAAACAATCAAGATTCTCTTCTCCTTGTTCCCTCCTCCTGACACTTTTCATTCCTTCACACTTACAATACTGCCATAGGATTGAGGTTCCCTTCTCAGAAAAGGAAAGTCCCTAGAGCATTACTGGGTTCATATCTATAATGAACCACATTTCCCCTAGAAACTTATAAAGACCTCCATATTCATACTATTACTAGTGAGAGACTGAAGCTGTATCTGAAAAGGGAAAACACTCAGGCTGGGGCCCTAGAAAGTCAACCCCTTTTCCAGTTTCCTAGCATGGTGCTGGTATAGTGTCTAGGTATCAGAGACACAGCAATGAAGTCAGCACAACAGCTGGCCTTGAAACCTTCAAAATGGCAAAATAGTACGGGTGATGTCTTTTGACTCATGTATATATTATATTTAAGTAAGACGGAGTTGCATGAGTTATCGACCTTACTCTCTTTTGGGAGTCCACTGGCAAGACAAAAGTAGATAGCTGGCAATGATTTGGGATGAAGGGGATGACTTTGGGATCTTCCATGTCTAACCACACTCGTCCCCTAACACCTGCTTCCATTGCCTCCATGGCCCTTTGGAACAAATTGTTCATATCTAGCCAATCCCTCAGAGGAGTCATGACATGTTTTGGGTAGATGCCCCTCTAACTCACCAACGGTTTTGAGACCTGTTGCTCACCTTCATTATGATTTAGCCCCTCCACCAAAACAGTTTGCCAGAGTGTAGCCACCGCCTCACATTGCAGCTTCTCAGAGCCACAAGGTGAGAGGTGGGTGGCAGGTGGACACCAAAGGATGTCAGCAGCCCTAAAAGGAGAGCCCTTCCACCAGTCTTCCCTGATCACCCATGCACCCCATCTTGGACCTGTACAGTATGCAAAGGGGCAGCTGGTGTGCAGAGGAGAGAGAACTCATGTACCCTCTGCGACGATTTTAAAAATGAATGCCATGGTTCAACCTTCATTCTTTCTCCTGGAAAAAATACCAATTATGTTTTACTGGACTGAGAACAGGGACAAATGGATTGTACTCTGTTTTTCCTCCCCAGTAGCATGGCCCAACCCAAGCCTAGCACAGAGTAGATTCTCAAAAAGGCATCTGATTAATTAGCCAATTAATTGTTCTGAATATAAAATAATATATTTTATTATTTACTCTAAAACAGTTGGGTGGTACAGTAGAACACAAGGCCTGGAGTCAGGAATATTTGAATTTAAATAAGATAATTCCTAGCTGTATGACCCTGGGCAAGTCACTTAATCCTGTTTGCCTGTTTCCTCATTGGTAAAAATGAGCTGGAAAGTGAAATAGCAAACACTAGTACTTTTGTCAAGAAAACCCTAAATGGGGTCACAAAGAGTTGGATATGACTAAAACAAATCAATAACAACAGATAAGTAATCATTTAATTAAAATTAGGTAGCACCTAAAAATGCAAAATGCATAATAAATCACTGGAAGAGTACATGTAAACTGTAGAAAAAGTATATTCTGGGCTAAACTGGCAGCATATCTCAAAAATAAACACAATACAAACTGATTCCAATAAATCTTATTTGATTTTCTCAACTACCAAATAAAAAGCTGATTTTCAAAGTGATTTTTCAAAGGCAAATTCTACCTTCATCCATTCTCACTAAAGAAGGTTTTGTCACTACAACTTTTCAAGAGCCAACTATTTAATCCAAACTTGATTCTTTTAGGATATTTAAAAAATACTGTTCACTTCTTTAAAACAATCAACACTCTAGGAAGATTATATTTCAGACCAACCAATATTTATTTTAAATGTCAATTATGTGCAAAGCAACCTGTTATGATACTAGAGAGATAACATATATAGATAAGAAGACATGGCTAAGTCATAATGCTAATATGAGGGATGTGTTAATGCCTGAACTATGTTTTATTTTTATTTTCAATAGTATTTTATTTTCCAAATGCATGTAAATATAGATTTCAACATTCAGTTTTTTATGACTTTATATTCCCAATTTTTTCCCTCCTTCTTTTCTTTCTCCCTTCCCTAAGATAGCAAGCAATCTGATATAGGTTAAATATGTACAATTCTTTTAAGCATATTTCCATGTTTATCATATTGTACAACATATATCTCAGACAAAAATGGAAAAAACTGTGAGAAACAAATAAACAAAAAGGTGAAAATACTATGCTTCAGTCTCCAATTCTCTATCTGGATGCAGATGGCTTTTTCCATTACAAATCTATTGGAATAGCCTTGAGTCACCTCATTATTGAGAACAGCTGAGTCCAATACAGTTGATCATTAAGTAATCTTGTTGTTTCTGTATATGATATTCTCTTGGTTCTGCTAACTTCACTCAGCATTGTTTCATGTAAGTCTTTCCAGGACTTTCTGAAATCAGCCTGCTCATCATTTCTTACAATATCCCTTTACATTCGTATACCACAATTTATTCAGCCATTCCCCAGTTGATGGATATGCAGTCAATTTCCAGTTCCTAACCCCTATAAAAAGATTAATTAACTTTTTACCTCCTTTTGCATTTGGCCAATTGTATTTTTAAAGGGGAGTTGTTTTGTTCATTGTTTTTCCCCCCATTTCACCGATTCTATTTTTAAAGTTGTTCTCTTTTTCCTTTTCACCAATTCTGTTTTTCAAGGGGTTGTTTTCTTTTCCATTTCACCGAATCTATTTTTTAAAGAAGTGGTTTTCTTTCAGTACATTTTTTTTTCTTTTCACCAACATTTTTTGTACATGTGGTGTACTTTTCCCTCTTTTATGATCTCTTTGGGATATAGACTCAGTGGAGACACAGCTGGACCAAAGGGTATTAATAGTTTTATAGCCTTTTAGGCATTGAAATATGTATTCTTTATTTTTATTTTTTTTATTTATAATTTTTTGACAGTATATATGCATGAGTAATTTTTTTAACATTATCCCTTGTATTCATTTTTCCAAATTATCCCCTCCCTCCCTCCACTCCCTCCCCTTGATGACAGGCAATCCCATACATTTTACATGTGTTACAATATAACCTAGATACAATATATGTGTGTAAATACAATTTTCTTGTTGCACATTAAGTATTAGATTCCAAAGGTATAAGTAACCTGGGTAGATAGACAGTAGTGCTAACAGTTTACATTCAATTCCGGTGTTCCTTCTCTGGGTGTAGTTGTTTCTGTCCATCATTGATCAACTGGAAGTGAGTTGGATCTTCTTTATGTTGAAGATTTCCACTTCCATCAGAGTACATCTTCATACAACATTGAAGTGTACAGCGATCTTCTGGTTCTATTCATTTCACTCAGCATCAGTTGATTTAAGTCTCTCCAAGCCTCTCTGTATTCCTCCTGCTGGTCATTTCTTACAGAGCAGCAATATTCCATAACCTTTATATACCATAATTTACCCAACCATTCTCCAATTGATGGACATCCATTCATCTTCCAGTTTCTAGTCACTACAAAAAGAGCTGCCACAAACATTTTGGCACATACAGGTTCCTTTCCCCTCCTCAATATTTCTTTGGGATATAAGCCCAATAGCAGCAATGCTGGGTCAAAGGGTATGCACAGTTTGATAACTTTTTGGGCATAGTTCCAAATTGCTCTCCAGAATGGCTGGATTCTTTCACAACTCCACCAACAATGTATCAGTGTCCCAGTTTTCCCACATCCCCTCCAACATTCATCATTATTTGTTCCTGTCATCTTAGCCAATCTGACATGTGTGCAGTGCTATCTCAGAGTTGTCTTAATTTGTGAAATATGTATTCTTTAATTAATCAACAACCATTTATTAATAGCCCACTATGTTCCAAGCCCAATGCCTGGATCTGGGTCTATGAAAACAGAGATGAAACCAATCCTTTCCCTGAATGAAATTACATTTCTTGGGATGAGAGGAAAGGAGAGAACTTATACATGAGTAGACAAAATATACACAAAAGAAACACATTAATTTTTTTTTGGTGGTTTGGTGCAGAGGGCACTGGTGCAGGGAAGGGGAGAGAAGGGGAACATGAGACAAGTATCATGTAGAAGTGAGCCTCTGATCTGGGGGTCTGAAGAGAGCTAAGGAGGAGGAAGTAAGGAAAAAGTATATTCTAGGCATCTCAGATGAGAGCAGGGGAAATTGGGGCAAAGGTAGGAATGCTGACCATGAGCTCTCTTTGCTGTATTTCAAAAGGCCTCTTTTTGGGGAAGAGAGGAAGTCTGAGGGTGACTTGCCCAAGGTCACACAGCTTAGTAAGTGTCTGAAACTTGTCAAGATATTAGGAAACATACTGTTTTCCTAAGCTAAGGCCCAGCAGCCACAATGTGCCTTGAACTTGGTGTAACAACAATCCTTTGTGTTCCCCTCTGGATGCTCTCACCCTCTAACAAAATTACATAATTATTGTATTGCTTTGACCATCTCCAGGTATTCTGGTATTCTGGTATCCAGGTTCTGGTCATATAGTCTGCTATGCATCTAGCTTGTCACATTGTTGCATTACCCCTCATTGTCAAGGCTACAATTCATTGTAAAGTATTGAGATTTGGACACACTCAATTTATTTCCCATTCTTGGTTTCTGACCCAATTTGTTCTGGTGGAAATGGTGAGAACAGCAGTGCTAGAGTTTTTTAATTGTTGGATTTTAATTTATCAGATATCTAATAATCCACATTAATATCATTTGCATTATAAATGTTATAAGCTGACAAATGATGAGATAAGAAAATATGTTAGATGGATTGGATTACCAAAATGAGGTTTCTTGTGAATTTATGCAAGTGATTGCATCTTATTTTTGTGAAAATGATGAAAAGAAAGTCAAATGAAATTCAGATCTATATTCGAAGAGATCCAGTTCCTTTTGGGATCTTTAGGACAGTATTTTCTATTCTTTATACATCTAAAAGGTCGGATTACTTCACCCATAATTAGCCCAGCTTTTGCTGAACCAGTCAAGGGCTAATTCAGGCCAAGTACATTGTGTGTTTCTTGGATAATTGTAGCTGTGAAAACCAGGACAAAGCAAGTGGTTCATTAGCTGGAATGAAAGTGGCCAACCACTGCCTTTGGGATTACATTACACCAATTTGGGTGACAAGGGGCTTTTAAACTTACCACCAAATTACATGGATTCGTTCATTCAGTGAATAATTATCTAGCATCTACAACTTCTAAGGTTCTGGGCTGAACATGGATACAATTCTTCACTAAGAAAGATGCAGGCTCAGAGAGAAACTAAAGCTGTGTAATTCACACAAAAAAGTCGGCAGGTGTAGAATGAAACAGTATCTCTTTGTGTCAAATGTGAATTGTCAAAGTACCAATTTTTATATCGTGAGTATTATTTGTGGAATATAGTACATGATGAAGGATACTGTAGGAGTTTAGCTAATAAAGTTTTCTTTAATTTCCTCCTCTAACGAGGGTCAGAATACCTCAAGGGCAGCTGGACACTTTCCTAGTAGACTGTGGTCAAAGCTGTGAATTGTAAAGAATAATAATTGCTTTCGGTCCTGAAAAATCTACTTGGGAAAATTATCAACTGGGATGATATATCCTGCTGAAAGTGACCAGATGGGTCCCAGAGAACAATAGTCTACTGCTGCCATCAGGATACTAATATTTGATAAATCTATAATACTATATTCTTAATCTGGTATGTTTCCTGAGATGATCAATTACTTGGACATTAGCTTTTACAAAAGGATATTTACTGAGAAAGTATAGTAAGCACAAAGCACAAAGGTACATTGAGACAAACCATGTAAGGATGATATAGGACAAGAGATACTTTGGGATTCATTGCTTTGGAAGTCCTGTTCTTTCTTTGAGATTTTTGGGGTTTTTTATTGGTTTTGTTTGACTGGTTCTTGATATTTCATTGAATCATTCACTTCCATTTGTCCAATTCTAATTTTTAATGAATTATTTTCTTCAGTTAGCTTTTTTACCTCCTTTTGCACTTGGCCAATTGTGCTTTTAAGGGAATTGTTTTGTTCATTATTTGTTTGTTTGTTTTCCATTTCACCAATTCTATTTTTCAAGAAGTTGGTTTCTTCAGTTAATTTGTTTCCTTTTCCAAACTTTTCTGCAAAGCTCCCATTTCCTCTCCCCCTTTTTCTTCTCTCTTTTAAGATCCTTTTTGAATTATTTCAAGTTGAGTTGGAGACTAGTTCATGTCCTCCTTTGAAACTTCATCTGGAGGCATTTTGCCTTTAGTGTATTCAGAGTTTGAATTCTGTCTTTCCCTGTCTCCATAATGACTATCTATGGTCAGAGCTCTTTTTGCTTTATTGCTCATTTTTAAGGATTGAAATATGCTCCTAGGGCACAGGGGAGATTGTCCCAAGCTTACAGGCAACAGGGACTTCACACTGTGCTGGAGCAGGTGCTGCAAGCTTTTCCACTGCACTGGATGGGTCTGACCACATTCCACCTATTATGCTGGGTTTGGGAACTCTATTTGCCTCCTATAGTTGCATTGGAGGTCTCACAGCTAATCTGATCCATTGGCCTTCTGAACAAGGACAGAATAGCCAGTACTGCTGTATTTTGGCTAAAAGCCTCCCATTAGATCCCCCCCAATGGGGCCTCTCTGTCCCAGCCTCCCTGTGCTGCACCTGTGCTGGGCCATTTACTCCAACTTAGACAGAGCTTTCCTGTAGCCCTTCCAAGATATTTTCTACTGGAAATTTGTTATACCTCAAATATGTGTGGGTTCTGTCATTCCAAAATACATTCAAAGGCTTGATTTAGTGTTGATTCTGAGGGAAGCCAGGAAGACCTTCGGCAAAGTCCTGTTTACTTTCTGCCATCTTGGCTCTGCCCCCTAATCCTGCTCTTTCTTAAAGGACTCTCTCCCAAATTCTGTTCAGGAAGTAGCATTGATTATGGCATTCTCTTGCTCAGCTGGGCTAGCTTCTTATAAGACTTGGTATTTTCAGCTGTCACCTCAATCATTGCTAGGCTGAGTCAAGCAACTAATTCCACAAGATTCTCTGGACACATCTTTTGTTGCTACTAGCTCCAGTCTTCTTTGCTACAGACTTTAGTAGCTGATGGTATGTTTGATGTCTTTTCCAGCCTTCCAAAGCTCATAATTTGATTCATTCTATCTTTAAATCCTCAATCATCCATGATAAAGAAAGAATAATCATAAATAAGTAAGCATTATGCCTTAGGAACACATGGAGTCCTGAGGGAAAATAAGGCAGTTTTAGTTGCTGCTCTTCTCCCCAGCAAAGTAAGGTCTTCCCTCCCCACCAATTATATTCATTTGAAAATTGCTGAGGAAGAGAAAAGCACAAAAAGGCTCAAGACAGAGGCTTGTAGATCTTTTTGTATTTGAACTCAGCTCCTCTCATTGGTCCTTTTAGTTCTGAAGACAATAAAATATCCCTTCATTGCAGTTCCAATCCATCAGTCACTTGTAGCCCAAAGAAAGCTCACTAAAGCAGAGAATATTGTACATTCTCTGTATAACCCATGACTAAGAGTGAATATACATATGCTTGAAGTACTAGGACCTGATGAGGAAGTCTTTCCATTAAATTTGCATAAATACTGCTGATGAAGATATGATATCTAAGATACACAGGAAATTAATACAAAAATATGAAACCAAGAACCAATCTCAAGGGAATCAAAGAATATGAAGAAATCTAAGAGATAAAATACAAATAAATAATCAAAAACTATGTGAGAAAAGTCTAAATCATTAATCTCCAAAAAGAGAAAATCTCCAGATCTCTAAAAAAGAGAAATCTAAATTAAAACAATTCTAAGATTGTAGCATAGATGATTGGGGTAGATGATAAAAGATAGATCTAGTTAATGTTGTAAGGGCCATAGGAAGACAAGAACACATATTCTATTGGTGGAAATGTGAATTATTTTTTAACTATTCTAGAAAACAATTTGTTATTGTGCTAGGAAAGTGTCTTGAACTGGTTATATCTTTTTGGCCCAATGATACTACCATTAAGCATTTCCCAAAATAGGTTTTAAAAAGTTCTCACAAATGCTTAAATATTTATAAAATATTGATAATGGTACTTTTTTGTGGTACCAGAAAGGAAAAAAAAACAGAATGGGTGCTCAGATATGAATAATGAGGTGAAATATGAGTGGAAGTGGCAAAAGTGTATGTGGCCAGTTGACCCAGGTGCACACATTAGGTGAGAAATGAAGTCTGATGTCTCTGATCCAAGGCCAAGTAACAACAAAAACAAAAACAAATTAAGATAGCCATATAATATACTATCCAACAGTTTAGTTAAAGTTAAAGAATTAAATTTAGTCACCTAATGGAAGAACTTTAAAACTGTGCTTTTTCTAAAAGCAGTTCTTTAAATTTTAAAAACTTTGCTATAAAGAAATGAAGATATTCTCACTTATTAATAATTTCAAATGTTAATTATTTATTAATTTAGTTGTTTTAATTATTAACAATTAAAATTAATTATTAACAACACTAATAATAATTAACATTATTATAAAGCTTTAAAGTTTAGAAAGTACTTTTCAAATGTTGTCTCATTTGATCTCCACAACAACCTTTTAAGGTAAATGCTATTATTTATATAGGACACTTGGTCTGGAATCTGAAAGACCTTAGTATAAATAAATATAGCTTCAGACACTTATGTTCGATCCTGGGTGAGTCACTTAATCCTGTTTGCCTCAGTGTCTCATAATGACACAAAAGATGACAAATTTAGCAAAATATTTAAATTAAGTTAATTTCATTTTCATTTTAATAGTAAAAGAAAAGGGGATGTTTCACTTTGAAATGCCAGAAAAGATTCCTATGAAATACACGTAAGCAGTGGGGAATTTTGTTTTGTTATCATGGTTTTTCAGAAATCTGTGTCTGTGTAATTCAGAAGAAGCGCCGTGGGAGAGATTCTAGGACTCTTCTATTTGCCCTGAGGTCACAATGTACACAATCCAACAAAGATGAGGAGACTAAAATAAGCTGATAAGACTAAGACTACCAAAGGCTAAATTTTTGTCTTACGATTTTGATAACTTCTCAGGTCCAGACTTAGTAGCACAAGGCACCATATCATGATTATCTATGATCCAGTCTCTCTTGAACACTGGAAACTACTCAGAATTATGCAGTAATCAGATTAATCAGACTTTTGATTTGATCTGAATCCCTTCATTCCTAAAAAAAGGGAGCAAAAGCCCACACTCCCCAGCTTGATGTGCCAGGAACGATTACAAACTCTCCGCCACACTGATAAGGAAGGGAAAGGGAGAGATAACAAAATCTCTCTCTCCAGGCTGTGTTTTAAAAAGAACTGTTTGTTTTCCTAATCACTTTAATTCTATGTGTAAGAGAAGGGAGAGATGTGATCTCCCAAGCTCAATAGATAAGGATTTAGTCAAAGATTTTAAGTTTTAGTGTCCTATAAAGGTGTTAAACTATGGGTAAAATTGAACTATACACAAAGAACCTATAGACTAAAAACCCCTATAGGCTAAAAAAATTCAGGGAACAACCTTATTAGGTAAGCAAAAAATTGAACAGACTTTTTCAGGGCTTTAAATCCTTAAACCCTAGCAGAGCCATTAGTTTGATCCAGAAGAAGGACTCTAGTCCTTGAGAGGGAATCACTTTCTGAGGTAAAGAAGGGGATCTTTCCCTTCTCTTCCTCTTTGACTACGTTGCTTTGAGGGGAAACCATTCAACCAGTCTGAGCAATCAGACACTATCCAGCACAGTGCAGAGATGATTTCGAACTATACATACAGAGAAGGAATTCACAGTGGATAGAGTACCAGCTCGAGTCAGGAAGACCTGAATTCAAATCTGGTCTCAAAAACTTGTTAGTTGTGTAATTGTGGGCAAATCACTTAACTACATTTGCCTCAGTCTCCTCATCTGTAAAATGGATTAGAGGAAATAAACCACTCCAGTATCTCTGCCAAGAAAACCCCAAATGGGGCTATGAAGAGTGACGTGACCAAACAACCCAAGTCAAGTGTTAGTTATAACCAAAAAAAGGCAAAAGACAGTTCCTACCCTCAAAGAGCTTACGATCTCAGGAGGAAACAACATGCAAAAATATATACAAAGCAAGCTATATGAAGGATAAATAGGACACAACAGAGAAAAAGCACTAAAATTAGGAAGGGTTGGAGAAGGCTTCCTGTGAAAAGTAGGATTTAAGTTGTGATTTAAAGGTAGCCAGAGCAAGATAATTGTATAAATATGTATGCCTATGTTGGATTTATATATATATATATATATATATATATATATATATATATATATATATATATATATATATATATATATATATTTTTTTTTTACCATGTTTAACATTTATTGGATTACTTACCATCTAGGGAAGGCAGGGGGAGGGAGGAAGAGGGGAAAAATTGGAACATGAGGTTTTGCAAAGGCCAATGTTGAAAAATTCCTTGCATATGTTTTGAAAATAAAAAGCTTCAATAAAAAAAAATTAAAAAGAAAAAAAGATAGCCAGAAAGGAAAAGAGATGAATCAAGTAGCCAAGAGTGGGCCCAAGAGAGCCAGCTTTGCCATTAAGAAAGCCAGCCTGGTAACTGAGTCAAACCGGAGAGAAGAGCTCAGCAGAATTGTGTGAGGACTCTACAAAGAGGGAAAGCACTTTCCCATCCTGCAGTACTGGAATAGTGACTAATTTTGACTACAAGGAGTCCCTATATGTGTGTTTCAATAACACATATAGTGTCTAAGTTTAGCATCTGCTCTCCTTCCCATGTAAACTGTGTAGATCTATGGGAGAATGCACCATGGGGTTCTGGTAATAATGTTTTATAGCTATTGTTTGTGCTATGCTGTATTAGTGCATGCTTTGCTAAGAGCAAAATGTATCTACTAGATAGTTGTTTTTATCTTAGTTTTTATTATTTTGAAATGTTTTTATTAATGTCTTTTACATCATTATAGTTATCCCCAATAACCCTCCATCTTCCCTTCCCAGAGAACCATCTCATACAGAATTTTTTTTTTATAAAAGAAGAGGAAGATCAATATATTGAAAAAGTTCAAAAACATGTACAATGTAAAACCTCTGTATACCTCTCATCTCCATGAAGTTGGGAGTATCTTCTTAAATTTCTTCATGCAAATCATGTTTGATCCTCATATGTCAATGTTGAATTATATTAGCTTGTTCTATCTCATATATTAGTCTGTGTGTCTTTTCTTTCCATTTACATTGTTGTAGTTATTGTATATATTATTTTCTTGGCTTGGCTTATTTTGCTCTGTATCAGTTCATATAGATCTTTCCATAGTTCACTACTCATCACATACATCATTTCTTATATTACAGTAATATCCTATTGACTTCATGAACTCTAATTTGTTTAGCCACTCCCTAGTGGATGGGCATCTACTTTGTTTTCAGTTTTTGGCTATCACAAAAAATACTACTATAAATATTTTGTTATATAAGGGGACTTTCTTCTTATAAATGTATTCCTTGGAGAAATGGAGTCTTTGGTTCAAAGGATATGGATAGTTGAGTCACTTTATTTGCATAATTTCAAACTGATTTCCAGAACAATGTATTTTTCCCGTTTGACCTCTTCCCTTCTTATTCTATGTGAATTAATTTTGTCTGTACCATGAAATCAGTTAACCTATTTTATTTTCGATAAGTGCCTCTTTCTCTTGTTTGGGTAAGAATATATTTCCTACCTATAGTTGTGAGATATTTATAATTTGCTTCTCTTCTGATTTTTTTTAAATTGTAGAGTCTTTCATATTAAGGTCATGTATCCATGTATTCAATTGTATTGTGGAATATGGTGTAAAGTGTTGGTCTAAGCCTAATTTCTGCCACACTGCCAGTGTTTTCCAGTATTTTTCATTAAATAAAGAGTTCTTTCCTAAACAATTTGTTTCCAGTTTATCAAACAGAGAGTTAATGAGTTCTATTGTTTTTGATTCTCCCTTTTCTAAAAAGTCTGTCCATTGATCTCTCTATGTATTTTCTTTTAAGCAATACTGTAGTTCTGATGACTGCTTCATAAAACAGTATGAGGTTCTGGGTGCTATTCTTCCTTTGTTTCTACCTCTTTTCATTGTTTCATCATTTTCCTTGATATTCTAGATTTTTTGTTTTTTTCAAATGAATTTTGTTATTATTCTATAGAGTTCTAGAAAGTATCTCCTTGGAAGATGTTACTTGTTAACTCATAAGAACTTTCTCTTTATTAGGGCATTTAGAGGAATTATGTATAGATAGAGGGTAGAAGTGTTAGTCAAATGGCAGAAACTAGGCATGGATCTAGATTTAACACCACATACTAAGATAAGATCAAAATGGGTCCAAGATTTAGGCATAAAGAACGAAATCATAAATAAGTCAGAGGAACATAGGATAGTTTACCTCTCAGACTTGTGGAGGAGGAAGGAATTTGTGTCCAAAGGAGAACTAGAGACCATTATTGATCACAAAATAGAAAATTTTGATTACATCAAATTAAAAAGTTTCTGCACAAACAAAACTAATGCAAATAAGATTAGAAGGGAAGTAATAAATTGGGAAAACATTTTTACAGATAAAGGTTCTGATAAAGGCCTCATCTCCAAAATATACAGAGAATTGACTTTAATTTATAAGAAATCAAGCCATTCTCCAATTGATAAATGGTCAAAGGATATGAACAGACAATTTTCAGATGATGAAATTAAAACTATTTCCACTCATATGAAAGAGTGTTTCAAATCATTATTGATCAGAGAAATGCAAATTAAGACAACTCTGAGATATCATTACACACCTGTCAGATTGGCTAAGATGACAGGAACAAATAATGATGAATGTTGGAGGGGCTGTGGGAAAACTGGGACACTGATGCATTGTTGGTGGAGTTGTGAAAGAATCCAACCATTCTGGAGAGCAATCTGGAACCAAGCCCAAAAAGTTATCAAAATGTGCATACCCTTTGACCCAGCAGTGATACTCCTGGGCTTATATCCCAAGGAAATACTAAAGAAGGGAAAGGAACCTGTATGTGCCAAAATGTTTGTGGCAGCCCTTTTTATAGTGGCTAGAAACTGGAAAATGAATGGATGTCCATCAATTGGAGAATGGCTGGCTAAATTATAGTATATGAATGTTATGGAATATTATTTTTCTGTAAGAAATGACCAGCAGGATGAATACAGAGAGGTTTGGAGAGACTTACATGACCTGATGTTAAGTGAAACGAGCAGAACTAGGATATCATTATACACTTCAAATGATACTGTATGAGGATATATTCTGATGGAAGTGGATATCTTCAACATAGAGAAGAGCTAATCCAATTCCAATTGATCAATGAATCAGCTACATCCAGAAAAGGAACACTAGGAAATGAGTGTAAACTGTGAGTTTTTTTTTTTCTTCCCAGATTATTTTTACCTTCCAAATACAATTCTTCCTTTGCAACAACAACAACAACAATTCGGTTCTGCACATATATATTGTACCTAGGATATACTATAAGATATTTAATATGTATGGGAATGCCTTCCATCTAGGGGAGTGGGTGGAGGGAAGGAGGGGAAAAATTTGGAACAGAAGGGAGTAGAAGGGATAATGTTTTTTAAAAAAAAATACCTATGCATATGTACTGTCAAAAAAAGTTATAATTATAAAAATTAAAAAAAAAAAAGAAGCTACTACCTCCAAAAAAAAAAAAAAGTGTTAGTCAAATGTGAAGGGATGATATCTAAAAAGGTGAAGTTAAAGGGTGAGAGGAATGTACTGGGAGAGAGGGAAAGGAAGAGAGAAAGAGGATGAAATAAATTATCTCACATGAAAGATGCAAGAAAAAGTTTTTACAGTGGAGGGGAAGAGGAGAGTGTTAAAGCGGAATGAATGAACCATATTCTCAGAAGAATTGGCTCAAAGAAGAAATAACACATGCTCAACTCTATTTTACTCTAGGGGAAAATAGGAGGGGAAAGAAATGAAAGAAGTGAAGGCATGTTAGAAGCAAATATTTTTGAAGAGGGACAGGGTGAAAGGAGAGCAAAAGTGGAATGGAGGAAGGTACTGAAATGGTTTGCCATTTCCTTCTCCAGTTGATTAAACAAAGGTTGGATGACTTGCCCAGAGTCACACAATTAATATCTGAGGTTCAATTTGAACTCAGGTCCCAGAATGTTATTTGATATACCATATAGCTATCTCCAATTTTTTTCTTTCTTTTAAATGAAGAAATATTCATATTAAAGTCTCCACTATAAACCTTTTTAATGTTTAATTAAAAACTTGACTTTGAACATCACACAAAGAAAGACATAACATTTTCCATTAAAAGATATACAGAGGAAAAAAAACCCAGAAAGGGACAATAGGGCAATTTTGTTATTAAGTTGTTAAATTTAATGTGTTTCTGAAAACTAACTACATAACAGAAGTTCATAGTTTTGTGCATGTTCCTCTTTTTGTTCTTTGTATTTCAGAATGTTTGCATTTATTTTAAGTTCATAATAATGATTTTAAAATAAAAAAAATGATTCTTCAAAAGAAAGAAAGAAAGAAAGAAAGAAAGTATCCTCTTGGTAATTTGATTTGTATAGCATTAAAAGGGTAAATTAACTTTGGTAGTATTTTCATTTTTATTATGTTGACATGACCCAGCCAGGAACCCTGAATATTCCTCTTGCTATTTAAGTTGTTTTTGATTTCTTAAAATAGCATTTTATAATTAAACATAAACAAGTCTTTTTTGGGTTTTGGTACATCTATTCCCAAATATTTTTTGCATTTTGTGTTATTTGAAATGGGATTTCTCTATTATTACTTCTTGGATTATGTTATTATTATTATGTAGAAATGTAGTTGATTTTTGAGGGTTTATTTTGTAGACTGGAACTTTCTTGAAGATACCGTGTTAATTAGTATTTTTTATATTTTCTATCATTTCCAAGCATTTAATCAATCAATTTCTATGGTTTTTATCTCTTCTTTATCTATTTTTATGCCTTTTTTCTTATTATTTCTTCTGCAAGAATTTCAAGAACTATATCCTGACTTTACTCCTATGTGTAGGTGCAGCATTTTGTGTGTGTGTGTGTGTGTGTGATGAGCTGTACAGTTTTGGAAGAAACGCCTACAGGTTATTCTAGAAATTGAGTAGCAGTTGCCAAAGGTGTCAAAGTTGCACCCAACCCACTAGTGTGAGAGGATATTAACATATTTATTAAAACTGCAGTGATTTCTATGCTATATGTCAGATTTATTGAATATAACAAGAGAAGCCAAAAGAATGAATCACCCTTAGGGTAACTATAATGATTTCTCTACTATAATTTATTCATATCTCCTCTTTTAGCCTAGGACTTGAGAAATGTAAGCTTTAAAACAATGTAGCATTATGCAAGCACCAGGCTGCTGCAGTGATGAAAAAGAAAAGGTGAAAATGATCATAAATCACTGGGATGTGTATGTGAGGGGATTATTAAGGTCAGCTAAAGGGCTGGCCATATTCTGTATGTGCAACCCTTAGAAAGGGAAAGGTTCTAGTAAATAGCCACCTACTGCTTTCAACCTTAATTCAAGCACTCTAAGCTACTTTGTACTCTAAGCTAATTGAATGAAACACCTTGATTGGATCTATGCATAACATGATCAAACCTCATCTGATCACATAAAATCTGAATGTGGAAAGCATTATTCATGTTTGAAATTTCATGCTTCAAAAATCAAAAAGATAATGTTTGGTGAACATATATGGGTTTTGGATCCTTTGCAATAAAGAACTCTAGGGCTGTAAAGTACACAGTTTGAGCCTATTAGCATAGGAACTTGTTAATTTTTTTTTATCCTATGTAACCAATAAGATCATATCATTCCTTTAAATTTGAATAATGCCTTATGATAAAGTGCTTTCACAACAGTTATTTCACTTAGTTCTCAGGAGATCAAATTAGGAACTTAAACTTGAACGAATTTGGGAGATTATGTAGTCCAATCCCTGATTGTTGAAACTGAAGTTCAAAGTACTGCCTGCCCCAAATCACTGAGAAGCAGAGCTGGGATTGAGGCAAGACTTTTGATGAATGACAAATCCAGGGTTATTGGTGCTGTATACTGCAATTCTGTGAGGTAATGAAGGACAGATTTTACGAATATGCTGGGGGGGGGGGGTAGGACTCAAGTAATATCACATATCACATATTCAAGTGGAGGAGGTGCAAATACCTCTCAGGTCTCCTATACTCTCAACCAGTTTATTTTCCTTCCTGTCATCTAAAAATAACTCTTTTAGCTTTAATTGTTTTGAAGTTTTATTTTTTCTATTCTCAACATCAGGTAAAACAATTGTATATGAAACTGCAAATCTCTATTCCATACAACTTGCTTTTACTTTTAAGCATATAATAACGCCAACATATGTTTCCAAACTATCCTGCTTGTGTTTCCTTCTTTCTGTGCTCTTCTTTTCACTAAACAACAACAACCACAAAAACAAAAACAAAAAAACCCCACAACTTCAGGAACCCCCTTTTCTTTCTCTTTTTGGCAATCTAATATCATCCCCTCTTTTCCCTTCCAAATCCTTGATATTGTGGAGGGGAAAAGATAAACTCAATCCTTGTAACAGAACTATTTGTCTTCTATTTTTTCTTAGCCTGACTTTTGCACAAAGGAATAAAAGCACTTCCAAAGTCTGGGAATCTACATTGTAACTACTTTGCCTTAAGTTTGTCATTATTTTTCATTCATTCAAAAATAAAACAGTAAATGCCCACTGCGTGTACAAGGCAAGATCCAAAATTCAAATGAGACAAGATGGCTGCCTTCATGGAGGCTGAAGTCTTGTAGAGGGTTAGGATCCTAGCAAAGTTAGAATCCACAGGATAATATGAGGTGTTTAACAGAGAGACTTGAAACGAAGTGCTTTGAGAAGCCCTAGGGGGAGGAGGATCATGCTCTGGGGTTACCTTTTTTTTTTTTTTTTTTTTTTGTTCTGAGATGCTTGTTAAGTAACAAATGAAATCAAAACCACTTTTGTGATTATAGGAGCTCTGGGCATACCGAATGAAAGGGAAGAAGAGCTGAATGAATTTTAACTCATCTAGAGGGATTAACCTCACCTCTTTATTGTTTGCCATTTATGGAAAAGGAGACTAAACTATGCTTTGTATTATTAACCTCTTTTTTCGGTCTACAGAAGAAAGGCACTCAAAAGTGGGATTAGGGCAATCCATTCAACATCTTGCCCCCTTTATTGCTTGCCGTCTGCCCTCTTTTCAGTTGGCAGGACCAACTTCTTGAGCTTCTCTCATTCCAGAAGAGGTCCAAAGGAGTTTTGAGCAAGAGACTTAGCATTTGCACCCCTCAAATAAATTTCCTTTGGCCTAATTAATAACTGTTACTTTCAATCCAACAAACAGCTCCAGTTGAGTTAGCACAGTGCTTGGCACACAGTTAAGGGCTTAATAAATGTTTATTATCTGATAGGCGCTAGATCTTTTCCAGATCTAGATCTAGGTTCTTTCTGGATCTCACATTTATTAAGCAACTGCCTGCTAAATCCCAGGTACTATTCTGGGCCGCTTGGAATCTAGGACAAAAAGATGAGAGTACTTGTTTTCGAAGAGTTGACATTCTGGGGAGGGAAGGGGAGGTAAAGTGACTTAGGTACAAAGTAAGGAGTGGGGAGAGAGGAAAAGAGGAGAAAAAAAAGGAGAAAAGCACCGGAGTAGCCTTGGACAAACTTTCAACTGGGGGGAAATAAGAGTAGGAGGTTGCTTTTTGTTTTAATTTCATTTGGGTAAATAGCCTGTTCAACTTCGCACTTCACCTACCGGCTTTTTCACTTCTAACGAAGTGAAAGTATTTAGCTCAGAATCCCAGCTCCTGCAGCGGGCAGGGGGTAGCGTTTTGTTTATTTGTTTGTTTTTGGAAGGGTGTGGTTTTTTTTTTTTTTTCCACAAAGCTGAAGACCCGAGGCAATTTTACACGCTTGAATCACTATAAAATTGGAAAACATTTCTTCGCTGCTTCTCGGGAGTGAAGGCTTTGGGTTAAATACTCCACAGACTGGAGTTCCGAAGGGCATGCAGAGTACCTTAGTGAGGATCAGAGCTGCGGCCATTTAACGCAGAAAAAGCTCCAGCCTTAGTTATTGGACATTCGTGAAGAGCCTAAGGGAAGACGGTTCAAAGACTGCAGTGTTTGAGGAGGACAGATGTTGCCATCCTGCTTTGAGTTTGTGGGTAGCGGTACCGAGAATTGCGACAGATAAATAAGAAACGTTTGGGGAACTTGGTTTCCAGGGCTCAGGGAGGGTTGCGAGGGGGGTCCGAATATCGTCCAGTTGCAGTCAGGATTTCACGGGTTAAAGAATGTGCCTATGTCACATCATGCGTTGGAAACTCCTCCTCTTTCTGTGAGGTGAAGATTTTTGAAAATCACCCCACATTAAACTCCTCCCCCTCATCGAAGCCGCACATTGAAATTCTGCAAATAACTCCTGCCTCCCAAGCATTTCTCATACAGACGTGCTAAGTCACGCCTGGGTTTCATCGGAAAATTTAAAGCCCAGTTAGGACCAACTGTTAGCATAGGACACAATAGAAGCCGGGGGAAAGGAGCCTAGCCCAAAGGGGGAGAAGGAAGCATGAAAGCCCCACGAGCTTTAGAGGTATTGTTGAGTTCAGGGCTCTTTGTCATTCTGATTCTACCTACTGCTACGAATGCAGGTAAGGGGTTTTGTTTTGTTTTGTTTTACCCCCTCCCTCTAGACTGGGGCTAGGAAAGTTCTTACCGATTGATTGGTTAGAGAGAGGGGTTTGTTAATTAATGGATCCTTACTTTTATGCCTGTGACTCCACTGGCTCTGGTCGTTCTCACAGTCGCCGCGAAGCGCATCTTAACCTTTTCTCTTTACTAGAAAGATCAGTTAATTGGGAGCCAGTTTTTTGCCTTTAAACTGGACCAACACTTTTGGTAAGCTTCTGCCATGTGCTCGAGATGGAGATCCGAAGATAAACTAGCTACAATGCGGTGTTTTTATGAGTTTACAAAGCTAATAGGATCGCTAGCCAGTGGCGGAAATTGTGATTTATCTAGGAGTTATTATCGTGAACGGACGGCTTAGATCGGGCTAGATGGTGTTATCAGAATAAAGTTTTTCTGATATTCGTGGTTCGCAGAAAGCCGGTCAGAAATGGAAGGGGGAGAGGGGTGGGATTTGTACTACTCCCTACCATACGGCTCCCATTCGCTGAGGTGGGGTGTAGCTCTGCCCTCTGGAGATAGTTAACCCTACAATCTCCGGAGGAGAGAGGTCGTCCGCGCGCCTTCCCGCTCCCTCATGCTTCCATTCATTCTTTCTGGGCGGCCTTTCAGGCTGCCGAAACCCACGGGGAGGCGCCCCCAGAGCCCGAAGCAGCTCGCCACCCTCGCTGTCACTTGGACATCTTTTGCTCATTCATTCGCCACATGGAGTGCACAAGGGGACTTAGCTAGTAGCGGTTTTCACCACGGATGGGGATGGCGGATGCTATCCGCTAGAATCACGCTGGAATCAGTGAATGGACGAGGTGGAATTTGTAGGCAGAGGACGGCGGGGCAGGAATGGTGCAAACCAGGGGCTCTCTCCGTTCTCCGCCACTGAGGTTGGTACGGTCCTCTGGAAAGCCATTGGGCCAGCCTGATAACTCCGCTGATGCTCTTGCTGTCCTAGGGACTTTACCTAACCTACTTAAGCTCCCTGGATCTGTTTCCTAATCTGGAGTCTAGGGTGTCGGAGGACCCCTCCAGGGCTAAATGCTCTCCGGAGTAGTTTCCTCTTGGGTAAAAGTGGGGGGAGGGTTGGGCTACGTAGCTGACCTCAGGGGTCTGACATTCCATCTAGTACGACTATTTCGCCTTGGGCCCGCCCCTTTGTTAGAAAACTCCGCGCCCCTCCCCTCCTCCCGCCCTGATGTGCAATCCCTAGGGGCGGGCCCGGCGTGGGAGGTGGCTCCGGGACGGACCTGCCGGCTGTCCGCCCCCTTCCCGTGGAAGAACCGTGGCCTTTCCCCTCGGCCTGGCCCTCCCTAGTTCAGGGGCCTCCGGAGTTCCTCCCCCAGCGGGCTTTCCGGCTTCCGAGCTGCAGCCGCGGCCTCGGCCAAGCCGTCCTCGAGGGCTTCCTTCGGTCCATCCCACCCCAACCCTCGCGCTGTGTCGGTGGGGGAAGGGCGGGGCCCTTCCCATTGGATGTCTCTGGAACTGGCGATCCTCGAGCCACTCCCCTTGGCCAATAGGGGCCAGGGACGGCGAGAGGGAAGTGGGTTTTTTCTCGTGGCACCTCCCAGCCTCCCGCCACTCGCAAGCTCCGGGAAGTCTTTGGGAGGGGCTAGGGGAAGGGTGAGGCTCCTTGCTTTCCTCCCTCTGCTCTTGACCCCTTGTGCCCCGAATCTTCTGGTTCCAGCCTGGAGTGACCGGAACTCTCAAAAGCCATCTCCTTCTGTCTGGTCCCAGGGTTCCGAGTTTAAAAGGGTCATGGAAAAAGGCGCTTTCTGCCATCCAATTCACTTGCACATTAAGCATCTACCTTGCATGAGGCAATGTTAGGCATCCAAATACAGATGTGGAACCTGAGATCCAGAGAGGAAAAGAACCTGGCTAAGTTCGCACGTGAGCCAGCACCCAAACCCAGGGCCTTTAGTGACTCCAGGACCAAATCTTTAGACCACTTTATGGCCACTGCGGATAATTTCCTCCTAAGGACAAAAGGATTGCTCAGCTCACAGCCTCCCTTAAAGCCCACGCATCCTAGGGCCTGTATCTCCCAGGATCCAGGGTTCCCCAAAACCCCTAGCTTTAGCAAACACTTTGTTAACCGCTCGTTGTGAAAGCCAAAGCCCGGCCAGTTTACAGTTTTAAAATCTTAATCATTGCAGTTAACTGATTAAAAAAAAAAAAAAAAACTGATAGTAAAAAAAAAAAAAATAGAATCAACTTAAAGCTGCTCGTGTTTCTTCCCATCATAAAATTAAATGCAAGAACAGTAGTTCTTGACTCTGAGATTAAAAGCTCAAACTTGCAGGACCTTTCACACCTGTCTTGTAGATTCTGGTTTTGTTAAAAGCTGAGGATCGGGAATGTTCAGATAACTGCGCCAGATACTGATACTAAGTTCAGACACACACACACACACACACCGTTTTTTTTTCTGCTGCAATTTTTAAAGTGTAGTAATGGTTTTAAGGACTTTTGAGGGATAATAAGAATAATAGTCTTAATACGTAAATCATCCTCTTCCCCCTCTTGGCCGCCTGAGCCTATAAAAAGATTATAGGCTTTAAAGGAAACAAATGCTTGTTTATTAGTTTAATTAAAAAATTCTGGGCTTTTAATGGGAGGAAAAAAGAGTTGGTTTTGTAGTCTGATTGTGCAAAATGGAAATCTGAGATTTCAACTGTGGCCAGTCTAATAATCTGGTAATGAGCAATTAGGCCTTTATTTCTATCCTAAGTGATATCAATAACTCACCTAGTTGTTCTGGGCAGGCACTATTCCTGGTCCAGAAAGTCGTAATGACTTGCTCACCCCATCCTCACCTGAGCAAACTTTGCATATTGACTTTGAGAGGAGGGATTTCATCTTATTATTTTTGGATTCTAATAAGCAGGGTGCCTTGTTAGATTGGGGGGAGGGGAGACCTTAGAGATCATTTAGTCCAACTACCTGATTTTACAGGTGTAAATAATGGAGGCTGGAAGATTAAGTAACTGCCCAAGGTCACAAAGATAATTGTGGTTGCACTCATAGAGATAACTGTATATAGGACCGATAACCTTATCTTATCTTCTTTGTTCAGCACTGCTCCGTAGGGTAAACTGTATAAGTAGCTGAAGGAAGATTTGAACCTGGGTTCCCTGACTCTAGAGACAATGAATGTGAGAAAGAGATTGTAGAGCATTATAATTTACTTGTTGATAAAGGACTTCTGTGGAAGGGTCATATCCAACTAGGCTTTGGAAAATCTGAGAGTAGACATTCAGTACTTTATCATCAGCTATTATTGTCTTACTTATCCTTCAGGGTTTTGTTTCTTTTGGCAGGCAATGCTTCCTTTCTTTTAATCTTTCAGGTAGATGATCCATAAAGATAATGAACACTTGGCATAGGCATTTCTGAGGAAATTCTGCAAGTGCCCATCCATATTGGACTTGAAAATAGTTACTCTTGATCAGAAGTCACTAATGAGTGTTTTTGGTTCATATTCAGGTCACCTATACCTAGGGAAATTTAAAAAACTTCCATGTTAAACCTTAGAACACTTTATAAGTTTATCCTGCTCAGGTCCCCTTGGAGTCCCAGCAGCATTAAACTGACTAAGGCAAGAGATGGGAGTTGGTCCTGGATTCCTCCCTTCCTTTCTCCTTTCCTTTCCTCCACTCCCGTTCCCTCTTGAATATTTTGTATTTACTTATTTGGTATGTCACTAGAGTAGAAAACCAAATGCCTTCTAAGTACCTTCCAATTCTAAAAATATGATTCTAAAATCCAACATTAATTTTAGGGTGTGTTTTCCCCCCAAAGCGGACATTAGACTAAAGTATAGTTGGTTTTCATCCTTGGGCTTCTAGTGCATTCCCCTGTTGGCCCAGATGTAGCCTGAAGCCCTCTGAAATACATCCAAAGTATACATTAAGCTTGCTAATGGCCTCTATCTGTCAGGTGAGTTGACAGTTAGTTGCTGAGAGATTGTAGAAGTAAGCAGTTAGTGGGTGTCATTGCCATCAATGACCAGATTCTGAGAAGAGAGGAGGGGAGGGAGAGAGAAAGGAGGAAAAAGAGATAAAGACAATCTGAGAATTAGTTTAGAACTTGCCCATTGATGGTGGGGAATGGGGGAGACCTGTGACTTCATTTATTTAGGGTGTCCTAGATGAAGGCATTGCCTCCCATTGGTAGCTGCTATGTCTTGGGGTCCCACAGAATTCCAGGAAGTCAAGTGACTCTTTGGGTACACAGCCAGTATAAGGTTAAAGGGATGCTTGAACCCTGGTTTAGCTCATCATATATTTAGGAAACTAAAACCTCTTAATTTGCTTTGGTGGGTGATGGTGGTGGTGATACAGGGGAAAAAAAATCATAGAAAGCAGTTACCTCTTCATTTGCATGAGGGCAAAAAAGCAGAAATTCAGGGTTTTTTCATATGTTATGCATGAGATACCTGGAATGGTTTTTTGTTGTTGTTGCTAACCAATTAGAAACTGCACTTGTAGCACAGCTCAATGAGCTTTCTTGGTTCCCCTTTTCCAAGAATTATACAGGCACCATTGGAGAGAGGGGTAGTGGGGATGATTCATCCTTCCTTACTAACTGTCAGGTTCGGTAGTGTCTGTCACCCAGAGGATGCTGAGAGATTTAGAGGTTGAAGGAACTTTAGAGTTGATCTAATCCAACCTCATTCCTCATTTTACAATTAAAGAAACAGGCAGGGGAAACAACTTGTCAAACAGGAGCACGTTGATGTAGTGGGTAAAAAGCACTGGACCTGAGATTAAGAAGAACAACATTCAGGTCCAGCCTTAGACACTTACTAGCTGTGTGACCTTGGAGGAGTCACTTACTCCTTTTTGCTGATTTCCTAATCTGTAAAATGAGTTGGAGAAGGAAATGACAAATCATTTTAGTATCTCTGTCAAGTTAACCTCAAATGAGATCAAAAAGAGTTGGCGTTTGATAAGTGCTTATTCCTTTTCTCCCAACATCTCAACCAGTATTCAGTCCAAGTCCTTTGAAGTCCTGATGCTTTCAGCCAATTTGATTGATAACATTTGAAACTTTTAGTATGTATCAGTTCGATGGCTAGACTGAAAAATGTCCTCCTAAGTTGGCTAAGTGAATGCTAGAGAAGTTCCCCTCCTTCCTTTCTCTTTACTATCTCCTAGTTTTCATTAATAAAAGTGATTAGCACAGTGTAAATGCTTGTTCTCTTCCTTTCCTCTCCCCTGCAAATTCTTCTTATAGAAGTTTTTGTTTACTTGACACATCCTTAATCAAATGTTGTAAAAACCAGTTCTACCAATTTTAGCCAGTTGATCAGTTCTACCAAATTCTGTGCTTCCTCTTCAACCTCCGACAGGAAGGGCTCTGAATCGGTGGAGTGACTTTAGCTCCTCCTTTGGTGACAAAGCATGAACAATGTCCTTGCTCAGGACTTCCTGTCCCTAGCAGCTGGAAGTTTCAGATGTGTAGAATATCTCTGCTGACAGCTTTTCTCAAATCCTGTCCTCCAGAGTGAGTAATAAATAAATTATGTATTAAACCCTGACACAGCTTACAACAAATACAAACCAATAGACAGAATTTCTAGAAACTTGGTGCTTTTATTCCTGTCTCTGATACTTCTGCAGCTGTTTGGGTCAGATAATTTCCTCTTGCAGCTCACTTTCTCATTTATAATGATGATGATGGCTAATGTTTCTTTTTAAAAAATCTTTTTAAATCTAATAGTTTTTAATATTCCCAATTACATGAAAATTTTTAACATTCATTTTTTAGGTGAAAGATATTTATTTTATAGTAGCTTTTTATTTTTCAAAATACATGTAAAATAGTTTTCAACATTCACCATTGCAAAACCTTTTTTAAATAGTTAAATATTTTATTTTTTAAAATAGTTTTTTATTTTCAAAATATATGCAAAGATAGTTTTCAACATTTACCCTTGCACACCTTTTAACATTCATTTATTTTTAAGTTTAGATTTTCAAATTCATCCTTTCCTCCCACCTCCCTAAGACAGTAAAAAATTTGCTATGGGCTTTATATACAATCATGTAAAACATATTTCCATATTAATCATGTTGTGAAAGAAGAAATAGTTTGGAAAAGGAAAATACTGTGAAAAAAAAGAAAGAAAGTGAAAATAGTATCCTTTGATTGGCATTTGGATGTTCTTTCTCTGGATGTGGAGAACATCTCCCATTATGACCCTTTTGGAACTTTTTAGATCATTGTATTGCCATGAAGAGCTAAATAAGACAATTATAGTTGATACTTAAAGTGTTGGATATTTCACATTTTTATAGCATTTAAGCACTTTACAATTATTATTTTATTTGATCTTCACAATAACCCTGATAGGTGGATATTATTATACTCATTTTACAGATGAGGAAACTGAGGCAGAGGTTAAATGACTTGCCGAGGTCTAATAGCTTGAGACTAGATTGAATTCAGGTCTTCCTGACTTTATGAAGATAATATCCATATTCTCCATCTCAGGATTATTATGAGGAAATCATTTTGCTAGCCTTAAAAGTGCTAAAGGGATGAAGTTACTGCATTTACCAATAATAAAACCATAAAAATGAAACTATTTTATTTTAAAGAGCTATGAAATTTAATTAAAATGTGTTTTCATGTGTTTCTTCCCATCTTGAAGCCCAGTCTCTTTTCCATCTGTTAATCATTCATTTTATAGATTAGGAAACAACAGATAGAGGAAGTGACTTTCTCTTGAGTCACAGCTGATAAATAAATGTAAGTCAGTACCCGAATTCTCTGGTGCAAGAAGTGGGAGTGGTATAAAAGTTCTAATTTTCTTCTTTCAAAACTTTGAAGATCAGAAATGTGAATAAATCTCTAAATCAATTAATCAGTCTCTCCAGAGTGTGGCATATGGTATTTCCAGAAATGATAATTAAATTCTATTTATAATTGAATGATCACATTTAAGGGCTACAAAGGGTTTCCTTCTACCCTCCCCCACAACGGTCCTGTGAAATATGTAGACAAGCAATAGTTTCCCCATTTCACAAATGAGGAAACTGAGGTTCCAAGAAGAAAAGGGGACTTTACCCATCTTCTCAACGGTTAGGAAGAGCCAGAGCTGGATTTGAACTCATCATTCCTACCACTATGAAACATGCAGTTTAACCACACAGAATCTGTCCAAAACCCAATTCTTTAGGAACAAAAAATTAGTACTAGAATGTCATTTCTGAAACTCAAACTGTGACTTGCCAAAGGTTACACAGCTGGTAAATATCAGACCATAAGACAGGCCTTCCTGATTCACATTTCAGCACTACCCCTTACACCATAATGCCTTTCTCCTATTTCTTGGAAATGTCTTAATTCACTATCTAGATATCAATTCATCTTTCCAAGGACCTTCTCCCATTTCTGCTAGCATTTCCTGGACAGTTATGACAGATTTCCTTGACTAATCTATTCCCTCCTCCCTCCAGTCAGTTCTAATCTTGTTTTCTTTGAACCTTGCTCAAGTGAAAGCCCTCCCCTAGTATTCAGGAGCCTTCATTCTTGGCCCTACCCTAGTTTTAACTGCTCACCCAAACTGTACTTAGCTAAGCCAGAGAATGTGGTATGGGAGGGACACAACTTGGAATAACAACTCCTAGTTCTTGGAGTCAGAAACCTGGGTCTAAACTGCCCAAACCATGTTCCCACTCTGTGACTCAGTTTCCTCATCTGTAACATGAATACACTTACATTTCTATCTTACAGGGCTGTCAGTGAGACAGAGTTTTGTTCATTCTAAAACATTAAGCAAATGTGAAAACTGATTGCTTTTTCTTGTACCCATATTTGTTAGCCTCTGGCTCCTTTCCCTCAGTTTCTCACCCGTGCTTTCTATTTTTTCTTTTTTTCTTTATGTTTATTCATATTCTAAAGTTCTGTTAGTCTTAGCTGAAGTCTGAATTCCTCTCATTAAAGTCTGGCCATTCGAGTTCTTCTGAGAGATCTGACACCATTAAACTTCATGTTATAGTCATGATGTTTCAGGCAGGTGATCTCTCCATTTGGTAGAATGTCACTAAACCCTTCCTTTGTTCCTTCGTGCCTTCCTTGCTTCCTTGTTCCCTCCCTCCCTCTCTTTCCTTCCTTCTTTTCCTCCCTCACTCCTTCCTTCCCTCCTTCCTTCTCTCATTTTTCCTTCCTTCCTTCCTTCCTTCCTTCCTTCCTTCCTTCCTTCCTTCCTTCCTTCCTTCCTTCCTTCCTTCCTTCCTTTCCTCCTTTCTTCCTTCCCTCCTTCCTTCCTTCCTTCCTTCCTTCCTTCCTTCCTTCCCTCCCTCCTTCCTTCCTTCCTTCCTTCCTTCCTTCCTTCCTTCCTTCCTTCCTTCCTTCCTTCCTTCCTTCCTTCCTTCCTTCCTTCCTTCCTTCCTTCCTTCCTCCCTCCCTCCCTCCCTCCCTCCCTCCCTCCCTCCCTCCCTTCCTTCCTTCCTTCCTTCCTTCCTTCCTTCCTTCCTTCCTTCCTTCCTTCCTTCCTTCCTTCCTTCCTTTTTGTGTATGTTTTTGTTTTTGTTTTTTTGGCAAGGCAGGGTAACACAGCTAGTAAATGTCAAGTGTCTAAAGTTGGATTTGAACTCAGGTTTTCCTAACTGGGGCTGGTGCCACCTAGATGTCCAGGTGACTTCTTTGTTAAGGAAAGATAATTCACTTAGAGTTGTAAATACATTCAGGGCCTTGATTCAGGAAGATCTGAGTTCAAATGCAGGATCAAGTACTTCTTAGCTATGTGGAGCAAGTCACTTTCTCTCTGTCTCAGTTTCCTTACCAATAAAATGGGGATTATAATGGTACTTACTTACCAAGGTGATTGTGAGGATTAAACGAGATAATATTTGTAAAGTATATTTAGTGCAATGCCTGGCACATAGTAGGTGCTAAATAATTGCTACCTATTATTAATTACAGGACAGCTAGGTGGTGAAATGGATAGAGGGCTGGGCCTAGAGAAACAAAGACAAGTTTTCCTGAGTTCTAATCTGGCCTCAGAAAGTCTGTGTGATCCTGGACAAATCACTTCACTGTTTGCCTCAGTTTCCTTATCTGTGAAATGAACCGGAGAAAGTAATGGCAAACCACTAAATATAAAAATAAAATAAAAAGGTAATGGTGGGGTCACAAAGAGTCAGATAGATTGAAAAATGACTGAACAACAAATCGTTATTATACTTGCTTGATCTTCTCTGCTTCCCCTGAACTTTGTCCATTGGCTCTGGTGATGACAGACTGACCCCTTGGGATTCAATACCAGTAAGATACCTCACTAGCCTGTACTGACTTGGGTCTGAAGAATACAAATTCTTTTGTCTTGAGTAAAACCCTGTTTTTTTGGGTTAGGTTACCTGGAGAAGTTACTGCCTTAAAAGAGCCCATGAATTGCAGTAGTTTTGTTTAAATAAATGAATATGGCCTCTCTTTTCCTTAGATGAGGGGAAAGTGTTTTTTTTTTTTTTTTGTTTTGTTTTGTTTTTTGAGCCTTGAATAATTGGAGGTAGTGATATTTGAAGCAGACAATTAAAAAACCCGTGTGTCCCCATCATTCCTGATTACTCCAGTCTTTATCATTTTGTCCATTTGGTGGTGTGCTGAAATTAATTCATCTCAGTCCTATACAAGAATTGAGTAACTTCTCCACTTTGGAAAATGTATAGATATTTCAAAAAGCATTCTTTAATCGAGTTGCCTATGGTCTCAAGGATTGGAAAAGTGAGTCTTCAGCCATGCAGATCTCCCTTCTTCCCTAGGGCCATTGACATTTATTCCTTTCCCCCTCTCACAGCATCATGGGATGATAAGAACATAGATTTAAAGGTCATCTAATCCAAACTTCTCATTTTATAGATGAGAGGAAACTCAGCTGGAGAGAGGTTAAGATAGCCCAGCAGCAGGGTCAGGATTTTAACCCAGTTTTTCTCAACTTTTACTATCCTAGGATCATATATTTAAAGTTGGAATGGATCTGAATGGTTATTTAATCCAAGTTAACCATTTTATAGATGAGAAAAGTAGGATTCAGTAAGGTAGAAAGATTTACCTAAACTTCTATAGCTGGTAAAGAGAGTCTGCATTCGAACTGTTTCTTAGTTAAAATGAGCAGCTTATCTCTGGGAAATGTGTATCAAGTGTTAATTGTGCTTGAGAATGTCCTCCTTTTGTTTATGGGAAGTTTTCTTTTTTTGAAAAGGATTTAGCTAAGACAAAGTCCTTATGCTCTTGGGATTCATAGTCTAGTGGGTAGGAGGTAGCTTGGGGAGATTAGATACATACACAACCATCATAAGCCATATTACATAAATAATTAGAGAAGTTCCCATTTCAGTTCCCTGATGGATTCTAAGTCTCGTGAGTATGAGTATTTCTCTAGCAATACAGATCAAAATCCATCCTTGCCTACCTATCCTATTTGACTTTTATCTTGTCCATATCTTCTCATAAGTCCACCAAAGAACTCAATTTACTAAGCTCTTTATATTGTTCATCTCACCAATAAATTGATCAGTTGGGTCATTCATCAGTTGTCCTTTGTCCTCATTAATTGACTGGCCCATCTTTTTTTCCCCCAACATGCATTTATCAAATACTTTCCTTCCTTGCTTTTCCTCCATTTTTTGGATGTTTCTCTGCAAATATTCTTTGGGAAATTCATTTCTCATGATGCACAGTTATAAGATATCACTAGAGGAATACTCATTTTTAAAAATATGGGCCTTGGTTTCAGAGAGAAGCTTGGATTAATTAAAAGAACTTTGCAGTTTCCCCAAGGCAATCTCATTCTCACTCTTGTGTTCTAATCTAGGTGAAGTAGCAAGGATATATTAAATATCTACTATGTGACAGGCAGGACTCATTTGTAGTGTCTGTTCAAAATTTAAGTAGTGATGGGTGAGCTTTATATTCAACTGTTTATCAAAGTCCCAAAACAATAGAAATTCATCCACTTGATTTTTCTTGTATGGATAGTCACAAACCAGGTAACAGGTTAGAGATTATTAATTTACTTACTTTGCTTATTTTCCCTCTCTTTACTTTCCTCTTTAACTCTTTTACTATTCTCTTTAATTTCTTTCTTTCTTTTTTTTTTTCCCTGAGGCTGGGATTAAGTGACTTGCCCAGGGTCACACAGCTAGGAAGTGTTAAGTGTCTGAGACCACATTTGAACTCGGTCCTCCTGAATTCAAGGCTGGTGCTCTATCCACTGAGCCACCTAGCTGCCCCCTATTCTCTTTAATTTCTTTGTGATTAAGAGCTTCTCTAACTCTGGGATCCAGTTCTGTAGTTGAGAAGAGGGAGCAAAACCATCTGATGATAATCCTTAGATTGGAACCCAACTGGATACTTTTGGCAGAGTTAAATTAATGGTAATGATAGCTAGTGATAATTGGATTAATTGAGTTTCTTATTAGTATTGTTACTTGGTAGTCATGACTGGTATTGATTTGACAATTTGGTGACTTGGTTAAGCTTTTGGTTCATTTTCTATCTTCCTTTCTTGTCTTTATTTTACTGCAGTGGACAAATGTGAGAGGAATGAATTCCAGTGCTTGGATGGAAAGTGCATCACCTATAAGTGGGTCTGCGATGGTACTGCCGAGTGTAAGGACGGATCGGACGAAACCCTGGAGACCTGCTGTAAGTCACCTCTGACCTTCTCAAACAGGGCTTATTGGGCTTTTTTTGTGTTATTAACTCCTTTTGACAATCTGGTGAAGTTTATGGTGCCCCCATTAATTTATAATCCAAAGAAATGCTAAATTTCAGTTAGAAATTATTGAAAATTGAGATGTGACTTTTTTTTCCCTTCAAAATTCACTGACCCCCTGAAATCTATAGGGGTCTATGAACTGGAGATAAAATGGGGATAATAGTAGCAACTTGCCTTCACCAAGTGATTGTGAGAATTTTGTTCAGTCTAAAGCAGATGATCTCTCTGTGATGGGAAAAACAAAGACAAGAGAATTTGGGTGTCAATTATTGATCTCTGTTAGGAATTGGGAATGTGTGAGTGGACTCTGGGTGCATGAGTAAACCTGGATGTCTTGGAGTATAATACATTCATTAAATGTGAACTGATTTCATTCAACTAAATGACACTACCCCACAATATCTTGGAATCATTTTGTCTCATAAGATAGTAATTGGCTGTTTCCTTTTGGAATTGGGCATGGGTTTGGGGGAAGGGTTGGTTGGGTTTTTTTGGTGTGTTTTTATGTTTGCTTTTTGTCTATACCTCTGTGTCTAGACCCCTTCCATAGATATAGACAGGGACTTGCTCTGATACTTAGAATATTAGTCAATGAGTCACTTAGAAGCTAGGTGAGTAAGAGCTTAAGTGACTTACCCTCCAGTTTCACAGCTAAATAAATATATGTCAGAGATGGGGCTTGAAGCTAGACTTTCCTCCCTCCCAGGAGTGAGTCATCTCTGTTTGCTCCTGTTACCTGTGATACTGATTCCTTATACTTCTGTCATACTTTGTCTAGTTTACAAGATGCTGTTGTCACAGCAGCTGTGGGAAGCTGCTATTAATTGAGCTTCTGGGACCATTCTCATTTCTATAGTGAGGTTATAGGTTACAAAGAGTTTTCTTCACCACAACTTCGAGGGACAGAATTGTCATTCCCATCTCACAGAGGAAGTAACTGAGGCTTTGAGAGGTTGAGTTCCTTGTTCACACAAATTCAGATCTTCATCCTTCTTAATACTCCACTGTATTTTTGCTTTTTCTGTAAATTTTCATTGTATATTGCTTTTTCCATCATAAAGCCAGAAGAACTCATCATTAGGTACTCTTGTCTCATTTTGTAAATAAGAAAGCTGAGGCTCAAGAGTGGGGAGAAGAATGATTTCTAAATGGCTGAGCCAAAACTCCAGCCCAGAGGCTCTGTCCCCCACTTCCCCCAGCATGTAGCCTCTTAATCTTGCTCCTTTTCTGTCTAAAAGAAGATTGTTGCTGTTTGTTGCAGCATCTGTGACCTGCAAACAAGGAGAGTTCAGTTGCGGTGGCCGCATTAATCGCTGCATTCCCTCCACCTGGAAATGTGATTCCCATAATGACTGTGAAAATGGTTCAGATGAACAAGATTGCCGTAAGTATGGCAAGAGGCCGAGGGGGGGTGGATGGCAGTTGGAGGCTCTTGTGAGGACTTGGCAAATCCATTCCAATTAACTTCTGATTTCACATTCTGGCTAATTAAAATCCAGTGTGGCTTTCAAGAATATGCAGACTCTGGGGCACAGTGAAAATGTTCAGAAATCACCAACTATGACAATTTGGGAATTTACCTGCTGAAGTATCATTCTCCCATCCTCACCTCTAGCCCCACCAGTCAGCTCTCCAATATTGCCCTTAGTCATTTCCTGCCTGAAATGTGCCCTCCCTTCCCTTTTCTATTCAAAATCCAAATTCCTCCATTCTTCAGCCCCTCCTCTTCCAAGAGGCCTTTTATTTTGTCCCTTTGCCATCCCCTACTAATCTCTCCCTGTTCTGAGTGCCCCATCATATCTCAGATTTCATCAGTAGGTGTTCTCACTCCCCTAACAGAGACTATTATATATAGTCCTTCCATAGTTTATTTGTTTTTGGTGTTTTCAAAACTTAAGGAGATGTTTGACACACATAGTAAATATTTAGTAAATGTTTATTGGTTGCCTGCCTTTCTGTACCCATCCCTTAATTGCTTCAAGCCTGTAAATCCTGTCTCCCCATCCGGGATGCAAGTTCCTTGAGACAAAGCACTGCCCTAGACTAATTCCCTTGTCCCAAAGGTATCCATTCTAATACTGAGTCCATAGTAACTTCCCAATAAATACTGGTTGCTGCATGACTCATTTATGTCCCAATTATGTACAATTATAAAAAAATTCACAGGCCAATATTCTAAGAGGAATTTGGGGCAGAGGATATATGCTTGAAAATCACTAGATTTCTTTCTCTTCTAGCCCCTAAGACTTGTGCCCACGACCAGTTCCGATGCCATGATGGAAAGTGCATCTCCCAAGAATTTGTCTGTGACACAGACCGGGACTGTGAGGATGGGAGCGATGAGCTGAATTGTCCAGATCCCACCTGCAATCCGGCCACGTTCCAGTGCAACAACACTGTCTGTATCCCCAAGCTATGGGCCTGTGATGGTGACCAGGACTGTGAGGACGGCTCCGATGAATGGCCTGACAACTGTGGGGGACACAGCTTAGTCAAGGAGTCCAAGCCTTGCTCCTCTCTGGAGTTCCACTGTGGCAGTGGAGAGTGTATCCACATGAGCTGGAAGTGTGACGGAGGTTTTGACTGCAAGGACAAGTCTGATGAAGACGGCTGTGGTAGGTCTCCAGAAACTTAATTTCCTATCGATTTGTAACTTTTCCTCAAATGTAATTTGCTGTTCTGTCATTTATCTGCTTAACAAATATCAGTGGCTTCCTTCTGCCAACAGGGCAAAATCTACTCTTCAGCCTGGCACTGAAGGTCTTCCCCAATCTGTCCCCCTTCTCTCTTTCTACCTGTGCATGCATAATAAGCATCTGATTGTTTCCTCTCCCCTTTGGTCTCCTTCCTTGGTCCCCTGCTCTGAAATGGCTTTTTATTCTCTTCTCCAGTTGTCTTGAGTTCTCTTCCCAACTTTCAAAACACGGGATTTGTGTAGAATTGGAAGGAACCTTTGAGATCATCGGGTCCAATTTCTCATAGCTTTTTTTTTTTTTTAAATGAGCCTCTTAGGAAAGTACATGAAGGCCTAGGTAGGAATTTTACATTACTAAGGCTCCATAAAAAGTCATGTGGTCTTATGAAACTCTAAGCTATAGGGGAGTAGATGTAAGGAAAGGATATTTTCAGATGGGACTTTAGGGGAGGAGGTAAGTCTTCCTCGATTCTTTCCCAAATTCTTTTATTACTCATTGTGTGACAATCCTCATTTGTCACTCTGACTGATTCTTGTATAAAAGTCTTATGCCCCTGCTAAGCCTCCTTGAAGGTAAACATTTCTTTGTAATATTGATTCTGCCTTCTTTTAAGCACAGTCCATTGGTATATTCCATCTAAATGTAAGTTCTTAAAGATAGGGATTGTTTTTATTTTTGCCTTTGTATTCACTTTGCATGTGCATGTGCATCCACACTGGTCTCTTAGACAATTTCTTTTCTTTTTTTCTTTTTTTGTGCAAGGCAATTTAGATTAAGTCTTTTAAGTGTCTGAGGTTGGAAAGGTAGCTCTTTGAACAAGAGTCCATTGCCAGACAGTCATCAGGAGTTCTGTATATTCTTTCAGCAAGGTGCAAGTAGTCATGCTTTTGCTAATCTTGGAGGCAGCCCCAATCATAGGGTTGTCTGTGATCTCTAAGCTGGGTATCATTGAGCATCACTGGGCATACTTACTTTCCATAGACCTTCCTTTAGACTCAAGTCCTGTAATCTCAACAGGTTTGATTGAAAGAAATCAATTGATCAACTTCCTCATCTTTTTTTTTTTTTTTGAGAGAGAGGGTTAAGTGACTTGCCCAAAGTCATACAGCCAGGAAGTGTTAAGTCTCTGAGCCTGGATTTAAACTCAGGTTCTCCTGACTTCAGGGCTGGTGCTCTATCCACTGCACCATTTAGCTGCCCCTTCCTCATCTATTTTTGAAATCCCATCCTTTCTGGGCTAACTTACACTCTTGAATTTTTGTCTATCAAACTTTATCAATTCTCTGAACTCATTGAAAACTGCCCTTCTGAAATCTGTAGTATATGTCAGACTGGTCCCATATTCCTATTCCTTTTCTCTTATATTCTGAGGTGAACAGTTCACATACTCTCAACATTTCAACTACCATGATCTCATCAGAAAGTTCCTCATTTTTAGTAAGAATTAGACCCAGAATAGAAGTCTTTCCTTATTTCCTACACCTCTTGATGGAAGAACTGATTATCAAATCAAGTCAGGAAGTTATTGTTACATGTTTTGCTTTTATTAGAAAGACAGCTCCAAGTGTTGCTCAGATCAAGTACTTAACTTGTCTGTCATTAAATTCCTCATCTGGTTTTTTCTCTTTAGGTGATCTGTAGTATCCTCTTGTAAAAATAGTCATTTCTGCTTCTTCCTTTGTTGACTATCTCCCAGATGTTCTCAACTGTGCTTCCTGCTTCTGGTTTCTGAATTTCCTCATGTCCACATCTTAGTATTTATTGTGATATTTGCCATCCTCCCCACAGGGGAGGATGTTTTCGTTTTTCTTTTTCTTTTAAACACAGTGTATACTCTTTTAGAGTTATAGTCTAGTAAGGGGTCTTAGTTGACAAAGTCTCAGTGATACTCATGATGTCAGTTTCACCTTCCTGCATTTTTGGTTGTTCTTGCTTATTATCCTTACTTTTTTTTTTTTTTTGCTGAGGCAATTGGGGTAAAAGTCACTTTCCCAGGGTCACACAGCAAGGAAGTGTTAAGTGTCTGAGACCACATTTGAACTTGGGTCCTCCTGACTTCAGGGCTGGTGCTCTATGCACTGCACCAGTTAGTTGCCCCATTATCCTTACTTTGTGCATTTATTTGAGACCATGGCTTTTCCTGTTGGCTCCTTTCTTGAATTGTTTCCCCTATGAATTTCCAGAATTCTCTTTCATGATTTTCTTTACCTTTTAGCTTTGTTCTATAGTTTTTAGCTGAATAATTTTTTTCCCTTTCAGTTTAAAACCAACTTAATTACAGAATATAGATTTAGAGGTGGAAGGAACCTAAGAGAATATATAGTACAACTCTCTCTTTTCTTTTCTTTCTTTCTTTCTTTTTTTTTTTTTTTTAACAGTGGATTTAATTGAGATCCAGGTTAAGTGGGTCTTTGTGACCTTACTTATCCAAGGTCACAAAACTGTCAAGGGACAGAAATGCTATTTCAACCCAGGTCCTCTGATTCCAAATATACTCTTTCTACTGTACCATTATATATGAGATCTCTCCTTGGCTATGAATTTTTCATTCCTATATTTTAAGCCATGGTCTAGAATCCAAATCTTTTTTCTTCTTTTCCTCCTCTTCCTCCTCCTCCTCTTCTTCCCCCTTTTTTTTTCTTTTCCTTTTTTTTTTTTTTTTTGGCAAGGTAATTGGGGTTAAGTGACTTGCCCAGGATCACACAGCTAATAAGTGTTAAGTGTCTGAGGCTGGATTTGAATTCAGGTCCTCCCAACTCTAAGGCTGGGCCTCCATCCACTGTGCCATCTAACTGACCCTTCATCATCATCTTAACCACATTCTAACTTCCCATATCTGCTCTCAATCCTGTCTTTGGCAGCAATGATAAAAACATTTTCTTTGTTCCAGTGGTTTATAGTCACTTGCCAACACGTCATAAACCTTTTTGATGCTTTCTAGTTTCATTTTAGCAATATCATTTGCTCACATGGATTATCAGAAGTGGGTTGGAAAGTCTCAACTTTGACAAGTCTTTTTTTCTTTCTTTTTAAAAAAATTAACAATAAATTTTATTTTTAAAAATTTTTAATAATTTAAAATTTTTCTCCCTCTCCATAGACAGCAAGCAAATGCAATGCAGCTTAAATAGTGCAGTTCTTCTAAACATATTTATATATTCATCATGCTGCACAAGAAAAATCAGATCAAAAGGTGAAAGGAAAAAAAACACCACAAGAAACAAACCAAAAACATTCAACATTGCCAAATCTTTCTCTGTGCTCTAGATAGATGTCCCAAGGAAACAAACAGCAGCCCTTTCAATGAGCAGTAGCCCCTGAGCAGGGCATCCCCAATCGCCACTTCTGATCTTTTGTTCCCCTGCCCTGTACCATCTCTTACCTGACACCACCTGAGAGTCCACATCATCATGTCTTAGGAGAACAGGCAGCAGCTTATTCCTCAGAAAAAGGGTTTAAATCCCTTCTCTCAGGAAGACTCAGATGTGTTGTATCAGTGCCCTTTCTTTAGCCCCCTCTTTGTTACATTCTTCCAGTCTCCATCCTTCTGACATTGGTCAAGCTGTCCTCCTCCATTCCTCCTTCTTTTTTCCGATTCTTTTTCTTTTCTCCCCCTCCCCCCACACTGAGGCCTTCTATTTTCTTTTCAGGAGATAACTAGAAGTGTGGAGAGCTGCTCCTCTTGGGAACTTTTGCTATCTTTTCATCTTGATGATTATTAAACAATTATTTTTATTATCAAGAAATAATTATTATTTTAAGTCATTGATTTTAGATATAATTTTCTGTTCAGATGCAAATTATCACCATTCACAAAGCAATCTTTGTAAATATTGCTGAGTTTTGTCCACAGGAGACTAAGGTCCTTTCTACATGAAATGAAAAAAATGACCATTCTTTCTTAGTCAAAGAATAATTCCTTCTTTCTTTCTCTTAATTTGCTTTAGTGGCAAATAATTAATCTGCCCAACCCCATTTCACCCATTTTACCATGGTATATTTTAACTCGGCACAGTATGTTCCAGCCTGATGTTTTTTGAACTGGAAAAAAAGAATTGAAGTTGGCGTGATGTTTCTCTGATTACAGTGTTAACCTTTGTCAACCAGACTGGAACCAGCTTCTAACCTGTGGATGCCTGGAGCCCAACAGAGCAGGCTAGGACAGAAATTTAATTTCAGAGGGGGGGAAATAGCTTGCAAGCAAGGATGCATGTGCTAGAGCCGTATCCCCAGTGGCAGAACAGAAGGCAGTGTGGGAAGATCTCAGTACTTCCATCAATGGTCGTGCAGTGAGCTGTAGCTCTGACAATGAGGAGTCACAGTAATAATGGGACAAGTTTGATTCACAGCAGGGTCCCTAACTAGAACTTATTTGAGTTTAGAGCACCCCTGGTGCTGATCAAAGCAATGCTTCATTTCTGTGATTTTACCAGAGAGGACGATCATCCAGAGGGTGAGCTTGGAGGATTGTTATTATACCAAACTCAGGGCACGGCTTGCTTGGCTAGACCTTAGATCTGGAAAACAGAGTGTTTCCTATCATGGCATCTTCCACTTTTTTTTTTTTAATCTAAATATTCCTGCTCTTCCTCTGGTTACTGTACTTCCTCTTATAAAAAAAGGATTAAAAAAAAAAAACAAATTGAAATATCATTCTATTTTTGGGAATTTCTACACTGATGATAACAATTTAGAAACGAACATCTCTTGGTCTTTCCTGTTCCCAGTCAAAGCCACTTGCCGCCCAGATGAGTTCCAGTGCAGTGATGGGGAGTGTGTCCACGGGAGCCGACAGTGCAACAAGGAATATGACTGCAAGGACATGAGTGATGAGATGGGCTGTGTTAACGGTGAGACCCAGCAGAATGTCTCTATTGCTCCAAAGGAGGTCTATATAGGAACATCCTTGGAGGAGGGCATTGGTGCTTGGCAAAAGAATTGTGCATTTCTGATGATTTTTTTATATGGGTGATTTCATCCACATAGGCATTTGTCAATGAGTTGATATCGGCTCTGCCTCTTAGTCTTAGCTGTTAAGGCACTGAGAGGTCAAATATTTTGGGCTTGCCAAGGATCAGAGAGTCAGTATATGTCAAGGAGCGTGAAATCAGGCAAGGTGCTTTTGATTCTTGGACTGGTTCTCTCCCAACTATGCAATAATCTCTTTTGAGATGAGGTTTATTACTGAGATTAGGCAATACAAATGAGAAGAATCTCCAGGTTTCAGGAACTCTTCTATGCTTAATGGTCTTTTTTTTTTTTTTTTCATTTTCTATTGTTATTGATTATAGTAACACTGTGTGAGGGTCCGGACAAATTTAAATGTCACAGTGGAGAGTGTATCTCTTTTGACAAAGTGTGTAATGGACCCAGAGACTGCCGGGACTGGTCTGACGAGCCCATCAAGGAGTGTGGTAAGGCAGAAACCTCTGGATTTGGCTTTTAGAGAATGGGAGTTGGGCTGATAGTTTGCTTGAAGAGCTGAAGGAGAGCCTTCTCTCTGAGGGAGATAGAGAAGTAAAGATGCAGATGTAGATGGGGATCCTGAATGTGTTTGGGACTCTAGTGGACTCGTTCCTAACTTTCTTCCTCGATTCTAATTCTGAAGGGAGACAGATCTGCTTTCCTTCCAAACAGTGTTATGGCTTCTTTTCATTTTTAATGTTGTTCTTGCTGTTTAACTTGACTATTCACCTGTATAAGAAATTTGCAGACGTGTCTCTGCTTTGAAACATCCCCCTTCCCTTTAACACACCGGAAGCCCAGTAGAGTTTAGAAACCCTTGAGCATGAGGAAGAGTTCAGAAATTCTAGAGCATTCAAAGGGGACAATCTTGGGTCCTAAATTTCACTGAGTCTTCTTTGCTTAGGAAACAATGAGTGTCTGGACAACAAAGGTGGATGCTCACATATATGTAATGACCTCAAGATAGGCTATGAATGCTTGTGCCCTGAAGGCTTCCGGCTGGTCGACCAGAAAAGATGTGAAGGTAAAATTCTGATTGTTCTCCCATTCATATTTCTTTGCTGTGGTAGATTCATGGAGAATGCTTTTGCTGAAGTTTGAAAGAGATCTGGATTTAGAACTAGAAGTCTTGGGTTCAAATCCTTATTTTGTTATTTTTATCTATGGCACTAGCCAAGTTATTTAACTTCTCTCTAAAATGAGGAGGATGGATTAGATAGCCTCTGAAGGTTCTTTCAGCTCTACATCTATGATGCTAGGACTGTATAACTTGGGGAAAGCCACATAAACTTCTAGTGCCTCAATTTCCCTATCTATAAAACGGATATAGTCAGAGCACCTACCTTCCAGAATTGTTGTGAGGATCAAAGGAGATAATAATTGTAAAGTGCTTAGCATAGGGCCTGGCTCATAATAGATCCTTAATAAATGCTTATTGACTTAATGATTGGTCTTTATGCCATATAGCATTATTATCAGTGTCATTAAAATATCACTATCACTGAAAAATGATACAAAACTGGAAAGGTTGGTGGACTTACTAGATGATAACAAGGATTAAAGGAAAAAAATGATGGAGTTAAAACACTTGATGGGACAGAATCTTGTGTAAAATAAAATTTAATAGAAATAAATGTAAAGACTTATATCTGGGCTTAAAAACTCAATTTCTCAAGTTGGGAAAGTGAGGTTAAAAGAAAGTAAGTTTATTTGCAAGAGATTTGGGTTTTTTTAAATGAGCTAAGAACTCAGAATAAGCTAATGTAATCTTAAGCAATATTAAGAGAGTGAACATAATGCCCAAGTCATGGAAGATGTTATACTCTGTTTGGTTCTAGGAATCACAGTTTAAGGATGCTTATTGATAAGCTGTAGAGTACAAAGATGGGCAACCCAGGACAGTGGAGGGCTCTGTCATATGAGCTGAGTGAAAAAACTGTGTTTTTAGCTTGGAGAAGTAAAGACTTAAGAGGGCCATGATTTCTGTTTTCAAGTATGAAGTACTGTCACAAAGGAGAAAGTTTAAACTTAATCTGTGTGCCCTGTAGAGCAAAACTTGGAGTTATAAAGAAGCAAATTTATGTTGGACAGCAGGGAAATGTCCTAATAATTAAAGCTGTCCAGAAGTGGAATATATTGGAAGCTATCATTTTTTCCTCGTTGGAGGCTTTTCCAAGAAAAAAAATCTGAACAACCACTTGTTGGGGAAGATGTAGAGATCCTTGTTCAGATGTGGATCGTGCCATTCATCCCTTCCATATCTTAGGTTCTGTGATTCTCTTAATCTAAGGAAGTCTTCTGGTTTTGAAACATTTATAAAACTGTAAATGCTGGTTCCCCAGGGCTTGAATAGAGGAAATTCAGTTGTCTTAATGGAAAAAAAAAATCACTGTATAAAATAAATATTTTTGATACTCCATTAAGAGGCAACTTAGTATAGTGGTTAAAGAGCTTGAAGCCAGGTAGACTGGCCCATACAAAACAAATATGGGGGCCTGACATACTGTGAATGTGAGATTTTGGGGCAAATGACTTCATCTCATCTCTCAGTGCTGTCAGCAATTCTGGAGGATTAGCCATCTGCACTTGTAGAAGGAGCCTCCTCACTCCGGAGTTTCCTTGATGAGGAAATTGCAAGTTAAGTTTCTCCCCTCCCCCTAGTGTCATTGACAGGCAGTGTGGTGAACTACCTTAGAACTGGCCTTAGAACCTGGAACACCTGAGCTCAGGTTCCTCCTCCAAATCACACTGGCTATGCCATTTTGGAAAAAAAAAAAATTTTTTTTCTCAATTACATTTAAAAACAATTTTAATATGCCTTTTAAAAAATGTTGAGTTCCAAATTCTCTTCTTTCTTCCCTCCTCCCCCTGTGTCTTGAGAAGACAATTTGTTATGATTTTACATGTGCAGTCATGAAAACATTTCCATATTTGGCTGTGCCATTTAACAACTCAGTGCCTTTGGCAGCTCTCTAAAATTATGCATTTCAGAGGAGTTACCCATTTCTTTTGAAAGGGGTTTGCTCATCTTAGGGAATGTCCTTTGTAATGAATTAAATCAGAGGTCCAGTCCCTCTTCTTGTCTCTTTTCTATCACCAGTTAAGAACTTTTCTTTTCTCTCTCTCAAGAATAAAATCCCAACTTGAGAAATCTGAATTGAAAATTTCACTCACACTGAAATTATTCCCCCAGAATTTCTAGTCATCTTGGGTCAAATGGCAGGATTCTGCAGAATCCAGTATGGATCGTTCTTCTCCAATAAGTAGTCCTTGACTTTTGGGCTAAGTGGGAGCTGCAGGATTGGAATTGGCTGAACCCCTTTCTGCTCACATGGACAATTTCAGCTTCTCTGGAGTATAAATGACATCATCCCTTGACTTTGTTCTCTTCCTCCCGTTGCCAGATAGGTGACACGTGGGCTAGAATTCTGGGACTGGAGTCAGGAAGACCTGAGTTCACATTTCACCTTAATACTTGCTAGCTCTGTACGAAACTGGGAAAATTACTTAACATTTGTCCTTCTTAGTTTCCTCATTTTTAAAATGGGAATAATAATAACATGTACCTTCCAGGGTAGTTATGCAGATTGAATGGATTAATACCTTGTAATGTCCTTTTGAAACTAAAGCTTTATATAAATGTTGGCCATGATTGTTATTGTTACCATTATTATTATCATCATGGTTGTTATTATGTTTATTTTCAGATATTGATGAATGTCAGAACCCAGACATCTGCAGCCAACTCTGTGTGAATCTCCCGGGAAGTTACAAGTGTGAATGCAGTGAAGGCTACCAAACTGACCCGATCACAAAGACCTGCAAGGCCATTGGTGAGCCCAAAGCTTTTGATCTTTGCAGTGAAGTGGGAGGGTGTGGGAGATAATACGACAGAGGAACGAGTGAGAAATACTGCTGATGGCTCTGGGGAACAAGGGATTTCAACACCTGAACTTTGTCATAGAAACTCAAAATGAAAAAACAGATCAAAGTGAGACCGGGAGGAGTGTTCACTCTTGAAAACTGTTGAGCAATTAATGAACAGCCCCCCTGGGGAGTACCCTGACTGAACTTGTTTTCGGGAGCTTGCCTTAGATAAAGCACGTTGTTTCAGCATTTAACAGTGGCTCCTAACATGTGCATGGCTTTTTGCAGTTTGCAAAGTCCCCTCCACTGTCTGCTTTGTCACTTGGGCCACCTATAACCACAGGGTGAGAGAGGGAAGGCAGGCAAGGAAGGAGGTTATTCTTCTTACCTTACAGATAAGGAAATCGGGACTCACAGGATTTAAGTGTATTGCCCAAGTTTATATAGATAGTAATCTATATTGGAGTAGTCAGGAGATTGATTGCATGTCTTCTGACTTCCCTTCCAACAGCTCTTTGTTACACAGTGTCCCCTTATAATTCTGTAGCAGGTTATTTACTGAAGTTTCTGGTACATAAAAGGAATAGAAAATATCTCTAGTCACTCACTGACTATTTGTCAGGAATATCTTTTCACTCTAGAAACTTAATTTTTAAAAAAGGGGGTGGGTGGGATATATTTCATGACTTTAATGAAAATCCTGAAGTTTGAAATTTCTGAAATACTAAGAGATCATGCTCTCTCCCTGGATGGGATTTTCTGAGTCTGAGTTCAAATCTTGGCCCTGCTTTGTACTTACTTTATAGCCTTGGGTAAAGCTGGACTTCAGGTTCTTCATCTGTAAAATGAAAGTCAGATTGTGTAACTCCTCAATAAGATTGTTAAGTATGATAGAGGTTAAGAACCATTGCCTTAAATTTCTATCCATTCTCTGCTTTTTTTTTTTTTTTTTTTTTCTGATTGTAAAAGTGAGCAAAATTCTGAGTCTGTAGAGTTTTATTACCAGTTTTCCTCTAATGGAATAGTTGTTGCTCACAGATATTGGATTACTTGCATATGTAATTTTTCAGTTCAGAGTTTATGGAGTTCCAGGGAGGACCTTCTTCTTCTTCTTCCTTCTTCTTCTTCCTTCTTCTTCTTCTTCTTCTTCTTCTTCTTCTTCTTCCTCTTCTTCTTCTTCTTCTTCTTCTTCTTCTTCTTCTTCTTCTTCTTCTTCTTCTTCTTCTTCTTCTTCTTCTTCTTCTTCTTCTTCTTCTTCTTCTTCTTCTTCTTTCTTCTTTCTTCTTTCTTCTTCTTTCTTCTTCTTTCTTCTTCTTTCTTCTTCTTCTTTTCTTCTTCTTCCTCTTCCTCTTCTTCTTCTTCCTCTTCCTCTTCTTCTTTTTTTTTGGGGGGGGGGAGGAGGATGAGACAATTGGAGTTAAGTGACTTGTCCAGGGTTACTCAGCTAGAAAGTATCAGAACAGATTTGAACTCAGGTCCTCCTGACTTCTAGCTACTTTGCCATCTGGCTGCCCCAAAGGGCCCCTCTTCTCAAATTAATCTGCTTCTCCTCATGTCCTAGGCACCATTGCCTACCTCTTTTTCACCAACCGCCACGAAGTGAGGAAGATGACTCTGGACCGAAGTGAATACATTAGCCTCATTCCAAATCTGAAGAATGTCGTAGCCTTGGACATGGAGGTTGCCAGCAATAAGATCTACTGGTCTGACCTCTCACAGAAGAAGATCTATAGGTAAAAGAAAAGTGGATTTTATGTGGTTTTTTTAAAAATTTAAAAAAAAGTTTAAAAATAATTAAAATTAAATTTTTAAAAATTAAAATGTCAAAATTTTTAAAATTTCAAAAATTTAAAATTACAAAATTTCTTTGTAAATTCTCTTTTACCTTCAAGATTTCCTCACCAGCTAAACAAACCCAAAGACTTTGGAGTAAAGAAGAAACTCACATCTTTTCCTAATTTCTTTGATCTCTTTGATTCTAGCTCTGAAATTGACAGTGCCCACAGTTTTTCCACTCATGACACCGTGATCAGTGGGGATATTCAGGCTCCAGATGGCATTGCAGTTGATTGGATCCATGGGAATCTCTACTGGACAGACTCTGTCCTTGGTACCATTTCTGTAGCCAATACTAAGGGCTCTAAGAGGAAGACACTTTTCAAGCAGGAAGGCGCAAAACCACGGGCCATTGTGGTAGACCCAGTTCATGGGTATGTATTTCTAGATGTGACCTGATGTTCTGTGGGGATTTGGGGAGAAAGGAAAGAAGGTGGAATCTAGTAATTGTAATTTTCCCATGAGTGAGACCTTGCCCCTGAATAGCAAAACTAGCTTTTTATGAAGTGATGGGGGGGGGTTATATCTCAGATGATATATATAATACCATGAGAACCCAGCCAACCAGCACACAGAAAGTAGTCTGACTCTTTTGGAAATTCCTTTTTAGGATCATAGAATTTTAAAAGTAGAAGGAATCTTAAAGAGTTATCTAGTATACTTCATTTTACAGATAAGTAAGGTGAAGAGCAGAGAGATTTAGTGCTTGGCTCAAATCCACACAAGCAATTAGTAGCACAGCCAAGAGTCCTTCCCAGACTTCCTTGGCTTCTGTTGTTTTATGTAAGTGAGCCATCCAATCGATGGGAGTTAGTCTTTCCTTTCATTTGGAAGAGTCATTTGTACAAATACAAGAGACTGTTTTGATAGTTTTTCATATAAAAATACTTGGGATTTTTAGTTGGCCACAAGCTCATGTGAAGTAACAGTTTGATACCACTGTTTAAATTTCCCTAAAAAAATCCCCCCAAATTGGAGTGCAGCTTAGGATGCACTATAGACAGCTCTTGCATGTTGCACCAGAAGTTGGCCCAGATAAGCTCTAAAGTGGCTCTGAAATTCTAGAATCTTCTTGACTTATATAGAGCAAGGCAGTAGGAATAACTGAAGGATACAAGAATAGTAGAGTAAATATGGACAATATTCCACCTCCTGCTTCCCACTTTAAAGTTTTCAGAGTCACTGAGCTGTAGATTGGCCATTATAGGTACGTGTCATGCTGTCTCCCTACTTGGTGAAACCTTCAGGCTGGCTCTTGTTATAGAAGAATATGTGGGAAGAGGTAGAGATATTTACCCTAAGAAGATAAGATTTGGTAGGCTTAATAGCTTCCTTCAAGTATTTGACGGGCTAATGCAGAGAGAGAGATGAGATTTGTGCTGTTTGCCTCCAGAAGGCAGATGTGGGAGGAATGGGATGTCTGTTTATTGCAAAGAAACAGATTCAGGCTTATTGTGAGGAAAAAAGGGATTTATGTACTGGTTGAGAGTTGAATTCCTATCTAAATATTAATTTCCCTTCCAGCTCTGAAATCTATAATGCTACTGTGAAGTATGATTTAAATAAAGTTTTCCCAAAATGGAATGAGCTACTGTAAGAGTGGTCAGTTTTCCCTTAGTAGGGATCCTCAAGCAAAACTGCTGGGTGTGTGGCAAAAGGGATTCTTGTTCAGATATAAATTGGATTAGATGACTCCCTAGTTCTCTTTTAATTCTGAAATGCTTAATTCTCTCAGTTTTAATGTCTATTCTTTTTTTTCCCCTCCTCCCTCTTAGCTTCATGTATTGGACAGACTGGGGAACTCCTGCCAAAATTGGGAAAGGTGGTCTGAATGGAGTTGACAGCTTCCCCCTGGTGACAGAAAATATACAGTGGCCCAACGGAATCACTCTTGGTATGTTGTGCTAAATGAGGAAATGTGTCAGAAAAAGCAATCCCCTTCTGCCAATACAATATTAAAAAGTAAATGCCTCTGACTTGGAACTGAAGGATTTCTTAGTGAGATAGGTATTGTTTGGGAATAAACAAGAGGATGATGATAAAATGCAAAGTGCTTCTATATCACTCCATTTTGAACCCTCCAGATTTGATTATTTTTTGCTTAAATTTTATTGTAATTTTCTAGAACTAAAAATGCTATAATAATAGCCAACATTTATGTAGTTCTTTAAGGTTTGCAAAATAGGCAACATATATTTCCTCATTTGATCTTCATAGTAACCCTGTGAGGTCAGTGCTATTACCCCATTTAATAACAGGTGAAATACTCTTTGGGATATATCTTGTTTTTACATTGCTTTCATTTCCTCATGTGCCCTTTCTTTTTCCCCCTCCCCAGAAGCCATCTTTTTTACAAAGAATAAAAAATAAAAGGTTAAAAAAAAAAACTAACCAGCACTTGAAAAAGTCTGATACTATATGCGGTTCTGTTCTTCTGCAAAGAAGTAGAGGTGGGAACTTCTTATCTATTATCCCCATATTATAGAAAGGGAAATATTCATTTCCTCTTAATGCCTTTTGCCTTGTAACAAAGAAAGATATTTAAGCCAAATCAGCTAATTCAGTGACCACATCTAACAGTGAGGGCACCATTGAATATTCCTACTTCTCTAATTCCTACTTCTCTATCCCTTTAGTGCTAAGAGGAAGATAGCAAAATCTTAAAAAGAAAGTCCCCTAAACAAAACTTTTTTCCCACTTTGTAACACGATGTTTAAATTGCAGAAAAATTTCTCAGAAATTTCAATCTTTCATCTTTTTCTAAAGATGAGAAATGAAGAGACATATGATAACTACATTTTTTGTAATATATCTCATCCCTTAGCAGCTGCTTTCACAGCTGTTTATGTGGATATCTTTAGCATAGGGATAACTTTATAACCTCCATTACTGTCCTTTCTGGATGCTTGATTGTGGTATGGAAGTGACCTTGAGTTCTTGAGTCTATGAGTAAAACATGAACTGCAGGGCCAGTCTGATTCAGGCCCAGCAGAGTGGTCTATTGTCCAGCCTCCCTCAGTGCAGACCACTGCTTCCCAGAAAGTTGAGGAATTATGTATTTTGGACTACTCATAAAAATGATCTGCCAAGGTAAAGAGAGGTTATAGTGATCCTAATGAATAATCTTAATTAATTACTAAATGATACTTAATTCATTAAGTGTCACTCAATAGTGGCAAGGAATATAATGCCCACACAGATGAAATTCTGCATTTTTTTGTAGCTGGAAGCTGGCCATAAGAGAGAGAAAGCAGGAGCTTCTTCAAAGCAGCTAACTGCCAAGAAGCTCTAAGTGTTTAGAGGCCCGGAGTTCAGGTGTCTACATGCTGTTCTCACCTCATCCCTGTCTCATTTCTAGATCTTTCCAGTGAACGTCTCTATTGGGTTGACTCCAAACTCCATTCCATCTCCAGCGTGGATGTCAATGGTGGAAACAGGAGGATTGTATTAGAAGATAAACACAAACTTGCACACCCATTCTCCTTGGCAATCTTTGAGGTGAGGCTTTGAGGCAATTTTGGTATTGTGATAATCCAGGGGAAGGAACTTGTTTTGCTTATAAGCAAGTTTCTTTTCAGGAAACAAGGTTTGTTCTGAATGCTTAATTATGAGGAATAAACTTTTAATGCAGAGATTTGGCCAGGAGTGTTTCCCACTGGAGTTTTTTTTTTTCCCCTGAGGCTGGGGTTAAGTGACTTGCCCAGGGTCACACAGCTAGGAAGTGTTAAGTGTCTGAGACCAGATTTGAACTCGGGTCCTCCTGAATTCAAGGCTGGTCCTCTATCCACTGGCTGCCCCCTCCTACTGGAGTTTTAAAGAACCCTCCTTCCTTTCCCTTTTCCCCCCCACTTCTATCTCATAATACATATGTAATTTTTTTTTCTGTTTAAATTATTTGCAAAGTATATCAGATCCTTCTACATTTTCTGGTTTAACCCCTTGAATGAAAGGAAAATAAATTGTATAATGGAAAAAGACACTGATCTGATCTGAATAAAGGGCCGGACTTGGATTCAGGATGAACAGAATATGAATTCTTCCTCAGATAGTTATTGACTATGTGACCCTGGCCACGACACTTTACTTATCTCAGCCTTGATTTTCTGATGTGCCCTTTATCCTGTAAAATGTAGAAAATAATTGTTTTTATATCACAAGGTTGTTGTGGGATCACCTGAAATAATATGTACAAAAGTGCTTTTTTGCACTTCTTAAAGTGCTATAGAAAATAGTTAGCTGGTATTATTATTACTATTCTCTGTATAATTTGGGACGAATCAAATAATCTTCCTCATCTCTAAAATAAGGAGTTAAGACATCCAAAGTCCCTTCATTTTGGGTCTATGATCCTTTGATTCTATGACCTTGCTCAGATATAATTTTTATTTATGAGAGATCAGAGGGAACAGAGTCCTTGGGATTTCTCCAGTCAGTCTTAGTGGATCAGGGGTTCTGTTATTCTTGCCTTTAACAAAAAGAAGCCCTCCTGTAGAGGAGAGAAGATTGACCTTTTCTCACAGCTTCCTTGTGCATATGCATGTCTACCTGAGGGCCAGAGAGATTTGGGCTTCAAAGGGGCTTCATGGCTATTGGAGAAAATCTGTTGGTTAAAACATACTATTGTTCTTAAATGCTCCCTTAGGATAAAGTCTTCTGGACAGATATTATGAATGAAGCCATTTTCAGTGCAAATCGCCTCACGGGATCCGATATCATTTTGGTGGCAGAAGATCTGTTGTCTCCTGAGGACATTGTTCTCTATCACAACCTCACCCAGCCTACAGGTACTAGACTGACTTTCCTGGGATTCCAAGGCACCTTGAAACTCTTCCTTCGTGTCTCTGTTTCTTGGCTTACCTTGCTGATCTCCTTTGGAAGTCTTTCCATTTTCATTTATTCATGGTGCTCCACATGTTTCTTCTAAGAAGAACATGGATTCCATGATGGCAAGAGATTGCTTTGGTTTTTGTCCTTGTGATCTTTGTGCCATATATTTGTAGAGAATGCTCAATGCAGTCTGGTGCTTGCTCACCTCTGTATTTCCTGGCCTTTCAGGGGTGAACTGGTGTGAGAAGACTTCTCTCCCCAATGGGGGCTGCCAGTATCTGTGCCTTCCAGCTCCACAGATCAACTCCCACTCCCCCAAATTCACCTGTGCCTGTCCTGATGGCATGTACCTGGCTGCAGACATGAGAAAGTGTATCAAAGGTAAGAGACTTCAGGAATCCCTGATCATTTCAAGGGAATTTATCCTAGTGAGTGAACAACTGATTTTGGAGGGGGATGGTTTTCCCTTTAGCTAAGTTTCATTACATCTTTGATATTCTGCCTCAGTCTCCCTTTTTTCACCCACGTGCTTATCCCAGGATCTGCACAGGATTTCGAGGAAGCTCGGTTTTGGTCTTGGGCTGAGTTGTGTTAGTAGAATCTTACTGATACTTAGGACATTTCTATTCCTACAGAAGCGACTGTACCCGCTACTTCTACCACAGCAAAGGCTCCCCATTCTAAATCGACCACTCTTGACCGGTTAGTAACAACTGTAACAACTCGGAAGCCAACCACCAAAAATGGCACTCCTGATCTCACAACAGCAGAAATGGTTACAATGTCCCACAAAGGTAAGCTTCTACAACTTTGAAGAGAACTTTAAATTGAGCTAAGGTTCCCTTAGGTCACCAGCACAGTGAAAAATGAATGAGATCTTCCCCCAAAATGTAGGAGTTGTCATAGCATCTCAGAGGCAAACATCCCTGATGGCTCATTTTCCCCAATGGTATTAAAAGTCCTTATGGATAGTAGAGGGAGAATTGTATGGGATGCAGCACTTAGTGCAATGCTTGGCTCATAGTAAGTCCTTAATAAATGTTTATTGGTTGATAGTCATTGTGTGAACTTGCCCAAGCATACACACCTCATATGAATGGTGAGATTTTGATTTGGGTCTTGCTGACCTGCGGCCCCAGCACTCACTCTGTCTGCTGCTGTCTGTAGGTTGTCCACTTTCACCCAACAAGATAATTAAAGGATTTAGTCTGAGGACTTAAAAGTCCACTTTTTCTCAGTAGATGGGAGTTGAATCATTTGAATTTTTAAAAGCAGCACAATTATATAGTTCAGTTCACTCTTTCACTCATAAACTAATAATGCATTGTGTTTTTTGTTTTTTCTCCTTTCCCTTCTTTGTAATGTGGCTTACTCCTGTGTTTTCTCTTCAGCAGTACAAAATCCAATGGGTATGCAAGACACTCCAGAACATCAAGGTGGATCCAAAGCTCTATACATTGTTTTACCAATAGGTAAGATGCAGTTAGCATGCAAGGATAAATTCCCTCATCTCAGAACAGTTTTTTAACCTTTCTTCCAATCCCACCAAAGACTATATTTCATGTATGCCACCAGATTTATTCAGTGCATACTGTTAACTTTGGAGGTTAAAATTTGGAGCTTTTGGATTGATCTTCATGAATAGATACAGTATTCAGTAAGTGAAGAGAGATTGGGAGGACATTTACTTAAGCAAAGGCATGGAGGTGCTAAAGTACGTGGGATAATCAAAGAGCACTAAATAACCAGGTTTGGATAGAGCATAAAATGAAGTGAAATGAGGTGCCAAGTTGTGGAGAACTCCTAAAACTTAACTTGGGAGACAGTAGGAAAGCAATGAAAATTTTTGATCAGAGAAGTTTATTTGCCTTCACACCATCTCTGGGACTTTGGCTCCTTCCCCCACAGTAGAACCCTCCTTATAACTAGGTAACATACCCAAGCAAGACGAAATATATGCCTTTTAAGAAAAAAAAAAGAAATGCCTTATTGTGTATTTGTCAGTCCTCCATGATTGGTCATGATATTGATCAGAGTTCTGAAGTTTTTCAGTCTTTTTTTTGTAAACTGATCTCCAGTTCTCTGCCAGACATCTTCACTGTGCATCAGTTCATACATGTCTTATCAGATTTCTCAGATTTCTTCAATTTCTTATAATAATTTTCTATTCATTGTGATATGTTCAACCATTCCCCAGTTGGTATATATTTACTTTCCTTCTAGTTTTTTGGTAAGATTTTTTTTTTAAATGCAAAAAATGTTTTTGCTGTCATTTTTTTTTTTCATTTATGGGATCTTTTTCTATGCTTTTGACCTTGAAGTATATGACTAATAGGAGTGTCCCTATGTCATAGGTTAGTGACATTTAAAAGATAATCCCATATGATCTTAATAGGGATTTTGCTAGAGACTGCTGAGACAATGACAAAATGAAAAATAGCTCCTGCTCTCAAGTAGCTTACATCCCATTGTGTTTCTTCTTCCTTTCTCCAGTTCTGATCTCTTTGATTTGCTTCGGAGCATACGTGGTATGGAAGAAGTGGCGACTCAGGAACATCAATAGTATAAATTTTGATAATCCTGTCTATCAAAAGACCACAGAGGATGAAGTTCACATCTGTAGAAGTCAAGATGGCTACACATACCCCTCGGTAATTGGCGTGTTTGTTCACTCAGTCATTCTTCTGATAACTATTCATTGAATGCATACTGTATGCCAGGTCCTGTGATAAATCTCATGGTATACAGACTTTGCCTTCCCTGTAGGGGGGAATCTGTGTTGTACTTTTAAAGACTGAGGGTAACAGAGAGATCATCTTGACTTAACACTTTAGAGTTTTTTATTACTTATTTTTTTCAATAAGCAAAACTTGATGTTCCTCCCCTATTCTGTATTCCCATTAAAAAAAAAAAAAAAGATGAAAAAGCAAAACCCTCGTAACAAATATGTATAACCAAGAAAAATAAATTTCCACATTGGGCCAAGTCCAAAAATGTTTGTCTAATTCTACACCTTAAGTCCAACCTGGTCTCTCTTTCTGGAGCATGCTTCTTTGCTAGTTCTCTGCAATCAAGGGTGGTCATTGAATCAGTCATTTCAGAACAGTTTATCTTTAGAGTATTGTTATAATTGTATAAATTGTTCTGGTTCTACACACTTTATTTTGCCTCAGTTTCTCTGAAACTCTTCTATCATTATTTCTTATGGCACAATAGTATTTCATTCCATTTATATACAATAATTTATTAAACCTTTCCCCATTTGATGGACAGCTCTTTACTTTTTTGGGAGAAAGGCCATTACAAAAATAGTTTTTAATGATTTTTTTTTCATATGTAACCCCTTCAAATTTGAATGCAGTTAAGTGGTACAATAGATAGAAGAATGGTCTTGGAGTCAGGAAGATTTGAGCCTCAGACATTATCTGTGTGACCCTGGGCAATCATTTAACCTCTACCTGTCTCAGCTTATCTAGCTATAAAATGGGGATAATAAGAATACTTACTTTTAAGGGTTGTTGTGTGTATCAAATGAGATATTTGTAATGTGATTAGCACAGTGCTCGGCACATGGTAGAGGCTGAATAAATGGAGATTAAGTGATTTGCACAGGTTCACAGGATGAGCTGGGACAGGTACAAGACTTTTGAGTGCTTTTCCCCCTCATACTATCCTGCCTCTGTAGATTATTTGTCCCACTCCTGGTGGGACAGAACCAAACCTCTTCCCTTGTTTTGGTGTGGGAAGACTTCCGAGGGGGTGTTTTGACAACAGGGTAGAAGAAACAATATGGCCATTCCTAAATTCTCCTTTTTGCATTTACAGAGACAGATGGTGAGCCTGGAAGACGATATTGCATGAACGGTTGCCACAAGAAGTGCCTTTTACCAAAAGTTGCTGCTTATTTATGGAAGGAAAATGCCTTCTCTTTCCTTGTTCCTTTATGAACTGCTCACCTGCCAGGGCAGCCACTGCTGCTACTTTCCAAGGGACCTAACTAATATCCTCCTACCTAAAGAAAGAAGAGAAAGCAAAACAAAAAAACAAAAAATAACAAAGCCATTACTCCTAGTCACCCTCAGAGGAATGGGCTCCGTTGGTGGTGTCTGGGCTAAGCTGACTGTCTGCTGGAAGTTTTGTTTTATATATTTATTCATCTTGGAGGCAAGGCAGTCAAGCTTCTGTTGGGATCGCTTGATCCCAACAAATGGGTTTTGTTGGTAATTTCCCTTACGTGTGAAGGAGAAGAAAAACAGGAAACGAGATGGAGGTGATTCTCTGGATGTAAGGCTGCAATATTTCTCTGGTGGGATTTGGATGCTTCCTCTACTACAGTCCTGGATAAAAGATGAAGAATTCAGTAATATAAAGACTTGGGAACTGAACTAAAAGCACAGCGGCTTCCAGCTAGAAGCAGGTGCTACTCCTGGTCAGGTGCTGCACCCCATCCCTCCCCCAATCCCTTTATCTCAGGAGTGAAAGTGTTTACTTCTACCTTGGAGTTCTTGGTAGACAACCTGTCCTGACACCCACCCTCCCGTAATCCCAAACTTCCAAGCACATCAGTGCTCTTCTTTTAAGCCATTAAATTGCCTCAGAGGCGACTTGTAAACAAACATGGGGTTACCTTGGGCTAAAACAAGCCTAACCTCTGTCACTTAACCACTCATCTACAGTAGTTTCTGCTCATTCATTGTATAACATTCTACAATGTGCCAGACACTATCAGGTGAACTCCTTCTAGACCGTTTTGGTCTTGGGGGTTCATAGTCTGTCATCATATGAAGTTTTTTGTTTGGGGATTTTTTATTCCCTCTCATTCACCCTTCTTCCTTTTCATAGGTGAATTTTGTATCTCTCTCTCTCTCTCTCTCTCTCTCTCTCTCTCTCTCTCTCTCTCTCTCTCTCTGTCTCTCTGTCTCTCTCTCTCTCTTTTTTTTTTTTTTTTGCACTTTTTCAGTTCAGGGTTGTATATTTGTAAATTTTATATTTTATTATGATTTTGCACTGTTGCCTTTGTATATATTATTTTGACTAATAATGAGGGCTTGGCCAGGATGACCAATTTCAAACTGCCAACAAGAAGATTTCATTGTATTTGTTAATTTGCAGTGTTTTATATACTGTTTAGTAAGTGAGAAGGGGTGAGTGTGTGTGTGTATGTGTGTATGTGTGTGTATGTATGCATGTGCTTCTGAATATTTCCAAATGGAAAAATTAATCAGGAAACCCAAGCCAAGACGTCATTGTTTAAAATACAGTTTAAAATTGCCATCCTTTATCTTTCTAGCTCACATCTAATAAGTTATTTGAAAAGTCTGCTCCCCTTGTGTTTCTTCTGAACTCTTCTAGAGCGCACAATTGAATACTTTGCTTCACTTAGGGAGATGTGCTGCCTCAGCACACCTAAATCAGTGCCCTTTGCCCAGAATATTTGCATAGGACTAGCACTCTTTATGCTGGGTTCAGCTATATATTTTCAATTAGAAATCTTTTGGAAAGAATAGCAGCAGCCAGCCTTTCTTCTGTTTGCCTTGCACTTCACGGACCCTGAATAAATATTTGTTGAACATAACACTGGAGAGAGCCAGGCAAACTCCCATCATTCCTGATTGGTGAATGTTTGTTCACCCCTTGCCCCGACCCTTTCCTTTTCAGTTTAAAGAAAGTAGGAATAAACAGGACATAAAGACTAGACTAGAAAAAGATATAAAGCACTACAACCTTCTATTGTCAGAAGCTGTGAAAGACATTCTGAAGCTTGTAAATAACATCATGTACAGTCAGTAGGTTATTTGTTTGTGTAGTATTTTTTTTTTTTTTGCACACAATATGTCTTTTTGTGGATTCTGTGTATATTTGGATGAGACCACTATCGCTCATTTTTTAAAAATCACTTTATTTATTTTTTTTAATTTCTTGGGTCACCCTCCACATCTACGGTAATTTTTTTTTTCTGGGGTCTTTCTCCTCATCCTATATCTAAAGATAACTTTTGCACCGCTGTGGCTGATGCTTCCTAGGGAAATGGCATTTGCACACACACATGAAACACTGATGGCTTTTGTAATGGGTGGGGGTGTCAGACTTTTTAAACAACAATGTACAAAATGTTTTTGTAGCCTGATTGTCTTACTGTGATCAATTAAATTTCTTAAATGCAAAGTTTTAAGTTAATGTGTGTTTCCTTTTCCATTCAATCTCTATCTTTCTTCCATTTGTCCATGGGAATCCTCCCGAAGAAGGCTGGTGCTTGGGACATTGCCCAGATAGAGGCAACTGTGAGGAGAATGAGCCATTCCCTTTCCTTACTGAAGCAGTAAATCCCACCTGCTTCTTATCTGTAGAGGCCCCACTTTTTTACTGCCCAGCTTGCCCACACATGACGAGCCAGTGGGTTGTTGCTCTGTTGCCAACAATCCAATGCGAGGTCTTATCTCTGCAATAGATGCCCATTGGCAGTGATTCTTCAAAATCCATCAAAAACCTAGATTGTGAACCTTGGAATTGGAATATTGTCTAATCCTCTCAATTTTGAAGGGGTATGGTGGTGGTTTTAATACATAAAATCTCCAAACAGTAGGGGGAACTTAGTATCTAGTTCTAGAAACTTTTCTTCCAAACAAACTTGGAGCACCTAAATGAGGTTTTTTGCCATTCTAATCCTCATGGGCTCCTGAGCCACTCATTAATCACCCCAGCCTTCAATGTTGTACATAACTATTAGCCTCTGGAGAAATGCAAGATTTATCTTGCTTAATAAGAAAAAAGAATAATACATATTTCTTATGAATCATCTTGGGAGAGAAAAATCAGAACAAAAGGGGAAAACCACAAAAGAAAAAGGGGGGAAAAAAAAGGAGATATAGAATGTTAATTTACATTCATTTTCCATAGTTCTCTCTCCGGATGCAGATGGTGTTTTCTGTCCAAAGTTTATTGGAATTGCCTGGGATTATTCTATCACTGAGAAGAACCAACTTTTTCATAGCTGATGATTGCACAATCTCGCTGTTACTGTGGACAATGTATTCCTGATTCTACTTGTTTCACTCAGCATTATGTAAAATTTTCCAGATTTTTCTAAAATCAGCTTTTCAGGGGCAGCTAGGTGGCGCAGTGGATAGAGCACCAACCTTGAATTCAGCAGGACCCGAGTTCAAATTTGGTCTCAGACACTTCGTACACTTCCTAACTGTGTGACCCTGGGCAAGTCACTTAACCCCAGCCTCAGGGGGAAAAAGATAAATTTTAAAAAAATAAAATCAGCTTATCATTTTATATAGAACAATAATATTCCATTACTTTTGTATACCATAATTTATTCAATTATTCCCCAACTGATTGGCAGCTACTCATTTTCCAATTCTTTGCCACTACCAAAAGGTTTGCTACAAACATTTTTGCACATGTGGATCCTTTTCCCTCCTTGATGATTTCTTTGGAATACAGACCAATGGAAACATTGCATCAAAGAGTTTGCACAGTTTGATAGACCTTTTAGACTGAGTTCCAAATTACTCTCCAGAATGGTTGAATCATTTCACAACTCCACCAACAATGTATGAGTGTCCCAGTTTTCCTGCATTCCCTCATTCCCCCCCTTGAATAAGGTGTATCTCAGAGTTATTTTAATTTACACTTCTCTAATCAATTGTGATTTAGAGCAGAAAAAGTAGTTTCTAAGAAAATTTGATTCTTGTCTGAAAGCTGATATAAACAGATCTGCTTCTAGCCATAGAGAAGAAGAGAAAATGATGTTTGAGGCTGCCTGTTTTGTGTGGTAGGAAGATAGCAGTGTAGAAGGGAGCTGCTCTGACCTGTTGGGGATCTTACTTGGGCTTAGCTGTTACATTTCTTGGGCATCTTTCTGGGTGAGGGTATGGATCTGAATGAACAGCCAATTTTTGGTCTCTCCTCATGTCAAATGAAAGCGGCCCATGTGAAAATCCAAGGACTTAATTGCAAAGGAGAGGCTTAATTTCAGAAAAGGGATGCTTTTTTTTTTTTTTTTTTTTAAGAAGTCAAGTGAATTCAACAACAATACTGTATGAGGATGTATTCTGATGGAAGTGGAAATCTTCAACATAAAGAAGATCCAACTCACTTTCAGTTGATCAATGATGGACAGAAATAACTACACCCAGAGAAGGAACACTGGGAAGTGAATGTAAATTGTTAGCACTGCTGTCTGTCTACCCAGGTTACTTATACCTTCGGAAGCTAATACTTAATGTGCAACAAGAAAATGGGATTTACACACATATATTGTATCTAGGTTATATTGTAACACATGTAAAATGTATGGGATTGCCTGTCATCTAGGGGAGGGAATAGAGGGAGGGGGGGATAATTTGGAAAAATGAATACAAGGGATAATATTATAAAAATATATATATAATAAAAAATTAAAAAAAAAAAAAAGAAGTCAAGTGAATAACAACAACAACAAAAAATTTTTTTAATTGTTTTTAAAGAAGCCATGTAATAATGATAATGAGCCTGAAGAATGGATTGGGGGCAGGAGGGCACAATGGAACCAGCTTCTACTTGTGCTCCTCTTTAACCTAGGGCAAGATCTCCAGAAGTAAGAAGTGTTAGGAGACTTTCACCTCAGCCTCAGCCCACAGGGGTCTCAGAGATGGAGGCCTAGTAAGAGCTTTTGGGAGTGATATTGGGCTAGCTGCTTGGAACCAGGCTCTGTGTTTGGGAGTGGGAGAAGGGGATGAGAAGGTGGTGGACCTAAGTCTAGAGAAGTCATGATGAAACAGGAAAATGGCTACTTACCTCTTGCCAGGGAACAACAGACTTAAAATACAGAATGAGACATATTTTTGGAAATTTGTTTTGTTGGATTTACGTGTATTTATTTATGAGGATTTTTTTTTACAGGGATGACAGTAGGAAGAAGAGAAAAAATTTATTTTAAAAATTAATATATTTTTAAAAGCAGATGGTAACTCTATATGTCTGATACTATGATTAGATGGAATTGAGTTTTTCATACCAGATCCTCCACATATCAGTCATGACCCTCCATCCTGGTTTCTCTGTTTAAAGGACAGACTATATATAGGGACAAGCACATCCTTTCTAATCTGAGCAACGTTCTCTCTTCTGTCACCATGACCTGGAAATAGCATGAGAGAGCAGGCATTCCTGGGTGGGGCAAATCAGCCAAGGAAAGAATTCAGCCTGGTTTTGGCTCTGCCCCTAAAGCTCTCTCCCAACATCCTGGGGCTACACATGTTAATTTGCAGAGAGATAGATGGAATGGATAGGAAGATATTTGCCCTTAAAAAAATATCACCATCCCTCACCGACCTCCCAGGGAGCCAGACATTCTTATCATGAGAGTCATTGATTTTGTTATTTTCTCTCTTTGTTATATATTTTTATTTTTTGCTACTCTGAGCTTGATAAATATCAACAAATATGAATGGTTTCATATATGAGGAATAGGGAAAAGGAAGTTTGTAAACGAAATCTTTAATCAACTTCATAAAACCTATTTTATTTTTAAGCATATAACAAATTCAACATATTGGTTTCAAAGTTGGCCTAATTTTTTGCATTAAACTTTCTTCTAATCAGTGCATTAAAAAAAAAATCCTACAAACTTTACATGCAAAGATTTATATGGATGGGTTCAGATTTAACTTTAAATAATATAAGTGGAAAGAAAAGCTCAAAGCAAACAAAAGCAGAACTGCTATATTTTTGTATATATAGATCCTTTTCCTTTTTTTTTTTTTTTTTTTTTTTTTTTTTTTTTTTTTATCTCTTTGGGATATAGACCTCGTAGTGGTATTATTAGATCTCCTTTGAAAATATATTATCCAAATTGCTCCTCAGAAAGTTTGGATCAGTTCATAGTGCATTAGTATAGCAATTTTTCCAGATTCCCTTCAACATTTGTCATTTTCTTTTCCTGTCATATTAGCCAATTTCATAGGTATGATATGGTACCTCAGAGTTGTTTTAATTTGTTTCTCTAATCAACATTTTTTTTTCATAAGACTAGAAATAGCTTTCATTTCTTCTGAAAACTGCCTGTTCATATTCTTTGACCATTTATCAGTTGGGGATTGATCTGTATTTTTATAAATTTGATTCAATTCTCTCTTGCTACAAAAATGCCCCCCCCCCAAAGCTTTTTGCTTTCCTTCTAATCTTAGCCCTTTATTGGAATATAATTTTATTGCATTATAGTCTGAAAAGGATGCATTTAGTATTTGCTTTTATGCATTTAATTGTGAGGTTTTTATGCCCTAATACACGGACATTTTTTGTCCAAGTGTACCACTAAGAAAAAGACATTTTCCTTTCTATTCTCATTCAGTTTTCTCCAGAGTTCTATCATATCTAACTTTTAAAAAATTCTATTTGTTTCTTTAATTTCTTCTTATTTTTTGGTTAGATTTACCTAACTCCAAATCAGTTCCAATTGACATGTAATGAACAGAACCAGCTACACCCAACAAAAGAACACTGGGAAATGAGTATGAACCAAAACATAGCATTCCACTCTTTCTGTTATTGTTTGCTTGCATTTTTGTTTTTTCTTCTCAGGTTATTTTTACCTTCTTTCTAAATCCAATCTTTCTTATACAGCAAGATAACTGTATAAATATGTATACGTATATTGTATTTAACATATAATTTAACAGATTTAACATGTATGGGACTACCTGCCATCTGGGGGAGGGGGTGGAGGGAAGGAGGGGAAAAGTTGGAACAGAAGGTTTTGCAAGAGTCAGTGTTGAAAAATTACCCATGCATATGTTTTCTTTATTAAAAATTATAATAAAAAAGAAAAGAAAAACCCTAAGAACTTATTGTCAGATTCTGATTTTTTTTTTTTTTTGAGGCAATTGGGGTTAAGTGACTTGCCCAGGATCACACAGCCAGGAAATGTTAAGTGTCTGATACCAGATTTGAACTCGTGTCCTCCTGAATTCAGGGCTGGTGCTCTATCATTGCATCACCTGGCTGCCCCAGATTCTGAGTTTTTAACCCACTGTACTATCCAGGTATTTTATGGGTGAGTTCATAGCTACAATTACTGTCTATTTCCCTCCATCCTATTTTCCCCCATTGATCCTTCTCTCCCCTTTTACCCTTTGTTTGTTTTGCTATATAGAGAATCGACTAAAATTTATAAGAATTCAAGCCATTTTCCAATTGATAAATGGTCAAAGGATATGAAGACAATTTTCAGATGAAGAAATTGAAACCATTTCTAGTCATATGAAAAGATGCTCCAAATCACTATTGATCAGAGAAATGCAAATTAAGACAACTCTGAGGTACCACTGCACACCTCTCAGATTGGCTAAGATGACAGGAAAAGATAATGATGAATGTTGGAAGGGATGTGGGAAAATGGGACACTGATGCTTTGTTGGCGGAACTGTGATCAGATCCAACCATTCTGGAGAGCAGTTTGGAATTATTCCCAAAAGGCTTTCAAATTGCATACCCTTTGATCCAGCAGTGCTATTACTGGGCTTATATCCCAAAGAGATTTTAAAGGAGGGAAAGGGACCTGTATGTGCAAGAATGCTTGTGGCAGTCCTCTTTGTGGTGGCAAGAAACTGGAAACTGAGTGGATGCCATCAATTGGAGAATGGCTGAATAAATTGTGGTATATGAATGTTATGGAATATTATTGTTCTGTAAGAAACGATTAGCAGGGAGATTTCAGAAAAGCTTAGAGAGACTTATATGAACTGATGCTGAGTGAAGTGAATAGAACCAGGCGATCATTGTATATGGCAACAAGAAGATTATACAGTGATCAATTCTGGTGGACGTGGCCCTCTTCCACAAAGAGATGATTCAGGCCAGTTTCAATGATGCTGTGATGAAGAGAGCCATTTGCACCCAGAGGGAGGACTGTGGGAACTGAGTGTGGACCACAACATAGTATTTTCACTTTTTGTTATTTGCTTGCATTTTGTTTTCTTTTTCATGTTCCCTTTTTGATCTGATTTTTCTTGTGTAGTATGATTTGTGGAAATATGTATAGAAGAATTGCACTTGTTTAAAACTTGCTGTCTAGGGGAAGGGAGGGAAAAAATTTGGAACACAAGATTTTGTAAGGCTGAATGTTGACAATTGTCCATGTATATATTTTGAAAATAAGCTTTAAATAAAAAAAAAGGCTGTTTTGTTTTTGACTTCTTAATGTTCCCTCTAAAATGTAATATTCTCTTGTTGGGATTCTCTTGGAATTCTCTGGGAGCAGCTTTCGTTTCAGTTTAGTAATCATCACAAATGCAGCCAGGAGTTAAAGTCCAAATCCTTTATTGTCTCCTTCAAAGTCTTGTCTCCTTCACTTGAGGCTCAGCTATTTTTCCCGAGTCTTGGTTTCAATGGAGAAGTGAAGGAGGAGAGCCTGCCACCCAAGTGGTATGAGATGGGATGAATCTCTCTTGAGTCCAAGGGTTTGTGCTCCAGCCTTCTGTCCACTTGTCTCTTTTGGCCCTGAGAGCTTCTTGCTTATATGCTGTATATTGAGTATAACTCAATCATTACATCACTAGGAACCCATTATTTGTTGTAGGATTATATCAATGCTCAACTAGATTTAACCACTGTCTTTTCAATTCCACTCAGTACCCTATAAGCATCCTTTGTTTCAAGTTCAGAGTTCTGACCCATAACAACCTCCCCCAATCCACCTTCCCTTCCGTGATCCTTCTCCCCTTCTAATTTCCCATAGGGCAAGATAGATTTCTATACCCAACCAAGTGTATATATTATTTTTGAGCCAATTTCAATGAGAGTAAAGTTTTCCCTGGCAGTATAAAAGCTCTCTTCCTTGTCCACTTTTTACTCTTTCCAAGTCTTGTAATCTGAAAGTCAAATTTTCTGTTTAGCTCTGGTCTTTTTGTCAAGAATGCCTGGAATTTCTTTATTTCCTTGAATATCCATTCCCCCCCACCCTCACCCTGTGAAGGATTATATGCAGTTTGGCTAGTAAATTATTCTTAGTTGTAACCTTAGCTCCTTTATTCTTCAGAATATCACATTCCAAGTCCTTTAATGCTTTAATGTAGAAGCTGCCAAATATTGTCCTATCCCAATAGTGACTCCATGATATTTGAATTTTTTTCCCTTTGATTGCAGTATTTTCTCCATGACCTAGGGACTCTAGCCTTTGGTTATAATACTCCTTACAGTTTTCATTTTGGATATCTTTCAAGGAGGTAATGAGTAGATTCTTTCAATTTTTATTTTACCCTCTATCTATGATATCAGGGCAGTTTTCTGTGATAATTTCTTGCAATATGATTTCTAGAATCTTTTTTTTTTTTTTTTTGGATCCTGGCTTTCAGGTAATTCATTGGTGAGATAGTATCCTTTTTAGCTGGGGGGCTGTGACCAGTAACTGAATATAGGCAGAGTGATAGAGTCTTGCACTCTGTGCCAACAAAGGATCCCCTGATTTCCTGACCAGTTGTTTGACCCCTTTGAATACTACTAAAGTGATTGTCATCAGAGAATTGCCTCCAAAGTCTGCTACTGGCACTTTCTGAGCTGGGCTTCAGGCTTGATGGTTCCTGCTTGGAGATTCCCCCTCACCAGAGTTTGGACTCCACCCCTTCCCCCTTTGTTTAGTTACAGTGTATAAATATGTCATGGAGAACTCACATTGGCTTCTGAATGCTGGCTGGAAGCTGGATTCTTGGAGGCCATAGCCTCATTCAGCTCTGGGACCAAACCCTGGATCTATTTGGTCCCAGTAAATCTCTTTCATTCAAATAAAATATTAAAAACTCTCTAATCTCTATCTTGCCTGTTTCTCCGGCATTACAAAAAAAAAATCTCTCTTGTAACACATAAATGTGGGCAAGCAAAGAGAATTATTGCTTTTCTCGAGAAGATCCTCTATTGGCAGAAGGTCCCCTATTGAACTGAAAATGTGAATCAGGGGGGAAAGGTATGGAACATTAGGGAGGGGGAGGCACGGAGCTCTGGTTAAAGAATGACAGAATTCCTGAGTTCCAGTAGAACAGGGCCTGCTGAAAGGGATTGGGTAGGGCCAAGTAAATAAATCCAGGACCTGAAGCAGCATGTGGAGAGCAGGCCTGGGTGAGTCATTCATGGTAGTGGCAAAAGGGCCACAGGTGCTTGGTGGGAGGGAATTCTAGGTACACAAGGGCACCAGACAGGCCCTCTCAATGTGGAGGGAACACCTTGGGCTTGGGCCCAGTCAGAGCCAAAGGCAGGATCCTGAGCTCTCATCTCCCTGCAAGGGCAGCGCCCACTTTCTGACCAGTAACCAGTGCTCTCCGGGCTGAGCTCCAGACTCCTGCTCTGCAGCCTTAGCTCAGAGACTCCTGGGCTCTTGGAAAGAGGGGAGGGGGGGGGAGTGAGACACAGGTGGAAGAGAAGGCAGCAAGACAGAAGAAGAGGGACTATTAGTGACTGACTTTCTTTCATCCTAGAACTCAGTGACTCCACAGCCCCCAGGAAGAAAATGACTCAGAATTTGCTTGTGGCCCCAAAGTTTTTAAATGCTTTCCCCCTCTCCTTCTCCTTTGCCCTGGATATGACACTGTCCCTTAAACCAGGCCTCTGTTCCCACTTCCATGGAAGCTTTGCCTTTCCATCCTACTGAAGCAACAGAACACCTGGGGGGGGGAGGGAGGGCTCTGAACCCTATCTTTCGCAGAGCCAGCCTAGGTGGTTCCTGGGGGCACAAAGAGCCCAGATACCCGAAGGGACAGCTGTCTAGGACAGCAGTGGCTGCTGCCCGATACCCGACCCAAGCCCTAGGAGAGGAGACATTATTGGGGTAGGGGTAGCGGAGAAGGGCTCCTCTCCCGAGGGCCCAAGCAGGTTTTAAGTTGCACATTTCCTGACAGACTCTTCCCCTGCCCCACCCCTGCTGGCCAAGCCAAGGGTTAGTTCAGAGCAGTCAGAGGGGGCCCCGGGCAGACACGGGTGTGAAGGCAGGGACAATCCCCCACTAGTAGTGGGGTCACTGCTCCACCCCAGGAAGGGTTTCCCAACCCCAGTGCCTCGAGCCCAAAGGCCGGCCCAACCCAGCTCCATGGGAGCCAGGCCACCCTAAGCCCTAGAGGAGCCTCCAGTAGAGAGCAGTGAGCCCAAGGCCGGCCCTCAGACACTCCAGATCTGGTCTGATAATAGCCCAGTTCCTATGCCCTCCACACTCATGCAGGAATGGAGCTGGCGGGTCCCTAAGAAGCCCTCCAGTTCTAAATCCGCTGTTTTCGAGTCCAGGCCCCTGGAAGAGCTAGTATGTGAAGTGAAGTATGTGGGTGGGGCCAGCACGACCCCCAGGGACGGGATGTGACTCATGCAGAATAAACATTAGTCAGAGGTGAGCAGCTGCCCAGGCTGAAGGTGCGCCCAGATCCAGTGCTTCCCCGGGGACGTTCAGAGCCCAGCTCTGTTCGTCTGAGGCTTTGGGGGGCTAGCTTGGGGGTTCCCTCGAGTGAGGGCAGTCCCAGATCCTGGGCCAGGGTGCGGAGGCGGGTGGGGGGAGCCCGCCCCAGCCTGTTAAGAGGGTCAGCAGCCCCGTCTGAGTCAGAGCCTGCACATCGGCCCCTCCTCCCGGCTGTCCTTGGGGAAGAGGCAGCTCCCACATTGGGGCTGGGGAGTAGACCAAGCCTCATTCCTCAGCCCTTGTACATTCCGGGCCCTCCTGCCTTCTGCACGTCTCTGGGCCCCGCCAGGCCCCGGCACACGTCCTGCAACCCTGACTTTGATCTCCCAGTCAGCAGATTTCAGGCGATGGGCACTCCTCCTCGCCTCCTCTCCCATGGAGTAGAAGCTGGCCAGGACGTGCGAGTCTGAAGCATTAGGTCTTTGGGCTCAGGTAATCCCCAGCTATAACTCAATCAGGCTCGGGAGGCTGATAACCTTGAATACTTTTAAAACTCATCCCTTGGGAACCGGCCTACTATCTCTGTGGGCCACATCCCCTGGGTTAGGTTTAATTCTTTGTTTACTATGGAATAAAGGAAACAAGTTTCATCCAAACTATTTAAGAACATATGCAGCTGCAAAACAAATTGGGACCAAGGCTTTCTGTAGTCAAGGACCCTGAAGTTTGGTTTCTATACAGTTAAGACCCAGTTTAGAGGGAGTGAAAAACAGGATTATAGCCATAGAGACATCTGGTTTCTCAGTGGTGGAGGGTTTCTGGAGACATTGAGGTGAGAGGGAGAGGAGGTCGTTTTGTGACATTCCTCTTGGAAGGGGGAATGATCTTGTGACTTCTCCAAAACTGCATGACTTACAAGCAGCAGAAATTGTCTCACAAAATGGTAGTTAAAGGAAAAATGGAATCATTAAATGCTAATTTCTTAATGTAACACCCAGTCCCCTGAGATAGGCTTGAATTCTTTGCTTCCCTGTTGGGCAGAGAGTCATTTGGGAAATTAAATCATTACTATTCTTCCAGAACTCTTGAGTCCCATGTTGGGGCTGACAGAAATACAATAGACTCCAGAGGTTTGCATGGTACCTGGCACATAGCTGGTACTTAATAAGTGCTAGTTACTGCTTTGCCTAAAATTCCTGAAAGAACAAGAGAAGAATGGGACTCAGGACCTTGTTCTTAGTGCCATCTCCTGGCAGTAGTGGATAGCAAAGCAGAAGCTAAGAAATGACTCTGCACCTGCCCTTGCTAATCATGGTTCCAATGTTGGTGTAGCCCTTTCTGTGCAGCCTAATCTGAAGACTTGAGGTCTCAAGTGGCCATTTATTCTCAGGGAGCTGACAAGTTGGTCTATCTTGACTATAATGTTAAGGTGAAATCTTGGGTTCAAATCCTCCCTAAATTCCTCTATTACACCAGTGAAGAAGGAAACAGTGAAAGAAGAAAAAGGAGAGAAATACAGTATTCATAACTGTGAATTAGATGAGCTTGCCTGTAAATAGCAAATAGTAGGTTAGATTAAAAACCAGAATCCTGCAATATATTGTTCACAAGAAACACACTTGAAGTGGAACGGGGCTAAAGTAGATGCTATTATACTTTAGCTGAAGTTTAAAAAAAAAAAAAAAAAAAAAAAGCAAAGGTAGCGATTATGATCTCATACAAAGCAAAAGCAAAAATAGATTTAATTTAAAGGAACAAAGAAAACCACATCTTGCTGAAACAAACTTCTTTACAATTACCATCCTAAAACCTCTCACTTCACATTGCCCCTTTTTCACCCCCCCCCCCCACCACACAAAGTGAGGCCTCCGGATGGTCACCACTGTGTGTCCACCAAGCTCCAGAGATAGTCACTGATAAACTTCTTAGAGTGCTGGGTGCTGTCCAAATGAATGGGCTGGGCAATGTTGGGGCCATGATGAACTGAAGAGCCAGAGTAAAGGAAAACAAATTTCTGTTTACAACCCCTCCCACTGGATCCTTGGTCCCTTGATAGTCAGAGAAGGATACTGCCTTTGATCATGGTCGGTTCACATTCATAATCCCACTCAATTTTACTGACTCGATGATAAAGTTGAGACAGGTATCTGCGAAAGAAAAACAGAAAAAGTTTGGTGACTGGAAGTGTTAATATTTTAGTTCCAAGTTATGAGGAGTGGCATAGTTTCACCCACTCAAAGACACATCAATCCCTTAACCTATTGGCCCTCAGGTTTGCCATTTATAAAACGAGAGGGATCAGACGAGATGGCCGCCAAGGTTCCTTCCGCTCTGCTCTCCATTCTCCCAAGTTTAGAGAGTTTCATGAGCTGTGGTAGCCAATCTTCTGGATGACTGGCTCTGGGGCCCACCCTGGTAAGACCTGACAGAGTCCATGCTTCACTGGTAGTGCCCTTGAGACCCCACAGTCACCCCCATACCATGATGAGGCACCAAAGTGAGACTTAATGCTAAGAATCTCTGCTGAAAATGGAGGCCATTTTATTATGGTCAAATACATCACATTTAACTTAACTACGGCTTCCTGGTGATGTACATTATGGGACTTACATAGCTGAAGGGATAACAACAGTTGAATCTTCATCCATTTGTCCCTCTGTTTTCATGAGGTCTTGTTCCATTTCTCTGAGTTCTTCCAGTTCTTTTGTCAATAGAATACAACAGGTAGTTAAAGAATATTCTTTTTTTTTTTTCCTGGTCTCATTTTCTTTTTTAAAAACATTTTTAATAGCAAATACATTCACCTTTGAAAAATCAGGGTTTCCAAAGTTTTCTCCCTCCCTCTTTCATCCTACCCCCTTCCCTAGACAGCAAGAAATCCAATATAGGTTAAACATGTGCATTCTTGCATTCTTCTAAATATATTTCCATATTTGTCATAGAGCTATTCATTTTTAAAATATTCCCTTGATCTTATCAAAATCACAATATTATATCTAATATGAGGACCATCTTCAAAATCCACAAGAAACTCTATATTTCAAAGGACAAGTCTTTGCTGGAAATTGGCTCTGAATTCAAGCTTGTGGGAAAGGATATTAGAAGCCATCGCAACAGATAAATGGTCAGAGTTTGACCAGACAGGCATCAAAAGAAGAAATATAAGCTATTAGCAACTATTTGAAAGAATCCTCCTGATCGCTAATAAAATAAATGCAAATGAGGTTTTACCTCACTTCCAAACTAATATAGATGACAAAAGATGAAAATGATAAATGTTGGAGGGGCTATGGGAAAATGAGTGCACCAGTGTACTGATGGAACTTTAAACTGTTTCAACACTTTTGGAAAATAATTGAGAATTATACTTTAAAAATCTAATTAAAGTTATTTGAGCTAATAATTCTACTAGTAGGCATATACTCCAAGGGGGTCAAAGACAAAGGGAAAAGTTTCATATTTCCAAAAATATTTTAGCAGTACTTTCTGAAGTAGCAAAGAAAATTAAGGAATGATGATATTTGAAGAGTACAAAGAGTTTATACTCTTAGGAAAACACATATGTCTATTGTCCATTATTTCATGTGCCATGAATCCAATAATTCCTGTTGGTTTGAAGTTCTGTATCAGTCTTATTAACAATTTTTTTTTATCTCAGAAAACCCAATGATTCCTGCTGGTTTTAAAATTCTCTAACAGTCTCATTATCAGCCATGCTCTATCAGTATCAGATGTTTCTTAGGTCTTCTCCTTTGTTTTGATATTTTCCTCTTTTTTTCTGTCTCTCTCTAGGTGCTCGTTGGCACCCATCTGATTCCTTTTCCATCTGTACAGATACAAGCAAACCCTTTCTCCCAAGCAGTTAACCTATCTGGTCCCTTCTATTTACCACTTTCTAGATTTCTCCTCATCACCTGGCAATTACATTGGAGCTGCTTGCATTGGACACTGCCCTTCTGTCAGGTTAAAAAAGCCTATATTCTCATTCTCTCCAATAGTAATCCCTTTCTGCCATCTGATTGCTTTTCTGCTGATTGATCACATCAGAGTCCTGAACTTCTAAAGGTGTAACCTTGGCTGCCATCATGTTCCACCTGTCTTTTGTTTGATATTTTGGAGCTGGGCCCACCTCTCATTTCCCTGGATCAATCTACACTCTGAGGCCCAGTGGAAGCCCTTGTGGCATTTTGGACATAAGGTTTTAGGTCTTCTCTCACTCTGTCTTTTCACACTATTTCTTTGCCTACACTGAGCTCTCAGATGTCCAATTTTTTCTGCACTGAAAACATCGACAAGTTTCTCTAGAAGCCCCTTGCCAAGAGGGACCCTGTCTTCCCTTGTTCATCATAGTCCGGGTATAATAAGCATTTGTGCCTACTGTGGCACAGTGTCTTATGATCTCCTCTAAAGGAGCATCTTTGTCTAATCCCCATATAATTCTTCTGCAAATCCCATTAGCATTTTCCTTAGCCAGTTGTCTGATCATTATTCTTGTAGCTGCATTTTCTCCAATAGTTCTTATGACAGCTGTCTGCAAACATCCCACAAAATCAGCAAAAGGTTCATTTTGTGAAGGCTTCCCCTCAATCTTTCCCTGGGAGGAAGCACCAAGCTTTGATTACAGCAGTAGCAATTTGCTCATATGCTGCTATGGGGTAATTAGTCTGTGTTGAATTGTCTGTGTACTGATCTTCACCACCTGCTAGTTGGTCAAAGGTGATTGGAGTATTAACTTCAGTTTGCTTATTGCATTGGGCTTGAATCCTACATAATTCTTGATACTCCAAAAGCCACAAGAAGTTTTGTCCAGATTCTAAACATGTCCTTGCTATGAATTTCCAATCACTAAGGGTTAAGATTTCATAAGTTTACCTTTCTAGTAACATCTTAACATAAGACGATGTAGCCCCATAAAGAATGCAATCCTTTTTCAAATCCCTAATTTTTTTTCCAGATCAAAAGGAGTCTATCTTCTCCTTTTTTGACCTAAAGAGTTAAGCTCTTCAATCACAAGGTATGCATTATTAAATCAGATACATCCTGTCCTTCATTTTTTGTCTTAACCAATGCCTTTTGTAATCTTATCATAGGCTGCTTCATAGGTGATGCTGATTGTGTTACTGCCTCTTCCCTTCCTCCTTCTCCCTCCACCCATGAAGGGTTAATTGAGGGAAGTAGGTCAGGGGATAGGGAATGCCCTAATGGCTTCTGCTGTGAAGCACTACACTCAGAATTGTACTTAAATCCCTTCTTACTTGATTCTTCATCCTTTTCACCTAATTTATCTGGATCCTCCCCTTCCTGCTCTCTCTCTTTTTTTCTTATTCTAATACTTATATAATTTCTTAAAGCCAGTTGTATTAAATTATATGTATAAAGTGTTTCTTTGGAAATTGAGTCAGGTCCATTATCACTATAGTATTGACATAGTTGCTCTCCTACTAATTTCCACTTGTCTGGTTCCTTAGAGAATCAAAGTGATGTGAACTGTACTGTTTCTAAAAGTTCAATGATCTGCTCCCAAGTTACAATCAAACCTTGACTTTTCATAACCCTGACAATTCTTTCTACACATTTTCCTTGAATTGGAAAAGAAGGCTGTTTTCTAAAAATCTGTCCCATTTTAGCTGAAGTACTACTTTAGCCCTTTAACAAAGTTTCCTTGTCTATTTTTGTACTCACCCTAATTTCTGGGTCACAGATGAAGGTTCTTGGTCCCACATTGGGTGCCAAAATGTAATGTTCTCTTTAAAATGTAATGTTCTCTATTGAGGTTATCTTGGGGTCTCTGGGAGCAGCCCTCATTTCAGTTCAGTAATCATCAGAAGTTCATCAGTAAAGTCCAAATCCTTTACTCTCCTTCAAAGTCTTAGCTCCTTCACTTGGGGTTCTGCTAGTTTTCTGGGGGCCTTCCTGAGTCTTGGTTTCAGTGGAGAAGTGAAGGAGGAGAGCCTGCCACCAAGGTGGTGTGAGATGGGATAAATATGTCTGAGTCCAAGGGTTTGTGCTCCAGCCTTCTGTCTGCTTGTCTCTCTAAATCTCTCTGGCTGAGGCTTCTAGTTTATATCCTCCACATTGAATATACACCAATCATCATATCACTAAGAAACCATTATTTGTTGTAAGATTAAATCAATGTTAAACTAGATTTAATCATTGTCTCCTCAATTCCACTTAGTACCTTGTTTCAAGTTCTGGCCTATAACAGTTGAGGGAGCTTTCTCAGTAAGGGATTTCCTATATCAATGAAATCAAAGATCAAGTCCCTATGCCTAGTTATTTATTATAAGGGAAATTCTCTAGGCATGAAGGTAATTAATAGAAAGGCACAGTGATTTTAAAGTAAAACGAATACAATATTTTAAAAGAAGAAATAAATGACAAGGATATTGGAGATCAGTCTTTAGACTGGCATCCTTTTCAGTGGTCTTCTGAAGCTCAGATTCAACTTTCTGTAACTTGGATTCAACATGTTGAGCTGTTTCTTCCTCATCAATAAGTTTCTGGGCCACATCTTCCTCCATAGAAAGGACCTCTGCAGACAGACAAAAAAGGGTACACTTAATATCAGATGCTTAATTAAAAAAAATAGTAAATAGCCAAGGTTGCTCTTCCTTCTGAGAAAACAAGTACTCAGAAAACTAGTATGGGAAATGCACAGCACAAACAAGAGGTCTTTTTCTCTTTTTCTAATTTAATTTAATTTTCAATTCTAAATTCTCTCCCTTTCCCATCCTTTCACTGAGATAGCAAGAAATACAAAATCCATTACAAAATGAAGTCACTGCATGAACTGATGCTGAGTGAAATGAGCAAGACCAGGAGATCATTATATACTTCAACAACAATACTATATGATGATCAATTCTGATGGACGTGGCCCTCTTTAACAATGAGATGAACTAAATCAGTTCCAATTGTGCAGTAATGAATAGAACCAGCTACACATAGCGAAAGAACTCTGGGAAATGAGTGTGATCCTCTACATAGAATTCCTAATCCCTCTATTTTTGTCCGCCTGCATTTTTTATTTCTTTCACAGGTTAATTGTACATTATTTCAAAGTCCAATTCTTCTTGTGCAGCAAAATAACTATATGGACAGGTATACATATATGTATTTAACATATACTTTAACATATTTAATATGTATTGCCATCTGGGGAAGGGGGTGGAGGAAAGGAGAGGAAAAATTGGAACAAAAGATTTTGCAATTGTCGGTGATGAAAAATTACCCATTGCATATATCTTGTAAATAAAAAGTTATAATAAAAAAAAATGAAGTCACACAAAAAGTCTACATTAGCTATGTTCCAGAAAAAAGAAAAAGAGGAAAAAAGTGCTTCAATTTTCATTCTGATCCATTAGTTCATAATTTGGAGATGTATAGCATTTTATATCATGAGTTCTTTGGAAATATTTTTAATTATTGTACTGTTCAAAGTAGCTAAATCTTTCGGCGTTATCTTTACAATATTTCTTTTTCTGTACAATGTTCTGCTTCTGTTCACTTCATCTGGCATCAATTCATACAAGTCTATCCATGTTTTTCTGAAATCATCCTCTTCATTATTTCCTACAGCACAATAGTATTCTATCATATGCTACAATTTGTTCAGCTATTCCCTAATTGATGAGCATCCCTACATAAAAAAGATGTAATATAAATATTTTTGTATATATGAGTTATTTTCCTTTTTCTTTGCTCTCTTTGGGGGTAAAGATATAGTAGCATTATTTCTGGGTTAAAGAATATTAGAATTTTAGTAGTTTTCTGAGCATAGGGAACATGGAGTTCACATTCTAATGGGAAAGATCACACATAGTGAAGATTCCAGTTGTAAACTGGATGGAAAGGTTCCATGGCTCTTAATAACAAAACAGCAAAGCAGATGGTCTTTCTCTGATTTTATTATTTAATGTCACTATTCCTAGGGCTCTTGGGCTCAGGTTTCTGGCTACCTCCTTCAGGATCTGAAAGGAGATGATGGTCAAGGTAGTGATAATGACTTGATCTCCTGCCACATGCTGTCTCCCTTCTAGCAGGTGGCACAGTGGATAAATGTAAAGGGCTGAAACTCTGAATAGGTGCACTGGAATCAGACAACTGAACACCTAAGGCTAATTACCTATTGGGCAATACTCTACTCCCTATGCTTGGAAAATGGCCCTTCTCACTATTCTGTACTGACTCGATCTTTTGGTATATACAGAGAATTGTGGGAAGGATTAGGAGGTGGAGTAAGACAAGCCAGAGCCACTTTGGAGGAGGACAATAAGAAGGGAGGTCAATTGGTGGAGAGCATGAGTGATCCCCTTCACTTCTCCCCCTAAAGACTAAGGACTTTTGCTGATCCTGACTCTGGCTGATCCTGAGGTTAACAGGGAGCTAACTCGAGCTTCACAGATAAAGACCTGGGCCTAGAGTCAGAAAGTCCTGACTTCAAATTCAACCTTAGATACTTACTAGCTGTGTGATCCTGGGCAAGTAACTTAACTGTTGTCTACGTCAGTCTCCTCAAGTGTAAAATTGGGATAATAGTAACATCTGCCTCCCAGGGCTGCTGTGAGTATCAAATAAAGTCATATTAAAGTGCTACTAAAACATTGAATATTAGTAAAAGATAACATTTATAATGTGCTTAGTACAGTGCCTAGCCCATAGTAGTAGGCACTTAATAAATATATATTCCCATCCCCTATTCTCTGATTTTCCCTCAGAGGGCCTTGCTGCTTCAGCTTGCCTCCCTTGTGAGTGGAACTTAGTTGGCAGTATACAAATTATGATCAGGGTAAGCAGCTCCTTATAAGGAGAAAGAATAATGAGTTTGGAGTGAAAGGACCTACATTTGCGACCTGACTTCTACTAGTCATATGGCTATGAGCAAATGAATCTGTAAGTCTTCAAGCATATAAAGGTTAGTGCTTGGAAGAGAAGTTAGGCTATTTCTTGGACTGGAGGGCTGAGCTAGTAATAATGGGTGGAAATTGCAGAAAATTTGGCTGGAGAGAAGGAAAATTTTTCTAATTATTAGAGCTGTCCCAAAATAGGATAGGCTGCTTCATGAGAGAGTGAAGTTCTCCAACATTCAAAGTTCTTAAGAGGAGACAGGAGAGTAATAACTGCACCTGAAATATGGCTCTTAAGGTTTGTAAAATGTTTATTAATTATTTTCTATTTCTTCTGTATATAGCTTACTTTGGATATACATGTTTGCATGATGTGATTATGATCTACTTGAGGACAGAGTCCATTTTTTTGGGCCTCTTTTTCTATCACTAGCACTTAGTGCAGTACATTGTAACACTTAATATGTTTCATAGCATATACTTAATAAATGTATATTGATTGATATTATATACATTATCTCTTTTAAGTCTCTTAACAAATACTGTGAAAGGGTCACTATCTCCATTTTTAGAGAGAGGGAAGCTGGGGGTTAAGGTGTATCAGAGCCAGTAGCTGAACTCAATTTTCTCCTAACTCCCAGTTTAGCACTTTGGAATCTCTAAGATCCTAACTTACTAACCTCCTTCACCTATTCTGTGTTTCCTTCCCTTTAATCATCCCTATTTATCAAGTATCCCCATTTTCTAGGCTGTAATAATAATGTCACACTTCTACAGACCTTAGCAGGGAAGGAATGAAGGGAGGGAGAAAGGAACTGATAGTTAAGTGGCACTTGGGTTGAAGGACTTGATTTCTTAAATTTAGTATTTTATTGGATTCTTCTCTGGGTTCTAGGCACCATTAGGGGATGCTTTGGGGATGGATTCATGTGCCAAAGACTTCTGTATGGTGTAGTAGGAAAAGTTTTCTCTTTACTCTAAACTTCAATATCTTCTAATTGACTGGTTCTTTCCCTACAAATATGCCCAGGTCTCTTGGACTCTCTCTGCCCCACTTTGCCCTTCTCATTACAGACAAGCTCCTAGGTTATAAAAAAGCTGTCCCCACTGATTGTTCCTACTTACTCATCTCCCACTTAGTTCCCTGCATTTTGGCTTTCAAACTGCAGCACTTCACTCACTGAAGCTGCTTTTCCCAAGTTTATCAATGATTTCTTAATTGCTACTTCCAGTGGCCTGTTTGTTCTAATAACCAAGGAACTCCTCCTCTGGACAATCTTTTCTCCCTGAGTTTTTTCCTATTTCTCCCCATAGTTCCTTCCCTGACAATTTCTTCTCATTTTCCTTTCCAGGATAACCAGTGACTTCCCTGGGATAGCCTGGGTGCCTCCTCTGGCCCCCCACTGTTCTGCCATCTCCAGTCGTCCTGATCTATCTCTGGCCACTGGATCCAGATAGTTCTGGAGGGGAAAGTGAGGCAGGGGACTTTGCCCAGCCCTCCCTCAAATCCAATTCACCTGCATGTCAGGGCATTGCCTCCCTGATGTCATGGTGCTCTTCCAGAGCCCAGGATAAACAACAGGATACCGCCACATCCAACCTCCCCTCTTTCTGAAGGTATTTATTTACTCCAGGGCTCTGTCTTACATCCTCTTTAATTCTCTTCTATTGTGTCTTTTAGGGAGCTCAACAGTCCCCTATATTTAATTGTCATCTTTATGCAGAAGACTATCAAATCCACATCTCTCAAGTCTCTCCTGAGCTGCAGCTCCATGTGAAAAACTGCTTACACCATTTCTTTATCAAGATAACACAGGAATATCCAATACAACATGTACAAAACATTCTCTCTAAGTCTATTCCACTTCTTCACCTCACTTCATCACCATCCTTCCAGTCACCCAGACGTGCAATCCTTGAGTGCTCCTGGCCTCCTCACTATTCATATCTAGTTAGCTGTCAAGTTTTGGTGATTCTGATCCCGTAACACCTCCTCTCAAAGATATCCCGGTCTCTCATCACCTCTTCCCTGTACTAATTCAATAGCTGATAGCCTCCTAATATCACTTAGATTTTCTTACTCCCACACTCTCTCTTCCTCAAACCATCCTACATCCAACTGCTAAATTGATATTCCTTTATTTTTTCTTTTCCTTTTATCATTCTGATTTTCAATTATGAACATTTGTAGATACATAAAAGAATGGGAAAAAAAGTTCATTCTCCCCCCTTATTAGTATTTTATTTTTTCCCAATTATATGGAAATAAAGTTTACAACATTAATTTTTTTAAGATTTTAAATTCCAAATTTGTTCTCCCTTCCTCCTTTACCATATCTCTCCCCAAGACAGCAAGCAATCCAATATAAGGTTTCTTTTGAACTTATATATTATTTTTAAAATAATATTTATTAATTTTATAATTATAATTTTTTTTTACAGTACATATGCATGGGTAATTTTTTTTTATAAGATTATCCCTTGTATTCACTTTTCCAAATTTTCCCCTCCCTCCCTCTACTCCCTCCCCTAGATGACAGGCAATGCCATATATATATTAAATGTGTTAGTTATTATTTTTATTTTAAATATTTGTACATAATAAATTCCTCTGGTTATATTATAAACTCCATGAAAATAGTGACAGTTTTCTGTTTTAGTTAACTTTTTTTTCCTCAGAGCATCAGAGTTTAAATTGTACATCTGACAGCTTCCTAACTGTTATATTGACAAATCATTGACCACCATAAGCCTCATTTTCCCCAGCTGCAAAATGAGAGGGTTAGTCTACATGGTTTCTATGGTCCCCTCTAGCACCAGATCTATAATCTTTTTTTCCCCAACTTTAAATTTATTTATTTTAATAGATATTTCTTTATGAATCATATTGGGAGAGAAAAATTAAAACAAATAGGAAAAATCATGGGAGAGAAAAAACAGAAGAAAAATGAATGTGGCATATGTTGATTTACATTCAATCTCCAGTTTTTTTTCTTGATGTAGATGGCATTTTCCATCACAAGTCTATTAGAATTGCCTTGGATCACTGTATTGTTGAGTAGATCTAAGTCAAACACAGTTCATCACACAATCTTGCTGTTAGTTTGTACGATATTCTCCTGGTTCTACTCATTTCACTCAGTATCAATTCATAGAAATCTTTCCAAGTTTTTCTGAAATCTGCCTGCTCATTATTTCTCATAATAATATTCCATTACATTCATATACCATCACCACAGTGCTCTGAAGATCTAGCCCTTTTTGAGCCCCCAAAACCTGGGGGGGTGTAGAGGAGCCCTAAAGCTTGTCAGTGATTTTAGAGTAGATGCTTCCTGGGTCAGTGCATAAACCGGTGACCCAGGCTGAGACCAAGCAAGGTGGACAGTCACCCAAAGTATAGCAGTGGCAAAGTCTGGCCCTGGCACTCTGTGCCAATTCAGGAAATGAAGTTAGATATATGACCACATAGAAAATACCAACAACTATAATGATTTATAAACCCAGAGATACCAAAAAATTCTAGAACCTACAACAGAACAACTCTAACAACTGTGAGGATCAAATCAAAAAATGGATTATCTATAAGGAAAGCATGACGCTATTGGGCTTGTATCCCAAAGGGGTTATAAAAAAAGGAAAAGCACCCACATGTGCAAAAATGCTTATGGCAAAGCTTTTTATGGAGGCAAGGAATTGGAAATTGAGGGGATGTCCATCAATTGGGGAATGGCTGAATAAGTTATGGTGTATGAGCATAATGAAATATTATTGTTCTATAAGAAATGATGAGCAGTGATTCACTTTCCAGTTTCTAGCCACTACAAAAAGGGCTGCCACAAACATTTTGGCACATATAGGTCTCTTTCCCTTCTTTAGTATTTCTTTGGGATATAAGCCCAGTAATAACACTGCTGGATCAAAGGGTATGCACAATTTGATAACTTTTTGGGCATAATTCCAGATTGCTCTCCAGAATTGTTGGATTTGTTCACAACTCCACCAACAATGCATCAGTGTCCCAGTTTTCCCACATCCCCTCCAACATTCATCATTATTTTTTCCTGTCATCTTGACCAATCTGACAGGTGTGTAGTGGTATCTCAGAGTTGTCTTAATTTGCATTTCTCTGATCAATAGTGATTTGGAACACTCTTTCATATGAGTGGAAATAGTTTTAATTTCATCATCTGAAAATTGTTTGTTCATATTCTTTGACCATTTATCAATTGGAGAATGACTTAGTTTTTTTATAAATTAGAGTCAATTCTTTATATATTTTGGAAATGAGGCCTTTGCCAGAACCTTTAACTGTAAAAATGTTTTCCCAGTTTGTTGCTTCCCTTCTAATTTTGTTTGCATGGAATATTATTGTTCTATAAGAAATGACCAGCAGGATGAATAGAGAGAGGCTTGGAGAGACTTACATGAATCGATGCTGAATGAAACGAGCAGAACCAAGAGATCATTACACACTTCAACAACAATACTGTATGAGGATGTATTCTGATGGAAGTGGATATCTTCGACAAAGAGAAGATCTAATTCAGTTCCAATTGATCAATGATGGACAGAATCAGCTACACGCGGAGAAGGAATACTGGGAAATGAGTGTAAACTGCTTGCATTTTTGTTTTTCTTCCCAGGTTATTTTTACCTTCTGAATCCAATTCTCCCTGTGCAACAAGATAACTGTTAGGTTCTGCACACATATATTATATCTAGGGTATACTTTAACATATTTAACATGTATAAGACTGCTTGCCATCTAGGGGAGGAGGTAGAGGGAGGGAAGGGAAAAGTCGGAACAGAAGTGAGTGCAAGGGATAACATAAAAAATTACCCAGGCATATGTTCGGTCAATAAAAAGTTATAATAATAATAAAAAAAGAAATGATGAGCAGGATGATTTCAGAAAAACCTGGAAAGATTTACATGAAATGATGCTGACTGAAATGAATAGAACCAGGAAAACATTGCAAACAGTAACAAGATTGTCTGATGATCAACTATGCCAGACTTAGCTCTTTCTCAGCAATATGGTGATTCAGGACGATTCCAATAGACTTGGAATGGAAAAATGGTATCCACATTCAGAGAAAGAACTATGGAAATTGAATATGAATTGATGCAAACTATTTTTCCCTTTTTTTTCCTCCCTTTCTCATGGTTTTTTTCTTAGATCAGATTGTTTGCTGTGGGGAGGAGGGGGAGAGGGAAAAGAGTAACAGAAAAAGATTTAGGACTCACAAATCCTACAGAAATGAATGTTGAAAACTACTTTTACATGTAATTGGAAAAAATAAAATACTATTAAGTGAGAAAAAAATAAGGGCTATATGAATACCTACAAGAAATGAAAGAGATTTTTTTTTTAATTTGGAAAATATTTATTTTTTTCCCCAAGAGAAATGAAATAGGTACAATTAACAGGAAAAGAAAATTACTCATACAACATAATATTAACATAATTTCTTATAACAAAAAGGTAAAAAATAATTGTGATCAATTCATAACAGTATAAAAAATACTTCCTCCAAAAATGTCTATGTTAAAACTCATCTAATTTTTAAGGAAAAATACATGAAGAATTGTTCAACTATATTATAAGCTCTCAAAACTGTCAGAAAGATATTATTGATTCTTACTAAATTCACTTTTATTGTAAAATAAATCTGCAAAAGTGGAAGTGTATAAAAGCCATAAATTGAGAATGTAATTGTTTCCTTAATGAAAGAGATTTTTAAAAAATGAAATAAAAATCCCAGAGGGAAGAATTGGAACAATAAATAGGTTAGAAGAGAAAGTGGTAAATCTTATTCAAATAACAGATTCATTGTAAATTAGAATAGGCCAAACAGAAATCTGACTCTATAAGATTAAGAATATTAAAAAGATTCTTAAAAAAGAAGAAATTAAAATATCTAATATTTTAAAAATTACTCTGGAAAAAAGGTTAAGGAGAAATAACTTAAGAATCACTGAATTCCCTGAAAACCAAAAACAACAACAACCCAAAACCTGAGGATTCTGTTTCAAGAAATAATAAACAAAAAGTGCTTAGACTTATTACAGCTATGAGACAAAGTAAAAATAGAGTCTACTTATCACCTCCTGGAGAAAATGGTCTAAGAATGTCATAATCAAAATCCAGAATTTCCAGATCAAAAAAAAAAAAAAAATCAGCCCTTCCATCTTGACTATAAATAAAAAAATCTTAGAATGCAATATTCAAAAAAAGCAAAAAAAGATAGGCTGTAACTAAGATTAATTGCTTTCCCTGAAAGGCTGAGAGTATATATACAAGAGAAAAATGGATTTTTAATTGAATAGAAAACTTTCAAGCATTCTTGATGAAATGAAATTTCAATGACTTTTTTTTAAGCTTTTTATTTTCAAAATATATGCATGGATATATTTTCAACATTAACCCTTGTAAAACTTTGTGTCCAGTTTCCCATCACCTTTCTCCTAGATGGCAAGTAATCCAATATATGTTAAACATGGTAAAAATATATGTTAAATCCAATATATGCATACATATTTATACAATTATTTTGCTGCACAAGAAAAATCAAATCAAAAAGGAAAAAAATAAGCAAGAAAACAAAATGCAAGCAAACAACAACAAAAGGAATGAAAATGCTATGTTGTGATTCACCCTCAGTTCTCACAGTCCTGTCTCTGGGTACAATTAACTCTCTTCATCATAAGATCATTGGAACTGGCCTGGATCATGTCATTGTTGAAGAGAGCCACATCCATCAGAATTGATCATCGTATAATAATGCTGTTGTCATGTACAATGATCTCCTGGTTCTGCTCATTTCACTCAGCATCAGTTCATGTAAGTCTCTCCAATTCTCTCTGAAATCATCCTGTTGGTCATTTCTTATAGAACAATAATATTCCATAACATCCACATACCATAACTTATTCAGCCATTCCTTGAATAATGGACATCCATTCAGTTTCCAGTTTCTTGCCATAACAAAGAGGGCTGCCACAAACATTTTTGCACATGTGGGTCCCTTTCCCTCCTTTAAGATCAAAGACAAAGTCTTTACCTTAAAAGTCTTCACAATCAAATTCCAGTCTCTCTTTCCCAGTTTTTGCTTTGTTTTGTTTTACTTATTTATTTTTTTAAACATTACTCCCCTTCATATGCTTTTCCTTTCAGTCAAATTGTGTGCTACTTGTTAGTTAATAAGACTGGACACATCCAGTGCTCTTGCCTTTGTCCTCTATGCCTAGAGCTCTCTCTTCTTCCTTTTGCTTTTTAGAATCTCAGAACCTCTCTACAACAAGAGAAGTTCTGGCTTAGGCTTTTTGCTGTGATAAGAGAAAAATTGTGCTTCTTGCCAGTACCCTGACAAAAAAGTGCTGCCCCAAGCTCTGCTCCTGAAAGTTAGAAGGGCATACCACCTGCACAATCAAGTTAGAAAAACAAGCTAATGACAGAAACTAGGCATGGACCCACATTTAACACCACATACTAAGATAAGATCAAAATGGGTCCATGATTTAGGCATAAAGAACAAGATCATAAATAAATTAGAGGAACATAGGATGGTTTACCTCTCAGACCTGTGGAGGAGGAAGGAATTTGTGTCCAAAGGAGAACTAGAGATCATTATTGATCACAAAATAGAAAATTTTGATTACATCAAATTAAAAGGTTTCTGCACAAACAAAACTAATGCAAATAAGATTAGAAGGGAAGTAACAAATTGGGAAAACATTTTTACAGGTAAAGGTTCTGATAAAGGTCTCATCTCCAAAATATACAGAGAATTGACTTTAATTTATAAAAAATCAAGCCATTCTCCAATTGATAAATGGTCAAAGGATATGAACAGACAATTTTCTGATGATGAAATTGAAACAATTTCCACTCATATGAAAAAGTGCTCCAAACACTACTGATCAGAGAAATGCAAATTAAGACAACTCTGAGATACCACTACACACCTGTCAGATTGGCTAAGATGACAGGAACAAATAATGATGAATGTTGGAGGGGCTGTGGGAAAACTGGGACACTGATGCATTGTTGGTGGAGTTGTGAAAGAATCCAGCCATTCTGGAGAGCAATTTGGAACTATGCCCCAAAAGTTATCAAAATGTGCATACCCTTTGACCCAGCAGTGCTACTCCTGGGCTTATATCCCAAGGAAATACTAAAGAGCGGAAAGAGACCTGTATGTGCCAAAATGTTTGTGGCAGCCCTTTTCATAGTGACTAGAAGCTGGAAGATGAATGGATGTCCATCAATTGGAGAATGGTTGGGTAAATTATGGTATATGAAGGTTATGGAATATTATTGTTCTGTAAGAAATGACCAGCAGGATGAATACAGAGAGGCTTGGAGAGACTTAAATCAACTGATGCTGAGGGAAATGAGCAGAACTAGGCGATCATTATACACTTCAACAACAATACTGTATGAGGATGTATTCTGATGGAAGTGGATATCTTCAACATAGAGAAGAGCTAATCCAATTCCAATTGATCAATGATGGACAGAACCAGCTACATCCAGAAAAGGAACACTGGGAAATGAGTGTAAACTGTGAGCATTTTTCGTTTGTTTGTTTTTCTTCCCAGATTATTTTACCTTCTGAATACAGTTCTTCCTTTGCAACAACAACAACAAAATTCAGTTCTGCACATGTATATTGTACCCAGAATATACTATAAGATATTTAATATGTATGGGAATGCCTGTCATCTAGGGGAGAGGGTGGAGGGAAGGAGGGAAAAACTCGGAACAGAAGGGAGTACAAGGGATAATGTTGTTAAAAAAAAAATTACCTATGCATATGTACTGTCAAAAAAAATGTTATAATTATAAAAATTAGTAAAAAAAGCTTTAACAAAAATAATAATAATAATAATAAAAGAAAATCTCCATTATAAATTTAAAAAAAAGAAAAGAAAAACAAGCTACAGTTGCTGTTTTGACCCACCTCAGGTGTCCTTTTCCTCCCCTTCTGTTACTGTTTCTAGACATGTATCTTTTTATTTTCCCACTTGCTTTTGGTGAAATTTTATGTGCTTGTATACTCTCATTCTATTTAAAGTTGCTGAAGCTGATGCTCTGGGCTCACTGACTACTCCACTGAGCCTGCACTCTGAGCAAAATGATACAAGTGCAGGTAACTGTCTCGGCATTACTGATTCCGTGGCTGGCTTGGAAGTACTTCATCCATGGACCCTCAGATAATTTTCTTCTGTCCTTCAAGGTTTAGGTCAGGTAACGAATTCTATAGACTGATCACAGAGAGGGCACTTAAAACAAGGAACTCACACAAGGGAGCACTCCCAGGGTGGTCACAACTCTAGGAGACGGCTAGACAGAGCACTGGTCCTGGAGTCAGGTCTTCAGACATTTAACTCTTATTAGTAACCGTGTGACCCTGGACAGGTTACTTAACACCAACTGCCGTCAGCAAAAACGAGCTGGCCCAGGACCCCCAGCACGGCGGGCCCTCGTCAGAGAGGGTGTCATGCTCTGTGAGCGAACCAGCATTGCATTAGCTCAGGAGAACCGGGAGCCGAGCGGAGCTGGAGAAGCTGCCCAGCGCTCCCGGGGACTGTTTGGGTGCGACCTGTGGCGGAGCAGCCACAGTGGGGCACACCGACTGACAGTGATGCGACTCCGGTCCTTTCTAAATGAAGGGCACAACCAAAACGGGGATAATAACAGCAACTATGTCAGCGGAAGCGCTATGTAAACATTCGCTAGTATTACTTTCGGAGGTAGCAGAAATAGGAAAGGGGGTGTCTGGGTAAAAAAGTCACTTTTAGTGGATGTCTTCGACAAAGAGAACTAATTCAGATCCATTTGATCAATGACAGACAGAATCAGCTACACCCAGAGAAGGAACTCTGGGAAATGAGTGTAAGCTGTTTGCACTTTTGTTTTTCTTCCCAGGTTATTTTTACCTTCCGAATCCAATTCTTCCTGGGCAACAAGAAATTCGGCTCCGCTCACAGATATTGTACCTAGGATATACTACAGCACATGTAACATGTATGGGACTGCTAGGGGAGGGGTGCAGAGGAAGGGAAAATTCGGGAGTACAAGGGATAATGTTGTAAAAAATTACCCAGGCATATGTACTGTCAAAAAAGTTGTAATTATAAAATTAATTTTTAAAAATTCACTTTTATTTGGCAGTAATACTATCGGTGGGAAATGTTAATTTCGCACAAGTCTTTGAACTTCTTGTTTCACAAGCGTTTTATAAAGGCTTTCGGTTTGGCGTCAGAGGACCGTGCCCCGCCCTCAGCGCCGCCCCCGTCGGGACCCGCGCCAACAACTTCGCCCCGCCGGACCTCAGCGTCCTCGCCTGTCACAGAAGTTTGGCCCAGAGGGTCTAAGGACTGCCCCAGCTCGGAGACCTCCCAGCCTTGTTACTTTATGTCTCGATGGGAAAAGACTCTGGTGTTCAACTAATATCTGCTGACTGACTGACTGCAGATCAGTGCGAGGCTAGGAAGACCGGCCGGAACAAAACCGTTAAGAGTCTTACAAGCCCAAGCTGGCCGTTCCATGGGAGGCAAGGGAAGAGCAGGCCGGGATCAGCTCAGGGCCCGCCCCATGCCCGAGCCCCGCGCCTGCGCCTCGCGCCTTTCCCGCCCCCGCCCCTCGCGCCCCGCTCCGGCACCTGAGAGGAGCCGATGCGTGTTCTTCTTCGTGTCCAGCAGCCTCTCGATCATCCGCTCCTGCCGCCCCAGGAGCCGCCGCACCCGCGTACCGGCCCGGTTGGGGTTGAGCAGACCGAGCAGTCCCTGGCTCACCTCCTCCATGTCTCGAAACACCGCCATGGCCAGGGCAGGAAGAATCGAAAAATGACTGCCGGGCCCAAGCCCGCCCAAACTCAAACGGTCACCGAGCCCACCGCGTTTGTTTTCTTCGCTTTCTATTGGCTCTCCGGGCGACAGACGCACGAAAGAGCCAATCGTAGTTGGGAGGGTGGGGACTGTTCTTGATGCGCATGCGTGGCATGGTATCACCCGCTGACAGGGAATAGTTGGCTCTCCATCGTGGGGCTGCGGTCCGTTTGGTGGTCCTTCTGCTTCCTGAGCCCCCGAATCAAATCCTGAGCCCCTCTGTGAGGGAAAACAAGCCTCTCCTCACGCCCAGGGCTTCCTCACCGGGCCTCCTGCCCCTTAGAGAGCGCGGCTCCTTGAGGGCTGGCTCGGTTTCGTTGCTTTGTGTTTTGTACACTAGACCCCGACCCTTGAGGTGCTTTACAAGTGCTTGTTGGTTAAAAACTCCGCACCCAACTGGAAGCCGCTGGTTTTCACCTCTCCTCCCGCCTCCCCTTACAAAACCCTGCCCTCCAAGTCCTCCTCGCCCGCCCTCCCGAAGCAGCCACTCCCCTTTCCCCATCTTGATCCCTGGTAAGCCAACTTCTAGCCCTCTCGGACCCCTCTTTGTGCTCGGCCTAACCCCGGCCTTGGCCACTTATGCTCCTGAACAAAGGCGACGAAACGCAGCCGTTCTGACTGGGCCCCACGGGCCCTCACTGCTGCTGGGCAAGGCTACAGTGGCACATCTTCTGTCCGAGCACCCCTTCCAAACCTCCCCATCCTCCCGGACTTCTCAACGTCATGCATCCTGAACCGGATGTCCTGTAATGTCTTAAAATGAATGTCCAAAATGGAAATGAATGTGCACGTGTAACCTAGGCCAGATTACTTGCTGTCTCGGGGAAGGGGGAGGAAAGGGAGGCAGGGAGTGATGGGGGTTGAGGTCCCTTTAAGATTCCTTTCTGATTTATCTGGGCCCAGCCCCCAACCGGATCTGAGCTGGCTTGAGTTTCTCAGCCCCCACTCTCTGCTCAGGTTTCCCCAACCCCCCACAGTTTCTTCTTTATCTGAAAAGCCTGCCAAGAACTTGGGGCACCGCCCACAAGCCCCTTTAGGTATAAAAGAGCAAAGGATCTCCCTCTTTGCAGGAGCCCTTCCCCCCAAACAGGGTATCCTTCCGGCCATGTAAGGGTTCCTGCCCGCCCAGAGGCCACCTCTGGCCCTGGCTCTTTCTAACTGAGCTTTACTTCCAAATTTCTACAATAAACCTTTTATTTATCAATCTAGATTTTCAGGCCTATGAATTCATCTACAGGGGACACTGCGCCTCATGGGATTATTTTACTATCTATGCACCGGCAAACGGGGTTCCCCCTTTCCTATCTTTCATCAGGAGAAAAAATTCAGAACTGGAAATCTTACAGAAATGAATGTTGAAAATTGTCTTTACATGTAATTGGAAAAGTAAAATATTACTGAGGGAAAAAAAAGTCTAAAACAAAACTCATTCTTCCCCCCACACCTGTTATTTCCCCTTAACTTCCACATTATAATAAGAGGAAAGATTATTTCTTAATAACTAATTATTGAAATAGGACTAAGGTTTTTCCTTTCTAGTTCATCATTCAGAAATCAGCCCTTGAAAAATAGAGCTGATAATGAAATTTATTTAATTTTTATTATTTGATAACTTTTATATTTTAAATTTTATATTTATAATTTTATTTAATTCATATAATATATATTTAATTTATAATGTTATATATTTAATTATATATAAATTTATATAATTTTATAAATTTATTAAATTTAATATTCTTTTAAATTTTGTTTAGATCCCACACAATTGGAAAGGCCCACTATATTCTCCTAAGGCTACAAAGCAGAGATGCAATAAAGTATGGATCAGTTCTCTGCTGCTTGTGCTAATTTTGGTCCGACAATTAACAGAAAGAAAACACAGGTTATCCATAAGCTGATATCATACCCTCCCCATGTGCACTGTCAGTGACAGTGAATGGAGAAGTTTTGAATGCTGTGGATAAGTTCACTTACCTTGGCAGTTTACTTTTCAGGAATGTCCATAATGATAATGAGATGAATATTACTAGAGCTACCTCGGTGTTCGGGAGGTTCTAAAGGCAAGTGTGAGAGAAGAGAGCTATTAGACTGACTCCCAAACTGAAGGTCTCCAGAGCCGTTGCACTGCTCTCATTATTGCACACCTGTGAAACCTGGGCAATGGGCTTCCATTTGAACTGTCTTAGGAAGATTCTGAAGATCATCTGGCAGGATAAAATACCAGACACTGAGGTCCTTTCTCAAACTAAACTGCCAAACATTTTATCTGAACTGCAGAGAGAACAACTCCACTGGGCCAGCCACGTCACTCAAACGCCAAATGTAAGCTTGCAAAAATTAGTTTATGGAGAGCTCACATGGGGCAAGCGCTCACAAGGGTCAGAAAAAGCGATACAAGGACACTCTCAAGAACTTTAGAATCAATTGTAGGACATGGAGTCACTGGCACAGGACCGCCCAGCATGGTGTGCCTTCGTCAGAGAAGATGCTGGGCTTTATAAGCAAAACAGAATTGGACTGGCTGAGAAGAAATGGAAGATGCACAAAGTTAGTTCACAGGAACTATTTGTGTCCGACCTGTGGCAGAGCATTCTGAGCTCATGTTGGTCTGATCAGCCACAGTTGGACATAATGTAACTCAATTCTAACATACCGATATCATTTTGGTACTCTTCAAAAATGAAGGATGACAACTAAGGCTTGAGTAGTTGGGGTAAGAGTTATGGCAGACTCTCGTATATAGCAGATTACATATTATATGTTACATATATATTATAGAATATACATATAGTTGAGTAGTGAGGGTTAGATCTTATGTCTAGACTGCCCAGGGACTTGGGATGGTCTGGAAGAAAATGACAGAATCAATCACATTTCCCCAGCCCCTCTTTAGAAAAAGTGTACCTCTCTTTATAGTATTTATTCTTCTCATTAATTATGAACCAATCCTAGTTGATTGGAGTCTGTTGAGAATACCCACTCTTCCAAAGGCATGCAAGCCTTAATAGACCAGCCTAATCTGTCTTTGTTTCATGAGAGACAACCAAATGACCATCCTTTCATTAATCATTTGCTCACCATAATTAATAAGGTGATTAATTGCCCAGAAATTGTGTCTTAACCTCTTTATGAGTCATATATGTAAAGGGAGACACCATCCTGGAAACTTCCAGCCTAAGTATCATCCTTAACTCTTTACTGTCTCTCACACTCAATAACCAATCTCTTAAGACCTGTGGATTTCCTTTTGTAACATGTCCTGTATATGCTCCCTTCCCTCTTTTGACATTGCTACCCCTCTGGCGTAGGCTCTTATTACCTCAAGCCTTGATTATTGCAATAGCTTCTGATGGTCTTCCTTTTGAATTTCCTTTTGCAGTTTAATTCTCAGAGCACAGTGCCTTCCTTGATGGACATGCTGTGCTGGATGGTCTTTTGTCCATATTTTCTATGTCATTCAATTTCAGAGTTCTTCAGAGAGACCTTGAGAAAGTCCTTGTAGCACTTCTTACCTTCATATGAGTGTTTAACTTGTGTGAGGCAAAAATTATTGCAAGAGCAGAGAACTAATCCATATTTTGTTGCTTCTTAGCCTCAGAGGTTGCATTGAATGCACAATCATTTGTGAAAAAATCATACACCAATTCTTCATTTTAGTCTTGACTTTTTCAAGTCAAATAATTTGCCATTGGTGAATGAGAAAACACAAAAGTTTTGTCCATTATCTAGAACTCAGGCAAGCATGCTGTTGTGAAACTGATGTACAGTACTGATGAACTTTACTGGACACCCAAAATTTCCCATAACTGACACATCAAAGGATTTGGTCAAATCCACAAATGCTTACTGACCTCTTTTCTGCCCCTGAAATTTCTCCTGGAATTATAGGGCAACAAACTCCATGTCAAATGTTCCTTGACCCATTCTGAAGCCACTGGCTCTTGGGTAGATGACCATCTTTCCTCAGGACTCTGACAAGAGTCTTGCTAGCAGTGACTAAAAGAGAGACACTTCTCTCCCTAATATATCACAATCTATTTCTTTGACCTTTATAGAGATAGGCAATGGAAGCATCCTTGAACTCCTAGATGATACCTCTCTTTGCTGTTGAGGGGTGAGAAATGTTGAGGGATGAGAGATACCCTTTCACGATGGGGGTCCTAAGCCAATGTTGCAGGTTTGTAGTCCTGATCTGCAAAAGAGGTTTTTTGGCAAAAAAAAGGGGGGGTTATTTTCACTGAGAAATTATTTCCTCAGCAAGCTGCTCCCTGATTAGGAAGAAAGCAAAGATTTGGGTACAGAATCTTGTTTTTTATTAGCCTTCTATGATTTGGGGCTAGGGAGAGTTTAGAGGCTAATTTCCAAACCAATAAAGGGTGATGATTGTTTCCCAGACCAAAGTGATTCCCAGATCAATTGGGAAGTGGGAGATTCCCATGGGAACCAGGTAGCTTTCTCAGAGCTGGGAGATTCAGGTGGGTGGAGATTATTTTTAGGAATTTCTCCAGGCCAGATGGTCCAGCCTCCACAAAGATCAAGGAGACACAGAAATCATATTACATCATTTCCCCCTCAAGCAGTCACTCCAAATTCATTTGGGCAAAGGCACAAAGGTCTCATCTTCTGGAGCTGCTACAAGCTGACAAGGGCTGTAGAGCTGTCCCTATGCTCAATGGGATTCAGGCCAGGAGGGGAAGTGTGTGATTTGAAGATGACAGCAATAATATCTAGGGGATGCTGAGCATCCAAGTCAGTTGTCCCATAATCTTCAGACAACAAATAGCTGGAAATCTGTAACTTGGAGCCTGGAGGAAACAAATCTCACAAACAGGTTAAAAGTGGGGTGACATCCAGGGTGGAGATGGAGACATTTGGGAATGGGGCCTTTGCAAATGATGCATCAGGTCCCATCTGTGGGCTGCCTTGAGGATGCTGATGGCTCACCCAACAATGCTGAATGCCCCCACTGCCCATGGAACTCCTTAGCTGAAAGGCTAAGGAGGAGTTAGCTACTGGCAGGGGCCATAGAATGACATCAAGAAAAGTCAGAGGAAAAATTCTAGGAGCAAAGTTTTCATCCTTGGAGTGGGAAAAAGTAAGGAAGGAGATTATAGTGAGAGAAAGAAGGTCACAGACAATTCAGTCTTCTTTCTCCAGAGTGATTTCAGGGGTCCTGTGGAAAAGGAACTTCAGATCCTCTATGGGGTCACAGGAATATTCTGAAAAATCTGAAGGAGAAGTAACAGAAGCAGCATTTTTAATCTTAGAAACATGAGTCCATCTGGGGAACCCTTCCAGTTTGACTGAGATTGGAGTAGTCAGAATGACCTTATATGGTCCTTCCCACTTTACACCCAGAGGCTTTCCAAGATTTCAGGTATACCATGTCCCCTGGATTTACAGGAGAGGCAGTCTTGAGTATGAGCATCTGTAGGTTTAGGGAGATGCTCGTTTGCGTATTCAGAAAGGGCCTTCTGGTCTGCACCAAACTGTGCGGCAAACTGGGTGACCAGGTGCTGTTCTGGATCTACAGGAGTATCAGAGGTTAGGAATGGCTCCCATACACAAGTTCTAAGGGGCTCAGCTTAATGTTATCCAGAGGTGCAATGAGGACTCTAAGAAGCCTTAATGTGAGGTTCTTCACCCAATCCCCTCAAGTCTCTAAGCACAGTCCAATCAGGACTCTTTTGAGAGTGTGATTCATTTTCTCCACCTTCCCAGAGACCTGAGGACCAGGCAAAGTGATTGTATCCCCTTTCTTCTGCAAGGGCTTGTTCTTGTGAGCTATAGAAAGGGATGTGAGAATCAGGGAGCTGGGGCAGTAAAGGTACCATAGTCAGGGGTAAATGGGCAGCAGCCTGAGCAGCTGAATCTGCAAACCTATTCCCCTTGGCCTGAAGTGAATCTCCCTTCTGGTGTCCTTTATAAAACATGACTGAAACCTCTCTGGGTCTGTGGACAGCTTGCAATTTCCCCGGCATATTTAACAGGAGAATATTTTGCTGCCAAAAAGTCCCCTTTTTTTCCCCACATAGCCCCATGAGCAGCAAAATATGATATGGTAAAGGGTCTGGTATCAGGTCTAAGATCCAGAGTTAAGACCCCCAGGGCCTGGCCCTACCTTTCATCTGCATACAGAGTGAAAGGCTTTTCCAAATTAGGTAGAGCCAGGGCTAGGGCAGAAGTCAGTTTGGCTTTCTGGATCTTAAAAAGCCTTGGCCTGGTTGGGGCCCCAGTCAAGGGGAAGATTGTCAGGGCCTTGGGGTTAGATTCTGGCCCAAATATTTGACAGACTGGCATACAATATGGGCTTTGGATAAGGAGACTCTATAGCCCCTAGACGCCAGAAAATTAAATTTTTATGGCTGTTTCTAAGGAAGTCTCTCCACTGGGACTGCAGATCAAGATACCATCCACATACTGGATGAGACTGCTGTTAAGTGGCTCCAAATCCCTTAAATCTTTAGCCAGTGCTAAACGTTTGTGCTTAAGAAATTTCTCCATCAGGGGTTGCACTCCCTCCCCAGCCTCTGCTTTTATTGGGTATTGCCATTTATGGGAGAATACACTGGGGTCCCAACGCAGCCTGACTAAGGCTGGGGCCGTGTGGGTGGTCACCCAGGGATTCCTTGATCTCAGACAGAGGAATCTATTTTCTCACAGATTTCAGAGGGAATGTGGGAGAGCTTTGAGAGAAGCACAAAAAGGTCACCCGGAGGTCTGAGAAGAGAGAATTGGGTCCCCAGTTTCACCATCAAATCACACCCCAATAAGGGAGCAGGACAGGAGGGAATAATAAGAAAAGAGGGTTTAAAAAACAGGTCACCACACTGGCAAGGCAGAGGGAAAGTCTCCAAACAATTCTTAAGTTTCCCTTTAATCCCCATCATATGGGGGGAACAAGTGAGACCCATATAAAAAAGAAATTCAGTAGTCTTACTGGCAATTCAAGGATACCCAGGGTTCGGCTGTCGTGGTGGAGTGAGGGGGAGCCTGACCAAGCCCCAAACTCCTGCTGGGGGGCAGGGCATTGGGTGGGCAGCTGGTCCCTATAGGCAGTCTCTCCTCCAGTGCCCCTCAGGGCAAGGACTGGGGAGTTTCCTCTGCGGACAGTTCTGGGCCCGATAGCCTTGTCCATTCCATCTGAAGCACAAACTCCTAAGGTTCCCGAATATGGCAGCAGCCAAAATTTGGAACTATTCTTTGTTTCTCGCTCTGACTCTGTGGTCTTCCTCCTCTGCTGCAGTTTGGTCCCTATTATTAAAGACTCCAAAAGCTGTTTCTAACATCTGAATGGGAGAAGTTTGAGGGCCCAAAACTGGCTTCTGCAGCTTCCTCTGTTTATCCAAGGCAGATTGCTTAATATTAACATCTCCCCAGAAAAGATCCTTAATCTGGGAGAGATTTGACGTTGAAAAAGGTACCTTGAGTGTTTCTCCCTGAGAGTCTGCTGCTTCTCTCAGAAGGCAGAGGTTAGAAGGGATGGCTGAATCTGGATCCTGAGGAGAAAAAAATGGCTTCCACTCAGTTTCTAGTTTCTTGCCACTACAAAGAAGCTGCCACAAACATTTTCGTACATGTGAGTCCCTTTCCCTCCTTTAGGATCTCTTTAGGATATAAGCCCAGTAGTAACACTGCTGGGTCAAAGCTGTGTGCAGAGTTTGATAACTCTTTGAGCATAGTTCCAAATCGCTCTCCAGAATAGTTGGATCTGTTCACAATTCTGATGAGGTTTAGATTTGGGGAACCCAAATGAAATTAGGGTTTCTGGTGGTCAGAGAGTTAAATGAGGCCTAGTGACAGGTTCAGGGTTCAGGGTAGGTTTTGGTGCAAGGGTAGGAGTTTTGGCGACTCCCTTCTGGTAGTGCAAGAAGTTCTTTGTAAGGGAATTTACAGGCCCGAAAACCTAGATTGATAAAAGAGGTTTATTATGGGGATTGGAAGTAAGGTTAAAGTCTAGTTAAGGAAATAGGTGAGGGTAAAGAGAAGATGGCACTTGAAAAGATCTGCCAGCGGGCAGATCTATGGAAAATGGAGTTTTACGTTGAGAATGCAGTTCTCAGTAGGCAGAAAGTAGTAAAGGGAACTGCGAAGGTCTATCTGCAAAGACCTTAGTTGATGGAAGCTCATTATATTGCTTGGCTTGGTGGGGGTTGGGAAACATGGGCAGATCATCAGAATGGGGGCTGGGACAGCCCAAGTTGGCTCAGATCAGATGGAGGCTGGGACAAGCTGGATCTTCTATTGAAATTCAAAGGAATGCTTTTGACCAGGATTTGTGAATCAAAGATCCTGGCATCCTGGATTGATAATATGTCAGCCAGGAGGGGTCGGGAATCAGAAAGGAATCACAAATCAATAGGAAATCCACAACCCACTTCAGTTCCACCAACAATGTATCAGTGCCCAGTTTTCCCACATTCCCTCCAATATTCGTCATTATCTTTTCCTGTCATTTTAGCTAATCTGAGAGGTGTGTAGTGGTATTTTAAGTTGTATTAATTTGCATTTGCTCTGATTTGGAGCACTTTTTCATGTGGCTACAAATAGTTTCAATTTCTTCATTTGAAAATTGTCTGTTCATATGGGGAATGGCTTGAATTCTTATAAATTTGAGTCAATTCTCTCTATATATTTTAGAAATGAGGCCTTTATCAGCACTTTTGAAAGTAAAAATGTTTGCCCAGTTTATTGCTTTTGAGGGGTGAGAAATGTTGAGGGGTGAGAGATAACTTAACAGCAATGGGGTCCCATGGCATCTCAGGTTTTTGCGAAAAAATTCGCAATCCTGATTTTCAAGTGAGATTTTTTTTTTTGGCAAAAAAAAAAAAAAGGTTTATTTTCACAAAAAAACTATTTCCTCAGCCAGATGCTTCCTGGTTAGAAAGATAGTAAAGGTTTGGGTACAGAATCTTGTTTTTTATTAACCTTCTATGGTTTGGGGTTAGGGAGTGATTAGGCACTAATTTCCAAATCAATAAAGGGTAAAGATTGTTTCTCAGACCAAAGTGATTCTCAGATCAGTTGGGAAGTGGGAGATTCCTGTGAGAACTAGGTAGCTGTCTCAGAGCAGGAAGGTTCAGGTGGGTGATGATCATTTTTAGGAATTTCCCCAGGCCAGGTGGCCCATTCTCCACAAAGATCAGGAGACATCATTGCTATATAACATAGAAAATTTTAGTCAGTTTTTGTGTGATCAGTTTTTGTGTGATCAGTGAATCCCCCTGTGTTTTCTATTCTAAGTTCAAATAGAATCAACACCAGGTGCTTTGCCACAAGACAGGAACTAAATGGAATTCAAAATATCTTTGTTAGTTGGAAGTTCAGCTATAATAGGATAGACTTCAACCTGAGGTTATGGTTAGTTGATAATAATCTGTTGAGGACATGAAATAAAGTCAGGAATAAGGATGTATACTATAATGTTGAGACTACCTTGAAGATACTAACAAAGTAAGTCTGGGTTCCCATCAGAGAATCTTAAAGATACTAACAAGGCACTCTGGGCACATTATGGCTGCCTTAATTATGGTAATAGTATGGGAAATTAAGCTCCCATTATGGTTATGCTGTGTGGACATTTTGGGGAAACTGACCTGATCAGAGTTCACAACACAAGCGGTTGCTAAGTCTGGTTGATGTAAACTTTAAAATTTCTCAGACATTCCCCTTGTTCAGGTGCTCATTGTCCCACCCCTGGTTATTTCAGTACCCTGCAAGGTGGTCTCTTTGCTTGCAGTCTCTTCCCCATTCCAATCCACCTTCCACCTAGGAATCAAGTTGATCTTCCCAAAGCACAGCTCTGACCATTCACTCCCCTTTTCAGTAAACTCCAGTGTCTCCCTTATTACCGACAGATCAAATATAAAATCTTCCATTTGGCTTTAAAAGCTCTTCACAACCAGGCTTTTCCTACTTTGATCTTCCTCTCCCCTCCATGCACTCTATGATGCAGTGACACTGGCCCCCAGGTTGTTCCTTACACAAGACATTCCCTCTCCAGATTGGAGCATTTTTATTGTCTCCTATGCCTAGAATAGTTTTCTTGCTTTTCTCTGCCTCCTGGCTTCCTTTAAGTCCCACTTAAAATTCCATCTTCTACAAGAATCCTTGCCTTTAATGCCAGTGCCTTCTAAGATTGTCTAAAAGTTTTCCTGTAAAATCTTGTTTGTAGGGGGCAGCTAGGTGGCTCAGTGGAGAGAGCACCAGCTCTGAAGTCAGGAGGACCTGAGTTCAAATCTGGTTTCAGACACTTAACACTTACTAGCTGTGTGACTCTGGGCAAGTCACTTAACCTCAATTGTTTCAGCAAAAAAAAAAAATCAAAAAACAAAATCTTGTTTGTACATAGTTGTTTGCATGTATTCTCTAGTTAGATTATGAACTCTCTGAGGGCAAGAGCTGCTTTTATCTTTTTTTGTGTATCTTTCTAGACTCAGATAAGACATTCTTGTCTCAGTGTTCTTCCTCCATGCCTGTGTGTGGAATTAATTGAGTAAAGACAGTCTCTTGGGAATATAGCCTGAAACTATACCTTTATTATGACTTGAGGTTTTTTTATAACAAGGAAAGCTATAGCTCAAAAAGTTACAGGTATTTGTCCCCCTCCTGTTTCCCATCCCCTCTTAATTAGCATTTAAGTATCTTTTTTAAAGACAATTTTCTGTTTCTGGATCAGATTCCCTTATACAATGGGGAAATAAGCTAGATTGGAGGAGAGGGGCTTCTGCATTCAGGTATTTAATCTTGTGTTTTGCAGTTTTTACTTGGCCCTTTTGTTTACAGACAAACACCTTTCTCACAAGATTTTAATAAACTCCTTTTTGTTTTTTCTTACTCTGAGTTTCTGTTTTTGGGGTCTCTGCTATCCCACACACTAGGAAGGCATAGCCCTTCCTATTTCTATGACATAGTCCTGGTCACTTTCTTTTTTTTTTTTTTTTTTCTTTCTTCTTTTTTCTGGTCATCTTCATGACAGCTACAAAAATTCTTATGGATCAACCTAAAAATCAGCATTGCATATACTCACATACACACAGTAACTTTAGATAGCTTTATTCATTTACTTTTTTAAGATTATAAAATGAATACTTTATTTATGTGTAATACTGTCTTATGGAAATACCAATGCAGGATAGTGAGAATAGACCCATGTATATAACTGAGTGCAGGAACACAAAACCAAAATGCCAACCTCCACAGCATACTGGGCCAAGCCAGTTGTCTGGAACTGTACAAAACAGATAAATATGGACCGGTCCAGGGAGTGGCACATGCTGCAAGGCAAGTGTCTGCCATATCTAAGAGTTGAAAACAACCATGTGGGCACACACACACAAACACAAATTCACACACACACACACACACACACACACACATTCTGACTCGTACCATTTCTTAAGTGAAAGCCAGGGGCTGTCACCTTTGTTGGACATCCATCAGGGCATTATAACCCTGGACAAGAATCAGGCTGCCCACTACCCCATCCTTTCAATTTTAATTCTAAAAGTCAAGCAAAGCCCAAACCCTTTCCACCTCGCACATGGCAACCTCTTGTTTAACACGGTCAGTTTGAAATCCTAACCACTCAGGTTAAATCTAGCACAGAAACTCTGATCCTGGGAAAGGGGCCAACATTTCTGGTCAGTTTATTTTCTTTATGCTGTGTAAACCCCCCCCCCAAAAAAAAATTGACTGGCAGAGGTTTCTGTCTTCAGCTCTTTCAATCCCATGGCAGTGAAATAACTCAATACAGATTGGCTAAGGTGAATGGCAGGACATATGCTTGGCTGGGATTTTATCTGCTGTACACTAGGCACAGTCATAGATGAGGAATTTGTTTCCTGGCTTAAGGCTTTTTCCCTGGAATCACCAAGGAAGAACAGAGTAGCTTGTGGTTCCAGAGGCAGGACAAGTGGTGGAGGAGCACGTACTTCCACAACATTAGTTTTCTCAAACTTCTTTTACCCAAGTCACGGACAAAGGAGCAGGGGTACTAAAAAGCGGTCATCTTCTATAAACTTTTCTGTCCAAATGGTCTGGTAAGCTGACCCCAGGAACCACTTGGCCCTGGCAGTCACTAATCACACGTAAACACTGACCAGTAGACCAAGAATAGTCTCTTTATCTTTAAGGCATTGGTTTTTGCCTGATGCTCTTCTACTCTCATCTTTGCCTTTCTGGTCAGGCAAGGTTTCCAGTGAGGCATCTGTGACCTGGGTCTTGTCACTGGATCTAATTTCATCTTCCTATCTATAAAACTGTCAGATTAGACAAGCCAACCTCGAAGGTCCCTTGCCTAGTGCTCTAAGGAATGGAGTGCTGTGCTGAGACGCCCAGCTCTTTCTGCTACCTCTGGCTCCTCTGCTGAGCTCTGGCACATTCAAAGTGACCCTGAATGCAGAACTTCTGTCGTCTTAGTCTCTGGTAGCATCTTGGGCTTGTCTCCTGGGTCTGACAGGGAAAGGGCAAAAAGGACTGGGAGAAAAGGACTACGTTCTCCTCCCAGTCTGATACAGACTGACTCTACTATGCTTGGCATAAAAACACAGATACAAAAAGAAGTTTGTAAAACACACTTCTGAGGACTGAGCAGAATGGTGGATGGGCCACAGGCGTGTAGGCAGACAAATGCCAGCCAGATGTGCAAAATCCCATTCTAAACCATGCACAACTTCATAAAACCCTAATAGAAAGCTCAAGCTTAATCCTTAATATAAAAGTTAGGCTTTAATATAGTGCTTTTTTTCTTATTTAAAAACAAAAAAATAATCTTTCACAACTTCCTCAAACATCTCCCTTATTTCAAGCTTATATCTCTGAAAGAGGCCTCCCTCACAGCTTTACATAAAACTCCAATGTCTCCTGTGCCCATGGAGCTGGTTCCTGGGGGTAACACCCTATGCTCAGACCTAGATCCTTTCTGCTTAATTCACACATAATGGAAGCAGAATTCGATTTCCAATTATAGACATCTTTGCTTTGGCTTAAGTTTGCAAATTTTGGGAAAAAAGAAAAAAAAAAGCATTAAGAAATCGCAAACCCTGCCACTTGCCATGAGGGTCTCCCTTGGTGGCTGAAGAAGAGGTCTCCAAAGAATCCAAATGCCCTTTGGAACAGGCATTATAGCGCCAGGAGTCAAGCAGTCAGGGACATGGGACAGGATGGGAAGGTGTGATATAGGATTCTGGCACAGTGCTAGCTCCCCCCCACCGAGGGTAGGCAAGTGGCCCCAAACATTTCCTCCACACCCTCCCTTTTTCCCCCTCTGATCGGCAGGTACTGCGGATCCTCTGTGTCCCTGTCCTGCCAGCAGGTCCTATCACTTCTGAGTGTTGCTGGATGAAATAGCTGCACTCTTGACGGTTGTTTGCTTTGGAGCACCCTGAAAGGAGAAGCCAGGAGAAGTTTTCATCAGAGACCTTTTAGTCAAGCCTTGTAAATACAGAGCAAGGAAGAATCATCGCAGCCCAGAGTGGGGAAGGGACAACAGTCATTTTTCACCCCAAGAGACTAATCCCAATCCCAATACTAATTCATAAGGCTTTAATCTGTTCCATTTTCTGGCCTGGGCTGGCTTATCCTTCCTTAGGCAGCCTGGTGGCTCTCCACTTCCGGATGCTCCCCATTGTGGCACTGCACTTAGTACAGATGCTTAATTGGCTTTAAACTTACCAATGCTGAGTTTAAACAATCTAGCAGAAGCTGGCAGCAGCGGTCTCATCCAATGGAATTCCATCCATAAAATCCCTAGGAAATGACTAACTTTTCCTTGAAGACCTCTAGTGATGATCTCAATTATCCCCAAAGGGAGACTTAAAAACAGTTCAAATTATCAGGACATTTTGTCTTACCCTGCCCCAATGTGCTCCTCTGCCACTTCCACCTGTGTTTCTGGTTCTGCCTCTGGGGCCAAGCAGAAGTCTGGCTCCCCTTCTACAGGAAGACAGCCATCGTGGCCTGCTCTGCCCTTTCCCCTCTGCCCCTGACCCCACTATGTTGTTTTTTTGTTTTTTTTTTTTAGATTGTTTTCTTGAGGGTAAAATAAATAAATGCATCATTCTGCTTTTCTCAGAACTCCAACAGATTACAGGAAATGGAGGTACTGGCCAAATTTGCTCAGCAGAACATGAATTTTTCTGGTTACTATAAAATGGTTATTATGAATCATACAAACTACAATTCAGGTCCTTTTGCTAAAGTTTACCCATTTTGATAAGCTGTAGAGTTGTCAGTGTGTAAATACTGCTTCACTGATTTTACCAACCCGTAGACCAAGTAACTGGATCCATAGAGGACCTCTCTCAACTTATTATTCCCACTCTATTTTTAAGAAGCTAAGAAATGCCATTTATCTAAGCTGCTTTCAAAACACTTAAGCAAAGCTAGGGCACCTCATTAGTTCTGCATGAAGGCCCATACAGCCTCTGAAAGGGGGTCAGCTCCGTTGGGGGTGGAGGTAGTTGCTAACCCAACTCCATAACACCATTCTCATGACCTTAGACTTTAAATATTCACTTAAACATTAATTATCTGCCGTTCTTCTTAAACTGTCTCCTGTTATCAGCAGGTTTCCCCTCTTTTTTGGGGGAAGTGGGGTCTTGCTTGGATCTGTTATTTCATCCTTGTGGGCAGACTCCATTCACCAGCGCCAGAAATCCCATGTAATTTAGGGTCTTATTGCTGCCTGGGGGGTCGGGGAAGTAACCGATTTGCCCCAGGCACAGCCACGAGACAAGGAGGAGACTTGAGGGTCTTGCTCCCATTTGGGGCTGGAGTTCTCGCCTCACCCCCCTCAAAGCCACCGGCAGCATCCTCCCGGATTTGTGGCCGAAAGCCTCAATCCCAGGCTCTTTGGGGGTTTAGAAGGTCGGTCCGATTGGCCGTGGATCGGGGCAAGAGGCCAAGGGTCGGGGCCCTGGGACTCACCGAAGACTTGGCCAAGTGCATGTGTGCATACAGCATCTCAGCGATGTCCTTTTGCCCGGCTTCAAGGGCAATGGAGAGAGCCGTGCTGCCATCCTGAAAGGCAAAAGGCTGGGCTGGAAGAGGTGGCTGGGAGGAAGCGCAGACTCATCCTTGCGCCATGCATTAGGTCTTTGCGCGCCCCCGGGAGTCTTTAAGTGGTGAGTCTTTGCTTCCCCCTCCCCCCCACCATGCCGTGGGACTCACGTGGTCGGTGAGCGCTACGTTACAGGCGGGCACCGCCAGGAGCAGGCGGGCGATCTCCACGTGGCCGTGCTCGCAGGCGCACATCAGGGCAGTGGAGCCGTCGTCGTCCTGAAGGTTGACGTCGGCAGCGCAGGCCAGCAGGGCCCTGACCATGTCGATCCGGCCGTGGCTGACGGCCAGCATGAGCGCCGTCTGTCCCGCCTGGAGGAGCAGCGGCAGTCTGAGTGAGCTGGGCAAGCTCCCCCGGGGCCCACATGATGCAGGCGCGTCTCTAACCCACGTGGGGCCGGACACAGCCGGCCATTTCCTGACACTCTCCTCTGGGAATTGGCGGAGCAGGCAGGTGCTGGACTAAGAAAGGGCTCCTTCCCCAAGAGCCATCCCTAGCTGTGGGCTCAGGATCATCTATTTAGAACTGAGAGTATCTTATGTATTATCCTGTCTTGTCCAGGTGAGGACACGATGGGCCTAGCTCCGGCTTCTACAGGTAACTGGTGGCTGCTGTGGATGCAAACCAGGCTTCTGGGCGCTGTAGGGGCCTAGGTAAAAGAACGATTTATCCTTCCCGGGGAGGAAAGATGGAAGAGAAGCAGCCTCTGCCATGTATCCTGTCTGTCAGTGTGTTCCCCAGGGGAGGCTGAGGGTCTCTTTCTTGATCTTTTTTGCTTTGTTAGCTCCACTATTGTTAAAGAAGCATGACCTTAAAGGGCATCTAATCCCCAGCACTAGATGGATACATTCCTTATGTACATCCCAACCAAGGACTGCTCCAGGAAAACAAAACAAAACAAAAATCCCATTCTCTGAAGTCAAACTAACTGATCAAGGTACTTAACCTTCTTAGAACAATAGATCCTTTGGCAGTTGGCAAAAACCTATGGACTCCTTCTTAGAATAATGTTTTTAAATTTAAAAAATAAAGGAAGGCAATTATGTGGAAATAGTTATTAATTTTTTTTAAATCACAGTTCCCTTGAAATTTATTCAAACTCGTTCAAAATCCATGGACTTCAGGTTAAAAACCTACAAATTAGATATTTTTGCTTTTTTTGCTTGTACTTTACTTCTTTGTGCGTTATCTGATAAAAATGCCAAGGAAGTTTGAAGATCTGATAAAACTGACAGGAAAGTAGCACCTTCCTAGCCACCTTTTCCAATACTGGCTACACTTTCACTCATTCCTTTACTGAAAGAGAGGAGTTGCTCCCCACTGCCACTTCCAAGTTCTTGTCCTACCTTCTATTGGAATACCCCTATAACCTCTCCTCTGTAGAAGTCCATACAATTCACATTTTCCACTCAATCACAATCCTTGTAAGTTATCTATTGACCATCAAAGCATTCGCCTGTCTTCCTTAACACTTTCAATATTTGGCTCACATTCTTCCCTCCCAACTCTTGCCTTCATACTAATGTACTTCAACATATATACTGAAACTATCAAAAATTCTAATCTAATCACAGTTCCACAATTTATTCATTTCCCATGACCTATTCTTCCAACCCATCTCAGCCACATACAAAGATGATCATACCATCATCCCACAAATGGGGATCCCACAAAAACAATCCCACAAAACCTTCATGTCAAAATTTCTGAAATCTCATTTTCTGACTGTAACTTATTGACTTTTCAACTCACCCTCATCATTCCCTTACAGAATTCCATTCTCTATCCCCACTGTGACCTCCAATCCCCTGATCTTTCCATTTCAGGCCATCTCCCTACACTAGCCACTCTCTCTTTTCTCTATCTCCTTGGGGAATCCATTCAACTTTATATGATCCTCTTCTCTTGTATTTTTAGCCTTATCAAACTGCCAATTACCAGCCAAATCTTGGCCTTCCATCTTACTACAAATGTATTGCTAATCACAGATGAAGAGAATAAGGAAATCACTTTGACTGGGTACACTGCAAATTTATGTTATACATCCTCAACGGGGTGCTCATTGCTATTAGGCAATCCTAATCGACTCACTATCATGCTCTCTATAAGGCTCTTCCAAACCCTTCTTAAACTTCTCATGGCTCCCTCTCTCATCACTCTCTCAATGGAGAACTTTGCCTCCAGTGACTATAAGACTTCTAGGATCAAATATAAAATCTTCTGTTTGGCATTCAAAGTCTTTCATAACCTAACCTCCCCCCACCTCCTATACATAAACAGGCTTCCTGGCCATTTCACAAATAAGGCACTCCATCTCTCAGCTCCAGGCATTTTCTCTGGCTGTCCCCATGCCTGGAATGGTCTCCCTCCTCAACTATACCTACTGACCTTCTTGGCTTCTTTTCAGTCACAGCCAAAATTCCATCTTTCATAGGATTCCTTTCCCAATTCCTAATTCTAGTACTTTCCATTTCTATTTATGACATATATAGACATGTCTGCTTGCTCCTTGTTTTCATTAGACTGTGAACTCCTTGAGGACAGGGGTAACTTTTGTTTTTCTTTGTATCCCCAGCTCCCTGCCCAATGCTGAGATACATACTTAATGACAGATGCTTAATAAATGTTTTCTGACTGAAGTGCCTTTTGACGATAGCTAATCTTATGTTTCAGCTGAACCAAAGCAAGAAAAGGGGGTCAGGCTTGCCTACACTTTGGCTCCGAGAACAAGGGCCCGTGAGAGTTCTGGGCTAGGAGGTAGCAGGGGGATTTTCCTTAACATATTTGGAGAATCCTGAAACTCAGTGAAGGGTAGATAGGAGTCATTATGAAGGCTGATCTCTTCCTGCTTGGGTGGGAGCTGGATTTCCCTCTCAGAGACTACGCTAGAGATTATCAGTAGGTATTTATATAGCACTTTAAGGTTTGCAAAGTGCTTTATGTATGTTATTTCATTTGATGCTCACAATCACCACAAAGATAGGTCTTATAATAATTTCCCTTATTTTTAAGATGAGGAAACCTCTTGCTTGGGATCACTTGGCTAATAAGTATCTAAAGGAGATCTTAGTCCAAGTCTAGCATTCTTATCTACTGTCCCACCTAGATGGACCAGACAGGGATGCAACCGAGAGTAACAGATGAGAAGTTGGAAAGGCAAGGATTGGAGTCTCAGCTGCACCACCAACTCGCTGTGAGGCTTCCCTCTCTTGCCCCCTCATTTTGCCTCTTGTGCCCTCACTTTCCTTCTCTGTAAATTGAGGGGCTTGGGTCTCTTCCAGCTCAAGCACTCTATGATTTTATCATGCAGCCTGACAGAGCCCAAAGATTCCCATCGGGGTCCTGACTACCCACCCCCTAAGGCCTCCCGCCTCACCCTCTCGACTCTTGCAGGATGGCTACGTACCTGGCTGGCTTTGAAGTTGACATCCCCGAGTTTGAGCAGCTGCAGGATGGTGTCCATGTCTCCCTCTGCCCGAAAGGCTGCCAATGCAGTCAGCATGATAGCTGTGTAGCCAGCTCGATTCTGTTTGTCCACATTGCAGAGGCCTATGGGGAAGAAAATGTCAATGAACCTTCTGGCCCAGGTTCCTGTCCAGGCCATTGCTTGTCCTAGGCAAGCCACATAGATCCCTCCCCAACACCTTCTGCCTTTTTCAGGTCTCCAGTGCATTCCTAATTGGCCTTCATAGAACCTTCCTGTTTTATCCACCTCATCTTAGGACTGCTGAACAAAAATAGAGTCTTAGCTCTTTTATACCAGGGGACTTTCTTCATTGAATCTTAATAAATTATTAATAAATAAATTCTTGTTAAATTGGACTGAATTCACTCACTCCCCTCTCCAGATAACTTAGCAATCTGCAATTAACATTATTTCTGAAGCATTTTTATACTTTCCATTTGTCTAAATCTTGAAGAATGATGTCTTCTAAATACAAATAGCACCTACATCAAAGAGTTAGCATAAGGATCAAATGAAATTTGGAGTTTAGTGTCTGATCCTTATTAAACCCATTATTTATTCCTTTCTCTCTCAGCCTGAGCTCTGGGGGGTCAATGACTACTTCTGTGCCCTTTTTCTGAATTCCTCATTTCTAATTCCCCACACCTCCACCTCAAACGGATCCTGGAACAAGACTGCTCATAATGTGTAATCTCCCCCATGGTATGAATGGTCTCACCGGTGTCCAGCAGCTGCTTGACCACAGGAAAGTTGGAGTGGGACACAGTGTAATGCAGGGCAGTGTTGCCATTGCCATCGGCCATGTTGACGATGAATTGGAGCAGCTGGGGCGACATGGCCCGGAAGGTGACCATGTGCCTGCGGACCACCTCCGGGTGGGCATCCTTGTGACAGGAGAGCCTCAGCCAGTCCTGTAGCACTGTGCTGTATGCTGCTTTCTGGCCCCACAGTGGGGGAAAGGGGAAGAGGATGGTTGGAATGTGGCAGGATCAGAGAGGAGTGCTCAGGCTCCCTGTCACGCCCCTGAGCTTGGGCCAGAGCTGTGCTAGGGTGGGTCTTTGCCCAGGGAAGAGTCCCTTAGGGCTTTAAAGGCATTTCAGTTAACATTTTTCATTTATGTACAGTTAAAACTGAGACCCAGAGAATGGAAAGGACTTGACCAGGCAAGGTAGTAGCACATAGTGACCAATTAAGGCTCCTATCTTTCTAGACCCGATGCTGTTCCATTAGACAACAGCAGGGTAGGCTAGGTCAGATTCCTTGGGTCCCTTCAGCACTTAATGCTGTGCATGATACCTGCCTCCCTCCCTTTTCATTTCCTCACTCCCACTTTGCCCCCCCCTCTCATTTTCCCCTCCATAGGGTCCAAGAATACAGGATTCAGAGTTCAATCTGTCCCTCTTATTTTTCAGATGAAGAAATAGTTTAGTGACTTGTCCACTGAAAAGAAGCACAACTGACTCCATCCTGGAGCAGCCTTGACCATTAGGACTGCCACAGCAAGAAGCACATTCTTATAAAATCAAAAGCAAAGCAAAACTGTTTTAGAAACATGCTTCTCTCCTCGCCCCAATTATCAAGCTTGCTCTAAGACCGAGTCTTGTTCTCCCTCGTTAGCAAACACAAAAGCTCTCTTCCCATTGCACCACACTGCCTCCCTCCTCAGCATCACAACACCTCAGAGCTGAGAGGGATCTCAGAGGTTTTCAAAAGGCCACACATAGATAAAGTGTACAAGATCCCTATCCATGGCAGAACATTAAGGGGATCCCCATCTCTCCGTCTGGGCTTTTGTTCTCTGGTGCTTTTGTCCCTTCCCCCACACTGTCCCCCAAACTTGCTCTCCGTACCATCTCCTTCTCAGTGAGGGCATCTGGATTCTCCAGGTACTTCTGCAGGGTAAGGCAGGCAGAGATGAGCTCTGAACTCAGTTCCAACCTGGAAGGATTGAAAGATGGAAGCAGTCACCAAAAGCCAGGACTTCAACTCCTCAGCTGATCCCTGCCATCCCTCCCTCAAGGCAGATCTCGGAAAGGCACTTAGATTGAGGAGTATAGAACTGAGAGAATCATAATGAAAGTGGAGGAGGGAAGGGGGAAAGATCATGAGGGACTGGACATCTGAGGGCTCAGCCCATGGTATTTTAGTTAGGAGTCACCAACTCCCTGTGATCCCATCTGGGTTTTTCCTGGCAAAGATACTGGAGTGTTTTGCTATTTCCTTTTCTAGCTCATTTTAAAGATGAGGAAAATGACTTATCCAGAGTCACACTCTAAGACCAGATTTGAAGGGAACTCTTTCTGATACCAGTCTGGCCCTCTATCCAACTACATCACCTAACTGCCCAAATAGGATTATAACAGAGCTCACATTGTGAGAGCACAACTACCTTATGAGGAAGGTAGATCAGAGCTAGCTAGTTAACCCTGTTTTGCAGAAAGGCTGCCTGACCCCACACTGCTAGTAAGGGACAAAGCAGTCTTGAACTTGGACCTTCACACAAACAGATCAGCCCCCTTTTTACTAGTACCAAACTGCCTATGGCTGACAGGAAACATCAGCCCCTGTAGTTGGCTCCAATTCCTACTTAACCAAGCTTCCAAACGACTGAGAAGGGCTGACACCCACCATGATATCTGGCCTCCACGAGGTGGGAAAGTACAGGAAAGACTTTTGTAAGTCTTTGTCCTTTCAGGACTGTCTCTCCCAGAGGTGAGGGAAGGGAAGGAGAAATAGCATTTGGAACCCAAAACTTAAAAAAAAATACTAAAAATTGTTTTTACATGTAATTGGGGAAAAAAATAAAATATTATTTTAAAAAACGGTCTTAGAGACAGTTTCTGATAAAATAATTTACATTTACCTTCTTGAGTTGTGTTTTTAAAAAGAAGCTGCTTAGTGGCTCAACTCTTAGTTCCTAAATTTCTAATAATGATTTTTGGGGCAGTAAAGTTTGTCCAGGGCACAGTTATTATGTGTGTGTGTGAGCTATCTTACTGCCATTCAAATAAACTTTACCTATAAACAGCTGCCATCACAGGGTTAGTGCCTCAATTCCTGTGTGTGTCTGGGGTACCCAGGTTTGTGCCTGGCCCGTTCTGACCAGTCCTGGCCCTGGGTAGAGAGCCTGAGCCCATTGGAGTATAAGTATAATACTTACCTGATTTCATCATCTGCTTTTGGGCTGGGAGCTGCCTCAGTCACAAGCTCTTTCCTCTGTACAGTCCCAGTCTTGGCTCCCCAGATGGGTTCTGCCACGGAGCCCAACCCCCTAGGCCGGCCTCCATCACTGGCCCCAGGGAGCCCTTCATTAGCCTCATGGTATTCACTCTCTGTACTCTCATTATCTGAGAAGTTCTCAGCCGTGCTGGAATCCTCAGATGACGTAGATTCATACCTGAAGAAAAGGGAAGGCAGGTCAGGAATGGGTCGTCTGTGGACAGAGAATCAGAAGCCTCTGGCCCTGGGACACTTTGCTTTTACAAGTCCTGCTATTTAGCTGCACTAGACCTTAAACTATATTATAAAGCAGTGGTCATCAAAATCATTTGGTCCTGGGTAAAAAAACATGTACAAAAATGCTTGTAGCAGCCCTTTTTAAAAAATTAATTATAGTTTTTATTTACCAGATATATGCATGGGTAATTTTACAGCACTGACAATTACCAAACCTTTTGTTCCAATTTTCCTCTTCCTTCCCCCCCCCCCCCCCGCCAGATGGCAGGTTGACCAATACATGTTAAATATGTTAAAGTATAAACTAAATACAATATATATATACACATGTCCAAACAGTTATTTTGCTGTACAAAAAGAATCAGACTTTGAAATAGTGTACAAGTAGCCTGTGGAAGAAATAAAAAATACAGGCAGACAAAAATAGAGGTATTGGAATTTCTATGTAGTGGTTCATTTTGATGGGTGTAGCTGGTTCAGTTCATTAAGCAACCCTTTTTGTAGTGGCAAGAAGCTCGAAGCTAAGCGGATGCTCATCATCTGGGGAATGGCTAAATTAGAGTATATGAATGTAATGGAATATTATTGTTCTACAAAAAAATGTAGAATGATTTCAACAGAATGACTTCAGAAAGGGCTGGAGAGTTTTATATGAAATGATGCTAAGTGAAGTGAGTAGAACCAAGAGAACATTGTATGCAGCAACAATATTATGTGATGATCAACTGTGATGGACGTGGCTCTTTTTAACAATGAGGGGACGATGGGGACTAAATGTGGATCACATCATAGTATTTTCAGGTTTGTTGTTGTTTGCTTGCCCCTCACTTTTTTTCCTTTTTGACTTGATTTTTCTTGTGCAGTATGATAAATATGGAAATATATTTAGAAGAACTGCACATGCTTAACCTATATTGGATTACCTGATATCTAGAGAAGGGGGGAGGGAGGAGGTGAGGAAAGAGGGAGAAAAATTTGGAACATAAGGTTTTGAAAGGTACACAATGCTGAAAACTATCTTTGCATGTATTTTGAAAAATAAAAAGCTCTGTATCTTGTAACTTGGATAAAACTGTCCCTTGTATCTCTCTAACCACCTTGTATAGAACTGTCCCGTGTATCTCCCTAACCACCTTGGATAGAACCGTATCTTGTATCTCTCTAAACATCTTGGATAGAACTGTACCTTGTATCTCCCTAACCATCTTGGATAGAACCGTATCTTGTATCTCTCTAACCATCTTGGATAGAACTGTACCTTGTATCTCTCTAACCACCTTGGATAGAACTGTATACTTTGTATCTCCCTAACCACCTTGGACAGAACTGGACCTTGTATCTCTCTAACCACCTTGGATAGCACTGTATACTTTGTATCTCCCTAACCACCTTGGATAGAACTGTATACTTTGTATCTCCCTAACCACCTTGGATAGAACCGTATCTTGTATCTCTCTAACCACCTTGGATAGAACCGTATCTTGTATCTCTCTAACCACCTTGGATAGAACTGTACCTTGTATCTCCCTAACCATCTTGGATAGAACTGTATCTTGTATCTCTCTAACCATCTTGGATAGAACTGTACCTTGTATCTCTCTAACCACCTTGGATAGAACTGTATACTTTGTATCTCCCTAACCACCTTGTATAGAACTGTCCCGTGTATCTCTCTAACCACCTTGTATAGAACTGTACCTTGTATCTCCCTAACCACCTTGGATAGAACCGTATCTTGTATCTCTCTAACCATCTTGGATAGAACTGTCCCGTGTATCTCTCTAACCACCTTGTATAGAACTGTCCCTTGTATCTCCCTAACCACCTTGGATAGAACCGTATCTTGTATCTCTCTAACCATCTTGGATAGAACTGTCCCGTGTATCTCTCTAACCACCTTGTATAGAACTGTACCTTGTATCTCCCTAACCACCTTGGATAGAACCGTATCTTGTATCTCTCTAACCACCTTGGATAGAACTGTATACTTTGTATCTCTCTAACCACCTTGGATAGAACTGTCCCTTGTATCTCCCTAACCACCTTGGATAGAACTGTATCTTGTATCTCTCTAACCACCTTGTATAGAACTGGACCTTGTATCTCTAACCACCTTGGATAGAACTGTACCTTGTATCTCTCTAACCACCTTGGATAGAACCGTATCTTGTATCTCCCTAACCACCTTGGATAGAACCGTATCTTGTATCTCTCTAACCACCTTGGATAGAACCGTATCTTGTATCTCTCTAACCACCTTGGATAGAACCTTATCTTGTATCTCTCTAATCACCTTGGATAGAACTGTCCCTTGTATCTCCCTAACCACCTTGGATAGAACTGTATCTTGTATCTCTCTAACCACCTTGGATAGAACTGTCCCTTGTATCTCCCTAACCACCTTGGATAGAACCGTATCTTGTATCTCTCTAACCACCTTGGATAGAACCGTATCTTGTATCTCTCTAACCACCTTGGATAGAACTGACCCTTGTATCTCCCTAACCACCTTGGATAGAACTGTATCTTGTATCTCTCTAACCACCTTGTATAGAACTGGACCTTGTATCTCTAACCACCTTGGATAGAACCGTATACTTTGTATCTCCCTAACCACCTTGGATAGAACTGTCCCTTGTATCTCCCTAACCACCTTGGTTAGAACTGTATCTTGTATCTCTCTAACCACCTTGGATAGAACTGTCCCCTGTATCTCCGTAACCACCTTGGTTAGAACTGTATCTTGTATCTCTCTAACCACCTTGGATAGAACTGTCCCTTGTATCTCCCTAACCACCTTGGTTAGAACTGTATCTTGTATCTCTCTAACCACCTTGGATAGAACTGTCCCTTGTATCTCCCTAACCACCTTGGATAGAACTGTCCCCTGTATCTCCCTAACCACCTTGGATAGAACTGTACCTTGTATCTCTCTAACCACCTTGGATAGAACTGTCCCTTGTATCTCCCTAACCACCTTGGATAGAACTGTATCTTGTATCTCTCTAACCACCTTGGATAGAACTGTACCTTGTATCTCCCTAACCACCTTGGATAGAACTGGACCTTGTATCTCTCTAACCACCTTGGATAGAACTGTCCCCTGTATCTCCCTAACCACCTTGGATAGAACTGTACCTTGTATCTCTCTAACCACCTTGGATAGAACTGTCCCTTGTATCTCCCTAACCACCTTGGATAGAACTGTATCTTGTATCTCCCTAACCACCTTGGATAGAACTGTATCTTGTATCTCTCTAACCACCTTGGACAGAACTGTACCTTGTATCTCTCTAACCACCTTGGATAGAACTGTACCTTGTATCTCTCTAACCACCTTGTATCTCTAACCACCTTGGATAGAACCGTATACTTTGTATCTCCCTAACCACATTGTATAGAACTGTACCTTGTATCTCTCTAACCACCTTGGATAGAACTGGACCTTGTATCTCTCAAACCACCTTGGATAGAACTGTCCCTTGTATCTCCCTAACCACCTTGGATAGAACTGTATCTTGTATCTCCCTAACCACCTTGGATAGAACTGGACCTTGTATCTCTCTAACCACCTTGTATAGAACTGGACCTTGTATCTCTAACCACCTTGGATAGAACCGTATACTTTGTATCTCCCTAACCACCTTGGATAGAACTGTCCCCTGTATCTCCCTAACCACCTTGGATAGAACTGTACCTTGTATCTCTCTAACCACCTTGGATAGAACTGTCCCTTGTATCTCCCTAACCACCTTGGATAGAACTGTATCTTGTATCTCCCTAACCACCTTGGATAGAACTGTATCTTGTATCTCTCTAACCACCTTGGACAGAACTGTACCTTGTATCTCTCTAACCACCTTGGATAGAACTGGACCTTGTATCTCTAACCACCTTGGATAGAACCGTATACTTTGTATCTCCCTAACCACCTTGGATAGAACTGTCCCCTGTATCTCCCTAACCACCTTGGATAGAACTGTACCTTGTATCTTTCTAACCACCTTGGATAGAACTGTCCCTTATATCTCCCTAACCACCTTGGATAGAACTGTACCTTGTATCTCTCTAACCACCTTGGATAGAACTGTCCCTTGTATCTCCCTAACCACCTTGGATAGAACCGTATCTTGTATCTCTCTAACCACCTTGGATAGAACCGTATCTTGTATCTCTCTAACCACCTTGGATAGAACTGACCCTTGTATCTCCCTAACCACCTTGGTTAGAACTGTATCTTGTATCTCTCTAACCACCTTGGATAGAACTGTCCCCTGTATCTCCCTAACCACCTTGGATAGAACTGTACCTTGTATCTCTCTAACCACCTTGGATAGAACCGTATACTTTGTATCTCCCTAACCACCTTGGATAGAACTGTCCCTTGTATCTCCCTAACCACCTTGGATAGAACTGTCCCTTGTATCTCCCTAACCACCTTGGTTAGAACTGTATCTTGTATCTCTCTAACCACCTTGGATAGAACTGTCCCCTGTATCTCCCTAACCACCTTGGTTAGAACTGTATCTTGTATCTCTCTAACCACCTTGGATAGAACTGTCCCTTGTATCTCCCTAACCACCTTGGTTAGAACTGTATCTTGTATCTCTCTAACCACCTTGGATAGAACTGTCCCCTGTATCTCCCTAACCACCTTGGATAGAACTGTACCTTGTATCTCTCTAACCACCTTGGATAGAACTGTATCTTGTATCTCCCTAACCACCTTGGATAGAACTGTACCTTGTATCTCCCTAACCACCTTGGATAGAACTGTACCTTGTATCTCTCTAACCACCTTGGATAGAACTGTACCTTGTATCTCCCTAACTACCTTGGATAGAACTGGACCTTGTATCTCTCTAACCACCTTGGATAGAACTGTCCCCTGTATCTCCCTAACCACCTTGGATAGAACTGTACCTTGTATCTCTCTAACCACCTTGGATAGAACTGTCCCTTGTATCTCCCTAACCACCTTGGATAGAACTGTATCTTGTATCTCCCTAACCACCTTGGATAGAACTGTATCTTGTATCTCTCTAACCACCTTGGACAGAACTGTACCTTGTATCTCTCTAACCACCTTGGATAGAACTGTACCTTGTATCTCTCTAACCACCTTGTATAGAACTGGACCTTGTATCTCTAACCACCTTGGATAGAACCGTATACTTTGTATCTCCCTAACCACATTGTATAGAACTGTACCTTGTATCTCTCTAACCACCTTGGATAGAACTGGACCTTGTATCTCTAACCACCTTGGATAGAACCGTATACTTTGTATCTCCCTAACCACCTTGGATAGAACTGTCCCCTGTATCTCCCTAACCACCTTGGATAGAACTGTACCTTGTATCTCTCTAACCACCTTGGATAGAACTGTCCCTTATATCTCCCTAACCACCTTGGATAGAACTGTACCTTGTATCTCTCTAACCACCTTGGATAGAACTGTCCCCTGTATCTCCCTAACCACCTTGGATAGAACTGTACCTTGTATCTCTCTAACCACCTTGGATAGAACTGTATCTTGTATCTCCCTAACCACCTTGGATAGAACTGTACCTTGTATCTCCCTAACCACCTTGGATAGAACTGTACCTTGTATCTCTCTAACCACCTTGGATAGAACTGTACCTTGTATCTCCCTAACTACCTTGGATAGAACTGGACCTTGTATCTCTCTAACCACCTTGGATAGAACTGTCCCCTGTATCTCCCTAACCACCTTGGATAGAACTGTACCTTGTATCTCTCTAACCACCTTGGATAGAACTGTCCCTTGTATCTCCCTAACCACCTTGGATAGAACTGTATCTTGTATCTCCCTAACCACCTTGGATAGAACTGTATCTTGTATCTCTCTAACCACCTTGGACAGAACTGTACCTTGTATCTCTCTAACCACCTTGGATAGAACTGTACCTTGTATCTCTCTAACCACCTTGTATAGAACTGGACCTTGTATCTCTAACCACCTTGGATAGAACCGTATACTTTGTATCTCCCTAACCACATTGTATAGAACTGTACCTTGTATCTCTCTAACCACCTTGGATAGAACTGGACCTTGTATCTCTCTAACCACCTTGTATAGAACTGGACCTTGTATCTCTAACCACCTTGGATAGAACCGTATACTTTATATCTCCCTAACCACCTTGGATAGAACTGTCCCCTGTATCTCCCTAACCACCTTGGATAGAACTGTACCTTGTATCTCTCTAACCACCTTGGATAGAACTGTCCCTTATATCTCCCTAACCACCTTGGATAGAACTGTACCTTGTATCTCTCTAACCACATTGGATAGAACTGTCCCTTGTATCTCCCTAACTACCTTGGATAGAACTGGACCTTGTATCTCTCTAACCACCTTGTATAGAACTGTCCCTTGTATCTCCCTAACCACCTTGGTTAGAACTGTATCTTGTATCTCTCTAACCACCTTGGATAGAACTGTCCCCTGTATCTCCCTAACCACCTTGGTTAGAACTGTATCTTGTATCTCTCTAACCACCTTGGATAGAACTGTCCCTTGTATCTCCCTAACCACTTTGGTTAGAACTGTATCTTGTATCTCTCTAACCACCTTGGATAGAACTGTCCCCTGTATCTCCCTAACCACCTTGGATAGAACTGTACCTTGTATCTCTCTAACCACCTTGGATAGAACAGTCCCTTGTATCTCCCTAACCACCTTGGATAGAACTGCATCTTGTATCTCTCTAACCACCTTGGATAGAACTGTACCTTGTATCTCTCAAACCACCTTGGATAGAACTGTACCTTGTATCTCCCTAACTACCTTGGACAGAACTGGACCTTGTATCTCTCTAACCACCTTGTATAGAACTGGACCTTGTATCTCTAACCACCTTGGATAGAACCGTATACTTTGTATCTCCCTAACCACCTTGGATAGAACTGTCCCCTGTATCTCCCTAACTACCTTGGATAGAACTGTATCTTGTATCGCTCTAACCACCTTGGATAGAACTGTACCTTGTATTTCCCTAACCACCTTGGATAGAACTGTACCTTGTATCTCTCTAACCACCTTGGATAGAACTGTACCTTGTATCTCTCTAACCACCTTGGATAGAACTGTACCTTGTATCTCCCTAACCACCTTGGATAGAACTGTATCTTGTATCTCTCTAACCACCTTGGATAGAACTGTATCTTGTATCTCTCTAACCACCTTGGACAGAACTGTCCCTTGTATCTCTCTAACCACCTTGGATAGAACTGTCCCCTGTATCTCCCTAACCACCTTGGATAGAACTGTACCTTGTATCTCTCTAACCACCTTGGATAGAACTGTATCTTGTATCTCTCTAACCACCTTGGACAGAACTGTACCTTGTATCTCTCTAACCACCTTGGATAGAACTGTCCCCTGTATCTCCCTAACCACCTTGGATAGAACTGTATCTTGTATCTCCCTAACCACCTTGGATAGAACTGTCCCCTGTATCTCCCTAACCACCTTGGATAGAACTGTACCTTGTATCTCTCTAACCACCTTGGATAGAACTGTATCTTGTATCTCTCTAACCACCTTGGACAGAACTGTACCTTGTATCTCCCTAACCACCTTGGACAGAACTGTACCTTGTATCTCCCTAACCACCTTGGTTAGAACTGTATCTTGTATCTCTCTAACCACCTTGGATAGAACTGTCCCCTGTATCTCCCTAACCACCTTGGATAGAACTGTATCTTGTATCTCTCTAACCACCTTGGATAGAACTGGACCTTGTATCTCCCTAACCACCTTGGATAGAACTGTATCTTGTATCTCTCTAACCACCTTGGATAGAACTGGACCTTGTATCTCTAACCACCTTGGATAGAACTGTACCTTGTATCTCCCTAACAACCTTGGATAGAACTGGACCTTGTATCTCTCTAACCACCTTGTATAGAACTGGACCTTGTATCTCTAACCACCTTGGATAGAACCGTATACTTTGTATCTCCCTAACCACCTTGGATAGAACCGTATCTTGTATCTCTCTAACCACCTTGGATAGAACTGTATCTTGTATCTCCCTAACCACCTTGGATAGAACTGTATCTTGTATCTCCCTAACCACCTTGGATAGAACTGTATCTTGTATCTCTCTAACCACCTTGGATAGAACTGTACCTTGTATCTCCCTAAACACCTTGGATAGAACTGTCCCCTGTATCTCCCTAACTACCTTGGATAGAACTGTATCTTGTATCTCTCTAACCACCTTGTATAGAACTGTATCTTGTATCTCCCTAACCACCTTGGATAGAACTGTATCTTGTATCTCTCTAACCACCTTGGATAGAACTGTACCTTGTATCTCCCTAACCACCTTGGATAGAACTGTCCCCTGTATCTCCCTAACCACCTTGGATAGAACTGTATCTTGTATCTCTCTAACCACCTTGTATAGAACTGTATCTTGTATCTCTCTAACCACCTTGGATAGAACTGTACCTTGTATCTCCCTAAACACCTTGGATAGAACTGTACCTTGTATCTCTCTAACCACCTTGGATAGAACTGTCCCCTGTATCTCCCTAACCACCTTGGATAGAACTGTCCCCTGTATCTCCCTAACCACCTTGGATAGAACTGTATCTTGTATCTCCCTAACCACCTTGGATAGAACTGTATCTTGTATCTCTCTAACCACCTTGGATAGAACTGTCCCCTGTATCTCCCTAACCACCTTGGATAGAACTGTCCCCTGTATCTCCCTAACCACCTTGAATAGAACTGTACCTTGTATCTCCCTAACCACCTTGGATAGAACTGTATCTTGTATCTCTCTAACCACCTTGGATAGAACTGTCCCTTGTATCTCCCTAACCACCTTGGATAGAACGGTACCTTGTATCTCTAACCACCTTGGATAGAACTGTCCCTTGTATCTCCCTAACCACCTTGGATAGAACTGTATCTTGTATCTCTCTAACCACCTTGGATAGAACTGGACCTTGTATCTCTCTAACCACCTTGTATAGAACTGGACCTTGTATCTCTAACCACCTTGGATAGAACCGTATACTTTGTATCTCCCTAACCACCTTGGATAGAACTGTATCTTGTATCTCTCTAACCACCTTGGATAGAACTGTCCCTTGTATCTCCCTAACCACCTTGGATAGAACTGTATCTTGTATCTCCCTAACCACCTTGGATAGAACTGTACCTTGTATCTCCCTAACCACCTTGGATAAAACTGTATCTTGTATCTCTCTAACCACCTTGTATAGAACTGTACCTTGTATCTCCCTAACCACCTTGGATAAAACTGTATCTTGTATCTCTCTAACCACCTTGTATAGAACTGTATCTTGTATCTCCCTAAGCACCTTGGATAAAACTGTACCTTGTATCTCCCTAACCATCTTGGATAGAACCGTATACTTTGTATCTCCCTAACCACCATGAATAGAACTGTCCCTTGTATCTCCCTAACCACCTTGGATAGAACTGTATCTTGTATCTCTCTAACCACCTTGGATAGAACTGTACCTTGTATCTCCCTAACCACCTTGGATAAAACTGTATCTTGTATCTCTCTAATCACCTTGGATAGAACTGTATCTTGTATCTCCCTAACCATCTTGGATAGAACCGTATACTTTGTATCTCCCTAACCACCATGAATAGAACTGTACCTTGTATCTCTAACCACCTATATTGTATCTAGGTTATAATGTAACACATTTAATATGTATGGGATTGCCTGTCATCTAGGGGAGGGAGTAGAGGCAGGGAGGGGAAAATTTGGAAAAATGAATACTCATGCATATGTACTGTCAAAAAAATTATAATTATATAATTAATAAAAAAAAGATTTAGTGAATGAATGAATGAATAAACAAATGAATCATCAAGCTAACTGAAACTGGTCCCCTCTGGCGTCAGTGTAGGTAGTAAGCCACAATGGACAGGGTTTGCCTCTCCTAATAGGGGTGTCCAGGTAAAGTGGAGTGGGAGTGCTCATAAGGAGCAGCTTCAAAGGGGGAAGGAACATCACAAATCAACAATGCTAAATTGGGAGAATGTATCACACAGGAGAGAGAGCCAATGTCTCCCATTATGGGTTGTCGATCTGTCCACAGGAACATGAGGTCTTTGGGAATACCAGGTGATGATCCTTCCCCTGCCTGCCTCCCTTCTGTGCTCTAAGTGATGACCCCAATTCATCACCCCTCCAGATAGCCCTAAAGGGGCTAGGATCTGGGGAGTAATCAGGGTCACACAGCTAGTGAGTGTCTGAGGCCAGATCTGAAGCCTTTGGAAGCAAATGGCACCTCACAGGTCAGGGACAGAGCCAAGAGACCATCATTCCTAGTTCTTCTTACCCGCCATTGACACCTATGAATTGGAGGTTCTTCCTATTGGATGCAGGGTCTGTGCTGGTTTCCTTCCTCTTCATGATGGACTTGATTCCCGCTTGCAGTAGGGCTGCTGGGGAATGGGGAAAGTCAATATTAGATACCCTCTCCGCCCAACTCTGCAACAGGGATGGGAGGATGGGAAGTGCAAGGGGGGCCACCAGAGAGCCAGGGGAGCAGGCTGCTCTGCTAACTGGGAGGTGAGAAGGTACCAAGATGCCTGGGGTCCCCCACCACTTCTCTGCCTCCTAACCCTAGCTGGCAGGAATACCAGGGAGACTAAATGGATAGAGAAGCCTCGCACCTAAGCTTGGTTCTTCATGATGTCAGGGGTACCCCCCTACTCCATCCCGTCCTCCTTACCTGAATCCTCCTCAGCTTCCTCCTTCCCACACAGTGTCACATTCCCACTCTGTTCCCTGGAAAAGCTGTGGGTGATAGATACTGTTCTTGGCTCTCCCAAGGATTGAGTAGGAAGGGTAGCCGCTGGCACTGGTGGTATCTCTGAAGGCTTAACGAGGCCCCTAAAAGGAGCTGGAGAAGGGAGAGACAAAGAAAGAAAAGGAGGAAGTAAAAAATGGTTAAGGAATGAAAGAGAAACATAAGGTTCTATCATGAAAAGAAACATTCGGTTCTCTCCAATTTCTCTTTGAAAAGAAGAAGCCATTTTCCTCTGGTCCTGAGATGTAAAGGGCTAGAACTGAGCAATGCACTTGGATGATGAAGCACGTGAGACTAATTGCCAATTGGACGGTTCCCTATTAACTTGTTTAAGGTTGACCCTCCCCAGCTGTTCTGTGCTGACTTGATTGGTGGGACAAAGAGGGGGAAGTGACGTGTGTGGGAGGAGCAAGAGAAACTTGGGTGGTGGAACTCAAGCTCACTTGCACTCGTGACCTGGCGTTGGAGGCGACGGTAAAGATCTAGAATAAAGACGTTTAGTCATCCTGACTCTTGCTGATTTCTGGAAAGATAGAGTTCCAGCATTTGGCGTCCAACGTGTGGCTGGCACCCTACTTCCACCGAAGTCCTCCTGTGACCAGGAGATTAGGTGAGTATTCTAATAGAAATAAGGAACTTACCTTGTTAAGGACTAAATCAGCAATCTCTAGTAACTGAGATGGGGCAGATGTTAGGTAAATCCTGGGCCTCAGCTGACCGACCTATGCTCACCATCTATATAAATGGCATAGCATTAGAAGGACTGGTGGACACAGGTGCAGATCGCACAGTCATTAGAGGTGCCAACTGGCCCAGTCACTGGCCAAAGACTAAGGCAGACACCTACATGTCTGGGGTAGGAGGATCAATAGCAGCTGAAGTTAGTGCTACCCCTTTAAGATGGGTATTTGAAGGTGAAACAGGAGTTTTTACTCCTTTTATAGTTGAAAAAATCCCCATCAATCTGTGGGGAAGAGACATTTTACAACAATTAGGGTTAAAAATGAGTACTTCGGTTTTTTAGGCAGGGCTGCTGTTGAAGGCCTGCCAACACTTTCACCTGTTCCTATCCAGTGGAAAACTGATACACCAGTGTGGATAGAACAGTGGCCCTTAGATAACAATAAAATTCAGGCCTTACTAGATATAGTACAGGAACAACTTGATCAAGGACACTTACAACCTTCTCTAAGTCCTTGGAATTCCCCAGTATTTGTTGTAAAAAAGAAATCTGGAAAATGGAGGATGTTGACTGATTTAAGAAAGGTAAATGAACAGATGGAAACTATGGGAACTCTTCAACCTGGACTTCCATCTCCTACTCAGTTGCCTAGAGAATGGCCTCTGTGGGTTATAGACATTAAGGATTGTTTCTATTCTATCCCTCTAGATAAGGAGGATATGAAAAGATTTGCCTTTTCAGTGCCCAGCGTTAACTTAGCTGAGCCTTATAAAAGATATGAATGGACAGTTTTGCCACAGGGAATGAAAAACAGCCCTACTATGTGTCAAATGTATGTTGCTGCTGCTCTTACTCCAGTAAGAAAAGCATTTCCAAAAGTAATGTTATTACATTACATGGATGATATATTGGGATGTGCACCTGAGGAACAAATGTTAGAAGCATGTCTACAAAAAACCATAGAAACACTAAGGAATTATAAATTGCACATAGCTCCAGAAAAGATTCAAAGACATGCTCCTTTTCAATATTTAGGATATGAAGTATATCCTAAGGTGCTTACAGTACAAAAACTCTCCTTAAGAACAGAGAAGCTAAACACCTTAAATGACTTCCAGAAATTGATAGGAGATATCCAATGGATGCGTCCCGTGCTAGGCTTGACTACCTGTCAATTGCAACCATTATATGACATTTTAAGGGGAGACAGTGCTTTAAATTCACCACGCCAGCTTACAAAAGAAGCTCAAGAGGCTTTGAGACAAGTTGAACTGGCTTTATCCAATGTGGTTGAAAGAGTCACTCAAAAACCCTTGGAAATATCAGTTTTTGCTACACAAGAGGCCCCCACAGCAGTCCTTCATCAAGGAGACAGTGTGATAGAGTGGGTGAACCTCCCAGCACAACCAGAACAAAGCCTTATTCCTTACCCAGTGCTTGTGGCTAGAATTTTATTAAAGGCCATTAAACGAGCAGTACAATTATCTGGGACAAGACCTGATAAGATATATACCTTTTATACTAATGCACAAGTTAATGTGTGCTGCGAAACCATCCCAGAGTGGCAAATTTTATTAGCCATGGCTCCAAATTTTGCACACGGGTCTCCATTAAAGATAACCAGACTGCTGCATAATTGGCAATGGATTCTTGAAGAAAAGGTTTCTAAAGTTCCTCTTAAAGGACCAACTATCTTTACAGATGCATCCAAACATAATATTTGCGCTGTGTATTCTCGTGACTTAACTATAAAGAGAGTAATCAGAACTCCTTTTCAGTCCACTCAGCAGAATGAATTGTATGCAATCATTCTAGCTCTTGCTTATTATCCGGGAGACATAAATATAATATCTGATTCAGCCTATTCAGTAGGTGTGGTTCAAAGAATTGCCACAGCCCAAATAAAATTTGTAGCCTCCAATATATATCAGCTCTTTAAAGAGCTTCAAGAGCAAGTGAGAAAGCATCCAGGTAAGATTTATATTTTGCATGTCCATTCCCATAGTGGACTTCCAGGTCCTATTTTTGATGGTAATTCAAAGGCAGATAGCCTTCTAACCATGCTGGCCAGTACTCCTTTATTTCAAGAAGCACAAGAGTCTCATTCTAAATATCATCAGGCTGCCCGAGCTTTACGTTTGCAGTTTGGAATAACAAGAGAAGAAGCTAGGAGCATAGTAAAAGCCTGTACAGCTTGCCTTCCTTTCCATGCTCCTACACTCCCTCCAGGGAAGAACCCTCGTGGTTTGAGACCTAATGAAATTTGGCAAATGGATGTGACCCATTATAAATCTTTTGGTCGTCTATCTTTTATCCATGTCGTGGTAGACACCTTTTCAGGATTCACATTTGCAATACCAGCAGCAAAAGAGACAGCCCGAGTGGTCACTGAATTCCTTATACAAGCATTTGCAATTATGGGCGTGCCACAAGCAATAAAAACAGACAATGGACCTGCATATACATCTAAACATTTTACACACTTTTGTGCACAGTATAAGATTTTACACACCACGGGCATACCCTTTAATCCTCAAGGGCAGGCAATAGTAGAGAGAAGAAACAGAGATATTAAGACACTCCTCCAAAAACAAAAGAAAGGGGGAGCCACGGGTAACCCTAGAGAACTTCTAAATTTAGTTCTCTATACCATTAATTTTTTAATTTTTGACAAAGATGCACTGGCTCCAGCAGACAGGTTTTATAACTCACCGGAAGGGCAGTGTCCAGTGCGAGCAGCTCCACTGTCTTTAGATAATCGCCAAGTGATGTGGAGAGACCCAGAAAGTGGTGAATGGAAGGGACCAGATAGGTTAACTGCTTGGGGGAGAGGGTTTGCTTGTATCTCTACAGATGGAGAAGGAATCAGATGGGTGCCAACGAGCCGTATTCGCCTTGTCCATCGGAGAGAGACAGAGCAGACCCTTGAAACGAAGGAGAAGGCCCAAGAAACATCGGGTGGTTCCGTTGCTGACTGTGCCCACCACTGAAAGAACCTGGCAGTTATGGCGTTTGACCCATGGACATCAAAAACTGTTGGACTTGAAAATCCTCAGAAATCATTGGATTCTCTGAGACATCATAAGACTATTGTAGGACTTGAAAGTCTCAGGAATCATTGGATTCTCTGAGACATCATAAGACTATTGTAGGACTTGAAAGTCTCAGGAATCATTGGATTCTCTGAGACATCATAAGACTATTGTAGGACTGAAATCCTCAGGAATCATTGGATTCTCTGAGACATCATAAGACTATTGTAGGACTGAAAAGTCCTCAGGAATCATTGGATTCTCTGAGGCATCATAAGACTATTGTAGGACTGAAAAGTCCTCAGGAATCATTGGATTCTCTGAGGCATCATAAGACTATTGTAGGACTGAAAAGTCCTCAGGAATCATTGGATTCTCTGAGGCATCATAAGACTGTTGCTGGATTTCAAAAACTTGTGGGGATCATTGGATTCCCTAACATATAAAAAGACTGATGTGGGATTTCAAAAACTTGTGGGGATCATTGGATTCCCTAACAGTGAAGCAATGGACAATAGATTGGTTTTGGACTATTTCTTGGTTGCTGAAGAAGGGGTATGTGTGTCTGGTGTCTACATACCCTCCTTCTAGGACTTCTGGAAATCTCTTACAATACCATGTTGATTTATATTGTTTGTTATATCACTACTTGCATGTACAATTCCTGTTTGTTACACCACATCGAGTCTGCACTGATTGTGGGGAGAGTCACCACTAATAGCCTCTGCGTTATTGCTATGTGCTTGTGTAATAACTCCCATGCTGATGGGTTTGTGCATACTTGTCTCTAATAAGGCCCTTCAATCCAGAAACCCGCTAGCAAATCCCCACTTCTCTTTGGTGCTTCTCATCTCCCTTCCTGAGATGTCAGGAAGGGCGTGATTATCTCCTTTTTAGTGCTTTCATCTCCCCTCCTGAGAAGTCAGGGGGGGCGTGATCACGTCCTTTTTGGGGTTCTCATCTCCCTGAAAGGTCAGGGATGGCGCGACCTCCTGTGGTCTAAAACAAAAGAAAGCGGGAGATGTAAAGGGCTAGAACTGAGCAATGCACTTGGATGATGAAGCACGTGAGACTAATTGCCAATTGGACGGTTCCCTATTAACTTGTTTAAGGTTGACCCTCCCCAGCTGTTCTGTGCTGACTTGATTGGTGGGACAAAGAGGGGGAAGTGACGTGTGTGGGAGGAGCAAGAGAAACTTGGGTGGTGGAACTCAAGCTCACTTGCACTCGTGACCTGGCGTTGGAGGCGACGGTAAAGATCTAGAATAAAGACGTTTAGTGATCCTGACTCTTGCTGATTTCTGGAAAGATAGAGTTCCAGCACTGAGACATCATTCCACTCTGTTCTACCTCTATGATCAAAAGAGATAATATCTGCAAAGTGCTTAGCATGGCACCTGAAACACATAAATGTTTCTTTCCTTTGATGTTTACCACTTGTGTGACTGTGAACAAGTCACTTTATTTCTCTCATTCTCCATCTTCTTATTAAGAGGCTACTTCTCCAAATGTGGCCTGTAGACCATGGTGAACCCCAAGTCTATCAAAGTCAAAACTATTTTATTATTTTTTTTTCTGAGGCAATTAGGGTTAAGTGACTTGCCCAGAATCACACAGCTAGGAAGTGTTGAGTATACACTTGAGAGGTCAAATTTGAACTCGGGTCCTCCTGACTTCAGGGCTGGTGCTCTATCCACTGTGCCAACTAGCTGCCCAGTCAAAACTATTTTAGTGAAAAGCTTGGTGAACTGATACTGAGTGAATTGAGCAGAACCAGAACATTGTACATAGTTACAGCAACATTGTACAATGATCAACTATGATAGACTTTCAAAATCTTATAAATGTCAAAAACTAATACATAAATTTTAAAAAATCAAAAAACTTTCTTAACATTTTAATAATATTAAGTTAAATATGCCTATTAAAATACTCTTCTTCCTTTTCCTAACTACATAACTGTGGGAAGCTGAATTTTTTTCTTTTTTTAAAAAAATTTTTATATTTGTTTTTTTGGATTTTCTTAATATACTTCCACCCACAGAACATGTCACAACAGGCTGCATGAAGAAGCAGATCTAAAAACCCAGCTGTTTTCTATTGCATTTGACATTAAAAAGATTTGCAAAAAGTGCTTAAAATAATGCAACTTTCCCTAATTTTTTTTTCATTTTGGCATATATAAATTTTTTCATTAAAACATCACTTATGATAATATGTAGTGATTTATTAATTAAAATGAATATTTAAAATATCATGCAAAACATAGTTTTAATGTTTAACAGGATAAATATTTACAGATATAACCTACATAAAATATCTTTGGAGTCCTCAATCATTTTTTAAGAATATAAAAGAATATAGATGATACTTGTGGAGATGTGTATAGAAGAACTGTATATATTTAACCTATATTGGGTTAGTTATTCTCTAGGGGAAGGGGGCAAGGGGAGAGGAGGAGAAAAAATTTGGAATACAAGGTTCTGCAAGGTGAATGTTGAAAACTACCTTTGCATGTAAGAATCCTCAATAATTTTTAAGTGTATAAAGGGATTGTAAGACCAAAAAGTTTGAGAATTAGATGATTTCTTAGGTCTCTTTCAACCCTGGCCTATGATCCTATGCCATCTTTCCTCTACAGAAACTCCTGGTAGTGAATGCTGGACGATAGTCAGGAGACATTTACTAATGATGTGATCCTGGGCAAGTCATTTAACCCTATGTGTCTCACTACAAATAAGCTGGAGAAAGAAATGGCAAACCACTCCAGTATCTTTGCCAAGAAAACTCCAAATGAGGTTGGATGTGACTGAAAACACTTGAATAACAATACTTTTAAACTTTAATAACTCACCATAATTAATCTAGAAACAGTCTATCAATCACATTTTAAAGAAGTCATTACAATTTCACAATTATATTATGAAATGCAGTGAAAAGAACCATTGGGTTTGGACTTGTTTCAGAGAGCTGATTTCAAATCCTAGCCATGCCACTTACTGACCACACGATACTGGCTGCTGGCTGTTAGTCTCTTGTTATTTAGCATTGGTGTGATCCCGATCACACCTCCCTGGATCTTAATTTCTTTCTCTGTAGAAAAAAAGAGTTTGGACTTTGTTGTTTGGTTGTGTCTGATTCTTCATGGACCCATTTGGGGGGTTTTCTTGGCAAAGATACTGACATAGTTTGATATTTCCTTCTCCAGCTCATTTTACAGATGAGGAAACTGAGGCAATTAGGATTAAATGACTTGCCCAGGGTGCCACAGTAAGAGTATGAAGCTGGATTTGAACTCCAGGCTTAGAGACCAAGCAGCCCCTATAAAACTCTCATTTATAACTCTAAGCCATTTAACCTTTCAAAGACCAAGTTTTCTCTGTCACAAAATATGCAGAAGAGTATTTGTGTGGCCCCTCAATTGTTCTGAGGAAAGCAGTTAGGATCTCTTAAAGTCATTTACATCAATAGGACCTGTTGTTGTTTTTTTTATTACAATGGGGTGACCTTCCTCCCATCCCCATAAAAATCCAGATGCATTAGCTACAAGAAAAATAATTTTCCCTTTAAATTTCTGCCATCTGACTTGGCGCTTTTCTTTTTTTCTTTTTCTTTTTTTTTAATTAATTTTTATAATTATAACATTTTCTTTGACAGTACATATGCATAGGTAATTTTTTTTTTTTTTTACAACATTGTCCATTGTACTCCCTTCTGTTCCGAGTTTTTCCCCTCCTTCCCTCCACCCTCTCCCCTAGATGGCAGGCATTCCCATACATATTAAATATCTTATAGTATATCCTAGGTTGACTTGACGCTTTTCAACAATGAGGTGATTCAGACCAATTCCAATAGATTTGCGATGGAGAAAGCCATCTGTACCCAGAGAGAGGACTGAATGTGGATCACAACATATTTCCATAGTATTTGTTTGTTTGCTTGTTTTTTTTTTCTTTCTCATTTTTCCCTTTTTTGATCTGATTTTTCTTTGCATCATGATAATTGTGGAAATATGTTTGGAAGAATTGCACATGTTTAACTTATATTGGATTACTTGCTGTTTAGAAGGGGGAGGGAGAAACGTTTAGAAAACAAGGTTTTGCAAAGGTGAATGCTGAAAACTATCTTTGCATGTATTTTGAAAAATAAAAAGCAATTCATATTAAAAAAAAAAAACCAAATCTCTGCCATCTGCTAGGGCAGGAAGCCTGGTACTGTTTAGATAACGTGATAGTGAAATAAATCTTGAGACCAAAATTCAAGGACCTGAATTCCAATCCTCACTTTTTGTGCCCCTTCTTCTAGACCATTGCCTTTCTTTAAGATACAACTCCAGTCTCAGCTAATGTAGGAAGCCTTTCCCAGACCTGTCCCAGTGGCTAGTGTCTTCTCTCAGATTAATTTCCATCTATTCTGCATATATCTGGTATGTAGCCATTGTATTTACATGTATCCACATGTGGTGGCTGGATGATCTCCCTCTTGGGGGCAGGGGCTGGGGGCTTGTGCTTTGCATCCCTAATTCTTAGCTCAATGCTTGGTGCTTTGTAAATGATTAACGAATGCCTGCTGGTTGACTGTGGGATGCTGGGAAAGTCTTCCCTTCTAAGTCTGTTTCCTTATCTGCAAAATAAAGGGAGAGGGTGTTGGTTTAGATTTGTGAGGAACAGTGTGAGAGTGCTAGCTTGAGAGCCAGAAGCCAGAGGTTCAAATATTGGGCTCTGTTACTCCCTGGGTGAGCTGGGCTAAGTCAGTGCTCTCTCTGGGTCCCCACATCTCTATTTGCAAATGGAGAGAACAAAACAGGAGCTCTTCCAGGTCCAGCATCCTGAGGTTCTGTGATTATTTCTGTTCTGTCCCCTTGCCCCATCACACACCTTCCCCCCATTCCCCCACAAAGATGAGCATTCACAGAGACAGGGCCTGAAGACATTCAGTAGGAGATGGGACCTTAAATCAGAACAAGACAAAGGCTCTGGTCGCCTCTGAACAAAAAAAATTGGGCTTAGATTTCTCCTTCTGTCCAGCAGGAGGCGGAGGCCAGGACTTAGGAGGGAAGGAAGGAGGGGACAGGGCCGGAACAAATCAGCCCTGGCCGGCTGCCTGCCTTTTCTGCCTGGCATTCTGGGAAAGAAGCCTAGTTTGGCCCAGCCCTCCCAGCGATGGTCCCCCCTTCTCCTCCTCCTCCTGCTCCAAGCCCAAAAAGGCTGCTGGCGCCAAGGAGACCCTGGGGAGAGCTGTAGCTCTTTGAGAACCCCCTGGCCCCCGACCTTCTAGCCCCCCCATCCCTGGAAGCCTCAAGAACTCTGTAGCCTCCCCCCACCTCCTCCAGACCACTGCCTGCTCCCATTAGTCATGGTGCAAGAAGAACGCAGTCAGGGGGAGGGAAAAATCCCAAACTCCTAGGAAGTTTGAGCTGAACCCAGCTGTTCCTGTTTGCCACCCGCTTTGGGGCTCTGTGTGTGTCATTCCCCTAACCCCCTGCCTTGCCTCCATCCAGACTCCCCCCCATTATTACTTCACTTTACATTTATAGTCAGGACCCTTAATTTACACCTTTAAATTCGCTCCAATGGTGTATTCCTTCGTCCCAACTGGGTATTTCTCTTTTGGGGGTATCCTCTCATCCTGCATGAAATGGGATCCAAATTTCTTAGGAGGGAGATGCCCCCAGAAGAGCTATCTCCCAACATACTCCCATCTAGGAAAGGGGCTGACCTAGAAACTAAGGGACAGGGAGTCCTTAATCCAAAGAAGTGGCCAGCAGGATCTGTAACCCAAGAGAGGCAGCTATGTCTGGTCCTGTTTGGGATGGACTTAGAACACAGCCGCCTGAGCCCTAGGAGGCCATCAGGAAAAATACTGGAATTGGGGGAGACTGGGATAAACACACCCAGAAGTAAAATAAATAAACACAGCTGTGGCCTCCTCCTCCTCCCTCAGCACTCCCTCTTTAAACGGTGACTTTAGCCCTTGCCTGAGACTTGGATCAGGGCAGGCAGGGACCACGTCCCTTCCCATCCACCGAGTCAAAGATTCTGCTAATGGGACCAAGAGACAAAGTCACATCAGATCCATGCAATGGAAGACGGAGGTCAGGGTGGGCCCCCATCACTCTTCATAAATCTCCAACTGTCCAAGCACGGCCCCTCGGCCAAATTCAGCGTCGTTCTTACTATCCAATGCTTTCCTCCCTTTCAATATGTGGGTCCAACACAGAAGCTCCGAGCTAAAAATGGACCTCAGAGGCCTCTGAGCCAACCTGTATCTGAGGACAAATCCCTTTCAACAGCATCCCTAAGAAGGGATCAGCAGGCAGCTCTGTCTGAAGTCCTCAAGAGATAGGGAGCTCATCTTTTGAGTTAATCCATTCTACCTTTATTAGACAATTCTACTTGTTTAAGAAAAAAAAAGAGGGTTTTCCTTATGCCAGTTTTAAATTTGCCTCCGTGTCTCTTATACTTCCCTCACAATTCAAGCTTAGCAGAAGCTGTCTGGTTCATGTGAGGGGTCCCAAGAGGTCGGTAACGTGGTTTTCTCTGCCCAACAATCCCTCGACATCAGGATCACCCACCTACCCTTTCAGTACACTACCTTGGGGGGACTGTAGGTTGGGCCAGGCAGGCAGACACCCAAGTCCTTGCTGGTGGCCTAGCCTCCCCTGAAGCAGCGACCGCCCCAGTGCTTATTCCAGACTGACCGCCAAAATGTGGCAGCTATGATGACGAAGGCAGAATGCAGATACCCCCCGACCCTCCTCCTCCTGCCCAGGGCTCACCTGTCAGCCCATTGCAGCCAGGGCCCAGGCTGGGAGCAGTCTCCTGGTCTTTCTCCCCGACTAGGTAGGGCTCACTGGTAATGCTGATTTTCTTGGCCATGTGGAAGGTGCTAGGTGTCAGGCTGGCAGGGACGACGGGAATAACCGGACCTGGGAAGGTGGTCTCCACCACTTCCCGGGTACAGTGCGCAGCTGCAGAGGGCTGCTTCCAGGGATTCCCCTCAGGACTTCGTGTCACCAGAGCCCGGAGCCCTCCAGGGCCAGACGGCTCCAGGTTTTGGGCCCGTTGGGCTGGGGTGCCTGTGGCTGTGCTGGCGGCAATCTTGGGCTCCCCTTGTACCTGAACCACCTTCACCGTGTCAACCCTGATGGGCCCATCCGGTGATGGCCAGGTCCGGGAGTCACTGGGGGGATACTGGCTAGATGGTGCTCCCGTCGCCTCAGGAAGCTCAGGGCCTTCCTGGGGGAGCCCAGGGATGGGAGCAAGGGTCGGGGCCGACGCCTGCTGCCCTTGGGCCAGCTGCAGTTCATGCAGGGCCTTCTTCAGCTGCGTCTCCAGCACGGCAATCTTGGCGGTCAGGGCAGCCTGGCCCTCGGGCGCCCCAAGGTCCCTCTCTCGGACCCAAGTGCCCACGCTTCTCTGGCTGCTGGCATCCTCTGGCCCTACTCCCACAGAGCGGCTTTCCTTCTTCTCCCCATCCACGTCCAGGTCGGAGAAGGGATCAGCAGGGTCTGGCAGATCCAGGTGGAGCTCCCCTCGGCCACGGCCTCCTACCCCGGCACGGGCCCCAGGGTGACCTAGGAACTTCTGGCTTTTCAACTGGACGCTGAGCTGCCGTTTCTCCTCCTGCAGCACTGACACCTTGACTTGAAGAATGGGGATGAGTTTCACCTGCTCCTCCAGGTGACGCAGCTTCCTCAGGGCAGCCGCCATCTGCTCTCGCACATGTTGCAGGTGGCCCGGTGTGGGTGACACAGGAGTGGACAGCCCAGAAGTGCTCAGTGGTGTGCCGCCATTGTGAGTGGACAAGAGGCGTGGGGGGAGCCCGGCCCCGGCCAGCGAGCCTGTGGAGCCAGCCGCACTGGGGGTCAGGCTGCCCAGCCCACCTGCCTGTGGCCGACTGTACTCGCTACCTGCCTGGTCCTCCAGCTTTCGGCGGGCATCCAACAAAGTCCTCTCCACACGGGGGTTGAAGCCCCCTCGAGTCTCAAGGGCTCCATACTGGGGGTAAAAGCCTCTGCCACAGTACGAGTAGGCAGAGTGGCGACTGTCCACACTGGCATTCGAGCACAAGGACTCGGTTGAGGTCCACCAGGAGCCTGTCCCTCGGGGCAGGGAGCTGAGTCGGGGACGCCGGTGCACAGCCACCCGCTTCATGGTGTGGCCTTTCTCAATATCATCCACATATTTGAGAAAGTCCAGGTCTAGCCGGTAGCCATAGGGAGTCTCGACCGAGTAGGGCGGCTCTGGATCCTTCCCTGGGAAAGCTGTGGGTGACGTGGGTCCATGCTTCCCTGAAGGGGTGCAAGAGGATGGTGGGGTGTTATTTATTTCCTGTCCTTAGGCTCAGAGACCCTTACACCTCCAATGGCCCTTTCCCCCACCCCCGGAGTCTTCCTCTCTTCCGAGAAGCCCTCCTTGGCTAGTTTTGTCTAACTCTGAGGCTTATGGACACAGACCAAATTTATCTTCACATGCTGAGTAGGTGGCTTTGTCCACTTTGTCCCCCCGGGAATACACGGGCTGTGTTTCCCACTTAGGGCAACTTTAATCTTGGTCAGTGTCCAGAGCTCTAAAAGAGCTGATCCAGAGAAAGTGGGCTGAGTCCTCCAGCCCAGGCCGAGCTCTCTAACCCAGGGTTGAGCCCTCTAGCTTGGGAACAGTTATCTTCTCTCCCCCTCACCCCAAACCCTGCTTGACAATCCCAGAAAGTACGAGTGTGGGGTGGGGGCGAGGTAGGTTCTGACCTGGGAAGGCAGCTTCCATGTGCAGAATTTGGGCCATCTCTTCTCCTTCAGTCTCTTTCTCAGGGATCAGCAGGTTAGTACAGTTAGATTCAGCACCAAGAGCCTCCTGGGGAAGGGACAAACAGCAGGGAGTCAGAGACCACGAGTGTCCCTCTGGGCCTCGGGCGGAGGACAGAAATCCAGGCTGGCAGCACTCCCTCTGCCTGACAAGGGTCACTTGACATTCTTCCCATGCCTCTGATTCCCCTTTCTCCTTTCAGGACAATCATGAGATGTGTGTGTGAGTGTGTGCACATACTGAAGGGACTAGGCAGAAAGAAGGCTGGGCCTCTGCCCCGGGGCTAAGCACCGATCCTGGGGCACTGGAGGCCAAAAACGTGGCTGAGGAGTCTCTCTCCCAAGTCTTTACTGGAGATCCCAAGCCACGGGAGACAAGCGGTCTGAGCCATTGGCAGGGACAGAGAGGAGGAGGTGTTGGGTCTCGCCTGTAGCCAGAGGCTGCAGCAGAGTAGAGGGCTTGGACTATACCAGGGGTTCTCAAACCATGGCCCTTAGCCCACAGGATTATGGCAAATGGGCTGAGGGGCGGAGACAGAGTGTGAGCTTTTGTTTTTACTATAGTCCAGCCCTCCCACAGTCTGAGGGACAGTGAACTGGCCCCCTATTTAAAAAGTTTGAGGACCACTGGACTATACTCTTGTCCCTGCTACTTGCCAGCTCTGTGACTCTTGGAGTTTCAGGTTCCCTTTTAGTCCTGATGAGTGAGTCCAATGAGACAATTGCTAAAATCCTCCAGTCCCAGGAGTTGTTGTCTAAGTGTCTGGGTGGGGTCGGGGAGCCTGGTGTGGAGAGGATGAGTGAGTCAGGGGTTCGTGGGTATTGTGGGGTAGGAGATGTCCCTGAGCCCATCTCTAGCTGAAGGAGGAACATTCCCACAGCTGGTCCAATAAGCCCTCCCAGGTGGGTTGGACCCAAAGCTTGTTTTCCATGGGTTTCATGGAAATAGTGTTTGTTCTGGCTCGGTTGGGACAGATCAGGGTGGGCACGGGCAAACAAGAAACAAATTAGAGGCGGATGAACAACCAGTTCTTGTCACCTCACCACCTTGAAAACACCCCCCACCATATTCCACGAGGACAGACATGGGGACAAGAGGCCAGAAGAAAATGATAGAACATCTCCTAAGAAACATGAACTTCCCTGCTAACCAGCCCTCCCTGCTTCTACTTCCCTCAAATCTGTCCTGTTTAGCCTTTCCTGGACAGATTCCAGCCGCTCCCACAATGCCCATCCACCCCCCCTTCGCCCCAATCCCCACACAAGGGCCTCCTTCTCCGGATCCTAGAGATGCCCATCTATGGGGAAGTACCTCATCCTGCCCTTCTCCCTGCCCGGCCCCTCAAATGCACTCCCACTCCCAGCAATGCCCCGATCCTGCCCTCCGAGGAAGGCTGGAGCCCCCAACCTGTCTCTCAAGGGGTCCAAGACACCCATACTGCCCTCAGGGGCATCGGGAAGAAGGGGTGGTGGAAGAGGGTGAACAGGCATGGGGGGGCACTCTTATAAGGAAAGACTGGGAGATAAGACAGGGACGGATCACGGTCCCAGGAGGCAGAGCCGGTGGGTGCAGAGGGCAGGAGAGAAGTGAGGGAGTGAGTGTGAGAAGGAATGAGGCCTTTCCCCTATATGGAAACAATTTTCTCTAAAAATAAACAGTTTCGCTGCCTCGGCTACATGAGAACTTCCTGCCACCACAGAACAAGTCTTGGCTCAAGGCTCAGCCACACCCACCCCAGGGGAAAGCAGGGACTGGGGGGCCTGGTGGGCGGGCAGCTGGGGAGGGGGGCAGAGGGAAGAGACACAGACTGGGAGGAGGGAAGGAAAGGAAGAAGGGAAAACTCGGGCCACGGGTGGAGAAGGGCCTTGGCCCTTGGCCCAGGACATCGTCCTTCCTGGCCAGAGGCAGTTCCTGGGACCCCGAGCCCAAGAGAGCCTCAGGAGGTCAGTGAGAGGGCCATTGCCTCCCATGCCATGTGGGTGGCTCAGGCAGCCTGCTCAGTCCCATCCGTGAGGGGCAGCGCCCTCGCCCTTGCCCCAGGCCCACTCTAGCTGCTCTCGGCTTTGGGAAAGGCTCAGATTGGCTGACAGAGAGCACAGCCCTTGGGCGGAGGTTTTCTTCCTGATATCCAAGCCTGTGACCCCCCAGATCTGCACAGTGCAGGCCCATACCTGGGACAGAAGGGGAAGTTGGACAGGCCTGAGGGGCCGGGGCCAAGCGTCCTCTCCTCAGCCACTTTGTCTCTCCGAGTTGCTTTGTCTCTCTGGCTCCGATGAGTTCTGTCTCTCTCTCTCTGGCTTTCTGTCTACATCCTCCAGTCCCTCTTGTCCCTGGAATATGGGGGAACAGACTGTTCCTGCTTCCATCACATTTCCTGCTACTTGGGGGCTAGAATATCACTAGTCTGCCTTCCCAGTCTCATCACCCTTCCTTCTCCCATCTCCTCAATCCCCACCTGGGAAGTCAAGGTCTAGACAGTCGGATGGGACAAGGTTCTGGCAACCAGACCAGGGGCCCCTTTAGCTTTCCCTTCCCCCACCTAGTGGCCAGTGACTCAGACCCCCAGATGGATGGTGTGATGGGAACAGAAACCAGATGTTGGAGGGGGAAGGGGCTTGAAGGAGCCAAGGGGAGGGGGCCTAAAGACTAGGTCAGCCTTCTGATCTACAGAACCACCATTTCCTGCCCTACCCTAATGGATATAGGGCAGATGGGGAGGGAAGGAGGAGGGGGGTGTCGGAACTCTCCTTCAGAGCCCTCGATCCTACAGAGAAACACAGAATGGCAAGCAGAGAAGAAAGACACTGGGGGAGAGAGAGAGACAAACAGAATTAAGCAAAGGAGGGGCAGGGGTTAGGGGCTCAGGGGGAGGAAATCTCTTACAGGGGCCTGAAAGCACCAATTGTCCAGTCACTAGTCCCGCCCGCCCCCTCCCTCAATGGGGTCATTCAGTCTGAGCTGGACGGACACCCTGCCCTAGAACTGTTGGACATCCCCTCCCCAGGCTCTCTTTTTCCAGTCCAATGTCTTCTGCCTGGCCCCCACTCTCTCCTTAACTGTGGCTCCCCCTCTCTAACACTGGACACTCCCTCTCTGGCCAGACACTTCTTCCTACTGGATGCCCTCTCCCCTATCAGAACTCCTCCCTAGCAAACTGTCACTTGATAGTATTACCTGAACTGGACTCCCCCTCTAAGCGCCAAGCTGCACCCCCTTCCGTGACCCCCACACTCCCTTTTTAAGTTGATAACTTTTCCCAGACCCAAAGACTACTTGTTCAGCAGAATACCTCTTTTCCAAATACCCCGTGCTTAGCCAGATGCTGTGTTACCTGGGCAGGGCTGCCCCTTTCTTGTTGGACGGCTCTCCCTCAAGCCAAGATGTCAGCTTCCCCGACCCCCAAACCCTCTCCTCCGATCAGACATTGGCGTTCCCAGCTTGACACACCCTTCCAGAACAGATACTTTCTCTTTGGCAAGCTGTCCTCTCCCTAAGCCAGGACACCTCCCTCTGACCTGAATCTTGCCCCATCCTCCAATATTAGAGATGGGCACTGGGACACATTCTATCCCTCTACTTCCTGGCAGGAGGCCATCTAAACTTTTCAGAGGGAGTCTCCTGCTAAATGAGTGGAGAGATAAGGAGGAAAGGACAGATTGCAAGCTTTAGAGCAGAATATCAGAGTTCAGTTCTCAGTCACAAGACAGTGTCTTCTTCCCTGGTTCCCTCCCTTGGATGACAAGCCCACCCTGATTCTCAAACTAGTTCTTTCTAGGGATGAGGCTGATGGAGAGGGAGCTTCAGCTTGTATGTGTTGGAGGGAGAAGTTGGTCCTGTTTGTTCTTCACTCTCTCCCAGCTTCCAGGGTCCTGGGGGACTCAACCTGACCAGGGACTAGAGGATAGAAAGAAGGGCTGGGCCCCTTGAAAGGATTGGAGGACACAGATCAAGGCCTGAGTGGGGACAACCGGGGGCTTTGAGACAGGATGGAGTTTCAGGGCCTCCTAGCCAGCCTCAGCTAATAGCAAACAGCTGGATCTTACTCCCTCCCCAATTCCGGCCCCAGCCCAGCCCAGGCCACAGGGAGGCCTCTGGCCTCCTCATCGCCTCTCAGCCCCACATCCAGCAGCCTCCCTGTCCGGGACAGAGAGAGACTGGTTTTTGGAGCATGGGGCACGTAAGAAAGAGACTAAGACACGAGGTGGAATAGAGACAGAAAGCTGGAAAGGAGACCCGAGTGGAGACGTAGGAAGAATCGGGGAGACAGAAAAGAGGAATAGGAGGGTCCCACAGACTGAGGCAAATGTGAGACACACAATGTAGAAGAGAGAAGGAAAGAAACTTCAAAGTAGCAGATGAAAGTCAAAAATAGAAAGAAATAGAGATGAAAAAGAGACAGAACAGAGAAAAGGAAGGAAACTTCGAAATAAAACACAGAGAAATAGAAAGAGATGAAAAGGAGAGACAGAGGGACAGAGAGAAGGAAGGAACTTTGAAACACCAGATGAGAGTCAAAATTAGAAAGAACTACAAATGAAAAGGAGAGGGACAGAGAGAAGGCAGGAAACTTCAATGTAGCAGATGAGAGTCAAAAACAGAAAGATACAAACGAAAAGGAGAGGGACAGAGAGAAGGCAGGACACTTTGAAACACCAGATGAGAGTCAAAATCAGAGAGATGAAAAAGAGGGACAGAGGAGACACACAGAGGGAGCCCCTCCGCACAGAGACAGTCCGAGCCGCCGGGCCTCGCTCCAGATGTTTCCCGTCCCTTTCTCCCGCCCCGGTACCTGGCTCGGCCCCTCGCTTCCTTCTCCAGCCCCGACCCCGTCCCGGCCCGTCTGCTCTGCGCGGGCTTCTCTCGGCTCCCAGCCTCGGCAGCCACCTCCTCCTCCCCCTGCCCGGCTCCGGCCGCCGGAGGGGCGGCGCGAGATCCCCCTCCCCTTCCCGGCCCCGCCTCCCGCTCCCCTCCCCGCGTAACGCCGCCCTCCCGAAGCCCGAGTCCACTAACTTCAGCGCCCTGGGCTGGGGGTGGGGCGGGAGTGGAGGAGTCTGTGCCCAGGGGCAGGTGCGGGCTCCACCTGCGGAACAGGTGTGTGTGGGAGGGCTCCCTGCACCTTTCCCAAGTGGAAGGGAAGGGCTTCTGCGGCCGCGGCCGCCTCGGGGTGTCTCCCCCGCGAGGAGCCAGCCGGACGGGATACAAGGCGAGGGGCCCCCTCCGCTGCTAGACCTTCTGGAGGGGTGTGTGGGGCGGAATGTCAGGGCATCCTGGGGTTCTGCCAGAACTTGCACCCTCTCAAAGGGCGATAACACCCCCAGTACTCGTGCCTCTCTCTCTCCTTCCTTATCCACAGCGGGCCAGCTGTCGGGGTGGGGGAAGGCGGCGTTGAGACAGTTACCAAAACATCTCCAAACATCCCAACCCAACCGGAGGGAGGGCCCGGTGCCCCACCGTGCCCCTCTTCTTTTAGCCAAGCCAGGTCCAGCTGGCGGGAAGGGGACCCCGCCTCCCTGCCCTCCCTTCCCCCCCACCGAGTTGGACCTGCTCCTCCGCCCCCTGGCTGGGAGCACAGAGATGAAGGTACGACATACAAGTTGTCTCCCCGGCAGAAAGCTGCCCCCCAACCAACCCCCTTCAAGGGAGGACTCGTGTTCACTGGGTGATTTTTTTTGAAAAGTCACTTTAAATTAAAAAAAAAAAAAAAAAAAAAGGAAACCGTAAACACAGGTGTAGACCCTTTCTCCCCCAACTGGGCACAGTGCCAGAGGGCGACCAGGGTGAGTGAGGGGCGTGGAAGACAAAAGCACCAGAGTGGCCCGGTGGGGAGGAGGGGGGCCACCCCAGGCCAGGCCTCCATTGTGTGTGCAAGGGTCCCAGACCCCCGGGGCTAGCCACAGTCCTTTGGCATCCTTCTCAATCAGCCTTCAAATTTTCTGAAACTTGTTCTGTTCAAAGAGTTCCTGGGGAGGGAGGAGAACCGAAAGGGGGGAAGAGATACATCAGAGTAACAGTCGGTGTCCCCCCTTCCTTCCTTGGAAGGAAGCCTTCCAAGGTTTCCTTTTAGAAAAACCTCAAGTTCCTTCCTCCTCCAGGGAGCCCCTTCCCCATTATCATTAGGGTTATTCCTTCACTGGCTGCTCATCTATAAACATGTATTAAGCTCCTAACGTTTAGTGCCAGGCTGGGCACACAATGAAATTTATTTGCCCATTTATCCTCCCTTCAGCCTTTTCTAAGTTTTCTGCCCTCATAGGCCCCCAGACCATGGAGGGCATCCTGGAAGATACTGACACACAGTGTCTGGGGGTCAGGAAAAGCAGATGTAAATCCAACCTCAGGGGCTCAGTAGCTGTGCTGCTCTAGGATAATAATCAGCTCTAGGGTTGGCAAAACCCCTTCTCTGTATTATCCCTTTTAATTCTCATAAACAGCTAGGGGGTTGGGACTATTAGGCCGGCTTCACAAAGTGGGGCTGCTCAGGCTGGCACAGCTGGCACTCACTTCCCTACACCTCCCTGCTGCCTCTCGAGCCCCTTAACCCCCCAAACCTGTTTTCTTGTCAGGAATCATCCCGCCTAGCTCCGAGCTGTGGCCAGAATCAAAGTAGGGAATGTATCCTGAGCCTTGGCCACGCTGAACCCTGCAGGGGTGGGCTCTTTCCTGCAGCCACTGCTTCCTTACCTGGGGCTGGGGCCGGAGGACAGGGGGGCGAACAGCTGGGGGATGCGCTGAGTCAGCAAAGGCTGCAAGGCCTCCTTCAGGCGGCTGTAGTTCCTCTCCAGCTCCCGGTGGTACTCCTTTTGGTCAGGACCGATCAGGGACTTGTTCTTCCGCAGGGCATCCTCACACCTGAGGCCAGGAGTGGGGTTCAGGGGTTAGGCTCCAGAGGAGGCCCAGACCAGGAGGTGGGAGCAAGGGCATTGGGGGACCTACTTCTTGCAGAAGTCCTTAAAACAGAGACGGAGCTTGTTGTGGTGCCGGAAGAGCTTGGGGTCCTCAGGGATCTCAGCCAGAAACACTTGTGCTACTTCCAGGGGACCCTGGGGGTTGAAGAGAGAAAGCTGAGAGGTAATATCTCAACCTGGAGCCTTGCCTGGGTAATGACCAACCCCGGACTTCTACCACATCTTCGACCTCCACCTCCAACCCAGAGGCCTGCCAGATCTCATTTTGCCCTGACATTCTCTAGCCCACCTGGCCCCCCCAAACACTCTCATGCTTGGTTCTGACCCAGTGACACCCTCTTCACTCTGTGCTGACCCAGTGACCCCCCCTTCAGTGTGTGTCTGACCCAGTGACACCCCCTTCACTCTGTGTCTGCGCCCCACCAGCCTGTGACAACCGTGCCTGGTTCACGGTGGGCCCCACGGAGCCCTGGAGCACCATCTGGAGCATCTTGGCGTCAGGCGGCTCCTGCTCGGTGGCGAAGGCGAGCTCCCTTGTTTTCTTCTGCATGTCCTCGATGGCCACCTCCACGGGCGTCAGCACGGTCTGGGAACACAGGGGGCAGTTTTAGTGTGACAAGGGTCTGGGTGGGCCCCGGAGGCCGGGCGCATCCTGCTCCGGTGGTCCCAGCCCAGCCCCTCGTGGCCTGGCACCTCCTCCTTGTGGACGACGTTGATCCGGGTCTTGATGTAGGGGAAGGCGTGGGCCGTGCTCAGGAGCGTCTTGCGCTTGCGCTGCTCGCGGAGCTCCCCGTGGGCCCGGCCGTCGGCCGTGAAGGGTGTGCAGAACAGGAAGGTGCGGAGGTCGTAGTTCTTGTCGAAGTAGGTCACTCGGTCTTTCAGCTCGTAGGTGTCAAAGTAGGGCTCCACATAAGTGATCTGGATGTATGCCTGGGAGGGCAGGGAGGGCCACGAGGGCCCCCAAAGTCCCTCAGTGCCCCAGGACTGCCACCCGCCCAGACTGCGCTGAGCCAAGGCCCCCCAACGCCCCCAGGGCAACACCTCCTGGACACCCTGGGCCTTATGTTTAGGGGACTCCTCTTACTTTGTGGGGCTCCAGCTTGGCTTTGTCCACAGGGTTAGAATCTTTGATGATCTCAACCACATCATCCCCAAAACGCTCCGAGTAGAATTCCTGGGGGGGGGGGCAGGCCATGGGTTTGGGAGTCACTTTGGGGAATGGGACGGGACTGGGCCTGGAAAAGGCGGGGGGCCGAGGAGGACCTAGCATTTCTCCCCAACTCCCAATTTCCTGCTCCATGACTGGTCAGACAGTTAATGAGCCCGGCTCCGGCTGGCCCAGCCGCAGCCCACAGCATCCCCCCTTCCCCTGAGTCACTGCATCGCCCCCCTTCCCCTCTCTCATCACGTGGGCAGCCCAACCTTGCCTGGGCCCTGGAATCTGCTGCTAAATTGATAACAAATGTCTGAGCCCTGCCCCCCCCCTCAGCTTTGGCAGTCTCCTCCCAGCCCCGGGCAGCACCACCCCTTCCTTCTCCCCCTCCCTTCCTGGGGAACAGAGTACAAAGCTGTTGACTGGGGTCCAGGGCCTGCCCAGGCCCCACTGGCCCCTGCATCTCATCACCAGCACCTTGTTAAGTTCCTGTACTAATGAGCTGCAGAGGGTGGGACAGGAGGGAGGGAGACTGGGAGAAGCGGGGCCTCCAGGATGGGGCCATTCAGTCCATGCCCCTGCCTCGGGGAAGGGCAGGCCCCGACCATCCCCCCCAACTGCCTAGTCACCTCAAGCCGGTGGGAAATCTCAGCAAGTTTTGTGATCGATGGCTCCTTGTACACAAACTCCTGCTCGTCCAAATCCCCAAAGCGGGAGCCGTAGAAGCCAACGCGGAAATAGGTCCCAAACATGCGCTGGGGACCTGGGGGGGCAGGAGGGTCAGAGCAGCTCTCCTACTTGGGGAAAGCGGTTTGGCCTCGGGGCACTCGGGGTCAGGGGACCATGAAGGGCAGGCCCCAGGGATCCTAATCTCCCTTCCCCCAAGTTACCAGAAGCCCTTCCTTAGTTAAGGAGGCAATCCCCCGGGCTGGGAGAGGGATGCGACCCCCTCTCAGCAACAACCCAGAGATGGGAATATTGGGGAGGATGGGACCTGAGATAACCGGGAGACTGAGGGAGATGGGAAGATCCTTCCCTTCCCCAGGGAGACCCTCCTGCTCCTCAAGGCCAGCCCCCACACCGAGCCCTCTGGACTTGAGGCTTCCCGGCCTTTCCTCCCTACACGAGGCTGGGACCGCAGAAGGGGCAAACAGGCACAGGGAGACCCTGTTCTTTTTTTCTGGGAGGGGGCTGTTTGGGTTTGAGAGTAACTCACTCACCAATGGCATGTCCAGATGGGGGGAGATCAAGTCACAGGGAGCATGGAGAAAAGGGAGAGAAGTCAAATGTCCTTTCCTCGTGAACCTGGACTTACCTGTAGGGGACCCCAAAAGGACCAGAGATCCCGAGCCCCGGGGACCACCCATCCCAACAAAGAGCAGTGGCGGGGAGCTCTGAGAAAGGACGGGTAGGGGATCCAGGTGGCCCCCAAGCCCAAACCAACCAAAACTGTGTTAGGACTGAAACTTCTCTCAGAACCTCAGAGGGGCCTAAAAATAGCCCTCACCAGGGGGCCCTCGGGTGAGACAATGCGAGGAGAAACAGGATCGGGCTACCAGCAGCCTGGTTTCTGGGGGGCTGCTCGGAGTGGGGGACGTCAGGGAGTGTACGGAGCGGGTGGGGGAGGGCTGCTCTGATGGGTGCCAGCAGCCCCGGCCCTGGTGGGAACTGCCAGGATCCTGGCATTGTTCTTTACCCCCCTATCCGGACTACCCAGCCACAGTCGCAGGGCCAGGCCGGGAGGGGGAGAAGGGGGGGCACTGCCCACACGGGGAGGATGCCCAGGGAGGCCCCCCTCCCCCAAGCACTCGGGGACTCCCCAGAGGCAGCAACGAGAGCTGGTTGAGTCATCTGGGCTCAGGCGCTGCCCATGGGACTGGGGGGGAGGGGGATCATGACCCTGGCAGTGGCCACCCCACAGCTGTGCCAGGCGGGGGGCGGAGACTGGATAGGGTTTAATGCCTCCCTTTCCCTGCCAAGCCACAGCTGCTGCTGCTCCTGGGGAGGGGGGGGTGGGGGTGGGGTGCGGAGGTCCGTGAGCTCCCCCTGGTGGTTGCAGGGCTATCCCAGCAGGCTCCACATTGGGGTGTCTAGCTCCGGCAGAGACGGGGACTCTGCTTACCTCCCAGCCAGAGCTCTGAAGAGAGAAACAAAGCGAGGTGAAAGGTCCTGCACCCCAACCCCTGCCCCCGATCTCCCCAAACCTCCTCTGGCCACTGAACCCCAGGGAGCAGCCTGTGCGGGGGGCCGTGGGGGGCAGCCCCTGGCTGGTGCGGATGGGCTCTGGAGAAGGGGCTCCCTCTAACCTGGTGGATGATCTTGGTAAAGGCCTCCTGTAGTTTCCCATGGACAATGGCCAGCTTCTTATAGTCTCGATGGGCCTCCAGGATGGGGATGAGGATCTTGTAGACCTCATTCACAGCCTCGTACAGCCCGCCCTGGCCACGGGGAGCAGGAAAAGGGAGAAAAGCGAGTTCCTGGGCTTGCTCCGCTGGGCCTCTGACAATGGAGACCGCTGGGCTTCCCTCCGCTTCCGAAGGGGGCTAACCCCGCCTGGGGGACCCCCGGGGCCCCCCTCCCCCACCAGCCCGCTCCCGGGCCCGCTGACCATGGTGAAGGAGGCGGCCGCCTGCTCCAGCAGCCCCACCAGCCCCAGCTCCGTGAAGTGCTTGCCCGAGCAGATGCCCTCCTCGTCGGGGGAGAGGATGTCGTCGGAGATCGCCGACTCCTCCAGGACATTGGATGAGATGCTCTAGGCAAAAAGGCGGCCCCTTGTCCATCGAGGGGACCCGGCTGCAGGCGTCCTTCCTCAGCCTCAGCCTCCACCCTGCCCCGGCGCCCGCTGCCTCCTGCCCACCTGGAAGGTGACGCAGCCCACGGGCAGGTGGCGGCTGTCCTCCAGCAGGGCCAGGTACTCGGCCACCAGGGCCGCCGCGTGGACAAAGCACTGAGCCGCCTCGGCGTGGTTCCCCCTCTCCGCGTGCTTGCCCGCCATGTTCTGAAGCCACGTTAGACGAAGGTCTGGGGAGCCCTGGTACCCGCGGGCAATCCTAGCATCAAGCAGGAGGCACCTGGTCCGACTCATGCCCCTCATCGGCCCACCCCCACCCGCCTCCTGCCCACCTGTGCATCCCCACCCTCCAACTGGACCATCTGTCCGTCCCCAGCAGTTTCCTGACCATCTGTCTGTCCCCACCCGCCCAGCAGGCACCATCTCCCCAGCCTCCCGCCCACCGTCCTCCCTCCTCACCTGTACATAAGATCAATGAGCATCTCTGGATCTTCCTGGTGCTCCTTCATCTTCACGGTGTCTGTCAGTATCATGTGCAGGTTGAACATGAGGTCCTGGACCTGGGAGCAATGGCGGGGGTTGGAGGGCGGCTGGAGGGCCGGCGGCCGCAAGGAGGGGGAGGACGGGCCTCTGGGTACCTGCTCGGCAAAGGTGCTGTCCCGCAGCTCCAGGTCCTCCTCCGCATAGGTGAGGATGGTCTTGAGTGAGCGCCGCAGGTGCTCCTCGTTGAAATTCTGCGTGGTCCCCACGAGGGACGATAAGGACATGGTTACCTGCATCTTCACCCGGGCAAAGTTCTGTGGGGAGGACGGAGGGGCGGGAGTCCTGTGAGCACTGCATGAAGACCCCTCCCCTCCCCCTCCCCTCTCCGCCCACCCCGCTCACGTTGCCGATCTCGTAGTTCTGGCGCATGAGGAGGTAGAGGGAGGCGCTGGCATGGGTGCGGATGGCGGTGACCCGGCTGCTGCAGTGGCGAAGCAACCTCAGGCAGAGGTCTGCACACAGCTCCGTGTCCTCCTCAAACAGCAGCTCAGGGAACTGCCCCCGAGCCCGGCACAGTTAGGCACAGGACACCCCCCTGCAGAGAGACACTGGGCGCAGGGCCCTGGGTGCCCTCCCCCCTGGGGCTGAATGGCAGGACCCCTCCCCATATCCCTGCTTCCCTCCCCCCTGCAGAGAGACACGGGGCACAGGGCCCTGACTGATTCTGCAGCTCCTCTCCTACACCTGGGAATGAGCAGGGGCCGGATGCTGGGCCAAGGGGCGCCCGGGCCCCCTCACCTTGGACACGAGGGCCCTCTGGGTGGCCAGGCCATGTTGCAGGAAGAGGGAGCTCTGGGTGCAGCCCAGACTGTGCAGTAGGACCTTCAACACGGCCCCCAGGAGGCCCTCCTTGGCCTCCGACAGGATCACAGTCTGGGGAAAGAGGGAGGGGGAGATTTATGGATGGATGAGTGGGGGGAGACGGCCCGTCAGACGCCATCCTCCCGGCTCCGGACCACTACCTGCACTATGACCTCCAGGGTATCCAGGACGATGAGGTTGGCCTCCGTGGCCAGGTTCCCATCGACGAGGGCCTCGTGCTCCATCTCATCCTTGGTTCTGTAGAGAAGTGGAGATGGAGGGGTTACGGGACCACTCTGCCCCTGGTTCCTGGGTGAGTTTGGGGGGCGGCTCAGGTCCAGAATCCTTAACCCTCCCCACCCCTGGCTCTTCATCCACTGCCCTCCGGCCCTTTCCACACCACTCACTTGTCCACTCTGTCTGAGGTCTGCTTCCAGTGTGTGACGTTCTTCCTCCATCGCACGTTCTCCTGGTTCCCAAATGGGCTTCTCTCTGAAACACGGAGGTACGGACACAGTCCCATGGTCAGAGGGGGCCCCCGGGGCCAGATGCGTGCAGGGCTCACTGGTCCCCTCCATGGTGGGCAGAGGGGACGCTCCTGCGGAAGCCACAGGCCGGGGAACGGGCGGGGTCTGGCTGGCTCCTCGGGCAGCGGAGCTTACCCCGGCTGCGACGCACCATCTCTTGCCGGGCCCCAATGGTTCCCAGAATAGCCTCCTCTAGACGAGCTTTCATATCCAGTGACTTCTTGAAAGTGAGGCTGTTGATCCGTTCAAAGGCCTTCTTTCCCTGCAGGTGGTGGTTAAAGGGTGGAGACTGTGTCAGAAAAAGGGGTCTGGGCTGATAGGCTCTGTTCCCCCAAACTCTTCCTGCCTGGGCCCTCCTCCACCCCAAGCTCCTGTGAAGGTCTCTAACGTGAACTGTGGCAACAGATTTTCTGGGGCAGGGGAAGGTGACTTTCAGTTCCAAAGGTGCCAAAGACCCCCGTGCAGTGCTCGATATCACTGACCACTAGCCCCTGGCTACATCCTCCTCTCCAGGCCTTTGGGGCCTTGCTCTCTCCAGGTTATACTACTTTCCTATCCACTTTCTGGGTCTTCAGGTCCCATCTGCCACATGAGTGTCCCCACCAAAGGTCACTCCATAGTCCTTGAACAGTTTCATTTTATTCTACTGGGGCTCACTGGGCACTAGGTAATCTCATTAACTCCCCATGGGGAGGATAGGAGGTTTGATGATCACCTCTATGCAAAGGATTCCCAGATCTCTCTATCTACTCCTAAGGTCCTGAGCTCCAATCTCCTATCACCACCTGCCTTGTATTTATTTTGAACTGAAAGACCCAAGGGTAGCTCAAACTCACCATTATCCAATCAGAACTTACAATCTTTTACAAGCTCTGCCCCTTTTTCCATCTTTCTTTCTTTTTTGAATTTTTTTTTTTTATCTGAGAACTTTTTATTGGCTAAGAACTGCTGAGAAAATTGTTTATCAGTATGGAAGAAATTAAGCTTAAACAAACAACATACAACAGACACCATCACCCCTGCAAGTCTTCCCAACTCTCTATCATTGTCAAGGATATAATTTTGCATCCTCCTGGTCCTCCAGACTCACAACCTCAAGGCATCCTTCCCCGCACTCACTGCACAAATCAAACATGGCCTTCTATTATCGCTAGGACCATAAAACCAACTCTAAGTTTTGCTTATTAGTTCAATAGTTTTCTTACTTTCAACTTTATTAATCTCCCCTTTTATTTTCAGAATTTCATATTTGGTATTTAATTGGGGGTGTTTACTTTGTTCTTTTTCTAACTTTTTTAATTGTGCGCCCAATTCATTGATAATCTCCAGAATCAAACAGAAAACCTTCCTTGGCATCTCGAGCTCTTCATCACTTGGTCCCTTCCTTTCCAGTTATTTATTCCTTTGCACTTACTCAGCGACAAGCCACACCGGCCTATATTTTTAGTACATCTCATCTCTGTGCCTTTGCCCTGGCTGTGCCTTATGCCTAGAATGCCATCCCTCCTCGACTCTTCCTCTTGGCTTCTTTTAAATCCTCCAAAAACTCAAGTCAAACCCCACCTTCTGCCAGAGGCCTTTCCTGCTCTCCTCTCAGCTCCCCCGTGCCTTCTCTCTGAAATTCCCTCCCACCTCCACCAAAGCCATTTAGTCTGTGACAGCTGTTTACAATGTTGTCTTCCCCACTGGACTGTGAGCTCTTTGAGAGCAGAGGTTGTTATTGTCTTTATATCCCCACTGCCTACAGTAGGCACTTAATATATGCTTGGCCGATTGACAGGGAGAGCTCAGGTGGCAGAGTGGGTCGATGTGCCTAGTCCCTGGTGGGATTTGTGGGCCCGGCCCAGAGGATTCAAGGGAAAGGGCTTGGGAGTCCTGTGGCATAACCTGGTCACTTCCAGGGTGTGGAAACTGAAGGGCAGAGGGGAAGTGGCTGCTGGGAAACCACCCGGAGGAAGCGGGCCCACCTTGTATTCAAAGCAGGATGTGCAAAGGTGCAGGAGGTCCAGCAGGCGGACCAGCTGCGCGGGCCCCAGGTCGCTGGTCCAGTGCTGCAGGAGTCCACGCTCTGCATTCTTCAGCACCCACAGTGCGCAGATCAGCAGGGTCCGGCTTGTGTCTGCCGCCAGGGGGCTAACTGTGCGGGGGGGCTGAGAGAGGGAGAAGCTGAGCTGTAGACAGGCCCCGTCCTGGCCCAGACATCCAGGTCACCTTCCACCCTCCACCCACCAGGCTGGCTCCCAGGAAGTCTGGGCTGAGGCTGTCTCTGGAGCCTTCTCCTGCTCCAAAAGTTGGGGTCCTCCTTCACCCCCTATCCCCGCTCTGGCATCGCAGAGTCCTCCCCTCAGTACTCACAGCTGGAGGCCCCAGGGGGAGGCTGGGCCGTGGACCGGGGGTCAGGGGGTTCCCTGCGATCGCCATGGCCACCGAGGGGCTAATGGTGCTGCTCCCATCCATGTCGGTATCCATCTCGGCCATGGAGGCCAGTCGGGAGCGCTGCCCACTGCTCTCTGCGGAGGCCGGGACGGGTGTTACTGGGGGTTGGGAGAGGGAGGTGGAAGGAGCCAGACTTTCTCATCCTGGGTCCCCGGGAGAGCCCTCTCGGCTGGGCCAAGAATGCTTGGGCCTCTGTGGGCCTCTTCCCACCTGCTGGGGCTGGCACTGCCCGGGCGAGAGCCCAGGCCCAGAGAGGGGGGCTGCTCCCCAGCTCTGCACAGAAAGTGCTTCCCACGCTCTCATTTGATGCAGTTCTGTGAGACGGGCACTGTGATTCTCATCCCTATTTTACAGATGAGGAAACTGAGGCAGCCAGTTTAGGGACTTACCCGGGATCACACAACTAGTGAGTGTCTGAGGCAGGATTTGGAGCGAGCTCCTACCTCAAAGGGTGATTGTGAACGTCAACTGAGATAATGTATGTCAAGGGCTCTGCACGGTGCCTGGTATGCAGCTGGTGCTAGATAAATGCTGCTTTCCCCTTCCACACATTCAGCATTATTTATCCCTTCCCCCCAAGCAGCAGCCCAGCTGACCTGAGAAGTCGTGCAGTTGGGGGAGGGTGTCCAGGACCAGGGTGAGCAGCGGCAGGTAGAGCTGGGCCACGCGGGCCTTGACCTCGGGCTCGGCGTAGCGGGCGTCGGCATCGTGGCTGCACAGCAGGCTGTGCACGGCGCTGATGGCCTTCTTGTGCAGGAAGAACACCCTGGGGGGTTGGGGGTGATGTGGTGCAGCCTCAGGTCCTCGGGGCTCTCAGCCCACAGCAGGTCCCAGCCCTTCACTCACCGTCCCCCCTCCCGCCGGCCCCTCACTCACCCCCAGCTCTCAGCCCCAGTCCCTCACTCACCCCTCGGCCTCGGGCTCCAGAATCAGGGCCAGCTCGGTCAGCAGAAGCCCGGCCAGGAAGTGCTGCTGCCGAAAGGAGCTCGAGAGCTCGAACATGCTGATCACCTTGGGGTCCTGGACGTGGCTGGAGAAGGCTGAGCTCTGGGGGGAGAGGGGGAGGTCAGGGCTAGCTCCCCAGGAGTTCCGGCCGAGGCTGGGAGCCAGGGCCCCCTTTGGAGGGGAGGGGGGAGGGGTCAAGAGTGGCTTTACCTGGGAGGTGGCCGAGGAGACGGAGGGGGAGGGGGAGGCTGGGGGAGAGATGGGGCTGCAGGGCAAATTCAGGGTCACGTAGTGCTCGTGGCTGCAGAGGATCCTGGTGAAGTCCATGCGCAGGGTGATCAGCCCGTTGGGGTTGGGGGAGGTCTGCAGGCGAGTGGCCACCTGCCCAAGGCTGAGGTTAGTGGGGGCCGCAGGGGGCTGCCCCGGCCATATCCTCCTCCGCAGACTCCCCCCCCAGCTGCCGCCAGCCCACCCCCACACACACCTGCTTGTAATAGGCTCGGATGAGGAGGAACACAAAGCCTCTGTCCACCAGGGACAGGAGGTCACTGAGGAAGAAGGCCAGGCTGGCGTTGAGCCTCTCCGCCAGCTCCAAGTCCTGCAGAAGCGGGGCCGGGTGTCAGCTTTGGGGCCTGGCAGGGGGCACAGAGCCAGCCCCCCCCCACCTTTCTGACCCCGACCCCACTAGCCTTCTACTCATCCCCTGTGTGAACGACCCTGAACTCTCTCCTCCAATCCTAGACCATCCCCTTCTCCAGCTTCCCGCTGGACATTTGACCCTGGACATCCGGCCGACTCCTAGAACTCACTGCTCAAACAAGAGAGCCAAGAAACAAGGCCCGAGTCCCCCTTGCTGATGGCCTCCCTCTTGTGGACGGTCTCCCTGCGGCTCTGAGGCCATCCCTGCTGCCAAAGCCTCACTCATGGCTCTCGGGAAGGCCCCCAGGGCCGCGACCTGCACTGATTTCTCCTCTGAGCACCTCCGGGAGCCGTCACCGTGTGGGTGACCTGGGACCTCCTCGGCGCAGGGCCTGAGCCCGCTCTCCCGTCTCCCTAGGCTGTGGGCCTGGGTCAGCTCCCTCTGTCTCATTACCAGGGCACGGAGGTAGTGACAGGGGTGTCAGCCAACAGTGATTGGCAGACAGGACCCCGTTCAAAGAGGAATACAGTGTTTAGCCCCCAGGGAGGGGCGGTCCGCAGCCCTGAGCTGGCCCTGCCCCCAAGTTATGGGTCAGTACTGACAGCCACACTGGGGCTGGCCCTGCCTGGCAGCTGGTCCCCAAGGCCAGGCCCTACCTTGTGGCTGCGGGCAGTGACCTCCAGCCCCACAGAGTTGACCAGCGCAGAGATGTCATCCATGAAACGGCCTGGAAAGCGCAGCTTGCGCGGGGTGTCCAGACGCTCGCTCAGCACCAAGTGTAAGGACATGCTTTTTATCTGGGGGAGGGGGAGAGGGGAGAGGAGCAGGCTGAAGGCCAAGACTGGGGGGGGGCAGATGACACTCTCCTGTGCAAACGGATCCTCTGGAGGATTCAGGGTTTTAGAGGAAGGAGGGACCTAGGTGACCGTCAAGTCCGGCCTGCACCCCACAGGGGACTCTCCCAGAACAGAGCCAGCGGGCGGCCCATCGGCTGACCTCCCTGATGTCTCGATTTGCTTTTTTGGTGACTGCCTCCCAGCATCCTGGCTCTGGGTTAGAAGGCCCAGGTTTGTGTCCTGGCTGGTTACCTGCCCCGCGAAACTAAACCGGGACAAATAACCACACTTCTCTGTGAAATGGAGGGGGGTAGGCCGGATTCCCACAGAAGTCTGGTCCTGCTTGCAGCCTCTGATCAGATAGATGTCTAACCACATTTACTCACTTAACATTCTCCCCAGTTACATTTAAAACCATTTTTTAAACTTTTGGGTTCCAGATTCTCCCCCTTAGCTAACCCTATTAAGAAACCACCAGATTCATGTCTAACCCCTCTTCTGGTTTTGAAAGCTCCCTTTCATGTTCCCCCAACTCCTTTCTCTAGCATAGCCCACCCCAGTTCCTCCAAGGCGGAAGGTACCCCGAGTCTCCCTTGGATCCAGGGCTTACCATGAGCTGGAAGAAGAACCAGGCGTGCTGCAGGACGGCCTCTCGAACGGCACTGCCACTCACCACCCACTGCAGGGCCAGCTCCTCGTGCAATAACTGCGGAGGGCGGGACGTGAGGGGGGGCTCAGAGGGAGCCCAGGCTGCCCCGCCCCCCCCCACCATTCAGGGAGAATCCCAGCCAAAGCGCCCTTCCCGCTCTCCCATCTCTTCCTAGGGGTCTGGGGAGCCTCTGTCCTTCCCTTTCCACGAGCCCAGCACCTCTCGCTGCCCTATGACTCCAACCAGCTCCTCGCCCTCTGGGCCCCTGGCCTGGAGTTTCCGCACCCACTTCCCACATCCATGTCCTCGCCCTGCCCCCGGACAGGCTAATGTGACGGCTAAATTCGAGCGAGAGGCTCAGGGACAGAGCGAGGCTGGAGAGTGAGGGGGTGAGGCAGGCTTCTTTCCCCAGCCCCTCCCGTGTGCCAACCCAGGCCGGGCCCTGGAGGGGGCTCCTTCGCCAAGCTACCTTCCTCCCAGTAGGTCTTGGCTGGGAGGTCGCCGGCAGAGACGAGGAGCCCTCGAGATAGGAGGAAGCTCGGTTAGGACCTCGATCCATGGCCTGCGAATGGAGTGGGATGGAGAGGAGGAGGAAGAGATGGTGGAGCAGAGGGTTAGTGTGGAGAGAACACAGAGAGAAGGATGGAGGAGGAGGAGGAGGAGGAGCAGGGAGAAGAGAAGCCAGATGGGATGGTCCAGTGGTGGAAGCAGCCTTACTGGGCTGCAGCCTCTCCCAGTGCCCCCCCTCACTGTGCCCGGCGGTTCGGCTTCCCCTTGCAGGGGGGTTCTAACCTACAAGGCTCAGTTCTAACCTCAACCAGCATTCGCCCTTCCCCCAAGGCTGGGCCCAGAGCCCCCGGCCTGGTCCAAGACCCCAAACCAGGCCCATCACACATTCACAGCAGGCTCACTGACATGACAGCCTCCCCCTATCCTAAATACTCAGCCAGAGTCCCAGCTCTGCTATAAACTCGAGCCCCCACTGCCTTCTCTCCTACACCCCCTACTAACGGAACCAAATTTTGTGGCCCAAAGGAGAAAGACCTCAGGTTCATCCAAAGACTGTGACAGCCCTGAGGGCCACTGAGACCATCAGCTCTTTCTCTGCAACCTTCAGATGGTCCTCCCCCAGTCTCCTGAGGTATGGAGGGGCAGACCAGCCTCCAGATGGCACTGGGTGTTTCCGTCTCCGGAGGAGAAAAAGGACATTTTGGAGTGAAAAAAGAATATTTGGGGGAAGCAAGTCTGAAGTGGCTGGTGAGGGAGGAAGGAACCGATGATGATAATTAGCATTTATACAGCCCCTCAAGGCTGGCAGAACACTTTACAAACCAGAGTCATTCAGCTAGTGAGCGTGAGGCTGAATTTGAACTCGGGTCTAACTTCAGGTCCAAAATTCTAAGACCCAGCTGCCTCGTTGGGACTCAGTCAGCAAGTATGAGAAATGACCAGGGTTCAGAGACTGCCCTCGAGAAAGAGACCCCCTTTGGAGGGTTAAGTGCTCTCCTAACTGGGCGCTCCCCGAGGGCCAGTTCCAGGCCCACTCCCCCAAAACCAGACCAACCAGTGCAAGAGGAGGGAAGGGACCGTACGCCTGCCCCAGACAGAGCCTCGGCTGACCACTAGGTGTCACTGTCCCCCCCAAAATGAAAGGTGGGGCAAAGCTCCTGGTCCATCTCCCAGGTCCTCCAAAGGATCCGGAGCTGGACTGTGGACTCTGCTCCCTGTCCCATAATGGGGCAGCTGAGAGGATGAGACCGGGTCCTTCCCCAGAGAGCTAGATTTCTGGATTTTGATTTCCTCATCCGCAAAATGGACTACCGACCTCCAGGTTGGACACTGACCCCCAAGCGTCCATCTACGACCCATTGATCTGCACTTTCTGTTTCTATCTCTAGACTCACACAGGCCCTCATCTCCCTACTTGTCTCCTCTCTCCCCATTCCGACCCTCCTTCACAAAGCCACCAGAAGTAATCCCGCAGCTCAGATCTGACAAGTCACTCCTTTCCTCAATTAACTTCTGTGGCTCCCTATTGTCTGGGATCAAATATCTTCGCTTCTCTGTGGGCCTTTTGCAACCCGGCCCCAATGCGCACTCCTAGGCTTCCATTAAGGAACTCCAAAGGCAGCTAGGTGGTCCGGGGAGTAACTCGTCTCAGACGCTTCATTGCTGTGTTACTCAAATGTCTACTTTGGGCCCACACCCCAAAATGAGGAAAGTAACGGTGGTCACTCTGGAATTGTCACCAAGGTAACAGGAGATAATACTGCAAACTACTTCCCCAACCTTAAAGTATACATAGTATGTATATGAGAAATGCTAGTTATTATTATCTCTACCATCGGAGCCTGGGCATTGGCCGAGCCCCCTCCTCAGAATTAACCCTGCCTGGAGCCCACCTCCCCACCTGCTAGTGGCTCCCTGGCCCCCTTCACGCTGCATTTTTCTCCACATGTAGGTGTCTTTCCTGACAGAAATGTCATCTCCTGAATTCCCTGAGGTAGGGGGAGTTTCATTTTTGTCTCTGTACCCTAATACCAAGTATAGTGCCTGGCACACAGCAGGTACTAAATAGATGCTTGTTAGTTGGCTGGAAGACAGAACCCCAAAGGCAAGATCACAGGATGAGACAGAGCATGGTCAGAAGCAGGTGGTTCAGGTAGTGAAAGCCTGAGGAGATGGGGAGGCATCCCAGAGGATGGGGAGGAGGTCCAGGCCCCAAATGACAGGTAAGGGCCAGGGAGTGTGGGGGGCATTCCAGGTAAGGTAAGAGTAGTAAGAAAGAGGCCTTGTGACCCGGATGTGCTTGGAGGCCAGCCCTGACCCCCCGGCTCCTATTCTGTCCTCCAGCTGCTGTCACTGACCTTGACCCCAAGAAGGCCCACCCGGAGCTCAGATGCCCTGCCTAGTCCTGACCCTCATCAGGAAATGACTGCCCCCCGCTCGCCCCGAGAGCAACGACTTGGAAATGTGGGCTTCCTTTGCTGCCTTCACGGTCCGCCCTTTGTGTTAGTGGGGAGCAGAGCTCATGCCAAAGCAGGGCCAGGTCAGGGGGCATGCATGGCCTTGGGGTGCCAGCTGCAGGCAGGGGGGCACCTGTTTGAGGTCAGCGCTGTAGTGGGGGTGAATCCGCCGCAGGACGGCCTTGCTGCCCCCTGGGGCATAAGCAGAATTCACCCAGGAGTGAGAGCGGTCCACACCCTAGAGCGGGTCGGGGGTGAGGAGGTGCGGGGAGAGGGGTGCGGGGAGGGGACACCGGAGAGAGGAAAACCAGGGTGAAACCCAGCCCGGGCTCCCGTGGCACCTGGGCACCCACATGCCGCCTCCCTAAGCCCGCCTAGCTCAGGCAAGGCCTGTAGCCTTGGCTGGGAGTGGGGGGCAATGGCAGAACTAAAAGGAAGGAGCCTGGGGCTCGCTGGGTTCTGATCCGTCACATTACAGAGGAGGAAACAGCTGACCCAGGTCAGTAACATACCAGCAACAGGTCTGAGGTCTCAGAGGGGTCACTCTCGGCCTCCCATTGGCCCCCACCCTCCACAAAAGGACGCGGAGTGCCCACTTCTCTTCACCCTTCCCTGGCCCTGTCCCACCCTCAGTCCCCTTCCAGACAGTAAGTGGGTGACCTCCCTCCACCCCCACCCCACACCTCTCAGGCCAGGATGGGAGTGACCCCCCCCTTTCCCTGCCCCCACCCCACACCTTGCAGGCCAGGATGCGGGTGACCTCCTCATCTGGAGAGCAGGGGGAAGAGGCCAGATCCGGGTTGCTGCTGCTGATGCTCTTGGAGCGTGACAGGTGGAGGCTGGAAGGCCGGCCTGGGGCCCGGGACAGGGTGGCGCAATGCACAGGGGGCGGGGGCGGCACTGGGGGAGGATGGGGCCGTGAGGCTGGCCGAGCTCCCAGGCACTCCCCTGCATCCCCCATGGCAGATTCCCAGGGGTCTCTGCCCCCCCAATTGGCCTCTCTGACTCTCCAGGCTGGGGGTGCTGCCTCAAGGGGGTTAGCCCTGGGACAATGGGGGACCCCCAATGGGAGCGGGTGGCAGCTCACTCACCCCCCGGAGGGCTCGGCTCAGGGCCAGGCAGGCGGAAGGCGTAGTGGATGTAGGCAGCCAGCAGCTGATTGTGACCCCTCTGGTCCTGGGCTCCATCCAGGCTCTTGTGAATAAGGCTGACCACGAGAGCAATGGCTTCAAAGGCCCCGCGGCCCAGGTTCACTAGAGGGCGAGGAAGGTCACAGGTCGGCTCCTTGCACTGGCCCAGGCCCCTTGTGCAGGCCCTGCACCCAGCTGGCCCCCGGTCCAGGCCCCTTGTGCAGGCCCTGCACCCAGCCGGCCCCTGGCCCAGACCCCTTGTGCAGGTCCTGCACCCAGATGGTCCCAGGCCCAGGCCCCTTGTGCAGGCCCTGCACCCAGCCGGCCCCTGGCCCGGGCCCTTTGTGCAGGCCCTGCACCCCCCTGGCCCGGGCCCCTTGTGCAGGCCCTGCACCCAGCCGGCCCCCGGCCCGGGCCCCTTGTGCAGGCCCTGCACCCAGCCGGCCCCCGGCCCGGGCCCCTTGTGCAGGCCCTGCACCCAGCCGGCCCCTGGCCCGGGCCCCTTGTGCAGGTCCTGCACCCAGATGGTCCTAGGCCCCTTGTGCAGGCCCTGCACCCAGCCGGCCCCTGGCCCGGGCCCTTTGTGCAGGCCCTGCACCCAGCCGGCCCCTGGCCCAGGCCCCTTGTGCAGGTCCTGCACCCAGATGGTCCCAGGCCCCTTGTGCAGGCCCTGCACCCAGCCGGCCCCTAGCCTGGGCCCCTTGTGCAGGCCCTGCACCCAGCCGGCCCTTGGCCCAGGCCCCTTGTGCAGGTCCTGCACCCAGATGGTCCCAGGCCCAGGCCCCTTGTGCAGGCCCTGCACCCAGCCGGCCCCTGGCCCGGGCCCTTTGTGCAGGCCCTGCACCCAGCCGGCCCCTGGCCCAGGCCCCTTGTGTAGGTCCTGCACCCAGATGGTCCCAGGCCCCTTGTGCAGGCCCTGCACCCAGCCGGCCCCTAGCCTGGGCCCCTTGTGCAGGCCCTGCACCCAGCCGGCCCCTGGCCCGGGCCCTTTGTGCAGGCCCTGCACCCAGATGGCCCCCGGCCCAGGCCCCTTGTGCAGGCCCTGCACCCAGCCGGCCCCTGGCCCGGGCCCTTTGTGCAGGCCCTGCACCCAGCCGGCCCCTGGCCCAGGCCCCTTGTGCAGGTCCTGCACCCAGATGGTCCCAGGCCCCTTGTGCAGGCCCTGCACCCAGCCGGCCCCTAGCCTGGGCCCCTTGTGCAGGCCCTGCACCCAGCCGGCCCCTGGCCCGGGCCCTTTGTGCAGGCCCTGCACCCAGCTGGCCCCCGGCCCAGGCCCCTTGTGCGGGTCCTGCACCCAGATGGTCCCAGGCCCTTTGTGCAGGCCCTGCACCCAGCCGGCACCTGGCCCGGGCCCCTTGTGCAGGCCCTGCACCCAGCCGGCCCCTGGCCCGGGCCCTTTGTGCAGGCCCTGCACCCAGCCAGCCCCCCAGCCCTTACCAATCTGGCCGCCGATGATGGGGGGTCGCACAATAAGGTGGATGAGCTTGTCCAGCACATGGTGGGAGAAGGCAACGAGGGGCTCGGGGCTGGCCAGCCGCAGGGCCCCAACGCTGCTCTTCAGTTCTGCCTCCACATTGTTCTCACTCAGGATCACATCCTTCAGGCGGAAGGGGAAGGAAGCCTCCTCTAAGACATGGACCAGCGTGAAGAACTTGTCCAGGTGGGGGTCCTGGAGGGGAGGACCAAGTCAGAGAGCCCCTGGTGCACAAACCCGTTCTGGAGGAGGCCGTGCTTCCTGCTGGCCCCCGCCCATACATCTCTGGGCTCCAAGGCTCCCCTGGAAGGCCTGCTTCAGACCGAGGCCCACTCTGGCCCACAAGCCTCCCTGTTTCCCGGGCTCCCCTTGCCTGGGAGTGGGGGGCTGCTGGTGTGTGGGCAGGGGGCTGGCACTATCTCACGGACCAAACAGCGACTCTCCATGAGGCCCTTCCCATCCCCCACCTCCCCTGAGCCAGGGCTTGAGTCAGCAGCCAAGTCAGAAATAGCTCCTGGGGGTTGGGGTGTCCCAGCCTTCCTGCTACCTCCGGTCACTCACACTTCATGGATGCCAGCCAGGCCCATGGGCCAATTACCCAACGCTGGGTCTGAGAGCCAAGGGCCTCTGGGCCACGTGAGAGTCCCCAAAGATTCCTGGGTGCTAGGGGGGGAGGGGACCTTCCACAAGAGCAGAGATGGGCGCCTCCCTGGCTCCCCCAGGGGTCTACCCTTGCCTGTGGCACCCCCCCTCCCCGGGCCGATGGTCCCCCGCCTGTCCTCCCCCAGCCAGGAGTACCTGCGGGTGCACAGAGGACACAGCTGTGAGCTCCACGTTGAACACGCCCTTGTGACCATCCACCCACCGCATGCCAGGGAGGGCGACCTGGGGAGAGGGAGAGAGGGGCGCTCCCAGAACTCCGCCCAGCTGCCAACTAGGGGACTGGAGGATGGGCAAGAAGCTCTTTTCCCCAGAACTCCTGCTGCCAGCTCCTTGGGCCCTGATCACGCTCTGGGCAACCCCATCGTGCCCTCCCACTTGCTGCTGTTGCAACATCCGATGGGTCCGGCCTACCTGGCCCAAGTCAGGGCCACAGGGGTGGGGGTGGGAGAGAGCTCCCCACCATCCATGAGTGCCGGGGTAGAAGCGTCCACCTGGGGCCACAGGGGAACCTCAGGGCTGGTCTGGGAGGGGGAGTCTCAGGGGAGTCACTCACGTCAGGGGTGAGCACCGAGTAGCTGGGGGGCGGCCGATCCACAGACACAGGCAGGCAGAAGGGGCCCGTCCTCAAGCGGCTATGCTGCAGGAGGGGGACCCACTGTGGAAGAGACATGAGCGAGCAGTGAGCCCCGAGAACAGGCCATCCCCCACCCCAACTCCATCCCGCCCAGAGGGAGGGGTCAGGAACAGAGGGGGGTCAGAGCTGGCAGTGGGGACCAGGACAGCTTTGAGCCGCTGACGGGAGGAAAGGGTCCCAGGCCTTACAGTGTAGCCCACAGGGGTTTCCAGAGGCGTGCTGGGCCGGGGCTGGCAGCTGATGTGATAGAACGTGAACAACAGGTGGTGATTCTCTGTCACGTTGGCTGGAAGCTGCACCTTGAACTCCTCGTAGAATTCAGGGCACCTGGGGGAGGGGGAGATGGGCTGGTGAGCCCTGAGGGGTCCTGGGCCCCCTCCTCCATTGCTACGGAACATTCTTTAGATCCAGGGGCCCACCCTAGGTCAGCCAGCCCCAGGCCTCCAGCTAGTTCTGACTGGTGCTCTTCACCACCCAAGTTGGACCCCTCAAGTTCATTCCCTCTGTCACCCCAATCAAGCTTCCCAGCCCTATTACCAGACACCCCCCACAGGTGGACTGCTTGGCCCCCATACTTGCTATGATACACCACAGCTGTGTAGGCCTCTCGGGAAAACTCACTGCAGCTGGACTTCCCAAATATCACCTTGGGGTGGGGAGAAGAGGGGTTTAGGGTGGTGATAGCCCCTGCCTCGGACCGAGGAGGGCAGGAGGGGCAGTTCTGCCCATAGCTGGAGCTAGACTGGGAGCCCTAAGCAGGAGCAGAGCTCAGGCCTGGAAGCACACAGGAAAAGGGGGAGTCCCCAGCATCCCTGCCCCTACATCCCCGAGGAACCACCTCCTCAGGCCCTCCCGAATGGCATTTCTGGACCTGGACATAATCCATGGGATTATAATGAATCAGACTTGGGAGACCAGGGAGCCCTCCCCTCAGACTCACCCAGATGCACCTGCAAAGAGCAAGGCTGAGATCTGGAACCAGCCCCTCTATCGGGGCACGGGTTCCTTCATGGCATGGCTGCCTCCCATGGGGCACAGACACAGACAGACACACAGACAGAAATACTTACCGGCAAAGCCTGGCTGGGGTCCTCCCCCGCCATGTACTGCACTTTGATGGCGATGTTCCTGACCGAGCCCTGGCGGCTGCTGAAGTTAAGGTTGTGGGGGTAGATATATAGTAGGTTTCTGGTGGGGGGAGAGGAGAAACAGGTCAGAGGTCGGTGCCTTTGGTTCTTCTTGCGGCAGGAGTTGACCATGGACAAACATTCACACTGCATTCTCAAGTTTGACAGATCTCACCTGGGTCTCACAATCCTATAAGGCAGGTTACTTTAGATATTCTTGTCCCCATTTTACAGATGAGAAAATCAAGGCTCAGTAAGGTAACTGCTGGGGAGATATCTGAATCCAGATCTATTTTTTTCGTTGTTTTGTTTTTCTCCATTAACAGCACCAAGAGATTATTTATATGGAATTGGATTTAATTCAATTAGCAGGAATTGTGAGACATTTGCAACACAAGATATATTAGCAAAGTACTTTGTAATGAGAAGCAAAAGACATTTAATGGGAAAGAACTAATTATCCAAGATTTCCCCATTCCCTTTTTTGAATAACATCACAGACTTTAGCCCAAAATTCAATTCACATCTAACTAACCCTAACTCCAACACTCACTTTGAGATAAAGGAGTAGAGAGGATTGTCAGCACTGAGTGTATCTCAGAGGTGACCCAGTCCAGCTTCCTATTTCACCGATTCTTGTAAGGCAAGAGAAGGCCCTGCTCAAAGTCGCCCGTGTCAAAAGTGGCGGTCGATATTGGGGCTCAGTTGTGATCCGGATCAGGCCCTCCCGGGGAGGACAGAAAAGGCCTAAGACCTCCAAAGGAACATTCTTGAGAAACTAGGAGTGAGCTTGTTAGGGAGGACTTCATACCCCCAAAGGGGCTTGAATTAGGCCTTGAAGGACACGTGGGAGAGTTCCCCAAAATCCCTCAACTTAGAGCTGAGCGGAGGACATAGATTTATAGTTATATACTGTGTATGTGTGTGGATAGATAGATAATTAACTTGATTGCTGAATTCAACCCCCAGATTTTGTCCAGTTGAGTGACCGGAGCAAGGTCGAACAGATGGTCTCCAAAAGGGCTGGATTCGGTCCTCTGAGTCCAAATACCACATTCTTCCCAGCGTAGGGCAATGGTCCTTGGAGATCGCGCAGCCTAGCTCCTACACTTTTCCCAGGCAGAGATGGAGTCCCAAAAAAGGGACTTTTCTGCAGTCCCAAGCAACTGAGCTGGGATTCAAACTCTCTAAGACTTTCTAAGACTAAGGCCGAGAGAAGACTGGATGGGCTGCACTGGAGAAGGCTCGGGGGCCAGGTGATGCTGGACACAAGCAGCTTCACAAGCTTTAAGAATGCTGATCAGGGAAGAGACTAACCACGGTTGGACCAATGACCAAGCTGTCACCCACCACCCAAAAGGGAGGGGACAGACAAGCTGAAGAATGATTTCTCTTTTTTTGGACACAGCCAATGTGGGAATTTGTTTTGCTTGACTAGAAACATATTTACAAAATTTCTGGGTTTGGGTAGGGAGAAATGAGCAGGAAAAAAGGCTTGTTAATTGAAAAAATTAAATTAAAAAAAAGGAAAATATGATACTAGGCCTAGAAACATAGAGGTCTCGAATGACAGTCGGGAATGTGGCTTTTCCATCACCAGATCACCAAAGTGGAAGGAGCTTCAGAGGCCAATCAGTCCCCCATTTACCCAACAGAAATCCCTACACTGACCCCAATAAGTAACCATGTAGTCTCTACTACAGACCTCCAGGGATTCTGAAGGCAAGCCCTGAAGGATTTGGAGAGAAGGACGTGACAAATTCTAGGCTGTAAGGTTAACTGGCAGCCAGGCCAGGATGAAATCAGAGGGTTCTCATGGGGGCAGGGAGAGTGGTGAAAAGGCTGTTGCAATAGTCCAGGCAAGAGGGAAAGAGGCCCTGGATTGAGCCAGGGTTGCGGGGGGTGGCCCTGGCCTGTGCCCAGAGTCAGACGGAAGAACCAGCATGGTGCGGCTTCGTGGGGCAACAGACTCCTCCAGAGGGGCTTAGGTGGGGCCCATGCCTACCCCTGGCGGCATGAGACCATGCCCTTGGTGAGGGGCAGGCTGCCCGGGTGACCCAGGGGGAGGGTCCTGATTCTCAGACTGTGCTCTGTCTCTTACTGAAACCAGAATTTACCTTCCCTGCCATGTCCTCAGCAGGCAGACTGAGGATAGTGTCTGCATCAGATAAATGAGGAAACAGGCTCAGGCCGAGGAAGCCTTCCTTCCCTACCAGAGAAGGAAGCCAAGCCCAGTTCCAGATGGAGTTACAGGGGAATCTGAGCAGACTTTGAAGGAGTAACACTTAGACGTCAGAAATTATTCTCAAAAACTAGAAACCTGCCAAAAGTCTTTTCAGAAGCTAAACATGGGCCCAACACCTGCGCCAGGTGAGGACAAAGTAGAGAAGGGATTTTTATTCCCTTAGGAATAATGACTAAAGAATAAATTATTCAGGAATAGGGACCAGACTGTGATTTCATCAGTGTGAGGAACTGTCGAGTGAGAAAATTCTAACAATGCAAGTCTGTATCTTCTCTGTGACCCGCGTCCCAGAGAACTGTCTAGACCACTCTGAGCTTGCATGACTGGCCCAGGTCATTCAGCCAGCATAGAGGGATCTAGTGGATGGAGTTCGAATCCAGCCTGACACCAGCTGTGTAACTTTAATCTGCCTGCCTCAGTTTACTCAATTGTAAAACAGGGACCATAATCTACCCCACAGGGTTGTTGTAAGGATCAAATAAGACAGAATTTGTATTCTTCTAAGCACAGTGTCCGGCACACAGTAGGAGCTTCATAAACGCTCACTCACTTCCTCATCACCCCTCATTCCACTTTGTGGTTCTTTGAGGGCAGGGATGATGTTTTTGTCTTTTAAATTAAGTCCTCAGCGCTTAGCTTAGTGCACAGTCAGTGCTCAATGGCCACCTGCTTTGCCACTGCCTCTCTTACTGATGAAAGCAGACTCAAAATTGTAAATGAAGTCCTGCCTCCCTCACCCCCAAGCCCTAGATCCCATGGCAGCTCCACCCCAGCTCCCAGCCCTGGGTTCTTCCCTTGTATCCTGGGGGATTGAGACTAGACAGAACCTCCTTTTCCCAATCCCACTCCCAAGCACAGGGAGCAGCAGAGGGAGAGGATCCTAGGGCACCTTCCTCAGTGACTAGTCTCACCTGCGGCCTCCAAGGCCAGGATAAGCCACGGCGAGAGCCTGGGTCACTGGACTGCAGGCTCCGGACCTCAGTTTCCAGGACGGGCACACATGACAAGGGGGGCAGCAGCTAGGACAGCCCCCTGACCAGTGCCTCTCGCTAGGGGTGAGGGTGGGAGGAGGGAGAGCCCTGAGGGGCTCTAGTTGCCCAAGGCCCAGGAAGGGCCTGAGGAGAGCACAGGCTGGGTCCATGCCCCCGGGTGAGCAGCATGACTGCTGCATGGTTTGTAGCAGCCTGACCTCCACCTGGGACCAGCTGTTAAGAAAGGGTCCAGCTGGTCCAGATCCCATGGCCCCCGGCCCCTGATGCAATTCCTCTCACCCCATGCCGGCCTTGCACAATTCAGGGCTTGCTTGATGAAGAGGAGGAGGCTGAGGCTGGATCCGCCTCCTCCCTATGCTACAAGTTAACGATTGATCTCTGGGGGAGAGGAAAGAGAGGGAGAGCTGGAGCTGGCGGCCCGCCAGTGGGCAGTGCCCAGGGCATAAAAGGGGAAGACCGGAGGCTCCGAGAAGGCAGTCCCAGGCTCAGCCTCCAGACTCTGGCCTCCTCTGCACTGCAGCCATGTCCCTTCTCCTCGTGTGCCTGCTCCTGATGCCCAGCCTGGCCCTACCTATGCCCACGCTCCCCAAGCCAAGTCCGGAGCTGGCGCTGCAAGAGGAAGTCAACATCCTCCTCCACGGCGTCCTGCAGTTTGGCCAGGCCCTCAAGCACATTTACAAAGCCACAGAGGCCCAACTGGATGAGGCTGGCCGCAGTCTGAGCCTGTACGAGCAGACCGTGCTGATGATGCAGCAGGACCTGGGCAGTGCCCGGGCACGGACCCAGGAGCTGCAGAGGAGCCTTGGGGAGATCCAGGTAGCTGAGGCTGGGGAGGTGGGCACCAGGGGGTGCAGCCAGGACTCTCTTTCCCTTCTTGTGGCACCTCTGTAGCTCCTGGCGCTCACACCGCTTGGGGCCGCCTACATCCCCGGGGCCCTCGGAGGATCTCGGCAGGGGACTCTCCCTCAGCTCACCTGCCCGCAGCTCCTCTAACAGCTGCCTTGCCCCCACAGGCAGAAGAGAAGACCTTGGAGCTGCAAGCTCAGGGGGCTGGGATTGCCCTCAGCCAAGTGCTGGAGGGTCATCAGGATCTTCAGCAAAGAGTGGAGAAGCTCCAAGGGGCCTTGGCTGCCGTGGCGCCCCGCCATCCCCAGAAGGAGCTTGAAGAACTCAAGGTAAAGCCCTAGAGGTGCCCTGGGAATGGGGAGCCAGAGCTCCGTCCTGCACTCTCAGACAGTTTCCCTCGGGTCAAGCAGAGGACTTAGGGCCGGGGTCCCCCTCACCGCCAGAATGGCTCTAAAAGCCTACAGTGCCGTAGGATCCCCATAGTGCCAACTCCCTGGACAACCTGGGCAACAGCTCAGTTTCGTGTCTGCCAGGTGGCCCCCCACTAGGAGAAGGCGAGGGGCCCACAGAGGCAGGAGGAGGAGGGGGTGCTGATCTCCTCCCTAAAGCTGTGGCTGCCTCCAGGGAAGGGAGATGGAAGGAGGGAAGGAGACTCCCCAGCCGGGATGGGCAGAAGGGCAGCTGCTGGCTGAGGTCGGCCTGTGAGGGCCTCGGGGAGCCAACAGCCAACCTCGTCCCCACAGCTCTACGCGGACAAACAGAGCCAGATCATCTGGTCCCTGATGGGTCACGTCCAGCGGCAGCAGCGAGAGCTGGCCCAGCAGCAGCAGCAGCTGTCTCACATTCGGGCCAGGTGAGGAAAGGGCCAGGGCCGGGGAGGATGAGGGGAGCAGGGCAGCCTGGAGGCCACCCCCGAGAGCCCCGGGGTGACCGGTGGCTCCCTCCTCTCCTAGGCTCCAAGCTTTAGCACTCCCATCCTGAGCTCGCTCCAGGAGGAAGACTGAGCCCAAGTAGGATGGCCCTGGACAAGGGCCCCAGCAGGGAGCATTCCGGTCCTGGCTGACCGAACGTCTGGAGAGTCCGCTCAGGGGACCTGAGTTTGAAGGACGGGTGCCTCTGACTGTCTGTGTAATCTTGGTCAAGTCACAACTTCCCGGGACCTCAGGCTGAGGGGACGGACCAGATGGCCCCGGAGCTCCCTCCCCGAGGGGCCACTACGGCAAGGGCCCGGCTGAAGAGCTCAGGAGGCCGAGGGAACCGGGCACGCGGGAAGCCGGCTGGAGGAGAGGTTGCTGGGGGGCTAGAGCCCTCAGGCAGGCTGCAAAGCTGACATTAAACCATTGCTTTGGTCTGTACACGCCTGGACCTATTTCTTGGGGATGGGAGGGGGACCTGCGCGATCCCAAGGCTTTCACTGGGACCTCTCAGCCCAGGCTCACTGAATGCCCCAAACCTGATTCTGAGTCCTGTCCAAAAAGCAGGAAATACCCCCAGAATAAAGCATAGCCTTCGGGACTCACCACAGGGACCCACCTGTAGCTGGTGAAGGGGGCATAGACCTCCCGGGCTGGAAACTCCAGGATCTCTTTGGTGGGGCGGCCACGGGGGTCGGGGTACGGCTTCACATGCAGCAGCTCCGGGGACAGGCAGAAGTGGGGATTCTCAGGGGCTGGAGAGATGTCGATCTTAAGCTGGGCTGCAGAGAATAAGGGAGAGGGAAATGTAGGTCTTTGCTAACATTTGTGCCTTCATCTGGGAAGGCCTTCTAAGTTCCACCTGTCCAAGGAAGCTTTCCCCACAGAGGGCTTTCTCTGCATGCTAATGGCTCTAGCTGAGCTGCCTCAAAGCAGGCCCGGGGACAGGGTCTCTGGATGTCCTGATCCCTGGGGTGAAGGCCCAGGGGCAGAGGCATCTGAGGAAGAGTAGGCTTTGGGACCTATTGTGTTCTCTGTGAACCAAAAGAATATAAGAGTAATTTTTTCAGATTTTGTTGGGGAAGCTCCTGAAAACTACTGCTGACTATTTCACTATTACTTTTTTTAACATTGGTTTTATTTTTTATTTAATTTTTTTTTTTTTGCAAAGCAGTCAGGGTTAGCATCATGGATGATCCAGACCCAAAGACTCTGGCTAACAATCTTTTTACTACAATCATAAACACTGGTTTATCTACAGAAAGAAGCAATTCTCCAGCAGCCTAAAAATCAGTCCAGAAAGATAAAAATAAATAAGCACTCCTGGCAAAGAGGTTAAAAGCAGGGAGAAAATAATCCTGGAAGTTGAAATTTAAAAGAAAAGAATGTTAAAGAATAATAAACATAGGGGCAGTGATGTGGCGCAGTGGATAGAGCATCGGCTGACGTCAGGAGCACCTCAGTCTCAGAAACTTGACACTAGCTGCGTCACCTCAGCAAGTTACTTAACCCTGACTGCTTTGCAAAAAAAATAAAAAAGTAATAATTTTTTAAAAATAAAATATATATTTAAAAAGTAATAGAATGGGGGGAAAAGCAGTCAGCATAAGGATAGTCAGCAGTAGTTTTCAGGAGCTCTCCCAATAAAGTCTTAAAAACTGCTTTTATACTCTTTTGGCTCAAAGAGAACACGACAGAACCGAGAGCCTTGGGGGATTGAAGGGATCAGAGTTAACTGGAATGCCCCACATCTGCGTCACAAACAACTCCTTCACTTGCGGCAGTCCAGTTGGTGGCATGGGAATATGTGCGTGTATGTGGGGGGGGGAGGGTTTCACAATACAGAGTTAGGGACAAAAGTCACTGGGATTGAGACTGCTGGGGACTGGGATGTCAGGGGATGAAAAGAGAGAAAGAGGAGCTTGGGAATAGGAGGACAGGGGACAGTATCTGCCAATGGAAGGATAAGGATAAAGGTGGCTGAAGATGGGAAATTAAGCAGGTCTAGAAACAGAGAAAGGAGGCAGGCGATAGTAGGGGAAATAATGAGGCAAGCAGTACCTGTAACAGGTCGAAGCCTCCGTAGAACCGAGGAGGGTCTCTTCATATCTGCCAGGAACTTGTACAAATCTTCATCGCTCAGGCGGTCACCCTCCTGCAATATGGGCCAGGAACAGGCTGCCTTGGCCGCTGTCCTGCTGCGAGATCCCAGGCCCACCCCATCTTCTCTCCACTCTCATTCTAGCCCTCCCACCAACCTCAGATTGGAGAATCTGTCCTACTAACTCCAGGCTTCGCTTCGGCCCAAGGATCACCCCTACCTGTTTGAAGAAGTTAGTAACGGTCAGGGTAGCTGGGCGAAAGTTAGAGAAGCTGCAGGAATCGTCCCCAAGGCTGGCCCGCTCAAAGGCCTTCCTCTTCCTCTCATTCCAAGTGGACTTCCGCTCTGAAATGGAGAGGGTTGGGAAGTAAAAAGAGGGGCTGGCAGGGGAAGAGATTCGGGACATGGAGAGAGAGACAGGAAGGAGAGAAAGAGAGGAGGAAAATGAGAAAGGAGGGAGAAAAGGTGGTGCAAGAGGGAACTCTTCAGAGGGAATGAGAAAGATAAGAAAGAAAAGATATGGAGAGATGAGGAGAAAAGAAAGAGAATGGGGAAGAAAGACAGATGGGAAGGAAGATGATGAGAAATAGAAGAAAACAAAAGATGGAAAGAAAAAAGAAATGAAAAGAAGAGATGGACAAAGAAAGAAATAAAAAGAAAAGAAAAAATTTGGAAGGAGAGGTAGAAGAGAGATCAAGAGATAGGGTGAGAAAGAGAAATGGGAGAGAGATGTGGAAATAACGAAACAGATGGAAATGGACACAAACACACAGAAATAAGGAAACTGAAACAGAAATAGAGATATAGTGAGAAAGAGGAATTATTTGGCCAAAGATAGACACACACACACACACACACACACACACACACACACACACACACACACATCACACAAATACACTCCCCTCCCAGGGGTAGTGTTGGAAGTATCTGGAGTAAAATTCAGGCAAAAAGGCATAGAAATCCTAAATAAAACATCAAAGCTGGAAAGTTACTTGAGATAGTCACTGTTTCTTTCTTATGTGAATATTTTATTTATTGAAAGGGGCAGAAAAAGGACTTTTTTGGTGAGAAACAGAAAAAAAATCACTTGAGGAAAATTGTGAGCCATTCTGAGAGAAAGTGAAGCACCTCAGACAAAAATTCTGAAAAAAGCCAAGAGAAAGTATGTCTCTCAGAAAGGAAGGTCTCCACTGACAGCAGAGATGGCTGTAATAAACTGTTTCCCAGCAACTAACTTGAATATTATTACTGTAAGGATTTTGAAGTTTAATGCTGGAAACTTCTAATCAAAAAGCTATTAGGGGACATGAGAAAATTGTAGTATTAGCTGCGTCATACTAGACAGAAAAGTAGATTTTGACTTTCTCAGGATAAGGTAGATCATCTCAATGTAAGGTGGGCCTGAGGATGCCCTGATTGAGTCAATGAGAAGTCATAGAATGAAAGGATAAAATAAAGATGTTCAAAGAATCTGGGAGGTGACAGAACCTGATGGAGGGGAGGAAATAGTGAAAGCTGACCACAGCTGCCTGGAGCCCAGAGAGCTCTGTCCTTCACGCAGGAGCTGACCTGAAGAGGCAAAGTTCTGAAGCTGGGAGCTGACTAGAGAAAGTAGCAGCATCCTTTGCTGTGTAAAGAGCGGGATGGGGAGAGGCTGTTTCACTCTGTCTTCCTCTACACTCAAGAGGGGGAAACCCTCAAAGGTGTGGCTACCTGGCCCTTGACTGCCTTCCATGACTTGGGGCAGGAAATCTCAAAATCTATAGAGGCTCCTTGTTATTGTCCTTCCTTCGTGATGCAAACCAAGTGGATTTATGTGGGGGAGGGCTGTACAAAGGGAAGAGAGTTTTGCACAGTTAAGGATTAGAGAAGATTATTGAAGAAGGGATCACTGAAAGCATCCCTCTGGCTCAGGAAGGACCCCCAATCCTGCACCTCCAGGAGTCAGGGCCAGCATCTCCACCTCATAAGGCTTCTCCCTGGAGTGTCTGCATGCCACAGAGTCCCCTCTCAGCTTCCCCCAACGGTCACACCTTGGGCCCCATTGTCTCCCTCCGCTCACCGCTCTCAGAGTCGGAGGAATCTCGGTCTGAGGAGCCAGCACTGTTGATAATGTTGGCCAGGTGCACGGCGGTCCAGGCAAAGGGCATGCGGTAGCAGCCCAGACGGCTGCAGAACTGTTCGGCTGCGTGACGTAACTTCTCCAGCTTCTCCTTGTTCTGTCCCCCCCAGAGACATGGTTTCCCCTTAGAACCCTAAACTGGCTCCCACCTCCTCACTGTGGAATAGCCCAGTTGGGCAGGGGGTTATAAAGCTGGGGTTCCTAGCTCCAGCTCCACCAGGAACTGGCTGTGAAACATTAGCTGGGTCATTCCAGGCCTCCATCTTTTCATCTAAAGTGGGGACAATCCCATGGCCAAGGCTAGAGAATGCTAGCTATGGCTGCTTCAGGGCTGGCATGTCCCAGGAACCCAGGGATTCCCCACCCCCACCCACAGTCTCCTCCTGCCAGGCTCCCACCTTTGCAGCGTCCGACTCCTTCATGACCATGTAAGGCTCACAGCACTCACCGATGTCCCCTTGCTGCAAGACTTTCTCCAGCTGGTGGGAGAAGGGAAGGTGGAGAACAGGAGGATGAGTTAGCTCAAGGAGTAGGAGGCAGGGCAGGACGCGAGGCCTCTTTGGTCCAGAAAGAACAAGAAGGGACAAGGTGAGGCTGTAGGAAACTGGGTCTGGTCATGGGCAAGACCTCTCCTGGCCCGCTTGGGCACTGCCAGTTGCTCACCCAAGCCCAAAACAAAGCCCTCCAGTGGGTCACAGAGAGGAAGCCTGGGGACGTCCCTCAGCAGGGAGGATATTGCTGGAAAGGGCGACTCTGGCCCTCTGGCCTCTCAGAAACAGCTGCGGAAGAGACCTCAGGGAGAATGCAATCTGGCTCCCTCACTTCCTCAGTCAGGAAACCAAGGTCTGCAGGTTGTATGCTAGAGAACAGAGACCCCACCCCATCTCACAGATCCACTCCCTTCACGGCCCCTCCCATCTGTGTCTCCTCTCCACTCACTCACCATCTCGCACCTGGACCAGAGTGACCATCTTACAATTAGTCTCCCAATTCAAATCTCTGCCTACTTGGGTCCATCCTACAACTAGACTATCTATCAAACTGATCTTTCTAAATCAAGGTTCTGAGCTTTCGTTTGGGGGGTTTTGGAGGGAGGTGATTGGGATTAAGTGATTGGTCCAAGATCACACCTAGTGAGTATCGGAGTCCTCCTGACTCCAGGGCTGATGCTCTCTCCATCGAACCACCTAGTTGCCCTTTAAATCAAAGTTCTGACCAGCTAATGGTCCCCCATAATTCAGAGTTCTGACCATGTAATTCAGAGTCTCTCCAAATCAATAACCTTTAGTGGCTTCTGGATTTCCATCCGGATGCTCATTGTGGGCACCCCTCAAGGTTCTGACCTGGCCCTCTTTCTTTATCCTATCTGTGATCTCATCAACTCCTACAGGTTCAATGATCATCTCTCCCACAATTATACATCCAGCCCGGCTTTGTCTCTTGAGCTCCAGTCTTAACATCACCAACTGTCTTGTGAACATCTTGGATGTCTTGTAGGTTTCTCAAATTCAACAAGTCCAAAATAGAATTCATTACCTTTCCCCTGAAGTTTTCTCTTTTCCCAGTTACTACAATAATTTCCCAATTATTTCCCATTTCTGACAAGTCTCGCCAGTGACCCAAGTCAACATTCTTTATATAGCTAACCTACATTCCAGTCTCACCATTTCTACCCAGAACATCTCCCTTATAAGTCCTCTTCTCTCCTGTCATACACAACACCCTGGGGCAGGCGTGTATCCCTTCATGTCATATTCTTCTAATTATTTCTCTGCCTCATCTCTCTCCCTGCTGAATCCCATCCTTCACTCAGCTACCAAAATAATTTTCCTAAAGTAGAAGGAAATTATACCACTCCCCCATCTCCTAACGGCTTGGTAAACATCAGGGGTTCCCTATTGCCTCCATAACTAAGTATAAAATCCTTGGTCCAGCTTTGAAAGTCCCTTCCTACTTTTCCAGTCCTCTTACACATTAGTCCCCTCCATGGATTTTGCAATTGAGTGACACCGGCCTGATGTAGCATTCTCTCTCTTGACTCCGTGCATTTTCATTGGTTCATTTAAGACTTAAGTCATTTCTTCCAAGAAAAGCCTTTCCTGGTCCTGACACCGCCCCTCTCCCCCAAACACTAGCACCTGTTCTCTGAGATTAACTTCCATGTAAAGTGTTTTTATTCTATATGGATATAGTTATTTGCACATTATATTTCCTTTTAGACTGTGAGCTCCTTAGGATAGGGCCTGTCTTTAATCCTAGGATTTAGGAACATACAGAGCAGATACTTAGGAACTGCCCCCTGACCGCAATTCAGGCTTCCTACGGGAGCTCACTGTCCGAAGGCTCTCCATTCTCTGTCCTGGAATTCAGGACTCTGCAGGGTCTGGCCTTAACCTTCTCATCTGAGCACGGCCCCCAACATAGACCGTCATCTCCAACCATCCCAAACACAAGCCTCCTTCCTTTGCCATCGTTCTGGTCCATAACGGCACCTCCGCTGCTATCTACCCAACCCAAGTCTTGACCATTCCCTGAAGGCCCAACTTAAGGTGCCCTTCTTAGGGGAAGGATTCTTGAACTATCCAGCCTCCTTCCCAGACTCCGGGCTGCCCAGCCGGCCCCTCAGTCCCATCCATCCTTTGCTCCTTCCCTCCATTCCATGACTATCCCACAACCAGGAGTGCCTGGGATACCGGCCTCTCATTTGATTCCACCTGGGGTACAGAAATAGGTAAATAGTATTCCAAGGAGAGAACAGTTACAGCTGGGGGCGGGGGGCCAGGAACCCAAAGAAGGTCCCAAGCAAGTACTTGCTCACCTTAATGACCAGGAAGATGTCTGGAGAGGGGTAGGTGATGGAAAATATGGCGGAGCGCGCCAGGGTGGAGATGGCTGGGTGTGCCACGTGGGCCCGGAGCAGTCCCTTCATGTGGTCAGAGTTCAGGTCAAAGTAGAAATTTTCTGAGATCTGTGGGAGGGAGACATTATGGAAGAGCAGCAGCAGCTTCCAGGGAGTCCTCTGGACCCTCGCCCAGGACCAAGTCAATCCTAACATTTAAAAACTAACATACGAGACTCTATGCTAGGTGCTGGAGACACAACCTTGGGAATGAAACAGCTCCAACCTCGAGGAGATTATGTTTTAGAGCCCCTGAGAACCGGTGTTGTGGTGGTTTTGTTATTTGATATTATTAATTTCTGACCAGACCTGTGATGCTGAGGGGATAGGGAGCTCCTAAAGGAGATCTCCCTCCAAGGCAGATTCATTCAGGGTATGACTCCACAAGTGCCCCGCTCCGGCGTCGAGACCAGTTCTCTGCCCACTGTGCTACTGCCTCTCAACAATGATCACAGGTGATAATACAAGGTGCTTCCAGCTTTGTACAATATGTACCTCTTAATAACTACCTCTAATACCACCCATGCAAGGGAAGGCCGAGGGGCTGTTACTGCTCTTTCCCCTACTGCATAGCGGGTCTCCAGGTCTGAGCTGTTCCAGCAAGGCCTCCCAGGGGGACCCCACGGGGCATCAGGCCCAGCAGGAAGGACAGCTGCCTACCTTCTTCTTTTCCCTGACGTCGTACAGGGCAAGGATCCCAAAGATGGGCTCGATTTCTATCTCAAACCTGGATGGGGAGAATCACAAGGAACAAGTTCCCCCTCCACCCCCTCGCACCCCCAGGCTCAGCCCCTTGGCCCTGAGCAAGCCCGGCAGCCCTTCCTGAAGACTTCACAAAGTCCTAAGAATAATGACCACCCCCATTTACTTGTTGCCCTACTCATAACATCCTAAGAGCTAGAAAGCAAATGCCCATTTTATGGATGAGAAAACGAAGGCCTGGATAGGTAAGAGTTGCTTGCTTGTTTGAGGCCTTTCTTCTACCTCTTCCACTGATAAAGCTGATGTCTGCATCCAGTCTTATATATGTTAATATCTGTGTGTGTATAAAAAGATTCTACAGACTCCTAAAATGGGGCACAAAGCAAGAAGGGTCCTGGGGGAATTATCCCCCCTAAATGTTTAAAACTTGTTTGTGTTTTGCTGTATCTTAGATACACAATAATGTTCAAAGGTTGTTTTGCTTGTTTGTTTTTTATGGTAAGTGCTGTAGGAAGCCTTTGGTTCAGCAGGTTATAAAACTCCAGCAGATGGATGGGTCCATAAAGAGATTTTGTTTTTGTTTCTAAAAGCGGTTTTTAAAAAAATCCCTAAGATCATTGTACACGGCAACAACAAGACTATATGAAGATCAATTCTGGCTGGCGCCTTCCAACAATGAGAGGATTCAGACCATTTTCAACGATCCTGTGAAGGAGCCATCCGCACCCAGAGAGAGACTGTGGGGGCTGAGTGTGGTTCACAAGACAGCATTTTCACTCTTTCTGTTGTGGTTTGCTTGAATTATATTTTCTTTCTCATTTTCTAAAAACTTTTTGATCTGACTTTTCCTGGACAGCACAATTATATAAATATGTATACATATATTGGGTTTAACTTTTTTTTTTTTTTAAACATGTTTAACATATATTGGATTACTTGCCATCTAGGGGAGGGGATGCGGGGGTTGGAACACAAAGTTTTGCAAGGGTCATTGTTGAAAAATTATCCATTATATGTTTTGAAAATTTAAAAAGCTGTAATTCAAAAAAAATCCTGAGTCTTTTTTTAGAGGGAGGAAGTCACAGTTAAGTGACTTGCACAAGGTCACACAGCCAGGAGGTGTCTGAGGTCACTTTTGACTTTAGATCCTCCTGACTAGGGCTTGTCCTCCACTCACTGTGCCCCGATGCGATCGCCCTTTGGATTTCTAACATCCGTGAGTTAAAGGCACGGCTTCCACTGCCAGGGGATTGCTTAGACCTGCTCGGAGCACAGCCCTCCCTCTGCCCTCATGGTTGTGTCAGCTGCTATGCCCAAAATGGAATCGTTCCCCTGCCTGCTGAGGGGGTGGGAAGGATGCCCAGCATCCCCATCACCAGGCCTGCACTTAGGGGCAACGCAGCTGGCTAAGCCCCGTTTTGGCAGATGAGGAAACCGAGGCAGATGGCAGGAAGCTCCTTGCCCAGGCTCACAAACAGCAAGCATCTGCGGCCGGACTCTTGACTCTGAAGTCCAGGGGGTCAGCGCACTGAGAATAATTACACATTTGACACATAGGTACGGAATACAAGGCTGGGTGGGTGGGGGACGGGAGGTCGGGAATTGGAATTACAGCTTTTTTTCTGAAGAAACAAGCACATCCTTGGCACTACGGGGAAAGATGATGGCACCCCATCACATCTGCGCAGGCCTCTTCCAGAAAGCCCCCCTGCACTCCCCACCTTGATGGTCTCAGTCTCTTCCGAGTTCGGACATTCCTGCGGACTTCTCCCATGCCCGTTCAACCCTGCAAGGTCTCCCCCCACAATCTCACCCCTCGTGTTTGCCCTTAGCGCCTGCCACGGGGGCACAGGGGATGGTTACTGAGACAGCCACCACGGACCCAGGGACCCAGGGGCAGGGGGAGAGCAAGATGAAGTCCACACTCACTTGAGAGACAGACATTTGACCAGGATTCTCTGTCCGAAGTGTTCTTTGGGGGGCTCTGGGATACTGCAACGCTCAACAGCCTCATCCTGCAGGAGAACACAGAGCGGGTGGGCGGGGGAGCCAGAGCTCTGAAGAGGGCATTAAAGCGGGATTCTGTGGCCAGGTCTGCGCCTGCAGCACCAGCCCATCCCACTGGGGAGGGGACACCTCCTGTTCAAAGCCACGGACTGGCGGCCACGCTCGCCCCGGCGGCCCTCCGCTGCCCTCGAGCCGAGTCCCCGGACTTTGCCAGCAGGGCTCACCTCATCTGGGGCGGGATACAGGGCCAGGAGATCCCGGGGCCGGTTCTGCCTCCGGAGCTCCTCGTTCCTGCGGTCGATCTCCTCCGGGGCTGTGTGATCCAGCAAGGACGGCAGCAGTGAGTCTGCAGCAGAGTTTTTCAGGTCGAAGATGTTGGAGGCCCAGCTGCCCCGGGGTGTGTCGTCCAGGGAGGCGGAGCAATGCTTCAGGTCATCCTGGGGGACAAGGGGGAAGTCACAGTGAGGGAGCCAGCCGTGCCTCTGCGGGCCCTCTCTGACCCACACACTTCCTTCCAAGTGTGTTTTACTGCATTTAGAGATTAACATTAAACAAGTTTATGCACCCAGAGATTGTGCTGGTCAGCCAGGCCCTGGAAGAGAAAGTCACTAAACTCAATTCCCAAATCGGACAACCAGAGACCGGCGGTAACAGAATCCTGGGCCCGAACCAGTGGCACTGACCCTATGGCAGTGGAGAAGGGGAGCTGGTCCAGGCAGGCGAGTCTAGTCCTGAAGGAGCAGAGAGCGCGTTTAGCCAGAAGAGAAAGGGTTCAATAGTAATAGCCAGTGTTTAGCGTGCTTTACAAATATTATCTCTTCTTATCCTCACAACAACCCTGGGAGTCTGGGGCTAGTATTAATAGTAGTAAAATGCAATAAAATTAAATAATAATAAAGGCAAAGAGAGTATTAAGTGTCCCGCCAAGGGTCACACAGCTATTAAGTGTCTGAGGCTGGATTTGAACTCAGGTCTTCCAATTTCAAGTGTTACATTTAGAATCAAGATAGGTTGTATAAGCCATTCTCCAATTGATAAAATGGTCAAAGGATATGAACAATTTTCAGACAAAGAAATTAAAGCCATTTCTAGTCATGTGAAAAAATGCTTTAAATCACAATTAGAGAAATGCAACTTCAGACAACTCTGAGATACCACTCACAGCTCTCAGATTGGCTAAGATGACAGGAACAAAGAATGATGAATGCTGGAGGGGATGTGGGAAAACTGGGACACTGATACATTGCTGGTGGAGTTGCGAAAGAATCCAGCCATTCTGGAGAGCAATCTGGAACTATGCCCAAAAAGTTATCAAACTGTGCATACCCTTTGACCCAGCATTGCTGCTATTGGGCTTATATCCCAAAGAGATACTAAAGAGTGGAAAGGGACCTGTATGTGCCAAAATGTTTGTGGCAGCTCTTTTTGTTGTAGCTAGAAACTGGAAGATGAATGGATGTCCATCAGTTGGAGAATGGTTGGGTAAATTATGATACATAAATGTTATGGAATATTATTATTCTGTAAGAAATGACCAGCAGGAGGAATACAGAGAGGCCTAGGGAGACTTACATCAACTGATGCCGAGTGAAACGAGCAGGACCAGGAGATCATTATACACAACAACAAGAAGATGATTAAATGTGATAAACACGGTTCTTTTCAACAATGAGCTAATTTGGGGCAATTCCAATAGCCTTGAAACGGAGAGAACCATCACATCCAGAGCAAGAACTAAGGGAACCGAATGTCGTTCACAACATATTTTCATAGTATTTGTTTGCTTGCTTGCTTTTTTTCTTTCTTTCTCATTTTTTTCCCTTTTCAGTGTTATTTTTCTTGTTCACCATGATAAATATGGAAATGTGTTTAGAAGAACGCAAATGTTTAACATATTGGATTACTTGCTGTGTAGGAGAAAGGGAGGAAGAAAAATTTGGAATACAAGGTTTTGTAAGGGAGAAATTTGAAAACTACCTTGGTATGTATTTTGAAAAATAAAAAGTTATTATTATAAAAAGCAAAAACAAAATGGGTATGTACAACTGAAGGAGAGGGGTCAGGGTAGAGTTTCCAGCTGGACCTTACCAAGTCCTCAGAGCCCAGCCTGTCATCTGCAGCTGAATCCATCTCAAAGACTTGTCGACTCAGGCTTTTCTGCCGCTCCCGATGCCTCTCGGAGGTATTGGGACTGTATGATGAACTCAGGTTCTGGTACCTGGCAGAGGTGAGGGCAGGGGCAGTGGGGGACGGTTAGGATTCCACGCCGGGAATTCTGGTCCCTCAGCCCCAGCTTTTCCCTAGGGCTTATAGGACAGCCCACAAAGCCACATGGCCCAGCTTTTGAGGGTAGATACGTCTCATCTTGTACCAGGTTTGGTACACAGCTGGGGCAACGGCTCAGGGCAGGGGCCTGGGGTAACCTGGGCCGGGCTGCCCATTCTCTCTCTGGGCTTTCACCCTCCTCCTCGGTTAAAGAGGAAGGAGAAGGAATGGAATGTCCCCTTGCCCTCTTCCCTTTCGGAGCTAGGGGGAAGATCAGCAGAAAGACAGGAAGGCTGCCTGGGGTGGGAGGTGATGTCACAGGCAGGGAAGTCAGCAGGAACTCTGGTCAGAAGAGCAGCTTAACTCAAAAAGCAGGCTCAGCTGTGAGGGACTTTTCTCCTTCTGATTTAGAGAGACCTCCCCTGGCTGGGGGCCAGCTAAAAACTCCTAAATACTACCAAAAAGCCGCGACTTTCCTTCACCTAAGCAGCAACGGGAAGTGTCCACCTTGGTTTTCAGCTATCATGAGTAAGGCTCTCTTTACAGAGAGGAAAACTGAGCCTAAGATTAAATGGCTTTTCAGTTGCAGAGCAGGACCAGTGTTCGGGTCTCCAGAGCACCAGAGACCCAGCAACAGGACCCACTTCTAGAGATTGCTCACTTTCTTCGGACGATGACCCAATCCTCAGTGTAGATTTCAATTGCATCTCTCACCCGAGCGTCCAGTTTCCTTTTGGAAGAGATAGAAGTAGGGTGTCAGGGGCCGAGAATGGAGACTCCGGGTCCAAGGCTGGGACAGTGGGGGACACCCACCCTTCCTCTGGGATCCCTGGTTCTGTGGTCCGGCACTCCCGAGCCTCCAGCACCAGCTCCAGGTCATCGGCGGGGAACTCCATGAGGTCTCGGAGCGGGCCGGGCTCTGCATCCAAAGGGTGGTTCAGCAGGAACTCCTCCAGGTCCAGGGGCTCTATGACCTCCGTCAGAGGGACCTGAGGGCAGCCCCCCCCCCAATTTAGGATCAGCTCCTTCCCAGAGCAGGAAGAGGGCTGATCCAAGAGCAGAGGTTGTGTCGGAGCTGGAGTCCGGCTCTCCCAGCCCGTCCCTGGGCGGGGATCGAGCCCTCTATTCTGCAGCCGACAGGACCGTCCAGCCCCCCCCTGGAAGACCTCCAGCCACGGGGAAGGAACTAGCTGCTTTCCAGGCTCCGCGGCCTCTCCTGGCCACTGCTGACTGTTCACAAGCTCTTTCCTTCTGTCAAACTGCAATCTGCCCCTGTAACTTCCGTCACTGCTCCCGGTCATGCCCTCTGGGGCAAAAGGGAACGGGCTACTTCTTCCCCTGAACAAGCCCCCAGTCTGGAACCGGCCGGGGCTCAGGGGCCCGGGCGCGTCTGTGCTCTGGGCAAAGCACCCCTCTCTGGGGGGGGGAGGGAAGGGACTGAAGGTCCTTTCCCAGTTCTGTCATTCTGGGGCTCACGGTCCTCCTCCCCAACGGGGCTGGGGCTTATATCCCAGAGGGCTCTCATCACTTGTCAAGGTCAACCCAAACAGCAGGGGGCAGTGCTGATAAAACTAAGTGAAGAAGGAGCGGGGAGGAGAAAAGGGAGAAGGAGGAGGAGAAAGGGGGAAAGAGGAGGAAAAAGGGGGAAGGAGGAGGAGAGGAGCATGGGGAAGAAAAAAGGAGGGAGAAGGGCAGGAGGAGGAAGAGAGGGATGGGAGAAGGGGTGGAGAAGAGGGGGGAAAAGGAGAAAAAAGGGGAGCAGAAGAAAGGAAGGAGAGGGGGAAGGGGAAGACAAAAAGGAGGAAGAAGGGGAGGAGGAAAAGGGGAGAAAAGTGAAAGATGAAAGGAGGAGGAGGAGGGACAGAAAGGGAGGAGAAAAGGGAAAAGGACAGGAAGGAAAGGGGAGAGGAAAAGGAGAAGTGTGGGAGGAGAAAAGAAAGTGGGAGAAGGGGAAAGAGGAGGAGGTGTAGGGAAGATAGGAGAAGGAAGAGGAGGGGAAAGAAGAGAAGGAAGAATAAAGGGGAAGGGGAGGAGGGTGTGGAAACAGGAAGGGCAGAAAAAACAAATCCAGCCCTGATTGAATGGGAAGAAGCCTAAAGACTGAAGGGAGACCCCAGCGGGGCGTGAGGGGCCATGGGAGCCAAGGCCATCTCTTCCCAAAGCCAAAAGCCCGAGAACTGAATGAAATGAGCCGGACCTCCGGGTTCCCTTTCCCCAGCCACAGGCGGAGATACCGGGCCACAGGAGGAAGTGTGGGAGGGGGACCGCAACAACCACAGGGGACTGGGGAAGGAAGGGAGGGCCCTCAGCCTAGACCAGACCTGGCTGAGGCAGTGAGCGTCCACACCAGCCTCCTCTCCCTTTTCTCTGGCCTTTCCCCGCTAGCTGAGGCTATTCCGGTCAGACCGCTGACCCTTCCCCCTTTTCCGGACTGGCCCCCAGCAGAGAAATGCTGAGGGGGATGTGTGTGCCAAAATGCTACCTCCCACCTACAGCCTCGGCTGTCTGTACGCCTTCCTCCCCTTCCCCCCCAGCCCCATGGG